>NC_135712.1:119395091-120003969 GCF_964656455.1 Halichoerus grypus | reverse complement strand
TGTCCCAGAGGTCTTTTAAGATCGTGAGTCAGCAAAGGAGAAGCCAGACAGAGCCGCAAGACAGACAGTTAAGGTGGGAAAGTGACAGAACATATCGCAACCTTTAAACAAGGGCCAGAGAAGGAATTCTGGTTCAGTTCACCCCTGTAGGTTCAGGCCTTGTCTCTCAGAAGATTAGATATAAGGTACAGGATATGCAATGGAAAACAAGCAAATCTGCAAAGCAGAATTAAACCCACTGAGAAAATGAGCAGAACACCTAACAAGTCATTAAAAAAAATCTGAATGAAGCAGCAATGAATATCCATTTTATCTGGATCAGAGTAGCAAGACTTTTAGAGAGGAGATGAATGATGGCAAGGCTGCAGAAGGTTGGCCCCGTCCCATGCCGCTGAAGGGGACAAACTTTGCGGCTACATTTCTGTGTGCCGTGAGAGCCTTCAAAATGTTGCTACCTTTTGACCAGATGGTTTCATTTCTAGAAATCTGTCTAAGGGAATGATCAGAAGTGGAGAAGAGAAAGCTTTATGAACAAAGATGTTCACACAATACAATTTATAGTGTCAGAATATCGGAAGCCTTCTAAATGTTCAAGAACAGGGCAAGGGTTAAGCAGATGGACACTTGCATACAATAGAATATTTTACAGACTATAAAAATGATGGCTATAAAGATTTTTTTTTAAAGATTTTATTTATTTGACAGAGAGAGACACAGCGAGAGAGGGAACACAAGCAGGGGGAGTGGGAGAGGGAGAAGCAGGCTCCCCGCTGAGCAGGGAGCCCAATGCGGGGCTCGATCCCAGGACCCTGGGACCATGGTCCGAGCCGAAGGCAGACGCTTAACGACTGAGCCACCCAGGCGCCCCTACAAAGATGTTTTGAATGACATGAATTGTTTCGATATAGTACTAAATGAAAAGAGCAAAACTGCAGGGAATTCTCTTAACCATCTACGTAGGTATAACATGGTGGCTAAAAATAAGAAGAATATGTATTTATGAATGGCAGAACTGTGAGTAATTTTCAGTTTTTAAATCTATTTTCCAGGTTTTCTACAATGGATTATAGATTATGTGTCTAACCAGAATATCAGAGCAAATCCTTTAGCAGTGCTGAGATGGGGGAGAATGCTGGCCCGGAGTCATCGGAAGATCCCCCCGGAAAGAGCGCCGAGTTGAGAAGGGCGCTGTGTAAAATGACCAGTGTTCCTGCATGAGGTAGGCCAGGCTGCTCTTGCTGTTCCCACTGGACAGCCGGGGAGCCCGAGAGCCGCGGGTCATGCTTGCTCAAGGTCACTCGCCGGCATTAGTAGTCAGGATGCGAGCCCACGTCCCCATTCCAGGCACGTGGCTACTTCATTAGGCCCAGCTGCCTGGTGACAGGCGGAGCCCATGGGCAGCTGCTGGCCTCTCTCGGCCCTCAGCCTCTGATTGTTTATCTGGAGTGGCTCGGTGGGAGCCCGCCTGGGACGCGTGCCCCTGGCCAGGCTGCGTTGCTCACGTGCAGCTCCCCGTATGTCTGGGCCCCGGCTGCTCGGCCTCGCGGGGGGCCCTGGGCGGAGCTGGCCACGTTGGGGAGTACACCGAGATGAAACCGCCCCGAACGCGGGAGCACAGAACAGGTAATGTGTGTTCCCGTCAGCAGTGTGTCATGCTGGGGGTGACTCTGTCGGCCCTGGGGTGCTTTCCGAAAGCAGTTATTTGTTTGAGCAACACTTGATCAGAACATGCATTCTGGATCTTTTTTTTTTTTGCAAGGTTTTCTGGGGAAAGCTGTAGTAGAGGTGGTTGCCAGGAAGCTGAGTGTGTTGTAAAACAGCCCCCGGAAGAAGAGTGGGCGACTTGGTGTGAAAAATAGGAACTCTGGTGGCAGACAGACTTGGGTCTGAGCTCTGCCACAGCCGTCTCCCGACTGAGGTGCCTTGAGAGTCACTGAATCTTTCTGAGCCTCTATTTTCCTCCTTTGTCAAATGGGCATGATGATAGCAACCGCACAGAGAGAATTAATATGATAAGGATGCTCCATAAATGTACTGCTGTGACTAATGACAATGATGACTTTATTTGAAAAAAACAAACTAAAACCTGAGTACTTACTTTTAAATATAACCAGGTAATATTTGATTTAATTCTAAGCATGTAACTGAACAGTGCGACGTGGAACACGGAGGCACAGTTTGGATCAGTTGGAGCTGTCTGTCCGGAGACTGCAGGAAGGACGAGCACATTGCAGTGGCTTTGAGGAGGACAGCATTGCTAAGTGGGGAGCAGTGTAAACCCAAAGGCAGACCACTGCAGGCCCCAAAGTTCTGCTGACATTGAAAGAATTCTAAAGAACTATATAAAGAACTATAAAGAACTCAAACTCTGAGTTTGGCTTGGGTTGGGTCTTTGCTGTGGGAGGGAGGCAGATACCCCTCACTCTGCCCATGGGCCACCTTCCCATCATGTGTCTGTGCTCATGTCATGCCCAGCCTGAAGTGGCTTCTTGGCCTCTCTGAGTCCCATTATCCTTCCAGATCTGTTCTTCCCGCTCCTACCCCTGCTTCTCCACCCAGGAGTCACCAAGTGGGTCAACATGGCTTCCTCCTCTCTCTGCCACTCTCACAGTACCTCTGTGTGAGGGGCTGGGCAGAGTAGTGGGACAAGCAGTGGTACCAAACAGAACCAGACCATCTGCCACATATCCGTTCTGTGGCCAAGGGCAGGGTATACAACTGCTCTGAACATCAGTTTTATTTTATTTTTTTCTGAATTTATTTTTAATATTTATTTATTATATATATACATATATATATGTATATATATCTAGAGAGAGAGAGAGAGAGGGAGGGAGAGAGAGAGAACGAGCGGGAGGAAGGGGCAGAGGGAGAGGGAGAAGCAGACTCTCCACTGAGCAGGGAGCCCGATGCGGGACCCTGGGACCATGACCTGAGCCGAAGGCAGACACTTCACCGACTGCGCCACCCAGGCACCCTGAGCATCAGTTTTATTATACGAAAATGTGAATCATAATTACAGTTATCAACTGCTAAGCACTTATGTGCTAGGCACAGTGCAACGTGCTGTGCAGACATTATTTCCCCAAGTCTCTGTGCATATCAAGTAGGCAGTGGTGTGCTGGTAGACATTTAACAACTGACTCTCTAGAAAGAGCAAGCCTTGATGTGTGGTTTGCCAATGTCTGTGGTGTAAACATTTTCACCATGGTTAATTTCAACCTGCCAACTTCACATCACTGGTCGCAGAGCTGTGAAGAATGGTGCACGATCAACCCCCACAAACCACGAGAGCTGGTATCCCACATACCTTGGGAGGGAGGTGCCGTCATCCCTGTTTGGTGGGTGAGGAGACTGAGCCTCAGAGGCTTACGTGAACTGCCTGAGCTCCCCCAGGTGGTGACTGTAACCCAGACTGTCTACCTCCACAGTCTGTGTTCCTTCTGCTTCACTCCACTATGGCACTGTTACAGGGATCACCTATAATGTGACACGTTGCCTGGCACACAGTAGGTGCTTAAAACCGATGGCTGCCGAAATCATTGATAACGTCACGAGCTGGTTTTCCAGGCCTCCTCAGCGGCTGGGTGTGAGTACCTCTGGAAGAACTGGGGTGGAGGGCTCCCCAGCTATTCCTCCAGCTCCACCTCCCGCCTGCTGGCCGGTTCCGCCACAGCCTGTTTCCCCGGTGAGAACGCTGAAAAATACCTTCTCAGTGAAATAATGATCCCCTTAGCTGCCATAGGGCAGTTTGCCATTTTACATTTTTAGCCCAAAGTTTCATTAACACATTCAAGATGACCCATTCCCCAAAGAAAAGAAACTTGGTCAATAGTCCTGCTGGTCACTGTGGGGTTGGAGAGGAAGAGAGATGGTGGTCATCCGCCAGTGACAGAAGCTTCTCAGGAATCTGTGTGATCACCCCTTGGTCATTTAAAGAAAATCTGTCCCTAACCAAAGTGTATGTGTGCACATGTGTGCATGTGCGCACACACACACACACACACACACAGCCAGACTTCCAGATACCAGAGGGTCAGGAGTGCTGATCTCACTATCAAGAAGGGTTATTAATAGAGACTGAGGATTCCTTTGAGTATCACCAAGGGAAATATGGAGGAAACCATACGTTTCCTCATAGGGAGGTGTAGATGGCGGGGGCAGGGGGCACAGCTTCCTTCAGGGTCTGGAGGTAGGATTTTCCCCACAGGAGCAACTTCCTTCCAGAGATCAGTCTCTGGGCACATGGCTCTGAGTCGGGGAGCCCAAGCAATGGCAAGAACAATGAAAATCAACATACCAGATACCCGGCGAATCATCCATTTTAATCCTCTTTACAGCACAGCGACACAGGGGCTACATAACATCCTTCTTTCACGGCTGAGCAGCCTGAGGTTTAGGGAGGTAAACAGTTTGCTCCAGGTCAGGCACTCAGTTAAGGACTTTACAAGTACAATGTCTCATTTGATTCACCCAGCCCATCATGTAGTTAGTGCTATTGGTTTTCCATTTGATAAAAATGGGGGCTCAGAGAGGTTAAGTAAACCATTGAGTCACAGAGCTAATAGTGATGGAGTGAATAGGTATCCAGGTGCCTTTGATTCTGGAGTCTGTGTGCATATTAACTAGCTGGTTGTCTCCCCTGGAAAACCTGAGATTGCTGACCTCCCCCAGGTCCTGGCCTCCAGCCTGCCTTCAGGTCTAGGGCTGCAGCCCAGCATTCAGCCTGTGCATGGCCTCTGGGGAGAAATGTGTCCTTATTTCTGAATGTTAAACCCTCAAAGGCCTTCTCATGGCCTACAGGTGCTGCACAGGTCCCATCTCTCTCTGTCCCATAGCATGCCAAGTGGACAAGACCCATCCCTTCCTCATTGGGAGTATCATGCCTGCTGGCTAGAGGAAGGCAGTGTATTTCCTCCACCTCTGACCCCTTCACTTAGTCAACCTTGTTTTGTGCTAAGCCTACAACAATCAATTCTCTGCCACCCCATCCCTGACCTTAGCCCGTGCCCAGGACTTTGGGGAGTTGGGAAAATGGGTGGTGCTTTCCCAGGGAGAAGGGCCCTTCTCTTCTCATCGTCACTGCCCTGGGTCAGGCTCCATTACTTCTCACCCAGGACTGGCTGTGTCATTTGCAAGACCCAGGGCAAAATGAAGATGCAGGACCTCTTGTTCAACAATCACTAAGAATTTCCAGATAGTGACACCCAGGCATGGTCCTTTCTAAGCATGGGGCCCCTGTGATTGCGGCCAGTCCAGCCCTGGACTATGGCAGCTGCCGGCTGACTGGCCTCCCTGCCTCCCCTCTCTTGCCCCATCTTCAAACCATTCTCCACACCGCAGCCACAGTGACTGTCCCTGATTGTACCTGTGTGGGGGTAGTGCACTGATTCACACCTCTAAGGAGTGAAAGCCTAGGTGAACATGGCAGGTGCTCCAGAACTCTTCCCTCTAGACCCTATCTCTTAGCCTCAGCACTATTGACATGTTGGGTCAGATAATTCTTTGTTGTGGGAGGTTGTTCTATGTAAGATTGTAAGATATTTAGCAACATCTAAGTATCTAGATATTTTGCTTCTACTTTCTAAAGGACAGTAGCAGCCCACATCATCTCCCTTGCACATCATGAGACAATTATAACTGTCTCCAGACACTGCCGAATGTCTGGTGTGGGATGGGGGTGCACATCATCACCAGGGAGCACGCTGCTGTAGACCCAGAGAAACCGAGTGGGGCGGAGCCTGGGAGGCAAGGGTGGCACGTGAGGAGGGGGCCATGCACCACTTTGCCCTAGAGGTCACCCTTCACGCGGGGTTTGGCTCTAGGGGGGCTTTGTTGGGGGTGTGGTTGTCTTTCCTGACATCTCCCTCTACCTCTTCCCTGATACCACATCCAGGTAAAACATCAGGTTTGGATCCCTAAAACTTTTTTTTAAAACTCTCAACTTTCACCTTATATCATTCTTTGGGTATTTTAAAGGATTTTAGAGATTGCTCAGACGAGGCCAATCACCTGTGTTATAGGTGAGGAAACCAAGTCCTGGGGGGGGAGCACAGTGGTTTTTTCCAAATGGTGGACATCCGATGCTTTTGCTGGCTTTCCCATCCCCCTTGTATAAGCTAGCAATGCTGTGATTTTCTCTGAGGAACCACTTTCTTTGAGGAACCAAATTCTCACGCCAGGTGGTGGACTTGAGTGGACCCTCTCTTCCTGCTTTGGGGGTTATCACATGACCGCAAGCTGGCCAATCAGAGTTAGTTCTGGAATTTGTGCTGAGATTCTTGGGAGTGAGGCCCCACTTACCTTCCAGAGTTGCTGAACTGGTAGGAGGGAAGCCTGGAGTTCTTGAGGTGGGCGGGGGGGCACTGGTTCAGGGAGAGCGAGTGAAAGTGGGCACCTGGAGGAAGGCAGAGCTGAGAGACGTCCTGCAGGCCTCGGTTGACTCCTGAGTCCGGTCGGGTCTGCAAGCAGACGTACGGCGGCACTTTGCAGTTTTTTGAGCCCATACACTCCTTTTTGTACTTCAGCTAGCGGAGTTGGGTTCCTGACACTTGTATCCAAATGGATTGTGACATACCTGGGGTGGCAGGCTCAGGGCTTATTTACAGCAAGATGCTGCTCATAAAGGCTTGTGAAAAAGCTTTGATGGGGTTGATTTTGTTGGTGATGGCCCCAGGAATCAGCCCCTGCCCCTGGCAAGGGTCACAGTGAGACAGCGCTCTGGAGGCACATACTTACCACGCTGCTGGGAGGTTTCTTTACTCCTTGTTAATGCATTCGTGGGGAACATCTACCCAGAGACACAGCAAGGAGCGGGCCTCATAAATCTTTTAAACTGACATGAAAGAAAGGCTTTGATTTTTCCAAATCGAGGGTAGAAAGGGTAGCTTCTCTGTTTCAAAAATATTTATCTTTTAAGCATCTTCAGGCCTAGAGTTCATCAAGTGAATCTTCCTTTTAGCCATTAAAGCGAGCTGTTGAAAGCAGCCGGAATGGAGACCTATTTCTCTTTCATTTTGCTACCCATGACTCCAGCTTTTACAATGGGTCCCTTCGTGGCAAGCCTAGACTGTTCTGGCCAGCGCTCCAGGTTTTGCATGATCTTGTCTGGTCCTGGGGCAGCTCCCATCCAGTGGGGGAGACAAAGAGTAAATAGGAAATTGAACTACTGGGGGCTGAATGTGCCATAGACGGAAGCATGGTGGCTGTGTGAGCACAGTGGCAGGGGGCCCAGTCCAGCGTAGGCATCAAGAAAGCCTTCCTGGCCGAGGTGACAGTTTACTTGAGCCATGGAGGATGACCGGGATTAGGTAGCTGGAAAAGAGGAAGGCACATTCCGGGCAAAAGAACTGAATGTGTGGGTCTGGTGGGGGTGGCTAAGGAAAGCTGTGTTTATTCAGCCCCTTACTGAAAATGCCCCGTGTCCAGCACTTTTAAAGCCCAAGGACATCTGTGTCTTTGAAATGAAGCAAGCAGGCGTCATAGACTCAGCTCCTGGTCCAGAAATAGTAGGGCACAGTCTTAAATCTGATGGGGGTGGGTGTGCAGGCAAAACGGACAGGTGACAGCTGGAGGTGCAAGCAGGTGATTCATTTGTTACCACTGCCAGCCCGCATTCGTCACTGATTACTCTAAGCTAGGATCCCCTAGCTGGGCCAGGAAGGGGGGGGACACAGAGACACTGCCTTCGAGGAATTCACAGACCAGCTGAGTGAACAGATGATACCAACACCGTGTGAGGCCTTGGAGGTGCTGACACCATGTCGTGACTTCCCTGTGGTAGAGATAGCACAAGGAGCTTGGGAGCCCCAAAGAGGGCAGCCCAGTCTGCCTGGAGAAGTCTGAGAAGGCTTCCTGGATGAGGTGGCACCAAGTAGAGGCCTGAAAGACAAAGAGGAGTTGACCAGTCAAAGAAGAGTGCCCAGGGAGAAACTTCCCAGGTGGAGGGGGTGTGGAGGGGAAAGTCCTGGAGGGGAGAGAAAAATTGTTCCTTCAGGAAATTGAAAATGGCTCCATATAGCAGGAGGGCAGGTTTCTGGGGGGAGGCGTGGCACATGGTCTGGGATGGATGGTGAAGGACAGTGTGGGGCAGAGGTGGGGAGAAGGATTGAGAAATGTTACACAGGGAGAATCAGTAGGACTAGGTGTGGGAGCGAAAGCTAAGCCAGAGTCTAGTGCTTGGTAATAAGGAGGGAACGTAGGAGGAACAGGTTTAGGGAAGAGTGGACAAATTCCATTTTACCATGTTGGGCTGAGATGTTGTGGGATATCCCACAGTGACTGCTGGAACTATGGGTGGGAAGGCTGGGGGTGGAGAGACAGTGTGGGAGTCATTGACAGGCAGTGGAAATTGAAGCCGGGTGTCAGCTATGTTCATGGGGTAGAGGATGGGGGAAGGAGGGGTAGAGGCTGAGAGCACCACTGGACTGGAAGCAGATCTGGGCAATAACAAGAGGTAAACTCTGGCCAAAGAGGAGCAACCAGAGAGGAGAGAGGGGAAGGAACCAGGAGCAGGCACAGAGGGCCAAGGAGGGAGTCATCTCTAGTGTCCACAACCACAGAGAAAGGGGGTATGAGGCCTGGGCTAGATAGCATACCTCTGCTCAACGGACAGGCTAGCACTTGGGGTCTTAAGAATCTGTGTCAGGTCTAGAGAGTACCTGGGTCGTAGCATGGAGCTTGGTCCCATGGTGGGAGCTAGTTTCTAGAATATTCACAAAAATAGGTGGCTAGCTTATTTGGAGGTGAGTCACTGAATGACCTAGTGGGGGGATATGGAGTGGTTTTTTTGGGGGGCAGTCCGTTGCTTTTTCCCTTCTATTCTTCTTCTATTCTACATCATGGCCTCCTGGCTCTCTCTCTACTTCATTCATTCATTCATTCATTCATTCATCAGTTTCCTTCATTCATTCATTGGCTAATGCTTAGAGAGGGCTTAGAACAGTACTTGGTACATAGTAAGAGCTCAATAAGTGGTAGCTTTAAAAAAAAAGTCTGGTCATTTTGATTTGTTGATTGTGGCAGACCACAATGAGGTGATCCCCAGTGAGTCATTCCCTTGTATAACCCCTGCTCTTGGGTGCAGGTGGAACTTTTGCCTTGCTTCCAACCAGCGTAATATGGAAAAGTGATGGGATATCTTTTCCTTGATTAGGTTACATTATATAGCAAACTTGATGGGATTAACTCCTGTGGTTGCATCATGTTATATGAGACTCCTTAGCCCAATGAGAGAGAGAGAGAGAGAGAGCAAGAAGGAGAGTGAGAAGGGTGGGGGGAGAGAGAGTGAGTCTCCTGCTGGTCGTGAAATGGGAGCTGCTCGCACGTGCGTATCTAACATGGCAGGGACATGCGAGCAGCTCGTCCTAGGATCTGAGGTCCTCAGTCCGACAATGGCAGGCACTGAATTCTGCACAACCATGCGAGCTCGGTAGAGGACCCCAGCTCCTGGCAGGAACACAGCCTGACGGATGCCTTGATTGCAGTCTTGTGAGACCCTGAGCAGAGCATCCTTTGCAAGCCATGCTGAGACTCCCGACCACAGAAACTGGGAGGTAATAAATGTGTGTTCTTTTAAAGTTGCTCCCGTAGTAATTTGTTAAGGGAGCAACAGAAAACGAATACATTGATATTCACTCGGTTAACAAACGATTATGAAGCGAGCACCAAGTGGCATGGTATTAGTTGCACGGGGCATGCATGGAGTAGACACATAAGACATAGTGCCATCTTCAGGGGCTCCCAGTGAGCTCCTGAAGCACTGGGCTCCCAAAGCAAGAGTTTGCCTGTCAGCGGGCGATGAGGGCATGAGGGAAGGCTTCTAGGCAAAGGCAACAGCTTGTGGCAAGGCTTGTGGCAAGGCCCATAGGCCTGAAGGGGCTGGAACATTCTGGCTGGAACACTTTAATGGGGGAAAGCTTGAGACCTGGAGCAGAGCTAAGTGGGCAACATGTCTCCTATGGCCTTGACAGTCACACCGGAGAAGCTGCAGAAGAATTCTGGGTGGGGGAATGACTGTGGGGAGCGGTTGGTGGGGCGAGGGCAGGCACTCTCGTCTTTGCTGTCGGTGCAAGCCCAGCACGGTGCTGGTGTGCTTTTCCTGGGATGTCAGCTGTCATGTCCACAGCCTCCTTAGAGCCCACTGGGCAGGATGTGGCTGCGGTCAGCTCGAGGCTGGAGTACTACCTGTCAGGGTTCTTGGAGAGCACCCCATGGATGGTCCCTCTTCCCAGAGCTACGGCTACAGCCAAGGTATTCTGGGGTTTCAGACCTTTCTCAGTTGCTGGCGAAAATGCGTCTGCTCTGTGCCACATATAGGAGGCAAGAGATGGTGCAAAGAAATCTAGAGGAGGTGGTGCTGGCTCCTCACTCCAGCAGCAGAGACACCATGAGACTTCTCCCTGTTTCTCTCATCAGCGAGATATGGGTTTCCCTGTAGGCATCGAGTCTAAGTTCTGAACTAAGCCTTTCTTCTCCACCCAGAGCCTCTCTGCGAAGAAGAATCACTGGCACTGAGTCTGGAATGCATGACACTGATTTCTCTTGCAAGGAAGCACTTTACTTCTTGCCAGGACAGGGATGTAGCTGAGGCAGTGTCTTATGGGCATTTAGTGCAAGGAGGTGAGTGTGGGCTCCGCACCCGGGTCAGCGGCCTTTCTCCCACCTCCCCTCGCAGGCAGTGTGCCTGGCCGTGTCTGCTGGATCAGGGCACCCTCGGGATGCGAGCAGGAGCCCCTTGTCTTGCCAGCCCCGAGACCGAGACTGAGACTGACGGGCAGTTGTTACTTTTGTTCGGCGGTCCCTGTACTGTGAGACTGGTGTCACCTCCCGTCTCAGCACAAGCCTTGGGAATCACACGCCTGGTGGCAGCCGTGTTGCTGTAGATGTGACAGTAAATATCCGGAAAATTGAATGCTTTCTGGTCCTCAATTTAAGAAGTCATTTGCTGGATGGTGCTAACTAAGAACAGTCATTAAACTTGAGAAAACACCCTTCTGCCTCACTCCTTAATTAAGTGGAAGAGAGAAACAAAACCCGGGCTTCGGGAAGCCCCAGGCTCTGAGCGGAAGTGCCCGCGAGGAAGGAGGAGAGGCGACTTGGTCTGGTTGCCACTTCTCTTACACCTGTGGCTGGGCGCGGGCGGGATGGGCACGCATCCTCAGAGATCTGAATCCTGCATCGTCTCCTGGCCGGAAGCAAGGCGCAGGGGCCCGGGGGGCAGTCAGGAAAGGCCCGAAGAGCTAACTGCCATGCACCGAACTGTGTCCCCTCCCAATTCATGTTGCAGTCCTAACCCATGATGTGACTGTATTTGGAGATGGGGCCTTTAACGAGGTGATTAAGGTTAACTGAGGTCATGAGGGTGAGGCCCTAATTTCATAGGACCCGTGTCCTTTTAAGGAGAGGAAGAGAAACTAGGATGTGTGTTGGACACAGAGAAGTGTGCCATCTACCAGCCAAGGTGAGAGGCCTCAGGAGAAACCAAGCCTGCTGACACCTTGACCTTGGACTTGCCAGCTTCCGGAACTGTGAGAAAATAAATTTCAGCGGTTTAAGCACCCCATCTGTGGTATTTTGTTATGGCAGCTGGAGCTGACTGACACAGGGACGATCCCCTGAGATCGAAGCCAGCAGGAGGGCAAAGTTTAGAGGGTCAGGTAGGCCTCGGAGGCCAAGGCCAGTGAGGCCCCCTCACTCTATCACTTTCCCAACAGGATGGTGATAAAGACAAAAGTCCCAGGGGTGGGGATTTTGCCAGGATGGGCATAAGCTTTGGGGCTCTGGTTTGTGTGAGGTGCTCTCCTTCTCTCAGGCTTTCCCTCATTTGCAGTACGTCCTCTTTTTGGAACTGCCTTCACTGGGGACTCTTCTCTGGTTTGGCTCATGGGGTCAGAGAAGCCCAGAGTCCCCTCCACTCAGGAGGACATGCCTCTCCTGGCTTCCCTGTGAAAAGCCCAGGAGGAACCCACTCAGGTGTCAGTTATACGGGGAGCCCTGGGTACCTCCCGTCCCCCTCAGAGGGGCTCCTGTGATTCTTCCTGATGCCCAGCCCATCCTGTCCCTGAAACACGTGATAGCTTTGATATTTGGATATATTCTGTTTGCAGAAAGTGTACTATTCCCATGGTTTGATAAGATCAGCATTCTGTTTTAAGTTGTATTGTGTGAAAAATTGTTGGGCAATAATCTGTGGACCAATGAACACGACACATCAAGTGTGAAGTCTTTATCAGTGAGTTTTGTGCTTCTTGAAAATATGCTTTTGGTAATAAAATGTAACTTTTCAAAGAGTCAAAACAATAGGTATGTATTTGTTGATGAAGCTTTCCATTTAGTCTGCATCTTACTTTAAATAGCTCAGCCAAACTATCTGAGAGAGTGAGTAAACATGATGAAACTATGCGGCAAAAATATTTTGATTATAGACGAGGGAATATCAGTCTTGCTAACACTGTTTGCCTTTTTTTCTTTAGGACTAACATTTTCTGAGTAAAACGGGAGAAAAAAGAACAGGTAAAAACCTTCAGAAGTAGTACAGAGTAAATGTGGGTGATGTTAATTGTCGATAAACATCCAAACCAGGTATACATATATTTTGAAAGTGACACATTTTTTATTAGGCATTTCAGGTGTTTTTGTGGAACCATCTGGCATCTTGAGTCGTGTTCTCAGCATTCACAGCTTTACTTCTGAACACTTCGCCCTGACCTATTTCTCCCACCTGCTGTGTTCTGCTTCCCCATACCCTTGGCTGTGACCTGGCAGCTCATTCTCCTTTTTCTGTCCCTTCCTTCTCTGGCTCTGAAGGTGGGTCCTTGGGAGAGCAGACCTAGCTGTCTGGAGCTGACCACACTGTCTCTGGTGGCCTTGGATAAGCACCCCACTCCTGGTGGTAGGAACCTCCTATTATTCAGTGGCCTCCTGATGCGCAGACAGAAATTCAACAGGAAGTTATATAAATAAAATCAAGTTTCCCTGTGCTTATCGGTTATGGTTTGGTTTTCCCCATGTTTAGGGAGTTTGTTTGGGATGGACTGCCTTAAAGTACAGGCCATGTGTCCTCTGTAAAAGTCTGGGGGGCCCCAGGGCACACCTCAGAGCAGTATGCAGACTACTTCACAGCAGCTGAAAGGAAGTACAGAGCGAGGCCCCGGAATGGCCAGCCAAGGACACACAGTGTGTCTATTGATGCACTGTGGGTCCAGAAAGCAAACATAGGTTCTCAACATGCACCCTGAAATCAAACATCCCACGTGCAGGTCTTCCCAGGTACACAGTGACTTGTGCGTTAGCCATCTCCCCCACCGGCGAGTCCGTGTAGCGTGCTCCGGGTGCATAACAGCAGGGGTCTCATTACTTACAGATCATGGACAGTCACAAGCCACACAGGGCCAAAGCTAGTGAGAAATGAGACGGTGACCCTGGACATGCTATAGCACCTCTTCTCAAATGGTACAGTTTCCAGACCCAGATGAGGTTGTCCTATTTCCAGGAATCCTTCCCTGCCTTCTTGGCTGATGGTCCTCAGGGCTCCTTGCCCTGTCACTCCCTGTGTCCCTTCCCTGTGCTGTGTCTTGTCCAGAGTGATCATTCTGTGGTGTTCTAGCAGTTTACTGAGCTGCCCTGGCGGTCCCCCATGAGTTGGCATGTCCGTGCCAGGACCTTCCCTTTGCACAACTTCAGGGGATTCTGTTCACGCAGAATACAGTGTGGGGAGAAGAAAAGAATGAGAAAAGCCACGTGCAATGTGGCTTATGCAATGAGGTAGCCCAGGCCCTTGAGGTAGAACATCTCACTTCCTGAATGTTATGCACAATATTGAAATCTACTCCAGTGGTGGTGCTCTTGTGTGGCTGGCTGAAACACTTTAGTATCTATCCATCAGCAAAATCTAAATGAAACTAGACAAGCACAATCTTCAAATGGACTCCAGGGTGAGGATGGTGCCCATTCAGAGGCCTCGAAGCCTGGGCCTGCAGTACTCTGTTCTTCTCCCGGGCCCTGCCTGGCTGTGGCTGCCTGGGACCCTGCTGACTAGGTCAGCTGCCCTCCCAAAACAGGCAGACTTGGATTGGGACAACCTGTAGGAGAGCCACCTAGTGTGCTAAAGACTGTCCATCCACACAAACGGGGACTCATTTCCTTCACCAGAGGTTCTATGACTGGAAAACAGTCTTTGGGGAGAGGGTGTAGATGGCATCTGGGACTGGGATTGTTCTCTCAACAGCCACCGTTTTGGAGGAAACCATGAGCCCCTGCTTAGAACATAAGATCTGGGAGAGGATTCTTTCCCCCCAGAATCCTAAAAATTATAGAAGATGAATCTGATCCACCAGCACTGGTCTTAAAATCTACGTCTGCCCTCAGGAGGGACTTGTGGGTCTGGGAAGAGGCCCCTGCTCCTGTCCCCCACTTGCTCCCAAAAAAGCTAACTGGGACATTCCCTTTATTAGGAGCTATATTCATTTCCTGTGACTGCTGTAATAAATTGTCACCAACTGGGTGGCATAAAACCAGAATTTGGCTGGGGGCCAAAAGTCTGAAATCACGCCGCAGGGCCATGCTTCCCTGGAAGGCCTGAGATGAGACTCCTTCCTTGCCTCTCCTGGCTTTTGGTGGCCCGGACGTTCCTTGTCTTGTGGCCACATCCTCCAATCTCCACCTCCTCTTCTGTGTCTCTCTTATAAGAATGCATGTGATTGAATTTAGGGTCCACCAGATGATCCAGGATAATCCCCTCTCAAGAGCCTTAGCTTAATTCCATCTTTTGCTGAATAAGGTAATATTAACGGGTTTCAGGGATTACAACGCAGGCATATCTTTTTGGGGTCCACCATTCAACCCACTACAGGGTGTTATCTATGGGAAGGGTGTGTATTTTATCAAGCTCTCCATGAGTGAGCACAAGTCCTGGCATATAGGGAGTACTCGTTGGACACTCATAGAAATGATGACTGCAGTGCGCACGTGGCGTGGCCACGGATCTGAGGAGGCATCGGCGGCTGGAAGGAGGATGGCGTGAGTTTTGCTCCTCTCCCTGTCTTTGACAGAGCAGCCTCCTTTCCCAGTGACCGGTTATGAGATGAACCTCGGCCGAGTCTCTCAGAAGCATGTCTGAGCAGGGAAGCCGTCTTCCATCCCAGAAGTCATAAATATTTGGGGGGCAAAATCAGTTTCTGCAGCAGCTGTGGAGGGACTTTAAGCGAGTTCGATTCTTATTCTGGCCCAATCAAGACGTGTTGAGATGCGATGTTCCTGCTTGTCTTCCCAGCAGGGTGATGGCTGGACTTGGATGCAAGCCAACCACCTGTGACCACCTCAGGGGGACTGAAGCCTCCCAGGACACGGGGCTTGATCTCTGGCCATGGGGCTCCTGGGGTGGCGATAGCAACTGCTGGCCCTCTAGCCTCTGGCAGCAATGGCTGTCGGGGAGGAATGAGATAGACATAACCAGGAAAGCTGGGACGGTGGTGGGCTTCCCTTTGGTACTCTGGGAGTGGCTGGCACCTGAGGAAAAATGAGTAGAATCAGAAGTGAGATGAGCATGGCCTGAAAACCGAGGCCACTTGGGAGAAGTTGACGGGCATGACAATTCCTGCATGGCACAGAAGATAGAGTGTGAGCCCCTTCCCTTGGCTACACTGGGTGTCTCTGCTGCACACAGCAGCTGACATGGTTGGGAACGTTAATTCAGGCTCTCTCCCTCTTGGCCGTATGGAGCTGCTACTTGCAATCTATAGTCATCTCCCCAGATTTGCTGTGTGACCGCCTGAGCCCTGAGCAGGAAGCGGGATGAAAGCCCCTCTGCCTTAGTTTCCCCTTGGCCTCTGCATAATTCTGCCCCGCCTGGAGGGGTAGGGCTCAGAACATGCCTCCCTCTATCTGCTTCTACTTGTTTCCCTTTCTCTTATTCACTAAAGGTGGGATTCCTACTGCTCGTTCCTATTTAAAGTGATATTCCTGGGGCGCCTGGGTGGCTCAGTCAGTTAAGCTCTTCCCTTCAGCTCAGGTCATGATCCCAGGGTCCTGGGATCGAGCCCCGCATCAGGCTCCCTTATCAGCAGGAAGCCTGTTCTCCCTCTGCCACTCCCCCTGCTTGTTCTCTCTCTGTCAAATAAATAAATAAAATAAAATAAAAAATAAAGTGATTTTCCCACATGCCATTTCTGCTCCCTCCTTTTCTGCCACCATAATGGCTGGCTGGATGCTGACGAACACCGTTCATGCAGAAGAGGGTAAAAAGCACATCACTTTAACATTTTTAAACATTAACCCTGTTTTTTCTTATTTTATCTACAAGAATGTGTGATTGCATGCTTTGCATAGAATTGTGTCAATGATACTTTCTTTCCCTGAGGAACTCACAGAAGGAAGGAAGGAAGGAAGGAAGGAAGGGAGGGAGGGAGGGAGGGAGGGAGGAAGGAGGAAAGAAGGTAAGAAAGAATTTTAACTTAAAAAAGTTAAAAAAAAAACAAACATGTAAGGAAAACCGACAGCAAGAGCTAACCATTCCAATCAGGAAGGAGAGCAGAGCTCTGGAGAACTCTTCTCGGTTCTCTGGGGCACAGAATCTCCAGCATGGAATGGAGCTTAGGGTTAAGAGTTAAAAAAGATGGTGGTTTCAGTGTCCGTGTTTGCAATGTAGAGGTACAATAATCAAAACAGTTTATTGGGGTTTCCCTGACATTCCATTGTCAAGGGGACTCATTTGCCTCCTTTATTAGAAGCATATTGCCAATGTATGTGTAGTAATGCACTCGTCTTTCCTTGCAAAGATTCCAGTTCAGCCTGCATCTTCCTGTGGCTTAAAGCTTGAAGTCTCACTTAAGCTAATAAATGCCTGACCTTCCCAAGGGAAGCATAAACAGAATCTTTTTTGGTGGGGGAGGGGAGTGTAAACAAAGTCTTGACTTCCAAGTATAATGAGCATTCATGCCGGAGACATGTCAACCTTGACTATTAGATCCTTATGGCACACCAGATTAGCTGGTTTGCAGTTAATTCAGCCAGTTACAAATTCTTCACAGACAAGGGTTTAACTTTGAATCTGATACTGTATCCATCTCATGCAGTTTCAAGATGGTTCCGTGATTTCACTACCTTTAAAGTTGCACACAATTTGATTGATAACTCACAGCTCAAATGTTTCCAAAAGGAAAAAAAAAAAAGCCATTTCACAAATCAATTTCCCCAACTGTTCAATTTTTTTTTTCGTCATGAGTTCTCAATTTAACCACTGGAACTAGATCATTTAAAAAAAAAAATCTATTCTCAAATCATAACATCTGAGAGACTAAGCATACTCCTGAAACATAAATGTCAAAATGGTCTTTTAATGCTTGTAATTATTACCCATTTATTTTAATGAGTTTTTCTGATCAAGAGCAATGTATGTACATTGTGGAAAAAAGTTAGCCATAAAAAGCATAAACAGTGAAAATCCTTTTGAATTCACTGATAACATATCCACAATTAAGCATTTTGGCAGGCATCCGTCAGGCTTTTTTTGCCCTGTTAGGTTGAACCGCATGAAATTGCCAATATTCAATCGTTGTTGGTCTACAGAGTGGCAGTTCCATATGGTGCTACCCAATACAGATATATGCATACAAAGTTCTACATTTATTTCAAAACGTGATTATTTTTGCCTAATATGTCTAAAACAATTCTCTATGTTTAAATATAAATTTTATAGTAAAAGTTTTTCCTGCATTTTATTAAATGAGTCTCTATTTATTTATTTTTAAAGATTTTATTTATTTATTTGACACAGAGAGAGACAGCGAGAGAGGGAACACAAGCAGGGGGAGTGGGAGAGGGAGAAGCAGGCTTCCCACAGGGCAGGGAGCCTGATGCGGGGCTCGATCCCAGAACCCTGGGATCATGACCTGAGCCAAAGGCAGACGTTTAACGACTGAGCCACCCAGGCGCCCCTCTAATTTATTTAATTAGCTTCCTGTTAGTGAATATTTGTTACTCCCTCCCCCACCCCCCCACTTGTAAAATGTGCTATTTTAAATAAGACTACAATAAACAGTCTTGTTCCTGCCTAATTGCTTTCTAAGAACAATGTTTTAGAATTCTGGGTCAACAGGCTTGAATGTTTTAAATAATATCGATGGTGCAGACCAGAAAGGGGTGGGTGTGGGGTCTTGGAAAGAGCATTAGACAGGGCTTTCCACATGACTGGGTTTGAAACCTGCCTCATTTGATAGGCTAACCTGATTTTATCCTTTGGTAAACGGTGTTATATTGATTTTTAAAGAGTTGATATAAAGGTTAAATAAGATATCTTATATCAAGTGTCTTATATCCCAATCTCCAGAAGAAGCTCTCAAGAGGTAGCTCCATTCATACTAAGGCTAACTGGCATAGACCTCGGCGATGTTTTGTCCAGAGGAATGTAACCTTTAATGATGGGACATCCGACATGGTGGAGGCCAGTAGGAGGCCTAATACCTTTTCCTCTTCCTTCTCATTTTTAACTTCTCTCCCTCTCCTCCCAATTCCCAAATCCAGTGTTTTCCTCTCTGCTTGAATTCTTGGGAGGCTAAGCCTTTTTACGAAATGCCCCACCTCCCTCCTGAGAAGAAGGAGGCAAGAAACAGTTCAATGTAGGATGCACAGCACAGGGATGCGTAGAACAAAATCCCAACTCACCTGCCCTGAAGCTTTGCAATCTCAGGCTGGAGAATTGACTGTTCTGTGCTCAGTGTTCCTCTTCGTGAAGCAGGAATAACAATAATGTCCCTAGATGACCAGGAGAAGTTAGCACAGGTAATGCACTTAGAACAGTACCTGGCACATGGGATCCAATAAATGTCAATCATTTCCACTCCTCCCTCATCAGAAAGCAAGCTCTGGAAGAGCAGAGATTTTGACTGTCCTGCTCACGGCCAATTCCCTGGTGCCTACAACAGTGCCTGGCATGCCGCAGGCCCTCGGCCAGTATTTGTGGAATAAATGAGCGGTTCTCTGAACTCCTTCACTGCCAGAGCATGGCCGTGGATGCTGTTGGTGCCACATTGTTGTTGTTGTTTTTCACTCGTGACAGAGCCATTCTAGAGTGTGCTCCTAACTTCTTTTTCTGTGGAAGAAAATGTAGTTTCTCAGGCATCTATATTTAATGTGACTTTAGCTGTAGGAGCACGTTCTTTTAGTGCATATGGAGTCCCTCCTGTGTCTGCACGGTCTGACAGGCACTTGCTCTATGCAACAAGTATTTATGGATCTGATCCCAGTGCAATGGGCCAGGCATTTCACCCATCGCATCACATAGGAGGGCCATCACCAGTTAACAGGTGCCTGGCTTTGAGCAGAGTAGACACACACATACACATACTGCCCACATCTTTTCATCTCATTGTTATTACCTGATGTTTATTTGTGTACTGACTGTTTTTTCTTTCCACTGGTATGTAAACTCCATGAGAACAAGGACTTTTGTTCATTGCTAATCCCCAGGGTCTAGGTACTCAATAGATCTTTGAGTAAATGAATGAATGAATAAGAGTAATAAAAAAGTGACCATTTATTCACTATTTTCAGTGTGCCAGGCACAGTGTTAGATGCTTTGGCATATTTTCATTTTCTCATTTCATCGTCATTGTGGAGCTTTTATCAAACAAACCTGAAAAAATATAGGTAATAATAATCCTATCTTGTACCTGGGGATGTGTTTCATAGGCCATGGGGATCCACCAAAGCATTTTGCACAAAGCAGTGATAAGCTCATTTCAGAAAAAAGCAACCCAGGGTTCTGGGCAGGAGCACTGTGGCCAAGCCATCACCATTCTCTGGACACAAAGGGTGAGATCCCAAACTAGAACTGAGAAGACAGGATAGGCACAGGAGACATTCCAAAGTGAGATTAATATGATTTAGAAATACAGGTTTTAGAAGACATGTTTCTATGAGGTAAAAAGAGGTCTGATTGAAGCAGAAACAGGAACCCAGGAGAAAATCTTACTTGAGCTTGATTAGAGGTAGGTTGAGTTTACAGGGTCTAAGGGACATCCAGGTAGACAGGGGGAGAACATAGAGGAACATAGGCTCTGAAATTTGAGGAAGTGGGGGAGGCTGCAGATATAGGTTTGGGGGTTATCTGGGTATCTTGGTCAGACCTAAGTGCTCAGGGGTAATTAGGAATGGGGAACAGGAGAGGTAAGTGGGAGAGATCAGTTCAAATAGACAGCGGTGGTTCTGTCATCATGATCTGGAATGTGGGCTTCAAGTCTGGGCCATTGAGGGTTAGAAACAACACCTCTCTGGATGCTGTGTGTGTATGTGTTGGGGAAGATGACAGCAATGGCCAAAGGGACCCAGGCCATGGGCGTACGGAGAAGGAGCCACCAGAGGGAGTGATAAGAAGCACTCTCCTTTCAGATCCATCCTCTAGATGTATGAACACCTACATTGAATAACCTTCCTCTGAGCATTGTGTGGGCTACACTGCGTGGGCATGTGGCCTTGGTGTTGCTGGATCTTTTGGATTTATAGGGATATCTGGAAATCTGGATATTAAAGTAAAAAAAATTATTTAAAAAAATTATTGACACTACAGGCAAGAGAAAACGTGTCTGTAGACCTAACTTGGCCCTTGGACCACCAGTTTGTAACCTCCACAAAGACTCCTTGGGGTACATTTTGCGGCAAGTAGCTCAATAACCTTCTGCAAAATTAGATTTTCCCCCAGACTAGTTTCACTGACTCAGAGGAGTTTTGGGGTGGTTCTTGCTGGGATCCCCAGGGGTTGCCTATGCTGGCTGCCTCTGATTTCAGAGACCATATTCAATTTTATTCATTCAACCAATATTTATTGAGCTGAGCTCAGCACTGGAGATACAATGGTAGATAGGACAAACATGACAAACACGCTTTTAGGAATACAGAGTGTACCAGAAGGCATGTACAACAGACACCTGATCCCATTAATAAATATAATTAAGTGACACATGCTAGAAATGAAAAGCAGAAGGCTCAAGAGAAGAGTATTATAATGAGGGTCAGATTTAACCTGGGGAGAATGGTCAGAGAAAGTACCAGGAGAGCCAGGTGATGAGCAAGAACCTTCTGGGCTGGGGATCAGCGTGTCCAGGGCTGCGTGGGGATGAACAATTTGATGAAGAGCTAGTGATGTCTAGGAGGCTGGGAAGCCTGGGAAGAGGGCAGGAGAGAAAATGACTGAGCTGGTCCCCCTGTGCCTTGTGGAGTGAGGTGGAATTTCAGCAGGGAGAGACCTGATCCATGTGTCTCAACAGGCACCGTGATGCTGAGTGTGGCAGAAACAAGAGTGAATGAAGGGGAGACAGTGACAGTGGCCCACATGAGAGAAGATAGAGGACAGGACTAAGGTGGGGGCATGGAGAAGGATAGAAGTAGTTAGAATATATATTTGGAGGTACAGCAAGTTGGAGGCAATGATTACTATATTTTCATTAAATATTACTGCTTGGGATAAGCCAAGAATTGCTTGCTGCTGCTGGCAGCAAAATCCCTGGTTAGACTCGATCCGGGTGGAGGATGATAATTTGCTCTTCATTTCTCAAGTGCCGTGTGGATCACTACTTTTTCCTGAGAGGAGCCCTTTAGCCCCTGTTCACCCACAAACCTCACCACATGTGGGCTCAGTGTGTCTACAGACTAACATTTACCTTCTGAATTTGGTTTTAACTAAGTGGTTTCCAAACATTTTACCCCTGCTACCCCTGAGCTGAGTCTTGGGTGTGGGACACACACCAGAGATTTTCCGCTCATGCCTCCCAGGAGAGTAGTCATAGTCATTAGTTCATTAAATGCCTGGCACTGTTCTACATGCTTAACATATGGTTGACTGATTTAATCAGGCTGTTATCCCCATTTTGCTGATGAGAAGACTGAGGTACAGAGAGGTTAATAACTTGCTCTAGGTTGTACGTGTAGCAGATGTCAGCACTGGTTACTGAACCCAGGCAGCCTGGGCCAAAAATCCACAAACTTAGGCCCTATTCTACATGTGTGAGCAACACAGTGGTCTTCAGATGGTGGGGTGCTGTGAGTACACTTCATTCTGTGTTGTTGTGAAAGACTCATGAAGTGACTTTGCCTTCATCATCCCTGTCAGACCACCCAGTAATGCTGCCAGAGGGCATTTGTCCTGCACATGCCCACGTTGGTGTCTGCATGGCTAGTCCTTCTCCAGCCCATGGTGCTCTGCCTTACCCACTGAAAGAGGCAAGGTGATATTGAGCCTCCTGCAGGGGGTGCTGCTGATTAGACCAGGGATCAGCCCTTGATCCAGGAGGGATCTGTTTATAGGGTGTCAAGAGCCCAAAAGTGGCCAGCAATGAAGGGCTGGCCCATCAAGGGGGATGATCTGAGCTAGCTCATCAGCAAGTTCTCTGTAGGACTTTGCCTAGAGGATACAAATGCAATTGGCCCATAGCTAACAAGAGGTCACTAGAGAAGACATGCAGAATCTAGTGAGGAAGATGGCCAAGATGGCACACCACTTCCAGGCCTGAGTTTCCCTTCCCATACATTCCCTGTGAACAGCAATGCATTTTTCTGATAAGGAGGTTTCTCAGAAGGCTATAAATGCCTGAGGAGGCATTTTCCTGATAAGGAGGCTCTAGGGCAACTGGGCAGCCCACACCACTGACAGAGAATGGCCAGCTGTTCTCAATTTGCATTTCCAGGAAGCTGGTGCAAGTGAAACCCCAGACTTCCTGGCAGAAGAAATCTGGTTCCCTAATTACGGACTCCTGTGACAGAAAGGCTTGTGTTTTGTTATTCCACGGGGCGGGGGGTTGGTTGGGGTGGATGGCCCAACTCCTCAAGCTCCCCCAATGTCATCATTCCAGGGGCAGCATGCGTTTGACAGAGGCTGTATCTTTGCCATTGCTTTGCATCCTCTTTCAGATTCTTATGCAACCTTCTGCAAGTCGGTATAGAACAGCGTTTTCTAACGTGTTCTATGGAACTCTAATTTTATGACATTCCCCCTTTCCGTTCTTTCCTTTTTTTTCCAAGTAGGCTCTGTACGCAGCGTGGCGCCCAATGTGGGGCTTGAACTCATGAGCCGGAGATCAAGACCTGAGCTGAGATCAAGAGTATGATGCTTAACCAACTGAGCCACCCAGGCACCCTTCCCCTTTCCATTCTTAACCTCCCCCTCCCCCTAAGTGTTCCAAGTGTAAATGACTTTGGGAGGTGCTGCCTGCTTCTTTGCTTAGAGACTCACAGAGCACATTAGCGTGTTACATAGCTCTCAGAATTCTGTAACAAGGAAACTTCTTCAACATTGCCTTTCCTAAGGTTTCCCAAATGAAATTGACCCCCCCAAAATTTTTTTTCATATGATAGCTACTAATAACCCACAGAACCAGGATTCTGTGGAATAGACTTCAGAAAATTTTACTCTAAGATGTCTCAGGCATAATTATTCAGCATGCAACAGACCACTGGCCACTAATTCCGTCTCAGGCCTTGTGCCAGGCCCTGGGGCCACTAAAACTTCAGGCTCAGGCTCTGTTCCTAGGGACCTCAGCTGGGTGAGGGAGACAAGAAGGAAGAACACAGAGAGGGAGGGGGTCTCCAGGCCATCCTGAGGCAATGAAGGCTCCCTGGAAGAGGGGACACTTGAGATGAGTGTCCAGGAACAAGGAGTATTGCACTGGACAAAGGCCCAAGGCCTGCAGTAGCCGTATAAACACAGAGTCAATAATTAATACAGATTGTTCCAGAATGGACTGAGCACAATTCTTGATGTAGTAAATGCTTAACCATCACTTTCTAGTTAATGGGGAAAAACTATAGATTTTGGTTTTCAGCAAAAGCACCTTTAATGATTAAGCTATAGACATTTTTCAGGCTCATTTCCTTTGTAATTGAGAAATCGGCAATTTGGAAGAGCCATCTTGGATCCCTACACAAAACTTACTGACCTCTTTCTAACTTCACTGGAGCATGTGGAGCTGATGTTGTCAAGGGCCAGTTTAGATAAGATTGGGCTGAGGACCTGACACAAACATGTCTGTCTACCTTTGCTGAAAGTGAGCAGATGGAGGGAGAGGTTTGTGCTTTCTGGACAATCATTAATAAGCCACTTAGAAACCATATCAATTCACTCTGTATAGAACCAATTTTTTCCAAGGGCAGCAGAATGTAGTATTTCTGATACCTACTATGCACCTAGCACTGTGCTAGATATTTTCATACAAGTTATCTCATTTAATTCTCTTAATGATCCTATGGGGGTAGGAAGATGTTATGTTCATTTTAGTTATGAAAAAAATTGTGGTTTAGAAAGTTAAAGTGATTGGCCAAGGGTGTGGCTAGGACTCAGATTGAGGAATGTTTGAGAGAAGATCCAGGTGCCCATCACATTGTTTTATAGTGTCTTTTTGTAAGGTGGGTAAGTGAGGTAGACAAAGAGAAGCCTCTGACCCACACTTTCCTTGAGATGTAGACCAGGTGCACCTGGCCAACCATCCTGTATTCTGGGAAGGCAGAGCCTAGACTCCGGTTTCTCACCCCCTCCTGACTATCTACTTATGACAAAGGATAATTTGTCCTTTTCCCTCCTATACTTCTTGCACTCTGTGGGTAAACTTTCCCTTGATCTGTGAGGTGATTCCTTCTGCAAATATACTTCACCATCAAAAAACCATCAACACCAACTGTGGTTTATTGGCTGCTTTATTGGCATTTAGTGGAGAATGCAGAAAATATTAGGGTACTTCCTTCAGCTCTTTTTTCATTTGCCATGTCTTGGATGTGAGTGGTATACCTTTATATTTAGCATGCTATTAAGGCTAATTATCCCTCTGAATCAAAGGAGATCGTTCAAACTAAATGGGAAATGATTAAGTGCAGCAGAGTCTGATTTTCTAGTAAGATGGGGCTCCAAAGAAACCTAAATGTAGAACTGGGATTTCCATCGACTGGGGAGATGAAGGCACAGCCCTCACATGGATGGAGGGTTGGAGGGCATGAAGTTGGAGTCTTCTGCTGCATCTCTCCTTGAGGTGAACGGCCCAGAGTCAAGTGCTGTCCTTGGTGCTGAAAAGTTTTTTTCCACAATGATGAGGGAGGGCTCAGAAAACCACGTCATGGGCTAGCACCTTGGAAAAGTTTTTTTGTTTTTGTTTTTGTTTTTTTTCTCTTATAAAGTCACAGGCTCCCTCTGGAAAAAGAAATTAACTCAGTTCTTCCTAATCTGACTGCATTATTCCAACACTCATCAGCACAGCTGAATGACTGAAACCAGGAGGCCCTTGTTGAGTCTGGGGCTCCATGGTACATCTCCCCATCATAAACTGCCTTCATACTTCCAATATGGAGCCACAAGCTCCAGGAAGCCTAACCCAGGTTAGAAAGCACAGACTCTTGGATATGAATACTGGTTTAATGTTTTCTGATTTGTGTTTAGATGCAGAATATTTTATTGAAAATCTTAAGTAGATTCCTGAGATGTGCAATAGATTATAATTCCCTGCTTTTTTGAAGTAGGGGAGAAGTCTGAAACTGCAGCCACATAGTCCTACCCCTAGGAAGCTCCTCAAGAGTCTATGTGGATTCCCAATGGATTGATGGTACAAGCCTGAAAACCAGTAATTTTAGTCCAATCTTTTCCTGGCTCTTAACTGCTTGTTTAATTTTTTTTTTCCCATTTGAAACTAAGTGCAGAGTACCTCCTTCAGGAAGCTTTCCCTGATTTGTACTCTGAGCTAGGGGTTGTGCTCCTTTAGCCCTGTACTCCCTATTATCACTACACTGACCACTCTGTTGGGTAACTGTGTGTCTCTTCTACTGGACACAGAGGTTCTTGAGGGCCAGGATCATGTGCTTGGGAACATGGTAGGTATACAAGGAATACTAATAGGTTGATGTTTAATGAGCCTCCCACTCAAGGCAAAGCAGGAACTCATCTATAGCATTTTCAAGAAATAATTTCACAGACTCTGCTTCCACATCTCCAGGGATAGGGAAATCACTCCAAACTGCGGTATCCTTTTCCATATTGAGATTCTTGTGATAGTAAAATCTTCCTTTTAATTTTGAGCCAAAACTTGTCTCCCCATAGCTGCTACTTTCTAGGGCTGTATAGAATAAGCTGGTGTCATTCCTATTTCACAATAGGACCTTCAAGTACTTGAGGAGAGATATTACATTCCTCATTTCTGGGCTAACCTCCATCTATTCCTCATGGGACATTATTTTGAGTCCTTTTGCCTGTTTGTTGTTTGCTTCTGCACACAAAAAGTTTGTGTATATCTTCCTAAAACCTGGAGTTGGATTTTGAAAGTTGTATGTGAATAAGCCTCTCACACTTATTGCTCTTAGCTTGTTAAATTATTCTTTTTTTTTTTTTAAAGATTTTATTTATTTATTTAATTGACAGAGAGAGACAGCGAGAGAGGGAACACAAGCAGGGGGAATGGGAGAGGGAGAAGCAGGCTTCCCGCCGAGCAGAGAGCCCGATGCGGGGCTCGATCCCAGGACCCCGGGATCATGACCTGAGCCGAAGGCAGTCGCTTAACCAACTGAGCCACCCAGGCGCCCCTGTTAAATTATTCTTTAGTGTCATCCCATTGTTCCAGTTTAGCATCTCTCCTAGGTTTGCTCCTCTATACTTTTAGGGTCCTTCTCTGTCTCATATTGGAAAACTTTTAAACTCAAAGGTAAGGAGATGTCCCACAGCCCTTTACTTCTTTTAGCAGAGTGACTGTTGGTGTAAAGCCAGTATTTCTTTTATATAGGTCACCTTGAGTTTGAAATAAAAAAGCAGTAACTATGGGGGCAGGGAGATTGTCTGTTTTGTTCACTGCTCTTTTCCCAGTATATGGGAGAATGCTGGGCATATCCTAGGTGCTCAGTAAATATTTGTTGAATAATTGAAACATGAAACATGAATGCTGGCATTTCCTGGACCCAAACACAATGGAGATGATGCCAGAACCCATGTCTGAAGAATCAATTGACTATCACCCTTACAATTCATACTTCAGTATGCAAAGTAAGATTCTCTCCCACCTCTTGCTTATGTCTGCAAGGTGGGAAGGTACCTGGGACAGGATTAATTTATTTCCAGCAAATGGTGCCTAACAACACAGGAAAGCCAAATGGAGCCTAATGATAGGAAACAGAATGAGTAGAAATGTTGATAAAAATACCAAGGATAGTTTATATTTTGGGGGTCCTTACTATGTGCTTAGCACTTCACATGTATTTTCTCACTTGAATTCTCACAGTATCTCTATTATTTTAGAAAGACAACATAATTCACAAGTCCACTGTCTATCCATGGCATAGATCCCCTCAAGGCCTGCCAAGCTATGAGTTTCCTGAGGGTAAGACCTGACTCTGGCCTTGGCTGAGTTATTCTGTGTCTATGTACAGAACTGACCTTAGGGAAGATCCATCTGCCTGAGACAAAGAAGATGAGGACAGGGGCAACTGGGGAAAATGAGATCTACTGAGAAGCTGTTCTTATTCCTGGAATTGGGAATGATATGGTAACATGGCAACATGAGAATAAAGAAAAAAAGTTTGTGTGTGTGTGTACATACATATATTTAATAATAAATACAAGCATGTTTTCTTAAAGCTAGTTTTAGATAAATTGGAATCTGATGCTTTGAAAGCCAGGATTGTCTTCTTCTTTTTTTAAAAAGTAAGCACAATTGAGGTATAATTTAATACAGTAAAATCCACCCTTTTTAAGTGTACAGCTCAGTGAATTTCAACAAATGTATGCAGTCATAAACACCACTATAATCAATATATAGAACAAATCCATCTCCCCACAAAGGTCCTGTGTGTGTCTCTTTACATCCAATCTCCTCCTACTACTTCCATTTCTGGAAACTGCTGATCTTACATTTGTCCCTATAATTTTGTCTTTTTCAGAATGCCATATAAATTGAATCATACAGTATGGAGCCTTTTGTGCTTGACTTCTTTAAGTTAGCATAATGCATTTCAGATTCATCCATGTTGCTGCATGTACCAGTAGTTTGTTTCTTTTTTTCCTGCCTCTTCTATTTTCTGGAAGAGATTATGTAATTGATATTATTTCTTCCTAAAATGTTTGGTAGAATTCTCCAGTGAAGCCATCTGAGCCAGAAAGGTATATTTTGAAGAACAGGAATTTGTTGGCTATTTTGGATACTTGGACATTGGGTGCAGGGATCACTTTCCCCTTTCTTCCCTCTCCAGAGAGGGATTGACATTCCATATATCCCAGGAAGACCCTCTAGCTGCTGCTGGGTAGGTTGCAGATCAGAATGTACAGGGTGGGGGCAGAGGGGGAGGGAAGAAACTGGTGGCAGGAATGAAATGTCAAAGTAATGGCAGTCAGGGCTTTCAGAGCAGAGCCCAGGAGATAGCAAAACAACACGCTTCACACCTCCTCACAGCCTGTTTATTCAGGAGAAAATCACATCATCAAGGTCACATTGTTGTTTGTTTGCTATTTCTATACTCCCTAGAAAGAGAGAAAAAGCAAGCTTCAGAAAGAGGCTCTTTCTCAGGAGATTTCCAGCCTTGTGTCCAGACCAAAGTGGTTTGGATGAGCTTTAGATAAATATCTGATTGCTTTTACGGGCTTGGTGAGGCAAAACTTCTAGATGCTTTGAAGTATTCCTGATGCTACTAAAAATTATTAGTATTTAACACTCTGGGGTCTTCCCAATGGGGACAGTATCGATTTGATCATCCCTGGGCTCATGTCTTAAGGTCAAATCTCTGTGGCTGCTCTCAGACAGGTTTGCTGAGACTTCGGCCCTGGAAAGTCCTTCTCCAGCTAAAGCTTGACAGGACATGGATTGTGAAGGGATGCCCTACTTGAGTGCTCACAACAACACACACTGTTGGTATAAGATGTGGCCATTTCTGATGTTCTGATTACAGTGCACTGCTACAGAAGGCATGGACTTTTAAAACATCAACAAGGAGGGTGCTAGACATAGACAAAGGCAGCCCACTAAGGAAAGGGGTACAGAGGGGATTTGGGTGCCAGGACCAAATAGCCTTAGGAAGTTCTCCATGGAGCTCGGCCTCACCTTGTGTCTTATCCTCATCCCTCACTTCAGCTCCCCACATTCCTCCTCCTGCCATTAGCACCCCATCCACTCCACCTTCCCAGCTCTTCAGTAGTTTTCTGGGTTTTTTTTTGGGGGGGTCACTTCCAATAAGCTGCTTCCCTAACGTTTATTGAGCAACCCCCATTTGTTTGATCCATGCTCAGTTAGGAGTCCCATCTTTGTGCTCCCATAGCATCATCAAGTGATAGATAAGGGGTGACCCACGCTTCCTGGCCAGCACTTGTCTGGCTGATAGGTAAGCTATTAATAATTAAAAAGCAATAAAAACTTCACACCTGTTAGGATGGCTGTTATAAAACAAAACAAAACAAAGCAGAATAAAATACACATTGGTGGAGATTGGATAAATTAGGACCCTTCTGCATTGCTGATGGGGGATAGAGAAGGGTGTGGCTGCTGTGAAACATGGTATGACAGTTCCTCAGAAAATTAAACATAGAATTACCATACAATCCAGCATTTCCCTTCTGGGTATTGACTTGAACGCAGGGACTTGAAGAGATATTTGTGCACCCATGTTCATAGCAGCATTTTCACAATAGCCAAAAGGTGGAAGCTACCCATCATCAACTGATGAATGCAAAAATGTAGCATATAATGAAATATTATTCAGCTTTTTAAAGGAAGGAAATTCTGACGCAGGCCACAACACAGATGAACCTTTTTAAAGACGTTATGCTAAGTGGAAGAAGTCAGTCGCAAAATGACAAATATTGGATAATTCCACTTATATGAGGCATTTAGAACAGCCAAATTCATAGAGACAGGAAGTAGAATGGTTGCCAGGCGCTGGGGGGCAAGGCTAATGGGGAGTTCGTGTTTAGTGGGAAGAGTTTCAGCTGGGGAAGATGAAAACATTCTGGAGACAGATGGTGGTGAAGGCTGCACAATATGAATGTACTTAATGCCACTTCAAAATGGTCAACATGGTCAATTTCATGTTGTGTATGGTTTACCACACACACACACACACACACACACACACACACACACACATGCAATACATTCAATTGTCTTTCCTCCTCAACAAAAGACAGAGTAAAGGCAGAGTCACCAAGCTGCTTCTAGACGCTTATTGGGAGACTACATGAGATAGGCTCTATATCAGTTCTTTAACTATCAAGTGCAAATATAAGGAAATAATATAATTTCCTGGAGGGCAGGGGGTATGTATTAGTTAGGATGTTTTGTGTTGCAGTTAATAGAAAATTCAACATAAGCTGATTTAGAAAATAGTGGGGATTTCCTGGGTTACTTAAGTAAAAATGTCCAGTGGTAAATGTAATTCATCAGGGCCCTGACTTGTATTTCTATATATTTTTCTATCCTGCCATTCACTGGGTGTTGCCTTCACCATCTTCCAGGTTACCCTCATGTAGCAAAATGACAGTTTTCTGAGAAACATTGTCTCCTATGTAGGTGCTGAGGGAAGCAGAGAAAAGAGACAGAGAAACAGTACTCTTGGACTCTTGCTAGATTTCCATTCCTGGTAATAGACCTTCTGGTCTCCAGCTGCATTCTTATCCTTAAGTGCTGAGAGCCAACTCACACAAGTTCTTTTTTTTTTTTTTTTGAGATTTTATTTTTTTTAAGTAACCTCTATACCCAACGTGCGGCTCAAACTTACAACCCCGAGATCAAGAGTCACATGCACTACTGACTGAGCCAGCCGGGGGTCCCATAAATTCTCTTTTTCTGTTTAATCCAGACTCAGCCAGTTTCTGTAACTTGGAATCAAATAGTCCTAACAAACATGGTGGAACTCTTCTTTATTTTATACCTTGCTTTCCTTCCCCCCACTTTTTTTTTGTTCCCCCAGTCCTTTCTGTTTAGGCTTCTGAGTGAGTTATCTCTGCTAAAGGAACTAGGCTGTGGAGCCGTACTAAGCTGAGAATTCCTCACCAACCCTGCCCCAGCATTAAACTGGCTCATTGTCCTACAACCAAACTGTGTGTGTTGACTTATCTCCTCAGAGCCTTCCAGGCCTCTTCTGTAAAAGTGCCCCTGCTAAGCACAGCCAACCGTCCCTCTGACACCTTTAAGGGGAACGTATTTTAGGATCAGGGTGTGGCCCTTACTAACCATGGCTCCCTAAATTTATGGTAAATCCAGGTATTGAGTCAGCCACTTCTTGCTTCCTCCTAGGGCCCAGCATGGAGTCAATGCTTACAGCTGGATCTAGAGGGAGATTGATTGATGACGAAGAAACAGCGTTACATTTCTGATTTCTCGCCAGCAACTGCCTTCCTTTACAAAATAGATCCCTTGGCATGATAAGAAGTTATATTAGTTTAAAGTAATTGCTTACGCTATTCAAATTGCTCTGCTTAATTGCTTCTAAAAGTGAATAGAACTCAAGAAGGGAAGAGCTGTAAAGGCTGAGTCTGTTCTCCAGCTGGATCCTCTTACAAGCAGCTATGAGTGGCTTCTAGTTTAAAGGAAGCTGGATGATTAACTAGAGCTGCATCTAGTTTCCATTAGGTCCCAAGGGTAATGGAAAAAGGAAAGTATCTGTTCTGAACCAAAAAACGTTAGGTTGCTTAGTCTCTTGTTAAATCAAACTGTAGACCTCGTTGGGGACCTCCCTCCCTCAGAAAACAAAACAAAACAAGAATTCTGTTTATGTTTTGCCCATGCTGCTGTCATTCTGTTATTTCTTTGTATTTTCCCAGAGCTGGAATCTGGGGGGAATCTGGTCCTCATGAATGTGCTCGCTCTATCATCTATCTATCTATCTATCTATCATCTATCATCTATGTATCTATTTATCTATCATCTATCCATCCATCTATCTATCATCTGTCATCTGTCTTTTTCATGTTTAATAAATTGAAGTGAATTAAGTACTTCCATTAAGCAGGTAAGGTATGGAGCTCTTTAGAAGGGGATAGGCATGCAATTAGGGAAAGAGCCTGATGAAGTTTTGTGTGCTGAGCCCAAGGACTCTTGATCTCAAGATGTGATAAAGTGGAGGGAGGTGTCTAGGAATATATGAAAAAATAATAATTGGCTTCTTTGAATTGGAAAGAGAGAGCTGAGGCAGACAGAAGACCTCCCAGAAGTCAGCCTTCATGAGTTTTCAATGCAGTTATCTTGGAAGGATATTAAGAAAATAGGTGGTGGTGATAGAGGGAGAGGGGGCGGGGAAAGTTATGGGGGAAATAATGTTTTTGAGAAGCATTAGGAGAGAGAAGAGCAATTTGGAGGCTTTTCTGTACAGTCTGAAAAACAGCTTGTATTTTCTGTGCAAAATGATCAAAGACAAGATTCAGGAGGGAAAAGCCTCAACCAGCCTAATCTTCAGCAAGGGCTCTGGCTGATGATAAAACTTAACCATGGTTGGAAATGGCTGAGGTGTCAGCCTGAGTCTTCTTCATCAAAGCTACCACACAGATGTTCATTAGAAGCAGATAGATGACCATCTGCTGGACATGGTCATACGCTTTCCTACTTAGAGAGGAAGTGGACAGGAGGGTCGAGGGTCGCTGGCCGGACCAGTGTCCACTTCAGCTGATGAGGTGGCCAGAGAGTGCCTGTAGCCATACACACAGGTTCCAGGGAGCTGTAACTTAGGCTAGGCCTAACAACATGGGGGCTTGGATGGGCATGCCCCCACAAAGCCTCCTAGAGCATGAAAGACAGTGTTATGGGGCCCAGGGTTTTGTGGGTTGAGCAGGTAAGGTATGGAGCTTAGATCTCTCCTCTATCTGAATCAGCTAGCCACCCCCGAATAAGAACTATTTCCTGAGAAAACAGGATTTCAGCTTTGAGTGTAAGCCTTGGTTTCTGTCATCTGTCATATCAAGGTCGTCAAGTGTCTACCTCATGAAGTTGATGTGAAGAATAAATGCAACAACCTAAGGCCTTAGCACATGCTTGGCACATAGAATACTGTTGGTATTAATGTTAGTATAAGTATTTAATATAGTCCCCAGGACACTCCCTATCACCCAGGAGAATAGCACACGTTCTAGATCTTTCGAATAGAGACATTTAACAAAGGGAATTGGTCATGCACATCGTGGAAGAGCTGAGAAACCAAACCATGGGACAGTGAGGAACCCCAGAGTTTAGCAACAACAGGAAGCTGCTATCAGTTCCAGTGCTGGGGTCTGTTTCTGGAATATTTTATTCCCCCCCAATTTTATCTATTTATCTAATCCTACATGAATATCATGCTGTTTTAATTACTTAGCTTTAGAGTATATTATAACATATGGCAGAAAATGTTCCCTCTCCCTTCTTTTCCTTCCTCTTTTTCTTAACATTTTTCTTGGTTCTTCTTGCATATTTTCTTTCCTGGGATAAACTTGGAATCTGCTCATCAAATTCCAAAAAGAAATTTATTGGACTTTCGATTGGACTATATTGAAAAGCAAATTAATTTAAAGAGAATTTTTATCTTTGCAATAGTGAATCTTTTTATGTAACAACATGGGCTATCTCTCCATTTATTCAATTCTTTCTTATGTCCCTCGGTGAGACATTTATGGCTTTATTCAAGCAAGTCTTGCACATTTCTTGTTAGATTTATTCCTACATTTATTATAGTTTTTGTTGGGGACATGAATAAGGTATTTCCTCCCATGACATTTTGTAATTGGCTATTGCTGATGTGGAGAAAGATCCTGTTTATTGTATGCTTTTGTACCAATCACCTCCTCAAACTCACTTGGTTTTAATGGCTCTTTAGTGCAGTGCACTATCCTGGGTTTTCTAGGTAAGGAATCAGATAGTCTCCCCACCACATTTAAGCTGTTCTCCCTTCTATGCCTTAATTCCCCACATGTGCTCTATAATTTATCTCATTGCCTTTATATCCTGTCTTGAATTATAGTAATGTCTGTGTATTTTTATTGCCTATAGTAGATTGTCTGAGAGTAGAAATTGTCTTATTTATCTTTACACCATCTCTCCCCATTCCCCCAAGACCTTAGCATATTACTTGGCTTAAAGTGTATAGTATATGATCAATAAATATTTCTATAACAGTTAGGCATGCCTTGTGGTGTAGTTAATTATGCATATTAAATTCAGATTAGATTGTGTGTTACATTAACAGTTTGTTTTAACCAACCATATCCTAACCTGACTTCCTTGTACCCTGAAGCTTTTTCCCCAGTTCAGGCACTAAATTGCAATCACATTGCCCTGGGGTGGGAGGGCCTCAGAGTACAACAGAGAACAAAGATGTCAAATTCTTGGCTTTGGAATGAAAAATTCAAGACCAGACAAAAAGGCAAGCTTTGTGGTTCAATGGAATTTCATTTCCCTTCGTACTCAGCCCAACACACACACACACACACACACACACACACACACACACACACACACACATCCTAAGACTAGAAAAAGATTGTGAAAAGAGGGAAGGCAGGGAACAGCGAAGCCTCACGAAGTCAGCAGAAAGAGCCTGCTGCCTGGAACTCCATCTGAGCAGGGCCATCAGGGACCCCAGGGAAGATGTCAGTCTTGCTGTGCACGAGCAGAGGACACTGTCCCCGCTGAGGAGCTGTGTTCGTTGTCCTTTAAGAGGCAGCCCAAGAAGATCACCCCTTGGTGTTAGTCAGCCGGTCACTGCTGAGGAGCTAACAGGAATGATGCCCTCCTGGGCCCTGAGGCTTGGCTACATCTCCAGCCTATCCTTCCCATGCCAACACTCTGCTCTCCATGGGCTAGGACACTCCTAAGCTCCTGGGGAACACAGGGGGCCTTGACTCCTAGAGCAGTGGCAGTGACCTAGAAACAAAGCCCTCCTCATCTGCATCCACCCAGCCCTTTGCAGGGGAGCCTAGAAGAAACCTGCTGCCTGTCTCCCACTTGGTGGAGGCATGGGGAAACAATCCCCTGTTTACAATTCATCTTTTGAGGGCAGAGATTGGCTGAGTTGATGGTGACTCCTCCTCTGTACCTGCCCTCCACCCCCAAGGCCTGGCAAAGGGCCTGGTGCAGGAAGGATATTCAGTAGCCATCTGCTAGGTGAAGGTGTGTACCTCAGCCCAGGGCTGCTCCAGGATGCAGGTGGAGGGGTAGCTTAGAGCAGTGGGAGCAGAGAAGGCCACTTCCTCCCCATCTCAGACCCTATAAGGGGAATCCCTCCTATAAGGTACCAGTCAGGCGATAAAGCAGCTGGCTGTCCGCGGCCAGGGCCTTCCTGGGAGCCTGCTGTACTAATGGTTCCAGAACCTCAGTCTACCTAGCTCTTCAGCCCCGTTGAGGACTTAGCTACAGGGCACTGGGCCTGGGGGGAGGGGATGGGGTGCAGCTCTGTGTTGTCTGGGGAATTGAAATGGGTGCCATCAGGATGCAGACCCACAGCCCTAAATAAACAATGTAGAAAACCAGAGAATGTCTAAACTGGGAGGGTTTCAGAGGTGCTAAATGTATCTTCATTCTTATACTGCTGGGGCACCATGAGGGGTAGGCCTGTGGTCCCGCAGACAGAGTCACCTCCACCCCCCCCCCCCCCACCACACACACACATTAAGTCCTTAACTCTGCTGGGATCACAAAGCAGCCTTAACTGCCTGTCTCCTCCCAATCCATTGTAGTTTTGTGTTTCTATCCACGGTACTGCTCCTTGCCGATTTCAGAGACACACCAGAGCAGGCTCATCTTGCCTTCTCTCCTGGAACCTGTAGCATGCGGGCTGGTGAGCGGCCACCAGTCCACAGATGTATGTTGAGTGAATGTATGAATGCCACTAAATTCATATATTGAATATATGAACTGCTGAGTCAAAATAGGGGGCTGAAAGGTAAAACAGAGCCACTCTCCCTCTCCCCACCTGTCCCCTGACAACTGCACGCCCCAAAGTAATCCAGGTAGCCTCTCAAGGCTTCTTCTGAGAAATGGGAGGAATCATGGGTGCTGTAGAGGCCCCGTGGATCATGCAGCACAGAGCTCCGGGAGCTCTTTCCATGGTGCCAGTGCGCTCTTCCTTCTGCAAACACGCGTGGCTCCAGTGTTACTGTCCTGGGGCTGCCCTACCAAGCGCCGCAGACTGGGCGGCAGAAACAGCAGACGGTTCTCTCACAGTTCAGGAGGCCCGACGTCTGAAGGCTAGGTGTCAGGAGGGCTGCTCCTTCTGGAGGTTCTGAGGCATAAGCCTTCCTGGCCTCTCTTGGTCTCTGGTGGTCGCCGCAAACCTGAGCATTCCTTGGCTTATAGATGCATCCGTGCAATCTCTGCCTGTCTTCACATCAGCTTCTTTCCTGCTTCTCTGTGGTCATTTTCTCTCTCTTACAAAGACACTCTCATTGGATTCAGAGCCACCCTAATCCAGTGTGCTCTCCTCTTGATCCTTACTTTAATTATACCTGCAAAGACCCTATTTTCAAATAAGGTCACATTCTGAGGTTCCAGGTAGACATAGATTTTAGGGGACACCATTCAATCCACTGGGAATCTGTAATTCCTTTGCCCAGATTAGGTTCTCTGTTCCAGTGCATCCAGGCACTTACCTTCTAGTCACAACCGGGTTTGTGAGTGACAGTCCCCAAATCTTGCAAAGGAGCAGGAGGGGACAGAGATAGATGACTATTTCTGAGGATCTGCATGTGCCCCGTGCCCACAAGGCCCTGTAGAGCCCGATTTTATGTAATTCTCCTAGCAGCCTCTAGGAGATATTGCCCTCATCTTCCTAAAGAGAAAAACATAGGCTTGGAGGAATGAAAGGGCATTTGAGATTCTAAAGGACACACCAGGGTTCGAGCCCAGGTCTGTCTGACCTGAAGCCCATGTCTTTCTATTCCACCCATTATACATGAGTGACCACTGGATGCTCAGGATACAGCAAAGAAAAAAGGCCCTGTAACACGGACCTCACATTCTGTGGAGGAGACAAGCAGTGAATACGCAGGGCAATATTAGGAAGCTGTAAGTGCTCTGACGACTGCAAGCCAGGGTCATGTGACAGGGGCCGAGGACAAGAAGCTTTCAGCAAAGACTTTTCTGGGGAGAGACACCTGAACTGAGACTCAGTGTCAAGAAGAACCTAGCCAGGGGCACAGCCCAGGCAGGGAAAATGGGAAGTGGAAATAAACTTAGGAAGTTAGGAAAAGAGAAAAAAAATCCAGAGGGATTGGGATCAGGGGGGAGGGTGAATCAGAGGAGGCAGAGGTCAGATTAAGGGAGGCCTTGTAAGTAGGATAAAGATCTTGCATTTTCTTTGAGGCTGTTGCTTTGGGGTCTTGCATTTTCTTTGAGGCCTTGAGAAGGACTGGCTGAGGGTTGGGGTGTAGTGTGCTCTCATGGGTGTTTTTAAGAATCTTTCACACTCTTCTGTAGAGAACTGATTGTAGCAGGCCAAGTAGGGAGCCAGAGAATGGCTAGGAGGCTATAGTAGGAGTCCAGGTGAGAGAAAGCGGGGCCCGGGGGCAGGATGGAGGCTGTGCAGATGCCCAGAAGAGGATGGAGAGAGGGAGTCTGGGGGCAGAGCCGGGTTGGGTGACGGGTTAGATATACACTGTGATTTGAAGGAGGAAGCGTGGGTGGCTCCTCTGTTTTGACTTGAGCAACCGGGTAGAAGGAGGTGCCCTTTTACCAAGAAGAGGCGTCTGATGAAGGCGAGAATCTCACTGTGTGTGGGGGGGCCACAGTGGGGATGGGGAGCTCTCCCACAGGCACCCCCCTCCCTAGGCCTTCGCGCCCCTGGCAACACTGCAAGACACCAGCTGCTGTCGACTTCCTAGTGTACATCGGACCCTCACGCAGTTTTCCTTTCTGTCAGCTACCTGAGAGTGGAGTGGGGAACCCAAGGTGGTATTGGATGGATGGTGAAGGGAGGGGAAATCTGGGCCCGGCCTCGCTCTGGAAAGCAGCTTGGGAGGGCAGGGACACTTCTGAGGGAAGTTGAAGGCGGGCACTGGGGCCTTTGGGAACAGGAAAGCCGCAGGGATGGAAGAGGCGGGCCCAGAACCTCTCGGAAACCGAGATGGAGAAGAGCAAATGGCACCAACTTGCCGGTGGCAGGAATGGCAGCCTGAGCAGCGGGGTCCGAACCTGGGAGGAGTGGGAGCAGGCCGCGGGTGGGGCCCAGAGGCGAGAACGGACACCGGGACCAGTAGCCAGGCAAGGTGCCCTCTCAGTGTGGTGCTGGCCCGTGGCTTGGGGGAGGCGCGGTGCTTCAGTGAGCCACTGGAAACCACGCGTCCTGGGGACAGGATCTGATTAGCGGAGGAACACCAAGATGGCCACGCTGGGAACCAGCTTGCATGAGACTCTTCCTCCTTCCCACCTTCTGCAGTTCCTGAGGGATTTCAAGTTTTAACTGGTCCCGAAAATGCTAAGCTAGAAGATGAAACTCTAACTTCGGTGTATCGGGTGTCAGCCAGCAGTGGGGAAGGTATCCCCCACACATCAAGCTCCTACACACCTCTCAGCTCACACCCTGCGTGCGAGCTGCCAGCCTCCCTCTCCACTTGTGAACAGGCCTGCTCATCTCTTTACCCGTCAGGATAGTCTATTAGTCCGAACATTTCCCTTCCCAAACACACATGTTCTGTATCAGGGGGCTGTGTAGACATTAAGTTTAAATGTAAATATTTAAAAATTGTTATTTATTTGTACTTATTCCCAAAAGGGATGTAAGGCAGCTGATGCATGAATTAGGGCCGTTAAGACAAAGATTTTCAAAAGAGCTTGCTGAAATTACATACAAAAAGGAAAGAGGAAATTGCAGCAGGAAATCAGAATAAGCAGTAGTGATCTCTAAATTTAGCTGAAAGCTCCCGGCATCCCTAGGAAAAAGGGAAGCACGCTTGTTTGTCGAGCTCCCTGCACCCGAACAAGGTGAGCCACGTGGAAGTAAACGTCCGGGGCGAGCAGTGTGCCATCTAGGAGGGGCAAGTGCCCTTGCGACGCACGGTGCTCTAAGATCCAGGTGTGACACTGGACGAGGCATTACCTTCTTTGAGCATGAGGTTTCTTATCTGTCAAATAAAGGCAATTATTGTAAAGCAGGGTGCCTGCTAGGCGCTCTTCCTGTCCCTGGCTCACAGTTCTAGGAGGAAGCGTGTCATGGGGACCTTATATAAGAGCCAGTGGGTAACGCAAGAGACACTGCCATCTGGTCACATCCGCCTCCACCCTGGCCCGATGGCCCAGTCAGCTGATGGAAGAACACTCCTCCCAGAGGAAAAGAAAAACACCCCTGGGCCTGCGAAGTGGGGCAGAGAAGGGCTCTCTGCCCGGGGTTGCTGTCTCAGGGCCCCAGGGCTGGGAAGTGGGCTAACTCTGTCTGCCTGCAGCGTGTCTGGGAGCGAGAAGCTGCCGAAGGGGCCTCCGCTCCTTAGAAAGCCCAGACACGACTGCACACCTCTGAGGCCTGCCAAGCATCTCTGTCCCATGTTCTGCAGAATCCTCCTCCCTCTGGTACCTCCGCTGTGAGACCAGCATCCTCAGGGGACCCCTCTCCCATCCCCTGTTTCATAACAGGCCCCCAGGACAGAAACCCAATTGCAAAATTGTTTCTGCCCGCTCTCCTCTCATTAGACTGGCCCTCCCTTCTGCCCCCGTCGAGGGCCTGCTCTCTGCTAGGGACACCAAGAAAAGGAACAGAGAAACAAGTCCTCCATGAGGGAACAGCAGTAACAAAAATAATGACGGCAGCCAACATTTACTGAAGGTTCACGGTGTGCGAAACACTTTATAAGGACTGGCTCGCTTAGTCCTCAGGACAAGTCAAGCCATTTCCACTTTACATGAGGGGAAATTGAGGCTCAGAAAAGTCCAACAAATTGCCCAGGGTCACTCAGCTGGTGCATGGTGGGGAAGAGAGTCAATTCATGAGCCTAAAGTCTTAACCACTTCTCTTAACCTTGTATTACTGGCTACTCCAGGCTTTTCCTACTGGGGACATTTCATTGCAAAAGAGCTCCTCATTTTAGTCAGAAGAGATGCAGCAATGGTGAGATTAGCTATTAGGGGAAGAGGTATTTTGAGTTAATTGACTACCTTCCTAAGTCCCACATCATGGGTATTCAGCCCCTCTGTATTTGGCTCCTCATCTATAAAAATAGGAACAGTTAATACATAGAGATTTCAGGGGTTGTTGTGAAGTTTAAATGAGTTACAATGAGTAAAATGCTTAGAACAGTGCTGGGACAGGGTAGGTACTGTGTGAATACGACCATTTTCATAGTCGCTCTGGTCAGGGCAGGGACTTATGTATTCTGCCACATCTGAGGATGGCCCTCCTAGGGGGGAATAGGCAGGTTCCCAGGGGAAGGACAATGGCAGCTCCCATCCACACTCCCCTGCCCGGCCTCCTCTAGGCAAGCAGACCTTGGTGGCCGGAGGGAGGGGCCCAGGAGCTCTGGCCAAGCAGAGTGAGATGGCTCCTTCCCGCCAGGCCACTTCCAGTGTTCTTCAGCGTCTGGGGACCCAGGCCCCTTGGGGTGCCCATACTGGGCCAAGCTGGATGTTATTTCCTATAGCAAGAGGGGAGAAGGATTCTCTGGCATTCCTTGGGTCCAAAGGGAAAGGTCAGGTCATTCACAGAGCTGTTAGGTGTCGCCTCTTTTGTGCCTGACTCCTGTCTCCTCTCATCATTGCATTCTTGGTTGGATGGTTTGGTACCTGTGGACAGGGCATGGGATGAGGAAATGTGAGGAAGGGAGAATCTGCCCTTGGTGTAGTAGCATGGCCTCCCAACCCCCTCACCGCGGGGTCCACAGCTCTGGGGCTATGGCTCCCTGCAGCTCGAGCTGGGCTCCCACACAAGTCTGGCCCCTCTGGGATAGTCTCTTGGCAAACCCCTACATTCATGCACATCTACAACCCCATCGCCTGCTTCTGGGGGTAGCCGTTGGGCATCCGACTCCCGCTGTGCACACAGCCCTGGGCATCACAGCGCACAGAGGACACTCAGGAGGTTGGGGCTGCTGTGGCCATCAACACCCCTCCTCCTGGAGAGGTGGAGCTGTCCTCACAGATTTGCACCATCCCAGGAAACTAAGAAAATGTGGGGGCATTCGGTGGATACAGATTCAAACCTGTCACAATTTCCAGATAGTCCTCATTAACCTAATTAGTAAGATCCGGTGGGTTCCCCCCACCCCCTCCCCGGCTCAGAGTGCCAGCCCTTTACCTGTATTATTCTTCAATTCAGGAAATGCTTTCTGAGTACCCACCACACGCCAAGCTCTGCTAGGGCCTGGGGTACGGAGGGCAATCAGAGAGGCACAGACCCTGCCTTTTGAGCCCCCGAGGAGTGAGGTCCAGGGGGGAGACACAGGTACCACCAGTGGAGACAGAGATGTGAGAGGCGGGGAGGGCAGTGCCACGTGCAAGGCTCGGCACGGTGACCCGTGCATGAGCTTCGGGCTGGTGCCAACTGAGAGTCAAGTCCAAGCTCTGCCTTCGTAGCTGTGCAGTGTCGATGACCGAGGTGACCTCTCTAAGCCCCAGGCCTCACGTGTAGATGAGCGCTAATGGCACGTGCGCCGAAGCACCGTCATGAGAAGTACGGGAGCCAAGGTAGGCGTATCAGCTGACTCACACATGGCACCGTACGTTGTCAGGGCGCACGCATTCAGCTGCTGCTGCTGCGGCTGTTATTATTAATTATTATTACTGCTATTGAAGTCAGCTCGGAGTAAGGAGGACCCATTCCGTTGGCAGATGGTCAGGAAAGATTGCACAGAAGAGGTGAGATCGCTGCAGAGATTTGAAGGGTGAAAAGATGTCCACCAGGCCGTCATCAGGGAGACGGGCATTGCGGGCACTGAGATGAACACGGGCCTGCAGCACGCGGGGAGGCTCGGTGTGATGCTGTGTGCGCCCACTGTCGCCTGGCTGACCGGCCTGGCTTGTGGAACGGGACTGGGGAAACAGCTTCCTGCCCCGCCTCTCATAGGTGATGCCGACACCCACCCAGTCCCATGCCGCCTCCAGCGCAGGTGGGCCGATGGGTCACTCTGCTGGTGACTTTCCTGTTCCATCGGCTGCTCTAACAGGCCAGCCTGGATGCCCCCCATGCAGCCAGTGTGGGGCAGCTAATTGGCAGTGAGGCATCGCAGAGGGCCCAGCATCCTGGCCCCTGCTGTCCCTGACGCCGCGGCAGATGGCCTGCCTTCTCCAGCCGCTCAGAGACGCCCCCTCGCAATTACCACTCCACAGCTGCCATGCGCGAAGGTTAGCTTGGTGCTTCAGATGTGTGCCTGGAAGATTATGTAACCTGCTGGCAGGAGAAAGCCGCCACACTTGGCGAGTTTAGCAAGATTAAATGTGTCAACAGTCGGCTTTGAATATGAAATAATGCAAATATCTTCTTAGTTTCATTTGAATAAAAAAAAAGTCAAGATCGGTTCATGTTCTGTCTAAAATGCTATAGTTTGAGAATGTGTTTAACTCATTCATTCATTCCACAAATGAACATTAAGTGCTTATTTTGTTCCAGACAAATGTGATACATCAAGAATCAGACGTAATTAAAGATTCCTGCCTTCTAGGAGTTTACATTCTAGTAGGGTGAGACAGACAATAAATAATAAACACAATGATTACATGCATTACCTAGTATGAAAGAAGCTGGAAAATGTCATGGAAGAAATTAAGAAATAAAGCAGAGGAAAAGACATCAGGGGCTCAGGGAAGGGGGACAAAATTGCACAATAAATAGGGCAGTCAGACATGTTTCCAGTGAGAAAGTAGATTTGATATAGATTGTGTTTAGGTACATTTTCACTGTCCTGGTTGACTGGTGTTTGGTACGTAGGTCTGGGTGGTCTTGAGACATCTTCCCCAGTTGTCATGGGCAATCTCCCTTGGGAGGGCTGGAGAAGCACATCCTCCCCACAGAAGGTGACCAGCTGTCCTGGGTTGTCTGGGATGGAGGGGTTCCCAGGACATGGGAGCTTCAGAGCTAAAACCTAGGAAGTCCCAGGGAATGGGGGCAAATGGTCACGCCATCCCCATACCAGTACCTCAGTAGACTCTTACTTCCACCCCAGCCCCAGTGAACCATCAGCCTCGCCACACAGAGTAGACTGCCTGTCCAAGGTTCCAGCCTTGTCTTACTCATCTTTAAGATTCCCTAGGGCCTAGTTACAAACGTTTCTTGTATTAAGCCCACTATTCATTTGATAGATAAACTAGAACTAAGAGAGGTTCAGGATTTCATCAAGATTAAGCAGCAGAAGAGTTTTCTCCTCCCATGATTTTCAGCCCACCTTGGGCCCAGACAAAGAGGAAATAAGCACCCATTTTCAGTGTGCTTTGAAAGTCTCCAGGGAAATTTTACTTGCAGATGTTGTGGAATTGAAAACATTTGCCTCAAATGAGGTTTGAATGTTCCCCAAAGATTCCCATTGTTGAGGCTCCTCTGGAGTCCCAGACGTTCAGGGGCAGATTGACTTCAGAGCTCCCCCAAGAGAGTGATTGCCATGTTCAGCTGAGTGCTCCTGGCGCTGAGCAGAGGGCCTGGCCTCTGGTAGGATGTTAGCCCATACCTTATACTTTACTCTAGAATGTTATCATTCTTTCCATCACCCAGGCACTTCAAACTCATCTTGTTTTGGAACCCAACTCAGCAATCCCCATCTTCCCCACCCCTAAGCAAGCTCCTTCTCCCAAGCTCCCAATTCAGTGAATGGTCACCATCCTCTGATGAGCCACACCACAGAAGCCTGGCTGGTCTTCTCCCACTCATGCCCACGGCCCATGCATCACTCAGCCTTACCTTTCTATTGCCTCCCAGGCCAGCCCTGCCCTCATCCCCATGGCCACTGCCTGAGTCCCAGCCACCATCGTCTGGCCCTTGGATGCAGCAAAGCCTTCTCACTGGCATCCCTATGTCCTCTAAGAACCTTCTTCAACACCAACAGACTCACTTGATTCTGTCTCACTTTCTGCCTTTAAAGGCCTCCAATAGTTTTCCATTATTGATTGGATCAAGTCCAAGCTCCTTAGCATGGCATACTGTGCCCTTCAGAATCTGGTCTTGTTACCTGTCTGGCCTCAATCCAGCCCCATTTCCTCCTGCTCAATGCTCTGGTTGGACTCAGTAACCTGAAATTCCTTAGGAGATTTTGCCACACCATTTTTACTCATGCCACTCACTCATTTTCTATCTTATTTCAAGACTCAGCTGATGTCACCCCACAGGAGACTTGTCCTGACCTTTCTAGTTAGAACTGTGTGCCGTGCTACCAACTGTCTGCTGATAGTCAATGGTCCTCCCCGGCTTTCTAAGCTTGTCCTTGTATCACAGAGGCTGGAAGTCTCAAAACTACATTACCCAGATTCCCTTGCCAGCAGAATTCCAGTTTAAATTCTTCAAAGGACAGGCTTGTGCTTGAGATGTAGACGTCAAGAGAAAAGGAGAAGTCATCATTTACTTCCAGGAATGGCAGAAAGTCTCATGGGCAGATGGCAGATTTTGGTAGCTCTTTCACTGCCTTGTTTTCCTGAGAGGCGGCATTGGTTTTCCCCTGTCATTATGTCCCCAGATCTCCCATCAGTTTGACAAGTACTGAATCTCTTGCAATAAATCCCTGCCTCTTGAAATATGGAGAATGGTTTCTATTTCCCTGATACTTGTGTTCCCTACTTTCTCAAGTGAAATTGGTCTTCACATATCCCGCACCTAGTCCAGTGTCTGGCGCTTAAGTATTAAATATTATTGTCACTAAGTTAAATTGAGTCATAAGAAGAAAGGAGAACACCATGGGTCATTTTACTCCCCAAGGCCACTCCATGAGGCATGCCTTTTTGCTCATCTCATTACATCTCTTTCTTTCCACACTCTCTCTCTGCACTTGCAATGCCAGACTGTGTATTGAATGAGATGCAATGAAAAGTGGAGTAAGACCATCATGGGTTTGAATCCCCCATTTATTACTCATCATCTGTGTGATCTTGAACGAGTTCTTACCTTCTCTGAGCCTCAATTTTCCAATCTGCATAGTGAGAATAATTATGCTTTCCAGAGTACTTGTGAGAATAGATATTCAGTAAACATGAATTCCTCTTCTCTTCTAAGGTAGAAGAGACATGGACTTTTGGAGATGAAAGTGGCCTTAAAGATTATTTGTAACCTCATCTCCTTGTTTGACAGAAGAGGAAACCAAGGCCCAGAAAGGGAAAGTGGTAGAGAATTACAAGGTCATGAGGTGGGGGAGCCAGGACTGAGATGAACTCTTCTGACTCCACATGCAATCCACTTTTCTACTTTAGGTATAGATAACAATGATGATGAAGACAAAAATTAAGTTTTATGACTGCCAGAAGGACAGGGACAGACCTTTCCTCAGTCGAGGTCCCCGAATAAAGAAAATATAGAGCAACATGCCCTTTTTCCTCAGATGTCCTGTGACATACATGATTAAGCACTTACTGTGTGGCTACTGAGATTTGGAGGTTGTTTGTTACTACAACATAACCTAGCCTACCCTGAGCAATTGCAGGATGTGAGCTGCATGGGAATTCTTGGCATTTGGCAGATGTTGGATACAGCAACTTAGACCAAAGCCACCGCTGGTATTACAAACTGAAGTCGGTATGAGATGCCCGGGACGCTAACTTACCAGAAACATCCATGCTCCCTATGGGAAGTGAGAACTAGAGAGTGAGGTAGGACTTTGTATTTTCTGATTGTCAGGGCCAGGCCTTAATGGAAGGTGCAGGCTCTCCTGTCTCAGATGGTGGTATTTGGAGTCTCCCATGAAGCTGCATCCAGGACCAAGAAAGACACTTGTGAGTCAGCCTCACATCCGTGGGTTTGGTTCACAGGCTCCTGGAGCCATCTCCTCTCTGATGCTCTCAAGCTGGCTTTTGACTGTTCTTTGCATGAGGTCTGAACATTCTGGTGGATTCAAGGACCTGAAATGTGGGGTTTTCCTTAGAGAAGTAGAGGATTTTAATCCATGAGTGGACAAAGAGGATGAGGATTCTGACTATACAAGGCATATGCTATTTTCCTGGATTGAGGTGCCAAAAAATTAATAAGTGGAATTATTATAGTAAACCCTATGCCTAAGAAAGGAATTAAAAGCTTTAGCTAGAAAGAGTTTGTCCTAAAAATAATTGGGGAATCCCTGCTTAAAGACCAGGGTGGGTTAAAGAAAGTTTGCATAAATTTGAGCAGGGAAAATGAGAACAGGACTGGGAGAATGAGTCTAGCATATGAAGGCAAACTTCAAGGCAGGATACTTACCATGAGTGGGAAAAGGAGCCTGGCATGGGGGTTAGGGTTGGAAGCCAAGCTGGGGAGGGGGGCAGGTGGGAGAGTCATGGCTGAGCCATGTCCAGGTTAGAGATTGGATTGGTCTCCTCCTGAGTGTGAGGCCCAGGAGGGCAGGGACTCGGTCCTGTTTGCCAGTGTATCCCTGCATCCAGGACAGTTCCTAGCACATAGTAGGTCCTCCAGATATTCGCTGGGTGAATGACTATTGAGAAGGTGCATCCTGGACTTCTGCTTCTCAAAGGTGAAGTGACAAAAATAGGCAGGCTCTGTCTGCATAATGAATACTTTTGCCTCTAACTTGGCCTTCTCTCTTGCTGTGTGGGACTGCACAGGACCTCTCAGGAGAAGGCTAGGACCACAAATGTCTGGGCCTGAAAAACAAAGAAATAGGAAAATAAAAGCACAAGACCCAGCAAACAATGCTAGGCCTATACATGGTAGAGAAGGAAAGAGGCGAACTGAAGAGGCAGGTGAACATTTTAAAACTTAGCCTGAAAGGAGTGAGGGAATGCCAGAGAAGATGGAACGCCAGAGGGCTATCCCACAACCACAGGAGAGGGGGCGGTGGGAAGGGAGCCTGGAAGGCGAGGAGAGGCGAGATCTGGGAAGGAGCCTGCGGCACGAAGAGCTGGTCTTCTCCAGCAGCAGCTTCGGTTTCTGGTGTTCCGGCAGCTGAGTCATAAACCAAGGAGAAGGAAAATGCCCTCAGAGACAGGACTCACGAGGCCTGTGCAGGAGGCAGAAGCGGCAGCGAATGCGGGGCAGGGAGGGAATACCCAGGATGCAGTGACAGTGGCAGAGAAGAGGGGGAGTGTGAGAAAGCAGAACCATGCGCGCTGGGCTTGGGCAGAGAGGGTCCTCCTCGCAGGAGGGAAGGGGCAGGTCTGGCCGCAGGGGTGCCTGGAACAGAAGGCTCTAAGGGGGCAGTGGGAATGAAGAGGTTTTAGAAATACTGTATGGGTTGGATGTGGCCGAGATGGAATCTCAGGTAAGACCTGGAGGCAGGGGGCTGCCCTGTGGCAAATGCTGGTCTCACTGGCAATTCTAGAGAGTCTGAGACCCAGACTATTTTCTTTCTATGTGTCACATTTGTTTTCTCCATCTCCTTTCCCCCAGATGTCATCAAGCATCTGCTACATCCCATGGCTGGCAGCAGAAACACGGGTTCTGAGAACAGCACGTTACTGGCTAAATTTGGTGGGTGCGGGGCGGGGCTGCGATATTCTTGTGTGCCCTATTGACTTTAAAAGTTTTTGAAAAGCGGGACACATGAGCGATTTGGGATTGGATAAATCTGACCTCCTCTTGGCTCTGGGAGCCACACCCATTCCGGGTAGACAAGGCGGGGAGCAGCTGCTCCCGGGGGGAGACACTCAGCTCTGTCTGGGGGAGCTCTGTGAGAAGATTCAAATTGGGGATGGGGGGTGGGGAGGCTTTCATTTCTTTGGATTTTAATTTGCAAAGGAAACGTAACGGCAGTCTTAAATTTTGATTTCTCTTCCAGAATTTAATAATGGAGAGGGCTCCACAGAGCTCAAGTTCAGGGTATTTTTAAGTTGCTGGTATGGTGCTCCTTGGGGTATTTTTACCTATCATGTGGTGTTTGTGGTATGGCTTCCTCTCCTGAGCTATATTGGACAGTGTGGCTTGAAATTTGAGAAGGGAAATATAATCGGGGTGAATTTTTGCCGAGGGTACAATGGGGACTTGGAATGATTTTACTTAATACCCTGTTCTGACCATTTCAGAGGCTTCTGGGGTAACAGCTGAGCTGCCCATCCCAAGGCCCCTGGGTAGTGATGAGCAGCATGGCCAGAAGTTGTGAGGGCACAGCTCTTCTGCCCTGTTCCTGGGCTGACCACAGGCTTGGCTGTTTGGCCTCTTTGGACCAGTGGGCAGACTCTGGCTCGCGTTAGGGCAGAACACTAATCCCGCCTACCTCCTGTTTCCACAGAGAAGAGGCTTCCTCCCTGCCGTCTGCTAACTCAGTTGTCTCAAGGACAGTAGAGTTGCTAATATTCAGAAGGCCATGTGTTGACCAGGAATAGGCGTGTTAAAGGTACTGGTCACAGACAACAAGCTAACCATAAGGTGCCTCTGTGCCTTTGAAAATGATGACCCATCTGGGCAGGCAAGGTCTGACAGGAACAGGTGGGTGAATAGATGACATGTTCGTGCAAGGACAAATGTGCCCCCTTGGTGAATGGAGCTGGGGCTAGACTGCCCTCCCACTTGCCCCCTGGAGGAGTGCATTTGTGCAATGCCCAATCTGCACAGCCACACGCAGCTGCCCTGAGTACCCTTTCCTGTTCTTGCATTGGCCAACTCCCAGGCCCCAGGGGCATTCCCATTTGAAAGTCTCCACTCGGCAGGGATCACTGCTTCTGGAGGCCCAGCTCAGACCACTATTCTCTGTTCAGCTTCTCAGAGCATGTGGTCTTCAAGTCACACGGGGGTAGTGAAGAAAAGCATCCTCTTTGGCCCAGCTTGTCCAGGGGCTCTTGGGTCTTACCCATGAATAAAACATCTGCAGGTCCCTTCCTGGATACATCTCTTGTGATGTTCTCTGTCTGCCAAAGCCCCAGTGGGCAGGAGAAGCCAGAGGAAGAACAGATCATCCTTCACTTTAATCCCCAGCAATACTAACTAACAATATTTGTCCCTTGTGTAATTTCAACAGTGGGGTCTTGTGGTGTTCAAAAGCCTTTTTTTAAAAAGGTAGTTTCATACTGTGGCCTCTGTCAGGAATGAATGATGTATAAACCCACACTTGGATCCATTAGAGGAATCACTTTTGCCTCTCCCTGAGCCCTATCACTGCCTGGGCTGTGAAATCCTATTTGTATAATAGGGAACACAGTGAGCCTCATTAAGACAGAACTCTACAAGAGAGATGTGCAAGTGGAAGAAGACCAGGGGTAATTAAAGTAGAATTTTAACCAGAAAGTTACTCGAACAGTCAGGCCAAGCCTGCTCACGTATGACATGATCTAGAGAGTTCTTTAATTAAGGACTTTGTGAGGTGGACAGAAAAATGAACATGACTGAGCCCTGCCCACACACAGAGAAGAAATAAATACTCTTGTCATGGTTCTATACATAAACTCTAAGATTCGTCGTGAGGTCCGACCACCATTTCCAAGTCCTGCGGGAACTGAGGAGAACCTGGGCACCAGCTGGAACTCCTCCTCCCCCGGCCTCTCCTGTTCACGACCGTGGGGCCCTCCAGAGCTGCCTGTTCTGCTCCAGGCAGCCAGTGGCCAGTCCGTGGTCTGTGTTGATGCAAGTCTTCCACGTTCATTATAAGCCCAGCCTCTGACGAGGCTCCGCAGTCCTCCCTGGAGCTCCGCCTGATCAGCTGTCGGTCTAATTTGGGAATGGCCACTGAGGCTGCGGCTTCTGCCTCCCTCTAACCTGAGTGCCCGGAGGCTAGGGTTGCTAAGGACTGGGAGGCTTCTGGGATAGCTCCTCCGGGAGAGTTCCAGGCAGACAGGGGAGTGTTGGTCACCCTACCGATTGCCCTGATGCTCCCTTCATTCTAGCATCTGGGTTCTCTGCACCCCGATGAGAATTCCCTGCTTGCTCGAATCCCACGCCTTTTCCCCTCCTCACCTTCCCCAAGCGGCCAGCAGCTGAGGCCTGACCCTGCTACATAACACGCTTGCCTTGGAATAGTGACTGTGAGCTTGGGTGATCATAGGTAATGAAACTGAACTTTTCCCTGTGTGTCCAGAGTCTATGGAGACAGAGAGCCTCCCCGACACAGGTGTTCCTATAGTCTGCAGGGTCCTGCCTGAAAGGCTGATTCAGGTGTGCCTAGGGTCTTACATTAGCATCCAGCCGCATCAGGGGCCCAATTAGAAGTCAGTGGTTTTGCTGTGTTTCTCTGGGTTAAAATAGCATCTCTCCTGCTTCTTTGCAAAACTGGCATTTCTCTCTGTTTCATATTTATTCCAGGCCAAACATTCTGAGATTGGTCTGGAGTTGTATTACTTTCCTCAGTTTCTCTTGTTTCTATGGTGCTCACATGGCCAACTACCAAATCCCTAGGCTGTTTGGTTATCTTTTGTGGGGGAGGGGGGAGGGGGGTTAGGAGAGTCTGATCTGTTGCCACAGTGCCTAAGGCATGTAGAACCTTCCAGCGGTAAGCAACCATGTGACTTGATGAGGTGGCTAAATGCAATTTATAGGATCTGCCAGGAGTCATGTGGCAAATCCGTGCATATGGGTTTGGCGGGGTGGGTATTGTGCTGATACCATCAACTCCAGGGCAGAGGTAATCTGTTTGCAATTCCAAACTCATTATTTCTTTATTTGCATTCAGTATCGAAAAGCCATTCATGAGAAACACATTTTTAGAGCATCATTACTATAAAATTTGTTAAACTGAGTGTAAACATTTTATCAACAATATGTTCTGGCGGGTTTTTTCTCCCCCTTCCCCCTTTTTTCTTTTTTGTTTTTTAACTGAAACATTATTTCACAGCTGCCTGGTTCCTAGGCTGGGTCACAAGTTAATAACATCTGTACCTTGGAATGAACTTGGGCTGTTGCGGGCTGTCTTGTGAATTAGGCCACAGTGAGTTTTTCATTCCTACAGCTGCGGCAGGAAGCAGTGCATCATCGTTATGAAGCTTTCTTTTTTGCTTTATCTTGTACCGTCAAGTGTAATCAGAGGATCAGGAGGGCCTGTGCTCTTTGGAAGGAGATTTCAGGCACGCAAACATTTGGTTTACTGGTCTCTGGGGGGGCCCTGGTGCTCCCCACACGAGGAGTTTGCTTGGCACAAACGTTACGCAGACAGCAGAGACGCTCTTGGAAAGAGAGCCCTTTCAAACAGATGTTTGGCAACATCATCCTAGAGTTGAAATGGCTTTGACCCTTGCCCCATTCTGATGTTATGCCTTTTTTTTTTAGGTTAGGTGTAAAGTTTAGAATTCAAAGTTGTGTTTGTCTCTTCCCAGGCATGTTGTCTGCTAGTGGGGTGCAGAGCACCACCACAGGAACGGGGGCAAAGTGTGCTCTGAGCCATCACGTTATTGCCATGGAAGGGGGAGATAATCACCAGCTTTGTGGAGCCATCAGATTCACCTGAGTGTGAATCCTGGCAGCATCCAGCTGTGTGACCTTAGGCAAGTTACTCGGCCTATCAGCTTCATTTTCCCCCCCTCCAAGGTGGAGATAATAATGCTCAGCTTAGAGGCTCACTGCCTCTTAGATGGAAAGGATGGCCATGTACAAACTTCAGCAGTGGTTACTTGCTAGGATTGTTACTGGATCGGCTGTTTTCTAAAGCCGTGGTCTCTGAGGACACTGTGGGTGTGCTGTAGGGATCAGTGTGTGCGGGGGCTGTAAGAGCAGGAGCACCGGGACCATGGAATATTCGCTACCTGATGAGAGCAGCCTCAGCTGTTGCAGTCTGTGCACCAACCACAAAAGAGTATTAGCTGCTCCTTCTGTTTGTACGATCATTCCAAATGAACTTTCTACACACACATCCCTCACTCCAGTCCTGTGGATAGGACAGGACTGATTACCCACATAGGCTTTAAGGGAAAAGATCACTTCAGGGAGGAGCACACACTTTTATAGATCATTTGGAAAGAAAGCATTTGCAGGCAGATAACAGCTTTACCCTTTGCCTGCAGTTTGAAGAAGGCCCCTTGGGGATTCTGTTCCTTAATACTCACGACCTTCACGGGGTTTGGAAACAAACACTGGAGTTTATGCTGGTCTTGAGTTGGTGTGAAGTGGTGTGGGGCTCCAGAGGCTCTGGGATTGGCTGCATTTACCAGCCCTCCATGGAGACTGGCCTCTTCCTAGGGACCCATGTGGGTGGGCAAACAACTACAGTTGGGTTCTGGGCACATTGCATCTTTTAAAAACATGCTGAGCTCCTGTTCTCAGGACACTGCTTGCAATGCCATCTCCCAGCCACCAATCCTCAAACGTACCGATAATGCATCAGTTGTTGTGCAAAGTGCCAGGGGAATGTGGTCCCTGCCAACAAAGACTTTGTAATTTGGTGGGGGGAGGTATGTATGTAAATATTTAATTACCATGCAGCATGATAATGTTCTATAAAGGGCATGTTATGTTAGGAGAGGGATCTAAAAAGGTCCCTAGAGAACCTGTTGGAAGACAAGGTTTCTGAAGACTGGTGGGAATATGCTAAGTGAGAGAGAGTAAAGGTGTTTTGAAGGGGAAACGGCATATGCAAATTTCAGCAGGTGGCGAAAACATGGTACATTTGAATACTATAGTTGAAGGACAAGTGCTCCCTGGGGTTTGGAGTGGTGAAGTAGCAAGTAGCAAGGTATATACTGTAGAGGAAAGTAAAGGTCAGGTAATGCATAGCCTAGAGCCATGCAAAAGGAACTTGTTTATTCTGAAGACCATAGGGGAGCCACTGAATGATGTTTTGAAGAGGAATAAGATGATCGGATTTATAATAGAGAAAGTTCATTCCATGGTATGGAGTGTGGTTGCAGGTGGGAGGTGATGTTGGCCTTAATTAGGGAAATGACAGTGAGTAATGGATAGTGAAGCATATATGTATTAATAAGCTGAGGAAGATAAAGTAATCAATAATCAGATCTAGGTTTCTAGACCAAGCTACTGAGAGGTTGATACTACAGGAGTCCCATTTTGCTTGTGTTTTGTTTTTGTTTAGATTATAATTCTCTGGTAAAATGATCTATGTTTTTATATTGAACATAATTATTTTAATGTGCCTATCTGATAACTCCAATATCTGGATCACCTGTGGGCCTATCTATTGACACTCTTTTTTTCTTGGGTTTCATAATTTGGTCTTATTTCCTGGTATGCCTGGTAAATTTTTTGTCGAATTCTGGACATTGTATTTAAACAGTTTTTGAGACTTCAGATGATTACTTTCTCCAAAGAGAAATAAGTCTTTTCTTCCTCTTGTTTTGTTTTGAAACTGTAATGGGAAAAAAAATATATATGTCTATGTCCAAGCTCAAGAAAATGTGTGTTTGATGTATCATTGGGTCAAGGGTTGGGTCTGCATTTGATAGAGCCAGCAAACAGGATGAATATAAGCAAAGATACACATGGTCACAGAGTGAAAAACGGGTGCCTGGCATGGTTGAGTTTCAGTTTCTTTGTCACTCAGCAGCATCTTAGGGATCCCACAGGATGGTTGCAGAGTTCCCTCCAACACATCTACTTCCTGTGGTCTGCTAGTGGGGTGCTTCTTCCTCAGAAATTTCTCATTATGCTCATACCTATGGATCGACTATTTGGGCGTCTCCAGAAGTGCCTCCCAGTCCATGTTGGGTATCATACATACCATAATGTTGGGGTTGAACCCCACAGGGTTGATGCAGAGACCTGGAGGTATGGCGGGGCAGGGGGAACCCATAGGGTTTCACCTCCCACACATGGGAGCTTAGCAGGTCGTGGCAACTTGCTCTCTCCAGGCTGGAACTGGAAAGGGAATAAGTCTCCTTCTTGTAAGCAGATGGGATATGCAAAATCACCTTGATTCAGTAGAGGCTCTTCTGTTTCTGGTTTCCCCTGACTTCTAAGAAATAGCTTTTCTGGGGTCTCAAGTGAACCTCTGGGTGTTTACCAGGGCCTTACTCATGGCAAGCACCAAACTCCAATTTTTGGCTTTCTAGCATTGTGAGGCTAAGCATGCCATCCTTAGATTTTTACTGTCTTGGCAGCTTCTTCCACTTGGTTCTTGGTGTCTTATCCAACATATAGCTTGGAAATCATAAAATGACTCGAGTGAATTCAGGCTTAATGTCAGCTTCACCTCTCTGTGGTTCCTTTTACTTTAGGATATTGGACCTCGAGTCTGGGTTTCTTTGTAGCTTGAACTCTATTTTTTGCCTATCAAGCCCAGTGAAAGTGCGTTAAGCTCTAGACCACTGCTTTTTTTTTTTCTGCCTCTGTGTTCCATGCCAGGAATTGATCATTGACTCAAGCAGAAAAGACTATGTTGAATGCAGTGCTTACCACAAAGCATTTCCTCTTTTCAAATATTTTTTTTTTTTTAGATTATAATTCTCTGGTAAAATGATCTATATTTTTATATATTTTCTTTTTTTCAGAGATACTTTGGTTATTCCCTGATATTCTTGGATTATGAGCCATCTCTTACAGTTTTTCTTAGCCATGGAGTTAGTCTGATACAAAATACTCCATCTTATCTGGGAATATAAGTCTGGATTTAAATATATTTCTTAATTGTGTATAATCATAAGCTAAATCAAGATTCTTATGTTAATAGGCTTATACAAACAAAAACCAAAACAAATAAATTTAAATCAATTTAACAGGTTTGGTTAACAAAGTTAATCAATTTAAAAATCATTAAAATTATTATTACTTTAATATGACAAATGATGGATTATGATGTGTGACTACCTCCTAATATGTCAGGTTTTTAACTGTGCTTTGTGATAATTCAATTCTCCTATCTCTTTGCTCTAGTCCAACAATGAGATAACTTAAACTCCAGTTTATACCATGTGCTATGACATTATTTGGCCTTCCCTTTGCATAAACATTACATTTATGTAATGTATGTTCCTTTCTTTCTGGCTCTGAGCACTTCCAATAGTGTTTTTTGGCACCAACAATTACAGAAATGAACACAAACGTAGCCTCTGAAATGACATGGTAGTCCTTGCATTTGGGTGGTCATCTTGATATTTCAAGATGTACTTATGTTAATGTTCTTAGATGATCACTGAAATGGACACAAATTTTAAAAATTATCCTTATTGAGACTTTGAAGACTCTATGGATATGACAGTGGACTCCAGTTAATGAAACAGCTCAAGCATGGGCCTCAAATCTCTTAGCCCGTTCTCAGACTTTCAGACCCACAGGTGAGAAAGGCATCAGGCCCAAGAACTCCTCCCTGAGATCCCAGGATCCCTTGCAAGCCATCTACACTCAAGGAAACCTTATCCATCCCCGCTCCTTGGCCAGCACCAGTTGCTCTTCCTCATTAATAAGGAGCAGGTGGCTGAGGTAGTGAGTTTCTCTTCCTGAGAACCTGGGAGACAGGAATCCCCAGTGAGACAGGTGTGGCCTCTGTCTCAAGCTAGTATTTGCCTTCTTTTAGTACGTGTGTGTTTGTGTTAAGCACAAATAGGTGTGTATTGTGTGTGTGTGTGAGAGAGGGAGAAAAAGAGAGTGTGATGGGCTGAAGTTCTTCAAAATTCATATGTTGAAGTCCCAATCCTCAGTACCTCAGGCTATTACTGTATTTGGAGTCATATAAAGTCACAGGGCCTTTATATGTTCATAGCAGCAATGTCCACAATAGCCAAACTGTGGAAAGAGCCGAGATGCCCTTCAACAGATAATGGATAAAGAAGATGTGGTCCGTATATACAATGGAATATTATTCAGCCATCAGAAAGGATGAACACCCAACTTTTACATCAACATGGATGGGACTGGAGGAGATTATGCTAAGTGAAATAAGTCAAGCAGAGAAAGTCAATTATCATATGGTTTCACTTATTTGTGGAACATAAGGAAGAGCATGGAGGACATTAGGAGAAGGAAGGGAAAAATGAAGGGGGGGAAATCGGAGGGAGAGATGAACCATGAGACACTATGGACTCTGAGAAACAAACTGAGGGTTTTAGAAGGGAGGGGGATGGGGGGATGGGTTAGCCTGGTGATGGGTATTAAGGAGGGCACGTACTGCATGGAGTACTGGGTGTTATATGAAAACAATGAATTGTGGATCACCGCATCAATACAATGATGTATTGTATGGTGACTAACATAACATAATAAAATAAAATTTAAAAAAGTCACAGGGCCTTTAAACAAGTAATTAAATTAAAATGAAATCATTAGGGTGGGCCGTAACCCAATATGACTAGTTTAAGAGTTTATAAGAGTTTATGACCTTGTAAGAAGAGATTACGACATAGACACACATGGAAGGAAGACTATGTAAAGACACAAAGAGGGGACAGTCGTCTACAAGGCAAGGGGAGAAGCCTCAGAAGAAATAACCCCGCTGACACCTTGACCTTAGACTGCTAGCCTCCAGAGCTGTGAGAAAATAAATTTCTGTTGTTTAAGCCACCCAGTCAGTGGTATTTTGTGATGGCAGCCCTAACAATGAAGAGAAAGAGCAAGGGAGAGGGAAGAGAAAGGGGCAAGGGAGAGGGAAATAAAATGAAAGAGGAGGGAGACATGGTCATGGTGGCCAATGGGCATGGTGGGCAGAGCTCAAGGCTGAGGATACATCCTAGGCTGGCTGCTCCCCATTCAGTAAGGGTCTGTGCTTTCAGAGAAGACAAGACACTGCCTAGAGAGTAAGGATTTTATTCTGGGATCTGTTACACAAGAGCAGCAAGAAGCAGCAGGCAACCTTGCTGTACCTTGGCCCATGGTCCCCCTTTTGGGCCTGGCTGACCATGGGATTGAATAGACAGGAGGGAGAAGCCACAAACCCATAACCAAGAGCGGGAAGGAGCAGGGAGAGACCAAGAAGCTAGAGGAAACAGATTTGACCTAGATCTAGGTGACATTTTTAAAATCTTTTTATTTTTCTATTTCACCCATCCTCCTACCCACTTCCCCTCAGGCAACCAACAGTTACTTCTCCATATTTAAGAGTCTGTTTGTTTTGTTTTTTAGATTCCACATATAAGTGAACTCATGCTATTTGTCTTTCTCTGTCTTAACATAATACCCTCTTGGTCTAACCATGTTGTTGTAAATGCAAGACCTCATCGTTTTTTGTGGCTGAGTAATCTTCCACTTCCATGTCATATTGGTTTATCCATTCATCTCTCAATGGACACTTGAGTTGCTTCCATAATTTGGCTATTATGAATAATGCAGCATGGGTGCCTGGGTGGCTTAGTCAGTTAAGCATTGGACCCTTGATTTTGGCTCACGTCATGATCTCAGCCTTCTGAGATTGAGTCCCACTTCAGGATCCGTGCTCAGCACTCAGTCTGCTTGAGGTTCTGCCTCTCTGCTCTCCCCACCCCCACTCATGCTCTTTCTCTCTCTCAAAAAAAAAATCATAACACACATGCACATATAAGCAAATTTCCCATGAGGTGGCCATCATTGGAGGGTAGTGGGAAAAATATTGGACTTAGAGTCAAAGAGACTTGAATTTAAATTCCAGCTCTGCAACTGACTTGTGTAAACCTTGGGTGAGGTGCTTAACCTCTAAACTGGTGTTTTTGGTTTTGTAAAATGGAGATGCTGACATCTGTTTCACATGTTATTAGAGAATTAAATGAGGAAAATATGTGGAAAGGGGCTTAGCCTAGTGTCTAGAACATAGTAGGAACTTAGCAGATGTTACTTTTCTCCTTTGAGCAGGAACAAAGCCTTTCTTTCTACTATCAAAGTGCAGAGTCCTTACTGTTTAGCAGCCACCATGTACCACAGTGGAATATTGATTATTTTGAATCGAAGCTATTTGGGAACCAGTGGATGCAAGGATACTCAGACCCTCCTCTCTCCCCCTGAGAGCTGGAAACCAATCTCCCATATGAAAAATAACCTCCCTGTACTGAGAAAGGAAAAGACATCCTTCTCACCAGAGAGGAACTTTAAAGCCAAGAAAGCTATAGAAACAAACCTTGTTACTATCTTACTGATCTACTACCTTAGCCTAAATTCCTCTTAGAATTCCTTACTAAAGTTCCCAAACATCTGTTTTTCTTATCATGTAAATTCCTCACAAAATTATTATCTCTTTGTCTACAAAGTATACAAACTGCCTGCCTTAGTCATTTCTTTGGGTCTCAGTTTCATTATTGAGCCTCTGTGCACATATCATAAAACTTTGTTTTATCTTCTCGTCCTGTTAACCTGTCCCATGTAAATTTAATTCTAAGTCCAGCTGGAAGACCTTGAAGGGTAGAGAAGAATTCTCCCTCTCCCGCACTACTTTAAAGTGTAAATAAAAGGCGTGCAAATGTGTGGCGCGTCAGGGTGGAATACCAGAGTGAGTGGAAGCGGGGGCTGGTGGGTGCGGGAAGCAGGTGAGGACTGAGGAGGAAAGAGGAGTGTGCGGACAGCAGGGAGGTGGACTTCATCATCAGAACAGCCCGGAAGGGGTATGAAAGGAGACCCTTTTATACTGCTGCAGAAATGCCACAGGGTGGGTATTCCTTGAAGTGAGTGGAGAGAGCTGAGGTGAGCCAGGTGTCAGCACCCGGGCAGAGGAAGGGGAAAGGGCTGGTTGAGGAGCTGAGTTGCGCTCCAGCTGGAAAGGGTCCAGCAGGGAGAGGGGCATCATCTGGAAGAGCAGGTGGCGCTCTTCGCATGGTTTCTGAGACCTGACCACCAAGCGAAACGCTCCAGCCAAGGGAGACAGAGGCTCTCTAAGAAAGCCTGGGAGAGAGACTGGGCAAAGTCTCTGTCTTAATTACTGTTTCTCAGCAGAGAACAGTAACTGTAAAAATTAACCTAAGGGAAAACCCTATGCGGGCAAAACCACCCAAGGCTTGACTGTCATAATGTTTTCAGTGTAAAAAGCAAATAGTATGGTATGAGAGACTCTGGTGTACATTTATTATCTTCTTCCAATGCCTTCTTTTACGTTAGAGAGGCCAAAAGAGATAAAGCCACCCAAACAAGGCCACAGGTTGTTGATTCTCAGGTGGGAAAAACCCCAGGTTGTCAACGTGAGGATCTCGACTATGCGCCTCCAAGGGTGGGGGTGAGCTTCTGGTGAATGCGTGTCAGTGGGGCGTTCCCGTTCGGCTGTCGGAAGGGGAAGGAGACCTGGCATTGTGATCAGCTGGAACCACTTCTAGTATGTGCTCGTGGGGGTGGTAAGTGAAAGATAAAATGGGGAGAATGCTTTTAATTTTATTATTTGTGTGTCTGCCCCCGTATCTCGCCTAGGGCCAGGCGCTTGCTCAGCGGACCGTATGTGCTTGCTGAAGAAACAATGAGGGTGGGGTGGGCAGTGGCGGGGGGCCGCGCGGCAGAAAAGGAGCTGTCACGAAAATAGTGCTGACTATGGGCCACGTTTTCCCTCCGAGTTTTCCACATACTAACTCATTTAATTCTCCCGTTATCCTTCTGAGGTAGGGTGATGATTATCATCCCCATTTAAAAAATGAGAAAACAAGTTCAGGAAAGGTGAGGAATCTGTCTAAACTCTAGGATTGCCAGTAAAATATAGGATGTCCAGTTAAGTTGGAATTTCACATAAACATGAGCAATTCTTTTAGTGTTATGTCCTAAATATTGCATGAGAATATTTATACTAAAAAGTGTTTATCTAAAATTCCAATTTAACTGGCTGTACTGTATTTTTATTTGCTGAATCTGGCAACCATACTGAAGTGCCACCATCAGTAAGTGGCAGAGCAAGGATGAAAATCAAGTCTTTACTCTTAGCAATCACACTATGAATTTTAAATGCGCCAAGTGTTTTTTGGGAAACAGCTTTGACAGCTTAATTTTTTCCCTGTTTCGAGGTCTGTTCAGGTTTTCTAATTTTTGAGTCGGTTTTGGTAATTTCTGTTTTCTTGGAAAATCCTGCATTACATTTAGATTTTCAAAGTAGTTGTCATAGTGTGTTGTCTTAATTTTGAAATCTTCTTAGTGTTTGTAATTTTATCTCTTGTTATTCTCGAGGCATTTACTATTTTTTCTCTTGTCAAAGGCATAGCCTTTCCATTGTTTACACTTTTTCTCAAGAACAAACTTCATTATTTATGACCATGATTTTCTGTTGTTCTGTATTTCAATAATTTCTAGTTTTTTAAAGTTACTTCTATCTCATTTAGTATTACTCTATACTCCTTCCATTTTCTTGGATTAGAGGTTGAGTTCATTATTTGAAATCTTTCTTGTTTTTCTAACACTTAACATGATGGTTACACATTTTTTACTAGATATCACTATTTGGCTGATTCCCATAAGGTTTTAATATGTAATCATGTTACTTTTTTCTAATTAGAATTCTAGTTTTGATTTTTTTAAATTCACAGATGACTTAGAACTAAGAGGTTTCAAAATTTTCAAGTGGATTTTTTATGTGTTTACTTTTTACAGACTAAATTTTTCTTGACATTTTCTAATTTCACTGTATGATTTCTATTTGCTTGAAAAAATAGCTGATATTTTCCTTTGCCCTAATGTATAATCAAAGTTTTAAGGGTGCTTGAAAAGAATGTACATTTTCTATTTGAGTATGAAATTTTGTGTGTATATGTGTATTAAGTCAAGTTTGTTAATTATTATTCCAGCCCTCTATAATTTTATTTCATATTTATCTACTAGATCCTATAAATTCTGAGAGAAGTATATTAAGATTTCTTAATATGATTGTGAATTTGCCTATTTGCATTTCTAGAAGTTATTGCTTTATATATTTTAAAGTTATATTATAGGTTCATTAAAGATTTTTGGCTTTTCAAATATTGTTGTGGATTTTACCTTTTATCATTACAAAATATATTGTTTTACAATATTTTTAGCTTCAAAATCCACTTTATATGATATAAACAAATACTGCCTTCCCAGTTTTCTATTTGTTTGCACTTATCATCCCTCTTTTTAGCTTTTCTCCATTGTTCTTAGATATATACATAAATATAAATTGGTGTTTGCTTTTCCACCCAATCTTGGGGTCTTTGCTGTTTCTTAAAAACAGCTTTATTGAAGTATAATTGAGTACAATAAACTGTACATATTTAAAGTGTGCAATTATACACCCATGAAATAATCACAACAATGATTGTTTTTAATGACTGCCTAAGGATTTTTTAACATTATTTTTAGTAGGGATAATTAAATACAATGGCTATAATTGAAATAAAGGACATATTTGGCCTTTTTAAATCTTATTTTGTGCTTTTAGTACTCTTATGTATTCTTTGTTCCTGTTTTCTTCCTTAACCAATTTTTACTGCATTGATAGACTTTTATTTTTAGTTACTGTTTTGGCCTCTGATGATTTGCAAGCTTTTCTAGATGTTTCTATTTCAGTGGGTAGGTATATTTTGAAGAGTATATTCAAGTCTGTATTTCTCTATCAATATATTACATGTCCCAATTTCCCAAGAGGAGACTTTTTAGTATAGTTTTTATCCAATTCAGTTCCAGCCACATACCCCACACAAAAATGAAGCTGTTAAGTTACTTCTCCATTCCTTCTGTCCCTCTCCCACCAACTCCTGGGTTTTGTTGGAATTCTTTGGAGTTCTGATTCCTCTTTTATTTTTTATTTTTGTAACTTTTAATTCCTTATATTGCAGCTGGCAGTCCCCTTCCACTCATCTATTCTGATTTAGCCATAACTGTCACTTGCTCAGTCCTCCCAATTGCTGTCCCCATGCTGTTGTCCTGTCCCTTGCTTGTTGATGCTTCTTGCACTGGACTCACTGTTCCTTCCCCACTCCAGTCATCATTCTGAGGGCTTCATCACCCATGCTGGTGACCCAGTCCACATTCTCTGAGTCCACACCCTCTTCTCCTCTGGTGGAGTTTTCTCGATGTCCCTTCAGTCTCTCACTCAGGTACCCATGCCCAGACTGTGTCGCCAACAATAAATGGCCTCCATCAGCTGTTGTGATGTCATCCCTCCCTTGCCCTAGTTCTCCTGCTCCGCTGCTCTCCAGTCTGACCTCACCACAACCATCTCATGCCCTCCTCTCCCTGCTCATCCAGCTTGGATTCCATGATCCAACCCTATAGCTTCCTTGCAAATCCTTTTAACTCACTTGCCTTCTCACACTCCCTCCTTGTAGGGAATTGAATAGTGACTCCTTCCCCAAGGTTTGCTTGGAGTCTATAAATGTGAACTTATTTAGGAAAACAGATCTCTGCAGATGTAATTAGGTTGAGGAACTCAAGATGAGATTGTCCTGGATGAGGACGGGCCCTAAATCCAATGACAAGTGCTTAGAAGAGAGGACAAGGGGAAACAGACACAGAAACCCAGAGAGAAGATGGAGGCAGAGATTGGAGTGATATTTCTATAAGCCAAGGATTGCCAACAGCCACCAGCAACTAGAAGAGAGGCATAGAGCGAATTTCTCCAGAGCCTCCAAGAAGGATCCAACTCTGCTGGCTTGTTGATTTCAGACTTCTGGCCACTGGAACTGTGAAAATAAAGCTCTGTGTTTTAAGCCACCAATTTGTTACAGCAGCCCTAGGAAACTAATACATACCTGCTTACATACCGGACTGGAAAAGCCCTGAACTATTTAAAACCAACTACCTGCTTATTCTCCACTTATACCCCAGCAACCAAACATTACTGGGAAAAACCCCACTAAGATTCTGGGAGCCTGCCCTAGCCAGACTTTTCTCCTACTTCAATGGCACGACTTCTGTCAGCATCGCTGGCTCCTCCTCACCAACCAGCAATGCCACGAGTCCTGGAGCTCTGCCTTGTCTTCTCTACCAATGCTCTCCCCTAAGAGATCCCAATCACAGGCTTCAGGAACATGTATATGCTCACACTTATTGTTCTTTCCTCAACCTTAACTTATGGTTTGAAACTCTGGATTCATATACCTAATATCTCCCTTGAATGCCTAATAGACATCTCAGATTTAACAGTAATGAATGAAATTGTCCACATTTCAGTAAAGTACCTCAAATTCATGAGTCATCCTTTCTTCTACTCTCTCACATATCCCATATCCAAAACATCAGCTCTACCTCCAAAATTTCTCCAAATGCAATCACTTCATAGCCTCTCATTTTCTAAAGCTCCACTCTGAGCCACAATGATCTTTTCTAAGACTCATTAGGAACCCTGCCCCTAGATTCCAGAATATAAATCTGATTGTGTCACTTCCTTCCTGAATTTAACCCCCTCCCCCCATCCATTACATCTCCAGCCCTTCCCATTACACTGGGAGAGAAACTCAAACTCTGTACTATGGTCCCACAAGACCTTGCCTATCTGTGGCTGTCAGGGTGGGCTAATTGCTGTTAACAGATTTATTTACCCAATGCTCAACAACGGCTCAAACAGTGTAGTTTTTTTGTTTCTTGCTAACATACCAGCTTGGTGACCAGGTTCGTGAAGTTCTTCAACACCAACCATTCAGAGATACAGGTTGCCATCATCTTCAACATGTGGCTCTCTCAAAGTCACCCTTGGGGCCATTTCCATTCTAACTAGCTGGAAGGGGAAATGAGGAGGGAGGAGTACATATAGGTGGTTTTTAGGGGGCAGAACTGAATATCACTTCTGTTCACATTGTTCTGGATGGAATTCATGGCCTCACCCCGTTTCCAGGTAGGCTGGGAAGGTGGTCTAGCCACATGCCAGGGAATAAGAGGAAAAACCTGGTTTCAGTGAGTTGGTGACCATCTCTGCCTCAGTGCCTCCTCCTGCCCAAGTTCCCCATGCCCGGCCATGGTGGTTTTCTTTCTGCATGAGGGGACACTCCATGCTTCTTTCCTTCTCAGAGACTGTATCTTCTGCTCAGAGTATTCTTCTCTAAGTAGGCAAGGTTGCCTCCTCCTTAGAGTCGGTTCTCAAATCAAACATCGTCCCCAACTCTGCCAAAACAGCACCTGTGTACTTGTCTCTCTCTTCCTCAGTACCCCACTAAATCTTCATAACACTGAGTCCCTGAATAGGAGCTTCTGGAGGTCTCTGTCTTGTCACCACTCCACCCTGGAACAAACTAGGGACTTAAATATTTTTTTGACTGACTTCTACTCTTTGAATAGTTCATCCTACCTTGAGATTTTTTATTTTTATTTTTTATTTTTTTAAAATTAGAGTTCCCCCTTAGGTAATTTACTTAGAAATATGCTTGGGTGGCATACCTTGTAAGTCTCCTTGAGCTGAAAAAAAAAAAACAAAACCTTTCTTTTCCATATAAATATTTTATTGGATAGTATAAGAATCTTGGATCACATGCTTTTCATGAAAAACTAAATATATACTATGCCACTGTCTTCTGGTGTCCAAAGCTGCAGATGAGAAATCTGTTGCTGCTCTGATTCTCCTGCCTCTGAAACTCACCTTCTCACTGTGTTTGGAAACCTTTAGGCAAATCTCTTTATCCTGAGTTCAGGAGTTTTTTCAGATGTGTACCTGATTTTTCATTATTCCTGCCTGATACTATATGTGCTTTTGCAATGCAAAAATGTGTATCTTTTTCAACTCAGAGTTTTTTTTTTTTTTTCCATACAGAACGTGCCCTCTTTAATACCCATCACCAGGCTAACCCATCCTCTCACCACCCCCCAACCCCCTAGAGCCCTCAGTTTGTTTTTCAGAGTCCATCGTCTCTCATGGTTTATCTCCCCCTCCGATTCCCCCCTTCATTCGTCCCCTCCTGCTATCTTCTTCTTCTTTTATTTTTTAACATATAATGTATTATTTGCTTCAGAGGTACAGATCTGTGATTCAACAGTCTTGCACAATTCACAGCGCTCACCATAGCACATACCCTCCCCAATGTCCATCACCCAGCCACCCCATCCTTCCCACCCCCCACCACTCCAGCAACCCTCAGTTTATTTCCTGAGATTAAGAATTCTTCATATCAGTGAGGTCATATGATACATGTCTTTCTCTGATTGACTTATTTTGCTCAGCATAATACCCTCCAGTTCCATCCATGTCATTGCAAATGGCAAGATTTCATTCCTTTTGATGGCTGCATAATATTCCATTGTGTGTGTGTGTGTGTGTGTGTGTGTGTGTGTGTGTGTGTGTGTACCACATCTTCTTTATCCATTCATCTGTTGATGGACATCTTGGCTCTTTCCACAGTTTGGCTATTGTGGACATTGCTGCTATAAACATCAGGGTGCACATACCCCTTTGGATCCCTACATTTGTATCTTTGGGGTAAATACCCACAAGTGCGATTGCTGGGTCATAGGGTAGCTCTATTTTCAACTTTTTGAGGAACCTCCATACTGTTTTCCAGAGTGGCTGTGCCAGCTTGCATTCCCACCAACAGTGTAGGAGAGTTCCCCTTTCTCCGCATCCCCGCCAACATCTGTCATTTCCTGACTTGTTAATTTTAGCCATTCTGACTGGTGTGAGGTGGTATCTCATTGAGGTTTTGATTTGGATTTCCCTGATGCCGAGCGATGCTGAGCACTTTTTCATGTGTCTGTTGGCCGTTTGGATGTCTTCTTTGGAAAAATGTCTGTTCATGTCTTCTGCCCATTTCTTGATTGGATCATTTGTTCTTTGGGTGTTGAGTTTAAGAAGTTCTTTATAGATTTTGGATACTAGCCCTTTATCTGATATGTCATTTGCAAATATCTTCTCCCATTCTGTCGGTTGTCTTTTGGTTTTGTTGACTGTTTCTTTTGCTGTGCAAAAGCTTTTTATCTTGATGGGGTCCCAGTAGTTCATTTTTGCCCTTGCTTCCCTTGCCTTTGGCGATATTTCTAGGAAGAAGTTGCTGCAGCTGAGGTCAAAGAGGTTGCTGCTTGTGTCCTCCTTTAGGATTTTGATGGACTCCTGTCTCACATTTAGGTCTTTCAACCATTTGGAGTCTATTTTTGTGTGTGGTGTAAGGAAATGGTGCAGTTTCATTCTTCTGCATGTGGCTGTCCAATTTTCCCAACACCATTTGTTGAAGAGACTGTCTTTTTTCCATTGGACATTCTTTCCTGCTTTGTCGAAGATTAGTTGACCATAGAGTTGAGGGTCCATTTCTGGGCTCTCTATTCTGTTCCATTGATCTATGTGTCTGTTTTTGTGCCAGTACCATAATGTCTTGATGATGACAGCTTTGTAATAGAGCTTGAAGTCCGGAATTGTGATGCCGCCAGCTTTGCTTTTCTTTTTCAACATTCCTCTGGCTATTCAGGGTCCTTTCTGGTTCCATACAAATTTTAGGATTATTTGTTCCAATTCTTTGAAAAAAGTGGATGGTATTTTGATGGGGATTGCATTGAATGTGTAGATTGCTCTAGGTATCATTGACATCTTCACAATATTTGTTCTTCCAATCCAAGAGCATGGGACATTTTTCCATTTCTTTGTGTCTTCCTCAATTTCTTTCATGAGTATTTTATAGTTTCCTGAGTACAGATCCTTTGCCTCTTTCATTAGATTTATTCCTAGGTATCTTATGGTTTTGGGTGCAATTGTAAATGGGGTCGACTCCTTAATTTCTCTTTCTTCTGTCTTGTTGTTGGTGTATAGGAATGCCACTGATTTCTGTGCATTGATTTTATATCCTGCCACTTTACTGAATTCCTGCATGAGTTCTAGCAGTTTTGGGGTGGAGTCTTTTGGGTTTTCCACATAAAGTATCATATCATCTGTAAAGAGTGAGAGTTTGACTTCTTCTTTGCCAATTTGGATGCCTTTTATTTCTTTTTGTTGTCTGATTGCTGTGGCTAGGACTTCTAGTACTATGTTGAATAGCTGTGGTGATAGTGGACATCCCTGCCGTGTTCCTGACCTTAGGGGGAAAGCTCTCAGTTTTTCCCCATTGAGAATGATATTCGCTCTGGGTTTTTCATAGATGGCTTTTATGATATTGAGGTATGTACCCTCTATCCCTATACTCTGAAGAGTTTTGATCAAGAAAGAATGCTGTACTTTGTCAAATGCTTTTTCTGCCTCTATTGAGAGGATCATATGGTTCTTGTTCTTTCTTTTATTAATGTATTATATCACATTGATTGATTTGCAGATGTTGAACCAACCTTGCAGCCCAGGGATAAATCCCACTTGGTCGTGGTGAATAATCCTTTTAATGTACTGTTGTAACCTATTGGCTAGTATTTTGGTGGGAATTTTTGCATCCATGTTCATCAAGGATATTGGTCTGTAATTCTTTTTGATGGGGTCTTTGTCTGGTTTGGGGATCAAGGTAATGGTGGCCTCATAGAACGAATTTGGAGGTTTTCCTTCCATTTCTATTTTTTGGAACAGTTTCAGAAGAATAGGTATTAATTCTTCTTTAAATGTTTGGTAGAATTCCCCTGGGAAGCCATCAGGCCCTGGGCTCTTGTTTGCTGGGAGATTTTTGATGACTGCTTCAATTTCCTTAGTGGTTATAGGTTTGTTCAAGTTTTCTATTTCTTCCTGGTTCAGTTTTGGTAGTTTATACATCTCTAGGAATGCATCCATTTCTTCCAGATTATCTAATTTGCTGGCATATAGTTGCCCATCATATGTTCTTATAACTGTTTGTATTTCTTTGGTGTTGGTTGTGATCTCTCCTCTTTCATTCATGATTTTATTTATTTGGGTCGTTTCTCTTTTCTTTTTGATAAGTCTGGCCAGGGGTTTTTCAATCTTATTAATTCTTTCAAAGAACCAGCTCCTAGTTTCGTTGATCTGTTCTACTGTTGTTTTGGTTTCTATTTCATTGATTTCTGCTCTGATCTTTATTATTTCTCTTCTCCTGCTGGGTTTAGGCTTTATTTGCTGTTCTTTCTCCAGGTCCTTTAGGTGTAGGGTTAGGTTGTGTATTTGAGACCTTTCTTGTTTCTTGAGAAAGGCTTGGATTGCTATATACTTTCCTCTTAGGACTGCCTTTGCTGCATCCCAAAGATTTTGAACAGTGTGTTTTCATTTTCATTTGTTTCCATGAATTTTTTTAATTCTTCTTTAATTTCCTGGTTGACCCATTCATTCTTTAGTAGGATGCTCTTTAGCCTCCATGTATTTGAGTTCTTTCCAACTTTCCTCTTGTGATTGAGTTCTAGTTTCAAAGCATTGTGGTCCAAAAATATGCCGGGAATGATCCCAGTCTTTTGGTACCAGTTAAGACCTGATTTCTGACCTAGGATGTGATCTATTCTGGAGAATGTTCCATGGGCACTAGAGAAGAATGTGTATTCTGTTGCTCTGGGATGAAATGTTCTGAATATATCTGTGAAGTCCTTTTGGTCCAGTGTGTCATTTAAAGTCTTTATTTCCTTGTCGATCTTTTGCTTAGATGATCTGCCATTTCAGTGAGGGGGGTGTTAAAGTCCCCCACTATTATTGTATTGTTGTTGATGTGTTTCTTTGCTTTTGTTATTAATTGGCTTATATAATTGGCTGCTCCCATGTTAGGGGCATAGATATTTACAATTGTTAGGTCTTCTTGTTGGATAGACCCTTTAAGTGTGATATACTGTCCTTCCTCATCTCTTATTACAGTCTTTGGTTTAAAATCTAATTTGTCTGATATAAGGTTTGCCACCCCAGCTTTCTTTTGGTGTCCATTACCATGGTAAGTGGTTTTCCACCCCTTCACTTTCAATCTGGGGGTGTCTTTGGGTCTAAAATGAGTCTCTTGCAGACAGCATATCAGTGGGTGTTGTTTTTTTATCCAATCTGATGCCCTTTGTCTTTTGATTGGGGTATTTAGCCCATTTACATTCAGGGTAAGTCTTGAAAGATATGAATTTAGTGCCATTGTATTGCCTGTAAGGTGACTGTTACTGTATATTGTCTGTGTTCCTTTCTGGTCTATGTTACTTTTAGGCTCTCTCTTTGCTTAGAGGACCCCTTTCAATATTTCTTGTAGGACTGGTTTTGTGTTTCCGAATTCTTTTAGTTTTTGTTTGTCCTGGAAGCTTTTTATCTCTCCTTCTATTTTCAATGACAGTCTAGCTGGATTTAGTATTCTTGGCTGCATATTGTTCTCATTGAGTGCTCTGAATATACCATCCCAGTCCTTTCTGGCCTGCCAGGTCTCTGTGGATAGGTCTGTTGCCAATCTAATGTTTCTACCCTTGTAGGTTACAGATCTCTTGTCCCGAGCTGCTTTCAGGATTTTCTCTTTGTCTCTGAGACTTGTAAGTTTTACTCTTAGATGTTGGGGTGTTGACCTATTTTTATTGATTTTGAGAGGGGTTCTCTGTGCCTCCTGGATTTTGATGCCTGTTTCCTTCCCCAAATTAGGGAAGTTCTCTGCTATAATTTGCTGCAATATACCTTCTCCCCCTCTCTCTCTTTCTTCTTCTGGGATCCCTATTATTCTAATATTGTTTCATCTTATGGTGTCACTTCTCTCTCGAATTCTGCCCTCGTGATCCAGTAGTTGTTTATCTCTCTTTTTCTCAGCTTCTTTATTTTCCATCATTTGGTCTTCTATATTACTAATTCTCTCTTCTGCCTCATTTATCCTAGCAGTTAGAGCCCCCATTTTTGATTGCACCTCATTAATAGCCTTTTTTATTTCGACTTGGTTAGATTTTAGTTCTTTTATTTCTCCAGAAAGGGTTTCTCTAATAACTTCCATGCTTTTTTCAAGCCCAGGTAGTATCTTACAATCATCATTCTGAACTCTAGTTCTGACATCTTACTAATGTTCATATTGATTAGGTCCCTGGCAGTCGATACTGCCTCTTGTTCTTTTTGTTGAGGTAATTTTTTCCGTCTTGTCATTTTGTCAAGAGGAGAATAGATGAATGAGAGAACAAAATGCTAACAGGGTAACAACGTCCCTAGAAAATATACACTAAACAAATCAGAAAAGACCTGAAACCAGGGGAAAAGAAAGGGAAAGAAAGAAAAAAAAAAGAAAAAGAAAAAGAAAAAGATAAAAACAAACAAAAACAAAACAAAACAAAAAACAGAATATGATCAAATATGATCAGGATGGTGCATAGATCAGTGCCACACACTAGATTTTGGGCGTATTTTGGTCTGTTAGAAGAAACTTCCTCCCAAAATTTCAAAGAAAGAAAAACTTATATGTGTACAAAAATAAGGGTTAATATGATGAAGGGATGGAATATGACTGTAAAGATGAAAACTATAAAAGATTTTATAAAAGGAATTGATAAGAAGTTGGTTGAAAAAGAAAGAAGAGGATTTTTAAAAAAAGGGGGGGAGAGAATGTGATCAGGCAGGAGACTAGAACAAAGCCATACACTAGAGATTTAGGGCATATTTTGGTCTGTTAGAAGAAACTGTATCTCAAAATTTTAAAGAGAGAACAACTTATATATATATATACCAAAAATAAGGGTAACTACTATGAAGGGATAGAATATGACTCTAAAAATGAAAAACAAAAAAGATTTTTTAAAAAAGGAATTGATAAGATGTTGGTTGAAAAAGGGAAAAAGAGAAATTAAAAAAAAAAAGACAGTTAAAAAAAATTAACTTTGAAAGACTACAGAATCATGGTAAAAAAGCCATGGATTCTATGTGCAATATTCCCCTAGTGCTGGAGTTCTGCCGTTCTCATTGATTGGTAACCTTGGTCTTGGCTGGCTGTTCTCGCTGATCTTCTGGGGGAGGGGCCTGTTGCCGTGGTTCCCAAATGTCTTTGCCGGAGGCGGAATTGCCCCGCCCTTGCCCGGTCCGGGCTAAGTAATCTGCTTGGGTTTGCTCTCGGGAGCTTTTGTTCCCTGCAAGCTTTCCATACAGCTTTGGAGGCGGAGAGTGAAAATGGCGGCCTCCCAGTCTCCGCCTCTGAGGAGCTGAGAACTCGGGCCCCGCTCCTCAGTGCGCCCCCAGAGAAAAGCAGTCAGTCACTCCCATCTCCCCGGTCTCCGGCCTCACTCCGTGCTCACCCAGCCTGTGACCGAGCGTTTCTATCTCTGGCACCTGACCCCGTGTGGAGTCTCCAAACCCAGCAGATCCCTGCGGTGCGGTCCGGTGCCGCTCCTCCTGGGGGAAGAAGGTGAGTCTCCCTGGATTTGCCGCTTGTTGGGTCCCTGCTGGAGGAGCAGTGGCCCGACTGTGCCCCGGATCATGGTCTGTGGCAACCCCGGGCTGAGAGCCCGCGCCTCGGCTCCGTCTCTGCAGCCGGCTTCCCAGCTCCGATACCTGGAGCTCTGCCGCACTCAGGCACCCCTGGTCTTCCTGTGACCCCGATGGTCCTGAGACCACACTGTCCCACGAGGGTTCCACACCCCGCTTAGCCACCGGAGCGACGTCCCTCAGCAGAGCCGACTTCTAAAAGTTCCGATTTTGTGCTCTGCGGCTCTATCACTTGCCAGAAGCGGCCGACTATCCCCTGCCGTCTATCCTCCCGAATATCGCCTTGGATTCACTTCTTGGCACCTCCTACCTTCCAGAAAGTGGTTGCTTTTCTGTTCAGAGAGTTGTTGCTATTCTTTTCTTCGATCTCCTGTTGAGTTCGTAGGTGTTCAGAATGGTTTGATCCCTATCCAGCTGAATTCCTGGGACCAGACGAAATCCGGGTCTCCTACTCCTCCGCCATCTTGCTCCACCCCCCCTCAACTCAGAGTTTTTTCCATTTTTGTATTTTCACTTCTCCTAGGTCTGTTCAGTACCACCCCCTGCAATTCTGCATTTTGCATCTTAGGTCTCCTGGGTCTATTCTCCACGTCTTTTGTTCTCTTCACCTTTTTTTCTTTGTATTTTTTACTCTTCCATAGTAAGATAGTTCTTTGACTTGATGTCTTAGATTACGAGTTCTGTTTTCAGTAGAATTCTATTTTTTAGTTCTGCAACTGCATTTTTCAATTTAGATTTTTAAAAAATTTACTCAAGCTTTTTAAAATTCTCTAATTGCATAGCTTTATGCAGTTCTGTGAATTTTATTTAATTTTTCTTCTGTTTCCTTCAGTAAAGCTTCCTTCATAGGAAGAGGTCTGGCTCTTTGCTTGGTCTTGCTTTATGCTCCATCTCTTGACTTGAACTCAACCATTCCATGCCCTGCCTGTGGGTCTGGCTTCCTCTAGCACATGCTCACATCAGGCTGAGGGTCTCAGACAGCAGACGGTTGGAGGACTGGAGGGCAAGAAGCAGGAGGAAATGAAGGGCTATGTTTTTCTCTCCATGCTGCTAACAGCAAGTGGGTGGCAGCACAGCTGTCTCTGTGCCTTGGGGAACTCACAGCTCATTGTCTTGGGCCTACTTTTGCTGCTGGGTGGTCAGATGTCTGCACTTCAGACGTTGCCAGAAAGGACTCCTCCTGCCTTGTCACTGGGGCCCACATCCTCCAGGTGACAGAAGCACATCCCACTGCTCACTGCTGTCCAATCCCCTTGGAACCTGACACCTCAGACATGTGTCACAGCTCTTTAAGATTCAGCATCAGGACTACTCCTGTCTTCATCATCAGTTTTGCTTTCTTGTTGAGCTACTGCTATGGAGAATTTGGTGATAGAGGGCAAATATGGGATAGAAATGTGGGGTTAGGCTGCCATCTTCTCAGATTTCCCTCTTGGCACTTGTCCAATGTGTACCTTAAATCGTCCTCCTTTCCCTTGGCTGATGAACTCAGGTGTGGGCCAAGAACTGGTTAAGAACAAGGACCCTAAGGAACCATCACTTTGTTCCCCAGGGAGGTGGAGGAGATAAAGAGGTTAGGGCCAGAAATGGAAGGGGGAAAGATGGGCAACATCTATTGTCTTCCCTTTAGAGGCACTATGGTCAGATGGGCGTGAGATCTCCTGTTCATTTGGCCTTATCCCAGCAGCAACCAGAGGCAAACTGGGGCAGGAACAGACCAGTTGCTTGGGCTTCTGGTAGAGAACTCAAACCAGTGGGATAGGAGGGCTCCCAGATGATTCCCACTCTAGTCCACTCCCTTGCCCAGGTGGGGGAGTAGTTGGGAAGCAGCATCTTTCTGAAGTGAATTTTCCTGGAGTGATCACTCTATTCTGCTTGGAGGACTTTAGCAGGTACATGTGGGAAGTAAGTTGGCCAGAGATTTGGGATGCAAATCTTGGCCATCTCTCTTCTTAAGAAAAGTAACAAGCATAGCTTTCTGATTGCTGAATAGGATTGAGAAATGTAATATATTTGGAAAGCAGGTTAGAGTTCATCTGGGAGGAATAAATCGATTCTTCTTTAGTGTTTATACATCTTTAAGGCTTCAACAGTCTATATAGTTTATCAGAGAAGAAGGGTAATGCTTCTTTCTAAACCACACTGGTAAAAATCGAAAGTCAAGGAACCACATTTGTAATTGAAGCTGAAGCAAACATAGATGATTCCCAACACCTACCATCTCGGGTCCGGCTGGTATCCCTGTTCTAACTAAATCAGCTGTTTAGCTGTCTCCTGTGTGCCTGGATATGTGCTACATGCTGAGGATACTGAGAAGTATAAGACAAGATTCCTGTCCTCCAGAATTTCCCATATTGGAAACACGATATGGATTGGGGCAAAGCAAGAAAATACAAAGCAAACAAAGTAAGTGGGATAATAAAGGGAAGTGTGGGATCTTAGAGGAGAGGAGACCCAACGCAGCCTGGGGCAGGGGTCAGGAAGGTTTCCATAGACATACTTGGAGCCACATGGGGAAGCCAACTGTTTACCTTTGGACTGCAGAAGCCTGTGATATTAAGCACAGGTAAGAAAATAATCCAGCTCAAGAGAATCTGAACCACCTCCCCACAATTTTACTCTCAGCCCCGGCACAGAGGCACCAAGTAGGTCTGGTCAGTATTTAAATCCTAGAAGCCTGTGGCTGGGGCCATACACCTACACAGGTGACCAGGAGTAGTGAGCCAGAAGACAAAGGATAGAGCATAAAAAGCCGAGTGCATCCAGCAGCTTAGAGGGCAGGAGCAGGCCAGAAATGGCAGGCAGAGACTTGATTTCAGCTCCAAGGACTTGAAGGGGAGCAGGTTGGAGCAGAGGCAGGAGTGTCTGCAATGACAACTGTCATGAAGCTGATAAGCCACACTTGCAATGCGTGTAGTAAGGTTGCCGGGAAATGACTGGGACCACAAACAAAGAGAGGCTTGAGGTGAATGGTAGTTCCATCCAAGACTCCAAAGGATGGAGTGAGAGTCTCATGTAACAAACACTTTCCAAGTGTCATTTTTTAAAAATTCCTTAAACTTATAAAAACTTCCTGAAAGACCCTATATATTCTTGAGTTTTCAATAACAATTCCCAAATTTGAGAAAATGTTCTCACCTTTTGGAGTTCTTTTGCTAGTGTCCTGGAGTCACTATCAACAGGTAAGAATCAATAAGCATAGGTTTTCTCTTCTTCTTCCTCCTCCTCCTCCTCCTAATGACTTTATTGAAATATAATTTGCATATAATAAACTACATATATTTAAGGTGAAAAATTTGATGAGTCTCGCCATCTGTACACACTCATGAAAACAGCACCACAATCAACCTCAGAAGTTTGATCATACTGTTTTATAATCCCTCCATCCTGCCCCCCATCTCCAAGCAACCACCGGTCTACTGTCTCTCTTTACATGTTAGTTTACATTTACTAGAGTTTTATGTAAGTGCAGTCATATAGTATGAGCTCTTTTTTTGGTCTGACTTTTTCACTCAGCAAAACTATTTTGAGATTCTTCCATGTTGCGTGTGTCAATAGTAATTCTATTTTATTGCTGAATAGTATTCCATTGTATGGATATACCACAATTTGTTGTCTATTCACCAGAGAATGGGCATTTGGCTCATTTCTAGTTTGGGGCTATTACAAGTAAAGCTACAATGAATATTCAAGTCTTTGTATGAGCACATATTTTCTTCTCTCTTGGGTAAATACCTAGGACTACAGCTGGATCCCGTGACAAGTGTAAGTTTGACTTTTTAAGAAACTTGTCAAATCATTTTCTAAGTGGTTCTTCAATTTTACTTACTATCAGCAGTGTTCCTTGCCAACTAGTTCCTTGCCAACTCTTTGCATAGTGAATATTTTTAATTTTAGCCCTTTTAATGGGTGCAATAGTATTTCATTGTGTTTTTAATGTGCATCTCTTCAATATAAAAAAAAGATGTTGAGTTCCTCTTCATGTATTTTATAGCCATTTATAGATCTTCTTTGGTAAAGTGCCTGCTAAAGTCTTTTGTCCATTGTTAAAATTGTTTTTTTTTTCTTATTGAATTTTGAGAATTCTTTATGTGTTATAGATTTATTTATTTTTTTTATTTTTTTTATTTTTTTTGTAGTTTTTAATTTTATTATGGTATCTTAGTCACCATACAATACATCACTAGTTTTTGATGTAGTGTTCCACGATTCATTGTTTTCATATAACACCCAGTGCTCCATGCAGTACATGCCCTCCTTAATACCCATCACCGGGCTAACCAATCCCCCCTCCCCCCTCCCCTCTAAAACCCTGTTTGTTTCTCAGGTCCATAGTCTCTCATGGTTCATCTCTCCCTCCAATTCCCCCCGCCCATTTTTCCCTTCCTTCTCCTAATGTCCTCCATGTTATTCCTTATGTTCCACAAATAAGTGAAACCATATGATAATTGACTTTCTCTGCTTGACTTATTTCACTTAGCATAATCTCCTCCAGTCCCATCCATGTTGATGTAAAAGTTGGGTGTTCATCTTTTCTGATGGCTGAGTAATATTCCATTGTATATATGGACCACATCTTCTTTATCCATTCATCTGTTGAAGGGCATCTCGGCTCTTTCCACAGTTTGGCTATTGAGGATATTGCTGCTAGGAACATTGGGGTGCATATGGCTCTTCTTTTCACTACATCTGTGTCTTTGGGGTAAATACCTGGTAGTGCAATTGCTGGGTCATAGAGTAGCTCTATTTTTAAATTTTTGAGGCACCTCCACACTGTTTTCCAAAGTGGCTGTAGCAACTTGCATTCCCACCAACAGTGTAAGAGGGTTCCCCTTTCTCCACAACCTCTCCAACATTTCTTGTTTTTTTCCCTGTCCATTTTTGCCATTCTAACTGGTGTAAGGTGGTATCTCAGTGTGGTTTTGATTTGGATTTCCCTGACGGCTAATGATGATGAACATTTTTTCATGTGTCTGTTAGCCATTTGTATGTCTTCTTTGGAGAAGTGTCTGTTCATCTCTTCTGCCCACTTTTTGACTTGATTATTTGTTTTTTGGGTGCTGAGTTTGAGAAGTTCTTTACAGATTTTGGATACCAGCCCTTTATCTGTAGTGTCATTTGCAAATATCTTCTCCCATTCTGTGGGTTGCCTCTTTGTTTTGTTGACTGTTTCCTTTGCTGTGCAGAAGCTTTTTATCTTGATGAAGTCCCAAAAGTTCATTTTTGCTTTTGTTTCACTAGCTTTTGGAGATGTATCTTGAAAGAAGTTTCTGTGGCCGATGTCAAAGAGGTTACTGCCTATGTTCTCCTCTAGGATTTTGATGGATTCCTATCTCACATTGAGGTCTTTCATCCACTTTGAGTTTATCTTTGTGAATGGTGTTAGAGAATGGTCGAGTTTCATTCTTCTGCATGTGGCTGTCCAATTTTCCTAGCACCATTTATTGAAGAGACTGTCTTTTTTCCATTGCATGTTTTTTCCTGCTTTGTCAAAGATTATTTGACCATAGAGTTGAGGGTCCATATCTGGGTTCTCTATTCTGTTCCATTGGTCTGTATGTCTGTTTTTGTGCCAGTACCATGCTGTCTTGGTGATCACAGCTTTGTAATATAGCTTGAAATCGGGCAACATGATGCCCCCAGCTTTGTTTTTCTTTTTCAACATCTCCTTGGCGATTCGGGGTCTTTTCTGATTCCATACAAATTTTAGGATTGTTTGTTCCAGCACTTTTAAAAATGTCATTGGAATTTTGATTGGGATGGCATTGAAGTTATAGATTGCTCTGGGTAGCATAGACATTTTAACAATGTTTATTCTTCCGATCCATGAGCATGGAATATTTTTCCATCTTTTTGTGTCTCCTTCAATTTCTTTCATGAGTGTTTTGCAGTTCCTAGAGTATAGATCCTTTACCTCTTTGGTTAGGTTTATTCCAAGGTATCTTATGGTTTTTGGTGCTATTGTAAATGGAATCGTTTCTCTAATTTCTCTTTCTACAGTTGCGTTGTTAGTGTATAAGAAAGCAACTGATTTCTGTGCATTGATTTTGTATCCTGCCACATTACTGAATTGCTGGATGAGTTCTAGTAATTTGGGGGTGGAGTCTTTTGGGTTTTCCACATAAAGTATCATGTCATCTGCGAAAAGAGAGAGTTTGACTTCTTCTTTGCCAATTTGAATACCTTTTATTTCTTTTTGTTGTCTGATTGCTGTTGCTAGGACTTCTAGTACTATGTTGAACAACAGTGGTGAGAGTGGGCACCCTTGACGTGTTCCTGATCTTAAGGGAAAGGCTCTCAGCTTTTCCCCATTGAGGATGATATTTGCTGTGGGTTTTTCATAGGTGGATTTTATGAGCTTGAGGAATGTTCCCTCTATCCCTATACTCTGGAGAGTTTTAATCAGGAAAGGATGTTGTATTTTGTCAAATGCTTTTTCTGCATCAATTGAGAGGACCGTATGGTTCTTCTCCCTCCTCTTATTAATGTGTTCTATCACATTGATTGATTTGTGAATGTTGAACCACCCTTGCATCCCGGGGATAAATCCCACTTGGTCGTGGTGGATGATCCTTTTAATGTATTGTTGGATCCTATTAGCTAGGATTTTGTTGAGGATTTTGGAATCCATATTCATCAGGAATATCAGTCTGAAATTCTCCTTTTTGATGGGGTCTTTGCCTGGTTTGGGGATTAAGGTAATGCTGGCCTCATAGAATGAGTTTGGAAGTTTTCCTTCTGTTTCTATTTTTTGAAACAGCTTCAGTAGAATAGGTATTATTTCTTCTTTGAATGTTTGGTAGAATTCCCCAGGGAATCCATCGGGCCCTGGACTCTTGTTTTTTGGGAGGTTTTTGATCACTGCTTCAATCTCGTTACTGGTTATTGGCCTATTCAGGTTGTCAATTTCTTCCTGTTTCAGTCTTGGCAGCTTAGAGGTTTCCAGGAAGTCCTCCATTTCATCCAGATTGCTCAGTTTATTGGCATATAGTTGTTGATAATAATTTCTAATAATTGTTTCTATTTCCTTGGTGTTAGTCGTGATCTCTCCCCTTTCATTCATAATTTTATTAATTTGGGTCCTTTCTCTCTTCTTTTGGATAAGTCTGGCCAGTGGTTTATTGATCTTATTAATTCTTTCAAAGAACCAACTTCTAGTTTCATTGATCTGATCTACTGTGTTTCTGGTTTCTAATTCATTGATTTCTGCTCTAATTTTAATTATTTCTCTTCTAATGCATGGCTTAGGCGTTGTTTGTTGCTTTTTCTCTAGTTCTTTAAGGTGTAGAGTTAGTTGGTGAATTCAGGATTTTTCTTTTTTTTTGAGTGAGGCTTGGATGGCTATGTATTTCCCCCTTAGGACCACCTTTGCAGTATCCCATAAGTTTTGGACCGATGTATTTTCATTCTCACTGATTTCCATGAATTGTTTAAGTTCTTCTTTGATTTCTTGGTTGACCCAAACATTCTTGAGCAGAGTGGTCTTTAGCTTCCAAGTGTTTGAATTTCTGCCAAATTTTTTCTTGTGATTGAGTTCCAGTTTTAGAGCATTGTGGTCTGAGAATATGCAGGGAATAATCTCAATCTTTTGGTATCGGTTGAGACCTGATTTGTGACTCAGTATGTGGTCTATTCTGGAGAAAGTTCCATGTGTGCTCGAGAAGAATGAGTATTCTGTTGTTTTAGGGTGGAATGTTCTGTAAATATCTATGAGGTCCATCTGGTCCAAAGTATCATTCAAAGCTCTTGTTTCCTTGTTGATTTTCTGCTTAGATGATCTGTCCATTGCTGAGAGTGGAGTATTGAGGTCTCCTACAATTAACGTATTGTTATCAATATGACTCTTTATTTTGGTTAACAGTTGGCTTATGTATATGGCTGCTCCCATGTTGGGGGCATAGATATTTACAATTGTTAGATCTTCTTGTTGGATAGACCCTTTAAGAATGATATAGTGTCCTTCTGTGTCTCTTATTACAGACTTTAGTTTAAAATCTAATTTGTCTGATATAAGAATTGCTACCCCAGCTTTCTTTTGAGGTCTGCTGGCATGGAAGATAGATCTCCATCCCTTCACTTTCAGTCTGGATGTATCCTTAGGTTCAAAATGAGTCTCTTGTAGACAGCATATGGATGGGTCCTGTCTTTTTATCCAGTCTGCAACCCTGTGCCGTTTTATGGGAGCGTTTAGGCCATTCACGTTGAGAGTGATTATTGAAAGATATGAATTAATTGTCATCATGTTGCCTGTGAAGACGTTGTTTTTATAGATTGTCCCTGTAAATTTCTGTTGTATATCACTCTTGGGGTCTTTGTCCTTTTATAGAACCCCCCCTTAATATTTCTTGCAGGGCCGGCTTAGTGGTCACATATTCTTTCAACTTCTGCCGGTCGTGGAAGCTCTGCATCTCTCCATCCATTCTAAATGAAAGCCTTGCCGGATAAAGTATTCTTGGCTGCATGTTCTTCTCATTTAGTACCCTGAATATGTCTTGCCAGGCCTTTCTGGCTTGCCAGGTCTCTGTGGATAGGTCTGACGTTATTCTGATGTTCCTCCCTCTGTACGTAAGGAATCTCTTCCCCCTAACTGCCCTTAAGATGGTTTCCTTGGTTCTAAGATTTGCAAGTTTTACTATTACATGCCGGGGTGTTGGCCTGTTTTCCTTGACCTTAGGAGGGGTCCTCTCTGCCTCTAGGACTCGAATGTTTGTTTCATTCCCCAGATTAAGGAAGTTCTCAGCTACGATTTGCTCAAATACATCTTCTAGCCCTCTCTCTCTCTCCACTCCCTCCGGGATTCCAATTATTCTGACATTGGAACACCTCATGGTGTCACTTATTTCTCTGATTCTATTTTCATGGATTCTGAGTTGTTTTTCCCTGGCCTCCTCTTTTCCCTTTTTATCTATTATACTGTCTTCCAGATCGCTTATTCTCTCTTCTGTCTCAGTTACCCTAGCTGTTAGATTATCTAGATTGGATTGGATCTCATTGATAGCATTTTTAAGTTCTGCCAATTCCCCTTTTATTTCTGCCCTTAGAGACTCTATGTTGCCATTAATTGATTTCTCCATTCTAGCCATTGTCTTCACAATTCCTAGCCTGAATTCCATCTCCGACATCTTGGTTATATCTGCATCCATTTGTAAATCTGCAGCATAAGTCATAATCTCTGAGTCTTTTCTGTTTTGGGGGCTCCTCCTCCTAGTCATTCTGTTGATGGGTGTTTGAGGGAATGTATAGAGTCCAAATTATTGACCAGAACCCAAGCAAGATGCACCTGTTTTCTTGGGACCTTAGGGTTGCTGGCCTCTTGTTTTCCCAGCCTGTCTTCTGCGGGAGGGGCCTGCCGTGCTGTTACTCAGGCAACCCTGTTTGGGCGGAGTTGCCCTGCGCCCCTGTGGCAGGGGATGGGCTTAGCGGGAATCAGTCTTTGGGGCTTTTGTTCTCTGGCGCCTTTCCCTGGTGGCTTTCTGTGTCTCTTCCGCGAGTCAGAGCAGAAGAGACCGTTTCCAACCCTCTGCCTCAGAGCAGAGAGACCTCAGTCTGTTCTTCAGTGAGCTCTCCGGGCCACACTGTCTCCGTTTCTGTCCCTGCTGCTATAAACTGCAGCGTCCTGGGTTGTGCGCCCCTCCGCAGCGCTCCCAGTCCTGCCTCCAGGTCGGGGCATGTCTCTGCCCTTTGTGCTTCTAAAACCTCCAGCCGCTCCCAGTTGGTACGGTGCGCGACTCCGCCACTTGGGGTTTCCACCCCGGGGGGTTGCAGTTCACCGGCGCAACCCCGGCGCACCGGATTTCCATCTCGGAGGCTGCAGTTCACGTGTGCGCGACCGTTGCTCCGGTTTCTGTCTGGGGGGCTGCGGTTCGCGTGCGCACGACCCTGCCGGTCTGGTTTTCCACCCCGGGGGCTGCTCTAAAGTTCTTTCCCAACGCTACCAGTCTGTGAGTCTGTGCCCCGTCCACAGCGCGCGAGGCTGTCACTCACCAGCGGTGTAGGATCCCCACATCTAGGCTCCCTCCCGCCCGTTTATCCTCCGATATCTGCCCTTAGAATCACGGCTCTCCGCTTCGTACCTCAAAACCAACTGCCTGCGATATTCTGTTTGTAGAGATCCAGATCTTTTTACCTCTCAGGCTGGTTTCGTGGGTGCTCAGAGTGGTCTGGTAGATATCCAGCTCAATTCCGGGGACCAGTTGAAATCGGGTCCCCTACTCCTCTGCCATCTTTCCCCCGATTTTTTTTTTTTTTAAATCAAATACATGGTTTGCAAATATTTTCTCCCAGTCTTTGGCTTGTCTTTTCACTTTCTTATCTGTGTCAGCAGAAGATTTTAATCTTGATGAACCCCAATTTGTTAACTTTTTTCTTGAATGATCTGTGGTTTTGATGTCATATCTAAGAAATATTTGCTTAACCCAAGGCACAAGTGGTATTTTAAGGAGTTTTGGTGTGCAAGCCTATCCCAAATTAGAACTCAAATACATTATTCAGGAAAAATCCCAAGTCTCTGCGTTACTCTTACTTTCTTTGAAACAGCTGCATTCTCTTGAGACTTGCTTCATAGTCTGTATCAGCCTTTGGAACTGTCACCCAGAATTATTGCCTCCCAGAGGCTCTGTTCGATTCCATGTTATCAAGGGAAAATATTCTCATGAGGACTAGAATAGATGCCTTCATGGGCACTGATCCTTGCCTTGCTCTGCTACCCACTCATTCTCATGCCTATGACCCCAATCAGTAAGGAAATACATCTTAGAGAAGGGGATGTGTTAAGGTCCGATGTGCTGTGCCTAGGATTTCCTGGCATGTGCCCCAGGCCCTGCTTAGGCCTCTGCAAAATGGACAATGTCCACAGAAAGGGAAACAGGAACCACCATTACTGAATACCTACTCTGAGTCAGCTCATGGGTCCTTGCTGTGACCTGTGAAGAGAAACATTACTGACCCTACTTCAGAGCAAGGATGTAGGCTCAGAGATGTGACATGACCTGTCCAACTTACCCAGAAAGTAAGTGGCAGATTTGGGCTGGAACTTGTGTTACTCTACCAGAAAGCTCCTTGGGGCACATGAAGCTGCTTCAGGGAGTGGTAACCAGTTTGCACTTGATACATTCAAAGGGAGGGATACCCTCAGGGCAGGCCTCTGTTTCCTATGGCTGTGGCTATGGTCTCTGATTGGGGCCACAGGGCCCATGGAAAGATCACTCGCTGCCATCATCCTTCAGAGTAGCCCAGCACACTGGGAAGAGGCTGGGCTTTGGAGTCAGAGAACTAAGTTTAACCCCAGTCTCCCAATTCATTGGCTGTGTGATCTTGAGTTAGCTTCTTAATGTCTCTGAGCCTCAGTCTTCTTGTCAGTTAGAAATAAGGAAATTTGATATATAAATTCCTGCTGCTTGGAGCAATGGCTGATGCAAAGCTGCCTTGCCCTGGAAGAGAGGTGCATGGATGCAGACATGAGAAGGCCCAGGCCAAGGTGACCTCTGCTGTCCGAATATTTGGAAATACCCAAAACATCACTATTGGAGAGGGACTGTGAGCAACTAGTATGTGTTTTGGTTCTGGATAGAAGTTGAGTTCAGAGACAGAGGTTAAAAAAGTAAACCTTCCTACTTAAGGTGAGCCTGCAAAAAAAAAAAAAAAAAAAAAAAAATCTAGAGATTTTCAAGAGAAAATCTAGTGCTAAAAAAGATTGACAATTGTGAGCTGAATCCACAACAGATGAAATAAAAATGCTGGTGTGAAAATTACTTTTAAAAAAGTATATTTAGGATCCTCAAAGGGATAAAGAAATGGCATCTATTAACAAAATAGAAATTGATGAAATTAAATAGGCAAAATGAAACAGGACTGGTGGATATGAAAGAAAATCATTTGAAATCTTGTTGATATAAACAAATGGAACATGAAAATAAAAATTTTAATGGAACCCATTTCAGATTGAAAGCTGAAGAAACTGGAAGGTAGTAGACCTGAATTCATTTGAAATGCAGCATAAAAGGAATAAAATAAAAAATCAGTTGAGACATGAAGAGACTTTGAAGTGTGTTAGATTAAAAAAAAAAGAGAATAAAGGAAATAGTGGCATAATTAAGTATGCATCTTCAAAAATAGAAGAAGAAAGCATAAGTATAGATCTTCCTGAACTTGGATTAGGCAATAATTTCTTACATGGCACCAAGAGCATAAGCAACAAAAGAAAAAATAAATTGAAAATCATCAAACTTAAAAAACTTTGTGCTGCAAAGATACACCAAGAGTGTGAAAAGACAACAGACAGAAGGGGAAAATTTTTGCCAATTCTATATCAGATAAGGGACTGTATCTAGAACATATAAAGAATTTCTATAACTCAATAATCAAAAGATAAATAACCTAATTTAAAATGGGCAAAGGATCTGAATAGACATGTGTCCAAAGAAGATCTACAAATTACCAAAAGCACATAAAAAAGATGCTCAATAACATTAGCCATCAGGGAGATGCAAATCAAAACCACAATGAGATACCACTTCATACCCACTGGACTGGCTAGAATAAAAAAGCCAGACAGCAAATGTGAGAACGTGGAGAAATTGATGCTCTTACATACTGTTAGTGGGAATACAAAATGGTGCAGCGACTTTGGAAAATAGTCTAGCAGTACCTCAACAGTTTAAATATATAAATTCTGTTCCTAAGAATTTAGGAATTCTGTTCCAAGAAAAAAGCATATGTTCCCACAATAACTTGTACCTGGAGGTTATAAAAACATTATCCATAATGGCCCCAAAGTGGAAACAATCCAAATGTTCATTAACTGATCACTGGTAAATAAAATGTGGTATATCCACACAATGGAATATTATTTAGCAATAAAAAGGAATGAAGCATTGATACATGTTATAGCATCAGTGAAACTTGGAAGTATTATGCTTAGTGAAAGAAAGCCAGTCACAAAGACTACATGATGTGTGATTCCATTTATAAGAAATGTTAAGGTCAGACAAATCCATGGAGATAGACAGGAGATTAGGGTTGCCTCAGGCTGGGAGGGAGGTGTCCAGGGAACCCTGATGAATGACGCTACTGGGTATGGGTTTCTGTTTGTGGTGATGAAATGTTCTAAAATTGATTGGGGTGATGGTTGCATAACTCTGTGAATATATTATACATCATTGAATTATACACTTTAAATGTGTGAATTACATGAATTCTATCTCAATAAATCTTTTTTATTAAAATAATATAAAGGTGGTGTGCCTGGGTGTCTTAGTCAGTTAAGCATCTAACTTCCTCTCAGGTCATGATCTTGGGGTCCTGGGATTGTGCCCCATTTCAGGCTCCCTGCTCAGTGGGGAGTCTCCTTCTCCCTCTGCTCCTCTCCCTGCTTGTGTGCTATCTCTCTCTTTCAAATAAATAAATAAAATCTTAAAAAAAAGAATTTAAAGGTAAATGGAAATAGAGTAAAATAAAATAGTCCATAGCTTTCAAATCATCTAAGGAGTAAAAGTAAAGAATAAAGAAAACTTTATGAATTTAACCGAAGTCAAGAAAGGAAATTAAAAGAAGCAAAGAAGCAAGCAAAAAAATGTACCTGATAATAAATAAGTCTAAATATATCAGCATTCAAAAGTTTAAAATCACCTACCAAAAGTAGAGATCACTGATTAATTACAAATAATAAAAATCAAGCTTTTTGTTGTTCATTAAAGATGTTCCTTTTTTAAATTATGTTATGTTAATCACCATACATTACATCATTAGTTTTTGATGTAGTGTTCCATGATTCATTGTTTGCATATAACACCCAGTGCTCCATTCAATACGTGCCCTCTTTAATACCCATGACCAGGCTAACCCATTCCCCCAGCCCTCTCCCCTCTAGAACCCTCAGTTTGTTTCTCAGAGTCCATAGTCTCCCATGGTTCATCTCCCTGTCCGATTTTCCCCCCTTCATTTTTCCCTTCCTACTATTTTCTTTTTTTAACATATAATGTATTATTTGTTTCAGAGGTACAGGTCTGTGATTTATCAGTCTTACACGATTTATAGCGCTCACCATAGCACATACCCTCCCCAATGTCCATCACCCAGCTACCCCATCCCTCCAACCCCCCACCACTCCAGCAACCCTCAGTTTGTTTCCTGAGATTAAGAATTCCTCATATCAGTGAGGTCATATGATACATGTCTTTCTCTGATTGACTGATTTTGCTCAGCATAATACCCTCCAGTTCCATCCATGTCATTGCAAATGGCAAGATTTCATTCCTTTTGATGGCTGCATAATATTCCATTGTGTGTGTGTGTGTGTGTGTGTGTGTGTGTGTACCACATCTTCTTTATCCATTCATCTGTTGATGGACATCTTGGCTCTTTCCACAGTTTGGCTATTGTGGACATTGCTGCTATAAACATCAGGGTGCACATACCCCTTTGGATCCCTACATTTGTATCTTTGGGGTAAATACCCACAAGTGCGATTGCTGGGTCATAGGGTAGCTCTATTTTCAACTTTTTGAGGAACCTCCATACTGTTTTCCAGAGTGGCTGTGCCAGCTTGCATTCCCACCAACAGTGTAGGAGAGTTCCCCTTTCTCCGCATCCCCGCCAACATCTGTCATTTCCTGACTTGTTAATTTTAGCCATTCTGACTGGTGTGAGGTGGTATCTCATTGAGGTTTTGATTTGGATTTCCCTGATGCCGAGCGATGCTGAGCACTTTTTCATGTGTCTGTTGGCCGTTTGGATGTCTTCTTTGGAAAAATGTCTGTTCATGTCTTCTGCCCATTTCTTGATTGGATCATTTGTTCTTTGGGTGTTGAGTTTAAGAAGTTCTTTATAGATTTTGGATACTAGCCCTTTATCTGATATGTCATTTGCAAATATCTTCTCCCATTCTGTCGGTTGTCTTTTGGTTTTGTTGACTGTTTCTTTTGCTGTGCAAAAGCTTTTTATCTTGATGGGGTCCCAGTAGTTCATTTTTGCCCTTGCTTCCCTTGCCTTTGGCGATATTTCTAGGAAGAAGTTGCTGCAGCTGAGGTCAAAGAGGTTGCTGCTTGTGTCCTCCTTTAGGATTTTGATGGACTCCTGTCTCACATTTAGGTCTTTCAACCATTTGGAGTCTATTTTTGTGTGTGGTGTAAGGAAATGGTGCAGTTTCATTCTTCTGCATGTGGCTGTCCAATTTTCCCAACACCATTTGTTGAAGAGACTGTCTTTTTTCCATTGGACATTCTTTCCTGCTTTGTCGAAGATTAGTTGACCATAGAGTTGAGGGTCCATTTCTGGGCTCTCTATTCTGTTCCATTGATCTATGTGTCTGTTTTTGTGCCAGTACCATAATGTCTTGATGATGACAGCTTTGTAATAGAGCTTGAAGTCCGGAATTGTGATGCCGCCAGCTTTGCTTTTCTTTTTCAACATTCCTCTGGCTATTCAGGGTCTTTTCTGGTTCCATACAAATTTTAGGATTATTTGTTCCAATTCTTTGAAAAAAGTGGATGGTATTTTGATGGGGATTGCATTGAATGTGTAGATTGCTCTAGGTATCATTGACATCTTCACAATATTTGTTCTTCCAATCCAAGAGCATGGGACATTTTTCCATTTCTTTGTGTCTTCCTCAATTTCTTTCATGAGTATTTTATAGTTTCCTGAGTACAGATCCTTTGCCTCTTTCATTAGATTTATTCCTAGGTATCTTATGGTTTTGGGTGCAATTGTAAATGGGATCGACTCCTTAATTTCTCTTTCTTCTGTCTTGTTGTTGGTGTATAGGAATGCCACTGATTTCTGTGCATTGATTTTATATCCTGCCACTTTACTGAATTCCTGCATGAGTTCTAGCAGTTTTGGGGTGGAGTCTTTTGGGTTTTCCACATAAAGTATCATATCATCTGTAAAGAGTGAGAGTTTGACTTCTTCTTTGCCAATTTGGATGCCTTTTATTTCTTTTTGTTGTCTGATTGCTGTGGCTAGGACTTCTAGTACTATGTTGAATAGCTGTGGTGATAGTGGACATCCCTGCCGTGTTCCTGACCTTAGGGGGAAAGCTCTCAGTTTTTCCCCATTGAGAATGATATTCGCTCTGGGTTTTTCATAGATGGCTTTTATGATATTGAGGTATGTACCCTCTATCCCTATACTCTGAAGAGTTTTGATCAAGAAAGAATGCTGTACTTTGTCAAATGCTTTTTCTGCCTCTATTGAGAGGATCATATGGTTCTTGTTCTTTCTTTTATTAATGTATTATATCACATTGATTGATTTGCAGATGTTGAACCAACCTTGCAGCCCAGGGATAAATCCCACTTGGTCGTGGTGAATAATCCTTTTAATGTATTGTTGTATCCTATTGGCTAGTATTTTGGTGGGAATTTTGCATCCATGTTCATCAGGGATATTGGTCTGTAATTCTCCTTTTTGATGGGGTCTTTGTCTGGTTTGGGGATCAAGGTAATGGTGGCCTCATAGACCGAGTTTGGAGGTATTCCTTCCATTTCTATTTTTTGGAACAGTTTCAGAAGAATAGGTATTAATTCTTCTTTAAATGTTTGGTAGAATTCCCCTGGGAAGCCATCAGGCCCTGGGCTCTTGTTTGCTGGGAGATTTTTGATGAGTGCTTCAATTTCCTTAGTGGTTATAGGTCTGTTCAAGTTTTCTATTTCTTCCTGGTTCAGTTTTGGTAGTTGATACATCTCTAGGAATGCATCCATTTCTTCCAGATTATCTAATTTGCTGGCATATAGTTACTCATAATATGTTCTTATAACTGTTTGTATTTCTTTGGTGTTGGTTGTGATCTCTCCTCTTTCATTCATGATTTTATTTATTTGGGTCGTTTCTCTTTTCTTTTTGATAAGTCTGGCCAGGGGTTTTTCAATCTTATTAATTCTTTCAAAGAACCAGCTCCTAGTTTCGTTGATCTGTTCTACTGTTGTTTTGGTTTCTATTTCATTGATTTCTTTCTTTTTTTTTTTTTTTTTTAAAGATTTTATTTATTTGACAGAGAGAGAGACAGCGAGAGCAGGAACACAAGCAGGGGGAGTGGGAGAGGGAGAAGCAGGCTTCCCGCCAAGCAGGGAGCCCGATGTGGGACTCGATCCCGGGACCCCGGGATCATGACCTGAGCCGAAGGCAGACGCTTAACGACTGAGCCACCCAGGCGCCCTATTTCATTGATTTCTGCTCTGATCTTTATTATTTTTCTTCTCCTGCTGGGTTTAGGCTTTATTTGCTGTTCTTTCTCCAGGTCCTTTAGGTGTAGGGTTAGGTTGTGTATTTGAGACCTTTCTTGTTTCTTGAGAAAGGCTTGTGTTGCTATATACTTTCCTCTTAGGACTGCCTTTGCTGCATCCCAAAATTTTTGGACAGTTGTGTTTTCATTTTCATTTGTTTCCATGAATTTTTTAAATTCTTCCTTAATTTCCTGGTTGACCCATTCATTCTTTAGTAGGATGCTCTTTAGCCTCCATGTATTTGAGTTCTTTCCAACTTTCCTCTTGTGATTGAGTTCTAGTTTCAAAGCATTGTGGTCCAAAAATATGCTGGGAATGATCCCAATCTTTTGGTATTGTTTGAGACCTGCTTTGTGACCTAGGATGTGATCTATTCTGGAGAATGTTCCGTGGGCACTAGAGAAGAATGTGTATTCTGTTGCTTTGGGATGGAATGTTCTGAATATATCTGTGAAGTCCATTTGGTCTAGTGTGTCATTTAAAGTCTTTATTTCCTTGCCGATCTTTTGCTTAGATGATCTGTCCATTTCAGTGAGGGGGGTGTTAAAGTTCCCCACTATTATTGTATTGTTGTTGATGTGTTTCTTTGCTTTTGTTATTAATTGGCTTATATAAGTGGCTGCTCTCATGTTAGGGGCATAGATATTTACAATTGTTAGGTCTTCTTGATGGATAGACCCTTTAAGTGTGATATAATGTCCTTCCTCATCTCTTATTACAGTCTTTGGTTTAAAATCTAATTTGTCTGATATAAGGATTGCCACCCCAGCTTTCTTTTGGTGTCCATTAGCATGGTAAATGGTTTTCCACCCCCTCACTTCCAATCTGAGGGTGTCTTTGGGTCTAAAATGAGTCTCTTGCAGACAGCATATCGATGGGTCTTGTTTTTTTAATCCAATCTGATACCCTTTGTCTTTTGATTGGGGCATTTAGCCCATTTACATTCAGGGTAACTATTGAAAGATATGAATTTAGTGCCATTGTATTGCCTGTAAGGTGACTGTTACTGTATATTGTCTGTGTTCCTTTCTGGCTTATGTTACTTTTAGGCTCTCTGTTTGCTTAGAGGACCCCTTTCAATATTTCTTGTAGGGCTGGTTTTGTGTTTGCAAATTCCTTTAGTTTTTGTTTGTCCTGGAAGCTTTTTATCTCTCCTTCTATTTTCAATGACAGTCTAGCTGGATATAGTATTCTTGGCTGCATATTGTTCTCATTTAGTGCTCTGAATATATCCTGCCAGTCCTTTCTGGCCTTCCAGGTCTCTGTGGATAGGTCTGTTGCCAATCTAATGTTTCTACCCTTGTAGGTTACAGATCTTTTGTCCCGAGCTGCTTTCAGGATTTTCTCTTTGTCTCTGAGACTCGTAAGTTTTACTATTAGATGTCAGGGTGTTGACCTATTTTTATTGATTTTGAGGGGAGTTCTCTGTGCTTCCTGGATTTTGATGCCTGTTTCCTTCCCCAAATTAGGGAAGTTCTTTGCTATTATTTGCTCCAATATACCTTCTGCTCCTCTCTCTCTTTATTTTTCTTCTGGGATCCCAATTATTCTAATTTGTTTCATCTTACGGTATCACTTATCTCTCAAGGGTCCTGAGACCACATTGTCCCGCGAGGGTTCCACCCCCCTGCTTAGCCACTGGAGCGACGTCCGTCAGCGGGCCGACTTCTAAAAGTTCTGATTTTGTGCTCCTCCGCTGCTCTATCACTTGCCAGAAGCGGCTGATGGAGGCCCCCTCCCCCGCCGTCTATCTTCCTGAATATTGCCTCGGATTCACTTCTCCGCACGTCCTGCCTTCCAGAAAGTGGTCGCTTTTCTGTTCAGAGAGTTGTTGCTATTCTTTTCTTCAATCTCCAGTTGAGTTCGTAGGTGTGCAGAATGGTTTGATCCCTATCTAGCTGAATTCCTGGGACCAGAAGAAATTTAGGTCTCCTACTCCTCCACCATCTTGCTCCTCCTCCCATTAAAGACATTCTTAATACAAAGTCAGCATATTTGTAAATAAAGAGATTGGGCAAGATATACCTACAAGTACAAATCAAAAGAAAGAAATTTATGTGGAATTTTGAATATAAGAGAAAACTCAATAACAGAAGAAATATTATTAGGAATAAAAGGTCCTACATATTGATTACATATTCTAGTAATAAAATATAACAATCCTGAACATATAAGCCATGATATATTCATACAATGGAATACATAATAGCAATGAAAATGTATGAACTAGATCTTAAATGTATGAACATTGATAAATCTAAAAAGTGCATTACTGAATGAAAAAGCAAGATATATCTCAAAATATAAAGAATGGCACTTTTATGTCAGTTCTAGAACATAGAACAATGTATACTGTATGTAAATAAATATGTGGTCCATGGTTTTATAATTTTATGACGTTTTGAATAAATGCTTGAATCCAATCCCTGCTTCTTTAATACACGAATTTCAGGGATTAAAGAAAGTGGTCCTTCCCTGAACAACCAAATCTCAGTTTCTACAATTTTCACCATAACTTAATTAAATCTATACTCAGATTCAAATTGCAGAATGCCTACAACATCCCTGGTCTGCTGTTCTGTGCTAGGCATAGGGAAGATGAATGAGATCCAGTACCTGCCCTGAAGAACCGCCTAACTGTCAGGGCTGAAGGAAAGGTGAACAATATGATATGACACAGAGAATGATGGGAGAAATCCAAGGAAGCACATCTATTTTCTCTGTGGGCTCAGGGAAGGCTTTCTGGAGGAGATGCCTCCTGCACAATCTTTAAGGATGTGTATAGCTCTCCAGGTGAAGGTGGTGGGTGAGGTTGGCATGAAAAGCATGCCCAGAGCAGCATGGGGTATGTGTACCTACATGGTTTGGTCCTACTGGTTTGGGTACAAAGTGCAAGGTGCAGGTAGCAGGGGCTGGTGGGGGTCCAGCCAGAGAGGTGGGTAGGGACGGATCATCAAAGACCATGTAGGCATGCCAAAGAACTTGGCCTGAACCTGGGGGTAAAAGGAGACCAGTGCAGGGTTTTTAAGCAGGACAGGGACACTGCCAGACTTGGGGTTTGGAGACCTCACTCAGAGGTATTGGACCAGAAACAGGAGATGACTTTGAGTGATGGGGAAGATCTGAAATAGAACCTGAGGTTGGAGAAGTAGGTAAACTTGATAAGGTTTGGTGAGATTGGCACGAGAACAGGAGAAATCTGGAAATACAACCAGGTTGGGGCTTGGGTGATTGCTAGGGGGTCATTAGTAGTGTTTAGAGGTGGGTAGATGGGATAAGACAATCCTGAGTACATTTTCTGATGCTTACAGTCCTGAAGGTTCTGAGGAGTTCAGTCAAATCCTCTCATTTTCATGACTGCTGGTCATGCAATTTATGGAGGTCAATGACAAATAGCAGGGGGGAGAAGTGATTTGTAAATTATTTCAGCTTGTGGCTTTTTGATATTTCCTTGTAATAATTATCTTCAGTTCGTATTATCTATGACAAGGAACACTGACACAAGGATTGCAGTCCGAAGTTAAGCATCACTGAATTGTATTGAAATCAGAGGATTGCTAACGTGTATTCCTGACATTTTAGCAGTATCAAATCTGATTTTGTCACATTTACAAGGTACTGTGAGCCGGGATCCAGAGGCGGTGTGTTATCATCGCCTAACATAGTGTTCCTTAATTATCAGCACTCTCACGCTTCCTGCATAGCAGATTGGAATCGCTAGAAATAGCACAAACTTGAAAATTAGAGTTTTTCTCTTAAATAATCAGGATGCTATATTTATAGTTTTCATGGGATGGGTGTCTTAACAAAGGTAAACTAATTTCACACTCAGAGGTGAAATTCTTTCCCTCCTCTCTTACAGTGTGATTCCCCCCTTCTCTAGGGTCTATTTTTTCAGTTTCTCAAAATTTCCATACCATGAATAATTCTCTCCATTGTCCCCTCCCCAATGGGATGTTTCTGCACTTGGCTTGCCCTTGTGATAACTCACTATGTGGGCAAGGAGCCCATGATAGAATGGAAGATTTTGCTTTTCTTTATACAGTTATTCACTAGCCTGTGACATTAGCAACACTTGATCACATGAACTGCAACAATTTTTAAACTTCAACAGAAGTGGAAATGCCTTGTCTAGGTCACTGAGCTCAAAATTACATATAAACTATTGCCCATCAACTGGCTGTTGAGTGGGAGAGGAAAATAAGGAAGAAAATTAAACAAGGGATAATGGATGGATGGAATTCTAGGTGGTCCCTGATCCAGAAGTGAAGTATATGGGATCAATATTTGGAGGTTCTCTCCCCATCTGGGTCTTCAGCCTTCCTCTCTACACACGTTATCCTGCATCACAGGCACATGATATCCTCAGGGGAGCCCCATGCAGGCCCATCTCCCTAACGTGGATCCCTGCTCCAGAATCCCTTCCCCACCATATCAAACCTGCCTCCTTACATTTTGATTGATACCACTCATCTTAAGAAGAAAGCAACCTTGGGCTCCTGGGTAGTTCAGTTCGTTAAATGTCTTATTCTTGATTTTGGCTCAGATCATGATCTTGGGCTTGTGTGATTGAGCCCCACATGGAGCCCCACGTCAGGCTCTGCACTGGGCATGGAGCCTGTTTAAGATTCTCTCTCTCCCTCTCCTTCTGTCCCCCGCCCACCACACATGTGCTCTTCTCGCTCTCTCTCAAAAGAAGAAGGAGGAGGAGGAGGAGAAGAAGGGGAAAGAGGAAAGAGGGGAAGAAGAGGAGGAAGAAGGAGGAGGAGGAGGAGAAGGGGAAGAAGGGGAGGAGGAGGAGGGGGGAGAGGAAGAAGAAAGCAACCTTTTGGAACTAATCTATTACAAATGTCTGGCATCTAGCACCCTAGTGATTCTCAAGTTATGGGCATTTTTCAGAAATATGAAGAGGTGAAGTGAGGAATTTCAAGTCCTGGGAAAAGTAAGGCATTCTGGGGGCTTGGAGGCCTTCTTAATGCTACAGAAGCTTTCAGCTAAGCTGTCTGTGCACAAGGCCAGCCTGGGGAGAATGCGTAGCCTGCACAGGCAGCACCACTCCTGTTGCGCTCACATGTTATACTTCTGCTGTAAGCTTCACTGTGAATGATAGGCTCTTTCTGGCAAAGACATTGTAAACTTGAGGGAAGGGATTATAGTTAATACATCTTTGTTTTTGCAACGTTGTAGCTCTGCACAGTGCCTGACTCTTGTGGGTGTTTGATAAGTAGATGCTGATAATAGAAAGAGCAAGAAAGAGAGAAAGACAGAGACAGAGAATGACAGAAACAGAACAGGAAGTCTTCAACATGGGAAGGTAAAGGAATGTTAAAATAGAACATTGCTGAGAAGGAAGCACAAGAGACTAAAAGGAAACATAAGAAAAAGTAAAGTATAAAACACAAGAGAAAATTAGAATTCTAGGTTCTTAGGATTATGGCTGGAAGAGACCTTGGGCAGGGGAGTGGTGCTGAAATCTTCTCACTTCCAAAGCAGGTTTCTGCTTTGGGCTCTTGGGAGTCTTTGTCTAGTATCATTAAGAACTCAGCAAGGCTGCATGCTCAGACAGGGTATCTCTGAAGCTGGTGGACATCATAGGTGTTGGTTACTGGCCCATGGTGTAAGGGTTTCTACATGGGGAATCACAGCTCTGAAGGGAGACTATGGTGAGCATTGACTGTTTTTGCCACCTAGCATCATGACCTAGCATTATGAATTGGGGTACAATTTACTTCTGGAGGACCAGCCATCTCTGCACTCAGACTTGTGTGTCCCATGGCCACTGTGAGTGATTCAGGGTTGGGGATATGACCCAATCCCAATCCCAGACAATAAAACCTAGCACTTCTGGGGCTGTTGAGAAAGAAGCCTGGCTCCAACCCATCATAAACATAAGAAGTGATGTCTAACAATTTCCGGCATGGAGGAGCAAAGAGATCAGTAAATTCTCTTCTCAAAATACAATTAAGAAATGGAAAAAAATGGCCAGAACAACAATTTCAGAGGTCTGGAAATTGACCAGAGGTAAACAACATATTGCAAAATGCTTATTCATGCAAAACTCCCTGAGCTTCAGGTAAGAACAGTGGGACTCTATGACACTGTTGCCTGTTGGCACTGTTCTTGTTCCTCATTTCCCTCATTTTAAACTTGGTTGCGCAAGTGGTTCAACCAGGGTGGGGTACAGCATATGTAAAGGCTTTGTATTCAAAATATATAAAGAAGTTTTACAACTCAATAATAAGATAACACCAATTTAAAAGCAGGTAAAATATCTGAGTAGATATTTCACCAAAGGAGATATATGAATGGCTCATAGGCACATGAAAAGGTGCTCGATATCATTAATTATTTGGGAAATGCAATTTCAAACCACAATGGGATATCATTACACTCAGTAGGATGGCTCTAATCAAAATGACAAAGTCAGGTGCTGGCAATGATATGGAGAAAGAGAAACCCTGTACATTGCTGGTGGAAAATAGATTGGTACAACCACTTTAGAAAAGTTTGGCACCTAAAAAAAAAGTTAAGCATAAGCACCATATGACTTTGCAATTCCACTCCTAGATATCTACCCAAGAGAAATAAAAATCCATGTCCACACAAAGACTTGTACACAAATTTTCATAGTAGCATGATTTATAACAGCCTAAAGTAAAATCAGTCTAAATGTACATCAACTGGGAAATGGATAAACAAAATGTAGTGTATCCATACAATGCAATAGTATTTAGCAATAAAAAGGATCAAACTACTGATAGACACTGCAACAAGGACGAACACTGAGAACCGTCTAAGTGAAAGAAGCCAGACACAAAAGACTGTATGTTACATGATTCCATTTATATAAAATGTCCTAAGAAGGAAAACCTAAAGCACAAAGCAGATCAGTGGTTGCCTGGAGTTGGGGTAGTAGCCGGAATTGATTACAAACAAGCATGAGGAAACTTTTTGGAGTGAGGAAAAAGTTTTAGAATTGGATTATGGTGAGGTGATGGTTGCACAACAATATAAATTCACTAAAAATCATCCAACTGTACAGTTCCAATGGATGAATTTTATAGTTGAACATTATACTTCAATAAATCTGTAAAAAAAAAAAAGCTGTCTAGCTTCACTAGTGGGCAGCAACATACAAATTAAAGGATCTAAGAAATAACATCTGTCACCTATCAGATGGCAAAAATATTAAAGAATTAAATTATATATCACTGGTAAACATGCATGGAAAAAGTCAGAATAATGTTTTAGCTTTTTAAAAAAGAAATAGGGAAATGTAATCCCACACGTAGAACTTAATACCATAGGAATAAAGAAAGATACAGCATTTAAGTATATATTTTATATATATTTAAGTATATATTTTAAAGTGTTTTAAAGGGTTTTGTTGCAGCATGATATTTAGCAGCAAAATTAAAAAACAAAACCTAGAAATAAAATGATGGCCTATCAGTGTGGAATGAATAAACCACAATGCATCCATTCTGTGGCTGTAGAGTTCAGTTACAGTCGATTGGAGGAGAAAGTGAGTTGATATGGAGGATCGGGTAGGTGCGCAGTCCTTGGGAGGGCTGGAGGAGTGGGGTCTACGTTGAGTCTGCAGGAGTGACTCTCAGGACACCAGCATAGAACTGGCCCACCATGGTTGTTGCTCTCTTTGCACAAACAAAGCAACAGTGGTGGATTGCATTATTCTCAGCTATTTGCTCCCCTTCTTTGCAAGAGGATTATGCTTCACCTTGTTAACATTAAGCTTGGCCACGTGACTTGCTTTGACCAATGAAACATCAGTGGGAGGGATGTGTGCCAGTTCCAAATAAAAGCTTTAATTGCCTTTGCATGGTTCCACCAATTCTCTTTTTACTCTGTCACAATGGCACGTCCTAGATGGGTTCTCCTAGGTCAGCCTGGATCCTAGAATAAAGACGACACAGGGGTAGAGTTAAATCAAACCTACAGCCAGTGTGCAACATCAGGGAGAAATCACCCTTCGTCGTTAGCTACTAAGAATTTTTTTTTATTTTTTTAAGCAGCATAACCTAGTAAAAGCTGACTAATATAGCTAGACATTCAGGAAGCTCCAGCTCCAATTGTTAGATTCAAGATACACTGCAGCAGTCGTCTAACAGCAGAATAACTGCCCTGACTCTTGCAGTCTGTGAAGCTAGGCACCGGTCCCTGGGATGTCTAGGACAGATCCCATGTCTCACCCTCCATGACTGTGTTAAGAGAAGAAGCCAAAGCAAAATTCTTCCAGACTTCTGACTTCCAAATCTCTCTCAGGTGCCTGTTTGGTAGAAACTCAGACAAATGAGGAATTGCATGTCTAGGAGGGGCAGGAGATACAGTCTTTAGCATGCAGTAAGACATACTAAGAGGATTAGGACACAGTTGAGTGCACGCACCTGCAATTTCTGATGCTCGTGTCATGAACTATCATTCAGGTTTTAAAAGAGTGAGTTAACCCTGATCACTTAAGTTGTGGTCTCCAAATGGCATTTCATACTAACTGGAGGCTATCAAACACTAATGGGGCTTGTCAAGAGAATACAGGAGCTAGTCATAGGGGCTCCCATTGGCTAAAGTTGGGAAAACCTGAGTAATTTTAAAAATTGCAAAAGATAAAAATGCATCAAATATATGAAAATGAGTTTTAATGATACTAAAACAATGTCAATGAAGTGATAGATTTAGGCAGTTAACTCCCCATATCACAGGGTGAAAGGCTTTTGGGAAACTTTACAAAGGATGGGTAGGCTGACAACAGGCAAACCACCAATCCATTTCGTTATCACTCACAGCAAAACAGCTACATGTAATGCAACAGGAAGCTGAATGAATTGAGTCTAAATGTCATCAGACCTCTAGATCTAACTTCCATTTTACGGGAAATATACAGGATAGGAGAACATGTTAATTGCTACTTTGAGGATATGGTTACCTTAATTCAGAATGTGGCAAGTTCTACTGAACAAATGACCAGGTTTTTTTCACCAAAAAATTTGGCCTGTTTTTTTTTGGGGGGGGGGGTTCCTTTTTTTTAAATTTTAAGTTCAATTAATTAACAATATAGTGTATTATTAGTTTCAGAGGTAGAGTTCAGTGATTCATCAGTTGCATACAACACCCAGTGCTCATTCCATCACGTGCCCTCCTTCCTACCCACCACCCAGTTACCCCATCCTCCCCCCACCTCCCCTCCAGTAAGACTCAGTTTCTTTCCTATGCTTAAGAAGTCTCTTATGGTTTGTCTCCCTCTCTGGTTTCATCTTGTTTTATTCTTCGCAGGTTTTTTTTTTTTTTTTTACTAACCAGTATTGTTCTTTGATTTAAAAGGAGAGAAGAGGAAACTTATGAATTAAGTGACATGAGAGAAGTATCAATAAAATGTCACTTGACGAATTTCTTTAGAACCTGATTAAATAAACCAAGGACAAAAAGAGACTTTTTTTTAGACACTAAGGAAAATTTGAACACAGAATATTAGATGATATTAACCAATTACTCATTTTGTAAGATGTAATAGGTATTGTGGTTATTTTTTTTTTAAAGATTTTATTTATTCATTTGAGACACAGAGATACAGAGAGAGAGAGGGCATGAGCAGGGGGAGAGGCAGAGGGAGAGGGAGAAGCAGGCTCCCCGCTGAGCCAGGAGCCCCAGGCTCGATACCAGGACCCTGGGTTCATGACCTAAGCTGAAGGCAGACGCTTAACCATCTGAGCTACCTAGGCATCCTGGTATTGTGGTTATTTTAAAAATCCTCATCTGTTAAAAATATATGGTAAATGAAGTATTTATAGGTAAAATGCAATGATATCTGAAATTTGCTGTAAAATACTGCACTAGAAAGCAAGGAAAGGGGGAAAAAAAGGGAGGAGAGGGAGAGGAAGGTAGAGAGGGAGAAAAGGAAGGAAGGAAGGAAAGAAAAGAAAAGAGGAAGGGGAGGTATGTTCATTTTTTGAATTGGGTATATTCATTTTTCACTGTTGCTGTAACAAATTAACACAAACTTAGTAGCCCAAAAAACCCCTCGCATCTATGACCTTATAGTTCTGCAGATTAGCCATCTGACCTGCTTCTCAGGGGGCTAAGTCAGGCTGTCAGCAGGGCTGTGTTCCCTTCTGGAGGCTCTAGAGAAGAATCCATTTTCTTGTTGTTTCCAGCTTCTAGAAGCCCTGATTCACGGCCCTCTTTATTTTCAAAGCCATCAAGGTTGCATTTCTCTGGTCATTCTTCCACAGTTACATGTCCTCTAACTACAGTCCAATTTTAAGGACTCACATGATTAGGTTGGGCCCACCTAGATAATCCAGGATAATCTACTCATCTCAGTGCATTTAACATAATCATATCTGCAAAGTCCCTTTTGCTTTGTAAGGTAACATATTCTTAGAGGATAGAATGTGAACATCTGTGGGGGGCTATTATGATGCCTAGCACAGTAAGGATTAATGAAACAAGATTGGTAAAATGTAAATATTGGTAACTGTTGAAGCTAGATGATGGATATGTGAGAGTTCATTATACTTTTCTCACTTCTTTTGTGTATGTATGAAAATTTCTGTAATAAAAACCTACAGAGAATAAATTAGGTATATTACAGCTGACTACAGAGTATTTACATGATGAATTATAAAGTGGGAAAAGCAAACTTCAGAGGAGTATAACATAATCCTAGTTTTATAAAATAATGACTAAAATTCTATATATTTGTCCTTTTTCTCTCTCTCATTTACCTAGCTATGATTAAATGAACCTGGAAAAAGCTAAGACAGGATGTTTAGATAAGTTGTTAATATATTGGTTATATAAGATGTGTGCATTAGAGTAGGGGAGAGGTAAGCAAAATTCAAAGAGTTCAAAAAAAGCAGTCATTGGATTTAAAAAGCAAATACGTAAGGCCACTTATGAAAATTTTATGTGTGAAAATGTATGGGTATATGTATATTATCTATATGTCTGCATCTAGAGATACATGAATGGGTGGTCACCTAAATCTAGTTATCTCAGGGTAGAAGGTATTTTGGATGATTTTCATTTCTCTTACACTTTTATGTATTGTTTGAAAATATTTTACACTACACACATATTCTGAAAAATCATGAGAGATACAGTAAAGAGATTTTAATTGTGGAAAATAAAAGAAATGTGAATGAGTGTTCTTAATAATCCTAGTGTCAGGGGTTTACCCTCCATCCCGTCCCTTTCATCTCTCCCACCTCAACAGAAGTGGCCCTGACATTCTAAACAGTATCAACAATGAAGATGATCCCATGTGGTTTAGCAGGAGGAAAAAGTATGACACCCCCAAGCATTGGACTTTGTTAGAAAATATACACAATGAAAGACAGGTATTAAATTTTTTTAAGCAACCACTAAAATAATAGAAACAGATATTACAACCATCAAACAAGGATAAAACAGGGAGGGGGTGAAGAGAGGTCAAATGTAATCAAACCAGGGGGAAAAACCAAGTTCAGAAGAGAGAAAAAATGGACAGGAAAAACATGCTAAAAAATAAAAAAACATATTACTCATCTAAGTGTAAATTTTTTCAACTAACCCATTAAATACAGCTACTATCATGTTGACTAAAAATCAAAACAAAGTTTTAAGATCCATTTGTTTGCTGCTCGTTAGGAGTGACAAATAAAATTAATATAGAAAAGTTAAAAATAAAGGATGGAAAGGGTGTATCAGGCAGATGCTAGCCCAAAGAGAGCTGCTCTTTGAGACAAAATGGATTTTAAGGTGAAAAGCATTAAGACGCTGCATGATTAATGGTGTCATTCATCAAGATATAATTATGACCTTACACTCCTAATAACATGGCCTAAAAATAGGTAGGATTAAAAGGAGAAATGGACAATCCCCAGTCTTAGGAGGAGGTGTTAATATGGAGTTGTTACACACTGATGGATAGAGCAGACAAGAATTAGTCAGGGGCTCTTGGGCTCATGAGTCCTGTGCAGAGAGGCACGCTGCTATAGACTGAAGGTTTGTGTCCCCCTCAAATTCATATATTGAAACCTAATCCCCAGTGTGAGGATATTTGGAGGTGGGGCCTTTGGGAGGTGATTAGGTCATGAGGGTGAAGTCCTCCTGATGGGATTAGTGCCTTTAAGAAGAGACTCCAGAGAGCTCCCTCACCCTTCCCACCAAGTGAGGACACAGAATTTGCTGGACTTCTCAGTCTTGGGAACTGTGAGAAATAAATGTGTGGTGTTTGAGCTGCCCTGTCCATGGTATTTTTGTTGCAGCAGCCTGAGTGGACTAAGACATACAGAAGTGGGATTGGGGAGGGAAGAGAGAGGTTTGGGGGTCATGAAGCCCATTTCCGGTCGCCCCCAGGGATACCTCAGTGAAGATCATATGAGCCTCACATTTTATCTTTGCCCTGTGCTCATCCCAGTTGCGTTTCTGGAAGAATCTGTCACCTCGCAGTCTAGGAAGGTCAGCCAAGTCTTTAAGGCCAAGTCCAAGCCAATCCTGATACTGGAATACAAATTGAAAAACATTATTTGCCAACCAGATACATTCTTTCAAGTATATATAAGTTTTGGATCAGGGACAGATGAAGGAATGTTTCACTCTGAAAGTGAAGGATTGAAAAAACAGTATTAACATGAATGATGTTTACAATGTGTTGTTAACATTCCTTGTGAGTGAAACTCAACTGCTAGAGTGATTACTCACTCTACAAACAGGTTTCTCGCTTTGCAAATGGTTTGCCACAGGGCACCTTTGAGTAATGAGCTCCTTAGTGCATTCTGCACAGGGCTCCTGTTCCCAAGGTGCAGCCAGCAGCAGCTCTGGGGCCCAGAATCCTCCAGAGAAAAGCACTCTTAATTGTGTGCACTTCGATTTTTGCAGAAAGAAACCGTTTCCTGCAGCTAGGGATAGAACCACAGCCTTGGGGTAGGCGTTGTCCTAGGCTTCATACTCTAGGTGGCGCTAGGGAGCCAGGGGCCACTGGTGCTCCACAGTTCCCATCCCTGAATTAGTCGGTTACGTGGTTGTAAGGCCATGCAGTAATGAAACTGGAGAGGGTTATGGTTATGATGCCAGCTTTGGTGAGAAGTACCAGGCCAAGGGGATAGAGGGTTTAGAGTCCACTGTGGGCAAAACACTCCTAAAAAAGATGTGAGTTAGACCATCACAAAAATGGAAAATCAGGCACATTTTAATAAAGTTCAAATTAAGTGGATAATACAGGCTCACTGTGGAAAAATATGAAGATATGGACAAGCAAAAGAAATAAATATCTCTTAATTCTCCACCCAGAGATCGGTAATTGCAATTAACATTTTGGTATTTTCATTTGAACTTTTTTTAAATGAGTATGTATCTATATAAATATGTGTGGTTTCTTTAGAAAAGTAGACCCACACAAATGTGATACTCACCTAACCGCAAATATTGCTTGCCATATATGTATAATGACATATATATATGATGGAAATATTATACTTTGTTTCACGCATCTCCTGATGTTGCACATTGAATGTGTCTCCATTTTTACCTATTGCATTAAGTGTACTCGTACACCCATCTTTGAACACTTCTCTGTTTGCTTAGGATAAATCCCCAGAAGTATAACATTCAGATAAAAGGGACTGCACATTTGCCAAATCACCACGTGAGGAGATTTACCAGTTGGTTCTCTCTCCACCAAATATGAGAACATCCAACATCATTTCACCAACCCTGTACCTCAACATTTATCTTTCCAGTTACCTGTATTTGTTTAAGTTTGCATTTATTCCGTAGCTGGTGAGACTGTGATTTCTGAGCATAGGCTTGTTTGTTTTCACATGCTGCCTTGCACCTCTGCCATCAATATGAGCACATATCCACGCATATGACAGACACATGGAGGAGAGGCAAATCACTCCAGTTGTGTAGCAGAGGCCAGCCTGGATTAGCAAACAGCCAGGTGGTTCCCAGAAATATGAGGAAACCCAGACAAGATAAACACATACCTGGTTCCAGACATGTGAGCAATGAACACCTATTTCTATGAATACTGAGGTTTTTTGATTGTTTCTTGTGCAGCATAGTAAAAACTAACTGTTATTGAAGATGGCTACTGCAGGTGAATTGGGATGTGTGTATGTGAGGGGTGCAGTTCCCAGAAGAAGGATGGCTGGTAGCACAGGTAGCAAAAGCAATAGATGCCCATTATGCTGATACATTAAGGACTTATATCTCATCTTTAGCTATTGACATTTTAGATGCAGAACCTGAAGAGGGCAATGCTTAACTCAAAGGGATGAATCCATGGGGATGGCATTTCAGATGGTGCTGGAGGGAGAGTAGCTCAGTCTCCTTTTGCAGGCCAAAATGGGTTTTGTGGCCAGGCCAGAGTTATTCCAGTGCTCCTAAGAACATCATTTGGTGGGGGGTGAAAATGAATAGTGGATATGATTTTAGCAGAAGGGCAATAAATTGAGAAAAGTTTTTTCTCTCCTCCCACCAAGGAGTCTCTCCTCTTAATGGTCTCTCGATGGTGTGTCTTAGGAGAGACCTATAGGAAGTGGCATTTTTAGGGAAGCTGATTGCCAAGTTCAGCCCTAAGAGCTAGATTCTGAGAGCTAGCTGGGATTAATAAGAGACATAATTACAATCCAGGGGGAAATCTCTTATTTGAGTTGTGTATGTGATGTTACATTTCCATGGCACTTTACCCCCTTATTTATTTCTCAATTACATGGTACGTTTCTTGGAGGAAATGGGATAAAATTGTAGCAAGGGACATTTATGCCTATAACAAGGATTGATTTCATATTGTGATGATCATCAGACTTGGAAAGGGGATTTTGTAGGGCAGTTGTGAAATTTCTGCCCCATGAGGCTCATAAGAACAGAGTCAAGCTTTGGCTGATCTGGGGGTGGAGGAACTGGTTGGTCAATTTGGTTGTCATCTCTTCTGGAAGCAGAAACAGAAAGATCAGAGAAACTAATACCCTAACATCTCCATGCCTGCTGTTTCCTCCTGCCCCAACTTTGTTCAGCCCCATCAGGTTCTGGGATTTCTTCTCTCTGCCCCACACACTGCTTCCTAGCAAAGGGCCACTTTTGATCTCTGATGTTGCTTCCATTTGCACCATATTCCCTTCCCCAAGTTCTGTTTGAGAGCCATGGGTGGGGCCACTGTGGAAGGAACATGGGTTCTGGGCTTAGACATCCAAACAGTCACTCATATACATTGCATGAAGGCTCACCATTGGTCAGGGATTGTACAGAGCCCATGATTCAGAGCAGTATCCACCCTCATCTAATGTGGAAGACAAAAATAAACCAACAACAAATGAAAATATAGGTAATATGCTATCAGGTAGGGATAAGTGGTAGAAACAAAGCAGAGTAAAGCATTAAAAATGATGAGTAGAAGATGGTGCATTACAGCTAAGATGGGCAAGGAAGGCTTTTCTTGGCAGGTCACAGGAGCAGAGACCTGAGTGAAGTGATAAATAGGCCAAGTGGAAATGTGGGGAAGCTAGTGCCAGGTCCTGCGGTTGGAGTATCCTGGGAGTGTTTAAGAAATAGCAAGGAGGTCAAAGTGGCTGAGCTGGAAGAGCAGATGGAGAGTGATCAGCTGTGAGACTGGAAAGCTGGGAGGGGGGCCAGGCCATCCGGGGACATGTAGAGATTTTGGATTTATTCTGAATGATGTGGGATGGACAGCTTTGAAGGGTTTTGAGCTGGGAAGTGACATGATCCGACTCACATTTCCGCAGAGCTGCTTTGACTGCTGTGCGTAGATAGAGGGGCATGGGGGGGGGGGATGGGGAGGCCATTGAGGAGGCAGTGGCCACCGTCCAGATGAGCGACCATGTGCGCTTGGGCCAAGGCAGTAGCTGGTGAATGATGACTCACTTTGATTCTGAGTCTGAATTCTGGCACGGCTTCTTACAAATTGTGACCTTGGACAAGTTGTTTAGCTTCTCTGAACTTCAATTTCTTCTAAGAAAATCAAGGATGAGGACACTTCCTTTTTGCAATCACTCAGTTCACTGCAGGCCCTTCAGTAACCTAGTAATTCTCCCTTCTAGACATTGTCCTTCTCCCCCCTGAGAAGGAATTCCTACAACAAGTGTTAAGCCTCAAGCCTCAGGTGCAGAGGGTTGAGTTAGTGCTCTTCATCAGTGTGTAGTTCCCCCCCTCACATTGTTTTATTTACTTCTCCATTCCCTGCTCCCAACCTCCTTCCCCCACAACCAATCATTCTAATGTTCAATGTGCATCCTTTTGCAAAGGCCTAGTGGTGCTCTGTATGTGTTTTAAATGAACTTAAATAGTATTGTGTCATACATTTCATTATCTTTCTTGTTTTACTAAACTCTGTGTTTTCCAGATCCATCCTTGCTGCCATGTACCTAATTTGACTCATTGCTACTAACTGCTGACTAGTACCTATGCTGTGATGTGCATCCACTACAATTTACTTAGCCACTCTTCCAACCCCCTGCAACCTGAAACAACTCAACAGCCTCACACTTGTGTCTCTTGGACTGTGGGAGAATTTCCCAGGATATAGACCCAAGGAGCAGGGTAGCTGGGTCATAGGTTTTTGCATATCTAATTTGACTGAGTACTCACCAAACCTTTCCAGAATGGTACACCACTCCCACCAGCCACACATGGAAATTTGCATACCCCACATCCCCTCCAGCACTTGGCATTATCCAGTTTTCCAATTTCACCAGTCTAATAAGTATAAAGAGATGGCACTTTGTTAATTAGAATTTCCCTGATTACTAATGAGTTTGAGCATCTCTTCACATGCTTATTAGCCTTTTGAGTTTCTCTTTCTATAAATTGCTAAATCATATCCTTTGAACATTTTTAATTTGGGGTTGCTGTCTAAATTCCTTTCAATTCACAGGAGTTTCTTGTACATTCTAAATAATGTATTCCTTGTTGATATTAAATGCCACAAATATGTTTTTTTCATTCTTTCATCTATTAACTCCAAAGTCTCTTTCATTCAATTGGAAAATACTTAATTTTGGTATGTTCAGATCCATCTAACTTTTGCCATGTGGTTTGTGCACTTGAGGTATTGTTTAGGAATTGCTTTCCTCCTATGTCACAACAATATTCTATGTTTTATTTTAATTATTTTAGATGTTTATCTTACACATTTAGATCTTTTAGCCATTTGGAGTAAAGTGACATTAGGTAGGAATCCAGCTTTATTTTTCTTGTGTTCCAGTTTTTCAATGCTGTTACTAAGCAATACTTTTTTTTTTTAAATTTATGGTGTTATTTTACCAAATGAAAGGTATGATAATGGGTCTCCCTTGGCTCTCTATTCTGTTCTATTGGTCTATTATCTGTTTGTAGAACAATACCAGACTGTTTTTATTATCAGGGCTTCATAATATATTTTATTATCTGCTACAGCAAGTTTCTTTTCATTACTCTTCTTTTTAAAGGTTGTCCTAATTAACTATAGATTTTTATTCTCCCATAGAAATTATTGAGGTATAAATTGTGTATATCAAAAGTTATATATAATTTTCAAAATTTATTTAACTGAATACTTAAGATATTTCCATGTTTGTTAGGTGTAAAATTATATCTCAAAAATGTATATGGAAGAATAAAAATCCAGAATTAAGCTAAAACAACCTTAAGATACAGAATATTGTAGCACCCCTGAAATTTTTCTTGTGCCCTCTGCCAATCCCACCCCCTACCATGGTTGTTTCAGAACTTCACATAAGTGGAGGTAGTCCATATTCTTTTAAATCTTGATTCTTTACAAAATAGATATACTGCAGATGTGGTATGAAAAAGAGTTACAGAATCTAGGGTAAGTCATTCTATACCCCAGGAAAGGCATGGTCTTTCTCTCAGGCTGCTTGTGGGTGGGGAGGGCTGAATCAATCTAACCTTTGGTAGAACTGAGGTGGGGGCTTCCCTGCACCTGTAATTTGATTCAGTTACCACTGGCTTCGGATATCGTGAGGGTGGAGTCAAGACCTCCCCTTTAGGAGGAATGGGGATCTGGGGACCCGGGACCCTGAATATCTCTATTCTTTTCAGCCCAACTGCCAACTTTCTGTGCCGTGGGAGCTCCCCACTGTGGGGAGTTCACTTGGTCTCCATCCTCAGCCTGTCTTTGTGTCTCGGGAGACCTCTCTCTGTCCTCTTGCCCTGCTCCAGTTTTCAGAGGGCCGCTGCGATGCACCTGGTGAGGCTCAGGTGCTTCCACAGGGTTTAGCCCTTCTGCCCTGTCCCCAGCAGACGGCAGCCACTGCCTGGGGGGCTTAGAGTTCCTCAGACGGAATTCCTTCAAGTCTCTCACTTCCAGGATAAGTAGGAAGTTTATAAAGTTCCTTTAAACTCCATTTGGAAAATTGATTGTGATTGTTTGGAATTTAGACTAATGTGGGGAGAATTGATATTCCTGTAATATTAAGTGGTCCCATTCATGACCTTGGAATTTATTCATTTATTCAAGTCATAGATACATGTATTTGTATTTATTAAAAATTTTTAAAGATTTGTTTATTTATTTGGGAGAGAGAGAGCGAGAGAGAGCATGAGCAGGGGGGGAGGGACAGAGGGAGAGGGAGAGAGAGAATCCCAAGCAGACTCCCTGCTGAGCACAGAGCCAGACATGGGGCTCAATCTCATGACCCTGAGATCATGACCCGAGCCGAAACCAAAAGTCAGACACTTAACTGACTGAGCCACCCAGGCACCCCTGTGTTTGTCAGAATTTTAAATTTTACTCACTGTAGGGTTTTTCTTATTCCTATATATTTTATGGGTTTTGTTGCTATTGTGAATTATAGCTTTTAAAAAATATTTGGTAATTGGTTATTACCAATTATATTGGCTAATTGGTGTAAAAAAGGTGATACTGATTTTCTGAGGTTGCCCTTAAATCCAGCAATTTTGCCAAGCTCTCTTATTCTGTTTGATTCTGCTGGTGTTTCTAGTTAGATTTTATGATACTTCCTAATAGTGAGCATTTTATCTGTTTTTCAAAGTCTTTTACTTCCTTGTCCTTTCCACTGGCTATGACCTTAGTGCTCTGTTGACCAGTAGCATACAATCATTTTTATGGTGCTTGACACTTCCTGGCCCTGCTTCGTGCCTCCCTGGCCACAGCTGAATTGAACTAGAAATTAACACCTGACCCAAGCTGGGCCAATCAGATTCCTCTCCCCCAGGAATTTGGAATTGGAATTCTGAGTTGGCGGTCAGGTCAGTCTCTGCTAGGCAGGTGAAGTGGAAGGTGTAAAAGTGGGATTGGAATAGCCATGTTTCATCATGTGTACACAGAAGCAGGGAGAGGAGGAAACAAGCATGTCAAAGGAAGCAGTGTAGGAGACAGTGCAGGCAGACAGACAGACGGACAGAGGCAGATAAAAGCACACAGATACTTTTAACAAATGAAGAGAGAAAAGCAGAGAAAGAATCGTGAAGATGCGAGACACAGGGAAAGGCACAGGCCCACACACATAGCCACACATTCAGAATAAGAAAGACAGAAGCACAGACACAAATACAGATAGACATGGAGAAAAATGCAGAGACAGATATAACAGTCACAGAGAAGGAGAGACAGACAGTGCTCACTGGGCTTACCTGTGCCCTCAGGTTTGGTGAGATTCCTCGGAATCCTCCTAACAAATCCCACGCTACTTAAGCTCACCTGAGGGGCTTCTCCCTGACATTAAATGCATAATTCAGCCCACAGCTCCCCTCCACACTCTGGTTTTGCACAAATCTGACTGTACCTTGGAAGTTCAAAGACAGGACAAACCTAACCCTTCTAGATTGGAACTCTTGCTTGTTCCCTCTGGAACACGACACCATACCCCTTCCTGTGTTCCTAGAAATGTAGGAGCGACCTTTGAGTCTTCCCTTTCACTCAGCCCCTACAGTCAACCAGCACTTTTTCCAGTTAGCTGTGTCTCTGAGCCATCCACATTTGTCCATCTGGAGGTGGGATCTAGCCACTGTCCTCTCTCACCTGGATTACTGTAGCAGCCTCCAAACTGGGCTTCCTGCTTTCACTTTTGCCTCCTCCCATCCATTCTTCACACAGCTGCTGGAAGGTTCTTCTTAACATTTATTTATTTATTTTTAAAGATTTCATTTATTTATTTGAGAGAGAGAGAGAGCACCAGAGAGAGCAGAGAGCACAGCAGGGAGGTGCAGAGAGGGGGGTAGAGCAGAAGGGCAGAGGGAGAGGGAGAAGCAGACTCCCTGCTGAGCAGGGAGCCTGATGCAGGGCTTGATCCCAGGACCCTGAGATCATGACCTGAGCCGAAGGCAGACACTTAACTGATTGAGCCACCCAGGTCCTCTTCCTCTTAACATTTATATTGTCTGATAATATACCCCTGCTTACCACCCTTTAACAGCTTCCCATTTCACTTTGCACAAAACCCAGCTCCTACCATGGCTTAAAAGGCCAACATGACCTGCTCCTGCCCCTCTCTATTCTCACCTCAGGTGGCCCTCCCTCAGTCACTGGGCTCCACCTCAACACATAAACACACATTGAGCTCAGGGCCTTTGCACATGCTGGGCTCTGCCTGAATGGCACTTTCTATGGCCAGTTTCTTATCACTTAGTTCTCACCTTAAGTGTCACCTCCTCAGGGAGAATGGAGAGACAACTTATTAGTTCAAGACCATCTAAAGTAGATCCTTCCCCTTTCTTCTATAGCTGGTACCTCAATGGCTTCCTTTGCAGCCCTTATGTGCCTTTGCCTTTACTGGTATGTGTCCATCTTGGACATTAAGGAGGTTCTTATTTATTGAAGACTCCAGAATGTCTCTATAGGAATGGGTTAATGGGCTTCTGTCTGGTGCACAAGGGCCACTTGAAGCTGTAGTTTTCCATCCTTTTACAAAGGATTGAGGAAACACCAATTGTCCGTATCAACAATTGTCGGGGAAGGGGCCACTGGAAGATTAAGGAAAACCTCAGCAATCAGCCAGTGTCTGCATATGCTAAGTACTCAGGAAGAGTTCATTGGAATTATTTCATTGATGGAACATCATATTTGTGGTCTGGATCCCCGCTTGCCCTTCAATGCTCCGAGCTCACGGCTCTGTGTATTGTATTTCCCTTCCTACTGTGGTCCTCTGTCCACTGCTTTGAGAAGTTCTGGAGGAAGAGGGAGCTGGTTGAATTGGTATGAATTGAAAAGAGCCTTATGAAGAGATGTGAGATAAAGATGAGGAGAGGTCATTGTAAATAGTAAAACAAATCTGGGCAAGATAGGGAGAAGAGGACTGGTGTGAGATCTACTGTGCCTGCAGTAGGAGGTAGGAGAGAGGATGGAAAGGACTCAAGGTCATATTTTGGGGAGGGCACGTGATGTAATGAGCACTGGGTATTACATACGATTGATGAACCACTGACCTCTTCCTCTGAAATGAATAATATATGTTAATTAATTGAATTTAAATAAAAATAAATAAATAAATAAAAATAAGAGCCTCAAGAGTTCAAGTACTGGAGACTGTGGGAACACAGAGACGACCCCTTACACCTAAAGGTATCAGGGAGGACTTCCTGGAAGAAGCCAACTGAATTAAATTTGAAAATGATGGGCAAGTTTGTTTCCTGGCAACCCATCTTAAGCTGCCTTTGTGGTCTTCTGACCCCACCTACTCTCCCCTACCAGGCCTGAAGAGGTGACTGAAGTTTGGATGCTTCTCCTGAAGACCATTTACATAGACCAAAAATGCCCCAGTGACATTTACACACATTCTTAACCCTTCTACACTTTATTTGCTAAAGAACAGCGTTATGTCCTCCTTTATTTCTGGTGCTAATTTAGACTTTGAGAAATTGAATTTGAGGAAGGTGAGGGACCGCCAGACGCAGGGTGACAGTTGGTCAGGATCAGCACTTGCTGCTTTCTATATTCAACATCTTAATGTGGCTGGCAAAAATCCATGCTGCGCAGCCTGCGCCTGGTGCACTAGTCTCTTTGGGTCATAGAAAAACTCTATAATATTCATTTTTCGGAAATCAAAGTTTTCCCTTCAGGTAACACATCAAGATTTACAGTACCTTGGACAAAATTAGACATTAGATCAGGAATTCAATGCATGACAATCTATCTTCCTTCCAGAGAGATATTGTTGCACAAATCAGAAAATCATAGCTTGGCTGTGTAATCAACAACATTTCATTCCAGAAAGCATATTAGAGCTGGAGTGATAAGGCCTATTGAAGCTGCGGATGACATTTCCTGAGGTTTCTGAACAGCTATGCTTTCTGGGAACCCTAGTGGCTTTTCCAAATACATTTGCGGATTTTCAAGTCATCTCCGTTTCCTTGTAACCAGAGCTGAGACAGCCAAGGTCGTAGGTTCATTTCAACAAGGGACAGTTTTCTTCACTGTCTACAGCTCTATTTTCCATCTCTAAACATGCTCCCGTGAATCTATTCCATGTTAAAAAACACAAAAAACAAAAATAATCCCATTAACCCCACATCTCATTCTTGCTCCCATCTTATTTTTCAAATCCTTTACAGCCAAGCACCAGCAATAATACATGTCCTATTCACCATAATTACCATTTATTGCATACCAACTATTTGTCAAACACATAGTTTTACCTGATTTCACTTAATCACAACAACCCCATAAGATCATGATTAATACCCCAATGTCTAGGTGAAAAAATGGGGGTTCAGAGAGGTGGAGAGGGTTGTCCAAGGTGCGGTAGCCAGGAAATTGTGCTGCAGGGAGGAGTTTTTCCACCTCTTCCTGTTCCCGCTCATGCTTCATCCCACAGCAGCCCAGCTTCTTCCTCCATGGAGCCACTGCAGTAGCTCTTCCTGTGGCCATCAGTGACCATGGCTAAATCCCATGGAAAGCATCCCTGCCTTACCTTGGCTGACCTCTCTGCAGCATTTGCCATGGGCATCTTCCCTCAGCCTCCAACCTGTGACACAGCAGTCCTAAGGGATGATCAGGACTCATCACATCAGGCCCTCTGTCACTGTGGACCTCAGTCACTGGGTCTCTTTCCTCATCCACACACTCTGTCAGCTCTGTGTGGCCCAGGATTCCCATTGGCCATCCCCCTCTACACTTCCCTTGTGCCCCTGGAATGCAGAGCCCTCTTCTCTGAAGGATCCCTCCACCTGCCTGCTCTCACTGACACCTGATTTCCCCCTAAGGACATGGCTTCCTCAGCAGCCTTCTCAAGTGGAGGCTGTCTTTTTTCCTTCAGAGCCAAGACTTAAGCTTGATGTCCTCTTTGTCCTTATTCTATTTCTTGATGATCATTTCTCCCTTCTTCCTTGACAGTCCTCCATCCTCTTTGATTTGTGTCTCCTCAGATGAGATGCCATCTAGCCTCTTTTGTTGCAATTATATGCTGTCCTCTTACTCTGTCTTCTTCAGGTATCAGTCTTCAAAGATTTTTATTCCTGGCTCACTGTATTCTGTCCTCCACTATTGCTGCCATCATTTTTGGTGGTTTGGGCATTCCTGGAATAAGGCCTCCAACTTTTTGACCTCTTAGTTGCTGAACTGCCCACTGCTGGTGATATTTTTGTCCATTCCACCTCAGTCCCCCCTCCCAGGGGCACACCAATGACCTTTTCATTAGCAATGACTAAATCCTCAAAGTCTTCACTTGGAGCATAGCAAACTGGCCACTGCCAGCTTCTGATCTGCATCCCGTGCTGTCTTCACTCAATTCACTCTCGCAATTCTTGGACTCCCTGGGACTCTAACATTGAGCCCTGCCACATTTTCACTATCCATCAGCCCTACTTCCCTTATTTTCAAATGTGTATTTCATTACTATTTGCTCTTGAACACACACTTGCTTTTCTTTTGTTTCATTGCACTTTCCTGGAAAAACCCAATTCCCGTGGTTAAAGCCAGCTTTCTGTCCATTCTACGTGTGCAACTAAGCAGGTAAACATGGCTGGAGGATGGGGCGCCTGGGTGGCTCAGTTGGTTAAGCAACTGCCTTCGGCTCAGGTCATGATCCTGGAGTCCTGGAATCGAGTCCCGCATCGGACTCCCTGCTCAGCGGGGAGTCTGCTTCTCCCTCTGATCCTCCCCCCTCATGCTCTCTGTCTCCCATTCTCTCTCTCAGATAAAAAAAAAAAAAAAAAAAAAATCTTTAAAAAAAAAAAAACATGGCTGGAGGAACACATCAGGTCTCACTTTAAATTTACCATCGCAGATCCCGAGTGGGTTCCCAGATCTAGATAATGTTCCACACCTTCCCTCTTTTCTCAAGCCTCCAGCATCTCCTTACTGTCAGCTTGTAATTGTGCAATTCCTTCCCTGAGAAAAGAGAAGAAAATCGTACAATTCTCTCTCCCACCAGAATGCCCATCAACCTTTCGCCTCCAAATGCTCTGCCTTTCCCTCTGTGACAATGGGCGCACTCCTCCCGTTCCTATCTGAAGCCAACTGTCCCACCTGCAGTCCAGGTTTTCTCCCAGGGTGCCCTGCTCTCTCCTTTTTATAATATGAAAATGCCCTTCTCTATCAACTCATTCTCATCTGCATACAAGCCTTCTGCTGTCTTAACAAAACCTTCTCTGACTCCGTATTCCTCTCCATCGCCCTATTCCTCTGCTACCCATGGTGACACAAAGCTCTTTGGGAGAGTATACATTCAATGCCTCCACACCTCACCCCCCACTTTTCTGAGCCCACTCCAAATAGCTTTTGTCCTCACGACTCGTGTTGAGATCAATCACCTCCATGTTGCCAAATCCAATAATCTAGTCTCAGTCTTTGGGCTCCTCTCGGTAACACCTGCATTGTCAATCACTCCCTCTTTCTTGAAACCCTTTCTTCCCTTGACCTCCAGGATACCAGGCAGACTTGTCTCCTGAAATCTAGACTTGGGCTACCTCTCTAATAGCTCCATTTTTATGTCTAATTAGCATTCCAAGCTTAACAGTATTGTTGATTTCCACCCAATCTTATGTCTGAATCTTGGTTCAGCCCCTCATGAGTTGTGAGATATTGGGGAAAAGTGCTTAATGTCCCTGTGCCTCAGTATCTTATTTGTAAATTAGGCATAATAATATTACCTAACTTATAATGTTGAAATGAGGATTAAATGAAGTAATAACATGAAAAGCATAGATCCTCATGCCTGGCACACAGTAATAAATAAGTGACAGTGAGTAATAAGTAAAACAGTTCTTCTTATGTCCCTGCCCCACACTGGTGCCTCCCACTGGGGGTTCTTCATTCAGTGGATGCCATCACCCAGTCAACCGAGCCAGAACCTGCTATCACCCTTGATTCCTTCCTATCCCTAACCTCCCACCTCAATCAATAACCAAGAATTCTTGAGTCTGCCTTTTAAATATTTCTCCCCTCCCCCATTTTTCATTCTTGCTGCCCCCTCTGCATTTCATCTCTTATCTGATTGTAGCTCCCTATTGGTTCTCCAGTCCTTCCCCCACCCTACAGCCAGAGTGAAGTGATCACTTTAAAATGCGTATCTGCCCATGTCACTCCCCTTCAATTTCTCCCTGTTGACCTCTGGAGAAGATCTAAATTCCTCAGTGTTACTATGCATTACTATTACAATACAAGACGTGCCAGAACTTGGCGTTGGCTTCCTTGTCCAGCTTCCCCTCTCATTGTTCCTCATCCGATCTCCAAATCCAAGGTTCAGTTTTTCTGAACCGCTTGCCATCTCCAAAGTTTGCCCTGAGTTCTTACCTCAAGACTTTTGTATATGCAGTTTCTTTTGTCTGCGTCACTGTAGTGCCCCTCACCTTTACCTGGCTAACTCATAGGTCTCAGTCCAGATATTTCCATCTGTAAGAGTCTGGCGCTGCTTTCCCTGTTCTGGGTTAACTGCCCCCTCCCACCAGTGCTTACAAAGATTCCAGTACTTTCCTTATGATTTCCCATTTAATTATCTGTTTATCCCATTTAAATGATCTCTTTACTCACCAGCTCCTAGAGGGAGAAACCTCATGCTCAAAACTCCTGGAAAAACGCATTTTTAGTCCTTTGACCTTCTTGGAAAATTTTCCAGTTTCTTGATATTTTAGGTGTCCAGGTAATTGGATGCAGCACACATAGACTTATGAGTGTGCCTGAGAATTCACTCTTTTGATATTTGTGATGAGGCTGTGAGATTATATGGTCTCTGAGATTCTTTTCTAGTCCTAAAATGCCAGTGAGGGCTCCCTGGTGAGTTGGGCTATCTGGGGCCAGGGTGTCACGCACCAGGATGGAAGGGCTGAAGATGCTGGGGGATTCTGAGACCCCCCTACCTGGTCTAAAATAGCTGAGCAAAAATGGACTTACTTTCTACTTTTCCATCCAGTTGTTTAGAAACCATGTAGACATTGTCTAAAAAGAAAGTTATTAAACTATTTACTTTGGGGAATGACATAACTGTTTCATATTCATTTTCTACCTTAGCTTCGTAGAATAATGGAGAAGGCAAGCTACAACAATTAAATGGTGCCACTCCCCAAAGGCCGCTTGCTCCAGTTTATAATCGTGTTCCTTCCGCACAATAGCAAACGATCCTTCCTACAGTGGCTTCCCCCTTGGTGCGTTAATGAGTCCTCATGCTTAGAAACCGATGCTACTGCAGGCCTCGCTGACTCTTTGGAGGAGGCAAGGGTTGAGCAGTTGAGCAGTTGTCTGGCATCTAGATGAAGCTCATGATGGGGAAACAAACTTAGTCATGGGTTTTCAGAGAAATTAACTTGTCTATTCTGGGTGCTTACTCCATGCTGGGTCTCTGTGTAATGAGTCTGCAAAAATAAAAGGGAGGGAAGATGAAAGGCTTTGGGGATAGAGGAAAAGAGGCACAGCACGTGCAGCAGTCTGATATGAGAAAGGATAGCACCAGAGATTGCATGAATATGCGTTTCTCTGAGGAGAGGCAGTGGGTGTGGAAAGGGAGGAGGGTCGAGAAGTGGAAGTAGGGACCACACATGAAGGCCTTGCAGGAGGTAGGGAATTCTCCAGTGTTAAGAGCCCTGTCATTTCTGAATTTCTAGGACAAACTAGTACTTGGCAATATTTGGGGCCAAGATATTGCCTAATAGAATGGATAGGCTGCAGATCCTGAAGGGTTCTGAGACCATCTCTACTTGTTCTAAAATATCCAGGTAGCTGATTACACTTGTTCTTTTTTTTCTGTTTAGTCATTTGAAAATCATGTCAATACTATATGAGCAGAAAGTTATCAAACCACCATGCTGAAGAGATTTGCTTGAATCTCGAAGGCAGTGGGGAGCCATGGAAGATTAAGCCAGGAAGAAATATGGTGCTTTATGGAGTCCTTTAGAAAGAGCAGAGAGAAGGAGGAAGCATTTGAGGGCAGAGGCAGGAGGTGAGAGCACCAGGGAAGAAGTTGTTTTCATGGCACCAGGATCATCTGCCAGAGAAGATGAGTCATGATGAAGAGTCAGGATGCCTTGTTGCTGCAAACAGCCACAGCTGGGACCCTTGCAGCCTGGTGGAGGGCAAGGCACACTGCAGGAGTCCTGACAGGAGCAGGCTTACTTCCTGCTCGGGTGCTGTCTGTCCAGCCACCCGCTTCAGCCCCATCACCATGGTCACCTGCCCTTCTTCCTACTGCCCCACCTCTGGCCCTTTGAGCCAGCCCAACCCAACTTGCCTCAGACCCAAGCTCCTTACCCTCCTGTCCCAACCTGCCCTTCTCCTGCTTACTCTGCTTTGGACGCTGGCGCCACAAGCTTCCCAAGTTAGAAGCTTCCCAAGTTAGAAGCCTGGCCTGGATTTCTCCCTCCACAGTTTACATCCAACAAAACCTCTGAGTTTGGCCAATTTTACTTCCTAAATCTTTCTAGACTCTACAGCCCTCAGTCTAGCCCCCCATTATCCCTGGCCTGGATTACTGCCAAGGATTCCTAGTTCTTTGGTCTTCCTAGGCTCTCTCTTTGTTGGGAGCTAGTCAATAATGCCAGAGGGACCCTTCTGGAATGCAGATCCCTCTCCTGACTCCCTACTCTCCCCACCCCCAATCCCAGGAGAGCATCCAAGCCATTCAGTGTCTCCTATAAAGCTCCAGTCCCTGCCCAGCTCTTACACCCTCTGCTCTGTGTGGAATGTCCCTACAACACTGGGCAAATTATCTTTTCTCTCCAAACACTGCCTTGCTTGCTTACGGCCTTCCTACTTTTGCTCATGCCGGGTCCCCTTTCTGAGATGTTCTTCTGATCCCCCATATTCCTCTACACCAAGTTAGTTGCTATTCTCCTTCTAAGGCAAATTAGGAATCCAACCCTCCAAGGAGCCTCACCCATCCCCAGGCTGGGTGAGGGGAACTTCATGTCCGAACAGCCTCTTGGCTCCCTTTCTCAGAGCATTTGCCACCTGTGCTATAACCGCTTTCTCTTCACTCATCTCTTTCTACGTTCCCACAGGATGGTGACTCTGTTGGGTTTAGTTCTGTGAGGCCCGGCACACAGGCCAGACACCGTCTTAGGAGGCACTTAATTTATATTTGTTGGAGAAATGAATGAAATGACAGGCAACATGTACTGAACGCTTCCCGTCTGCCTGCCTTTGTGCTGGAATGATCTCATCGGCCCCCACGTCACCCCTGTCAGGGAGGTATTATTACTATTATCCCCTTTATGGGTGAGGAAATGGAGGTTTCGAAGTTTAAGTGTCAGAGCCAGAATCTAATCCCAAGCATATCTACTCTGGAGCTTGCGTTCTTTGTCACAAATGAAGTCCCCCACTACCACAATGAGGAGGGCTGGGATACCAAGGCCATTATCACTGTGGAGCAAGTGCCCTCTGGAAATAAAACACAGTGAGAGTACAGGCTCAGGGGCTTCCCTGCATTGCCTTCAATACCGCATAACCGATGGCATTTGTGGGTCTCCGTCTCTTACTCCTGGGCTACCAGCCTGACTCCTCCGCAGCTCACATCCAGCCATGACTCACCCCGCCTGCACCCTCTGCCTCTGGATGGCGGTTTTGAATTGGCCTCTCCTTCCATGTTGCCCCCCCTTGAAGGGCCTCTGATGTAACTTGCCACGGGCAGACTCTGGGTGAATATCCTGGAAACAGACTCTACAGGCTGACGTGTCCCAAATCCCAACCCAGCTGAGGCCAGGGAGCATCTCCCTGCAGCCTCGTTCATCTTTCTCCCTGGCTGGAGCCCTCAGTCTGTCCCTTCTCCGTTTCTTATCCTGTGCATTGCTTAGTCTAGCTTGGGCTTTGGGCACAGCCAGGAGCTCGATAAATACTTGCTGAATTCAATTGAAAACCATCCTGGAAGCAGAGACCCGTGATTTGCTGCCCAGCCTGCTGAGGAATGTTCCAGCCATTCCCAGAAGGGGTTTTTGTGTAAGAAGTCCACTGGCTCAGCCTCCCAGCAGCCAGGTAGGAGAAACTCCCCGTGAGACCCAGAAGATTAACCTACAAGAAAAATCATCATAATACCTTTATTGTTCCTGCTGAAGCCATTTTCACTACTGGTACTCTATTAAGAAGCAGCATTGAGTCATGTTTATTTCTACATCAGTGAATCAAATCTCAGTTTTTTATAAGGCTTGCATATCCTGGAAAAAAATTGTTTGTGTGTGTGTGCATGTGTGCATGGTGAATATTTTAAGGCTAACGGGATTAACTTTTGGGGGAGCTCAAAATTCTTTGGGAGTTTGTGTATATAAGTCTAAGGCTCTGCAATATCAAGATGGGATTCTTTCTTTGACATCCGATCAATGGTCATCTTACTACTTTCTGTAACAGACATTTATACTGCAGAATCTTTAAATTTCTTTTGAAAAGCAACAACCTTCCAACAAGAGGAAAGATTTACATGTCATCTTTAGCTTCATTTGGAGTGACCTGCTTTTGCTATAACCTCTCTGTTAGGAAGAGGAAGAGGCCAGCTGCCTATACTCCCAATTTGTATATTTCCATTTGTTTCTAAGCTGCCAAATGGCACGGAGAATGCACTGGTCACAGGCCAGGCAGGGCTCCACAGTTGGGAGGGTGGAGAGCCTAGAGCTTGGCAAAGAGTACTCTGCCAGACCAAGCCAGGAGGCATCAGTGGCCTGCAAAGCACATCACAGTCTGAGGACAGAGGTACAGAGTGGATTCCAAACTGCCTACCACCAAGGGCTTGGGTGGAAATGGCCAAATCAGACACTTCCTCCAGCATGGCCAACATCTAACCAGTTTAATTTGGAAATCTCTGTCCAAGCCACAGGAGCACAGCTTGTCCATAACTCCCTTATCTTTTTTTGTTACCAGTTTTTTCAGGATATGTGCCCTATTCTATGAGAGCTATCAGACCATGTTCCATGGGTCAGAACCATCACATTCATCTTTTTTCAGAAGTCCATTTTCATTTTCCTCAATGGCAGCCCCAATTTTATTTTTAGTAGACATGAACATTGTGTGGCTCTTTCAAGTGCATTTCCTCACCCATGGAGGTGTGTTTTCCTCTCTAGTCTTTGGGTAGGTGTGAGATTTGGAGTTTTCTCATCAGCTGTAGAGGTGATGTGGAAGGAAGGGTCTTGGCATGGGTTAAATCAAGGGGCCTCATGGACTTTCTCAACACTCATTGCATTCTACTCCCCTCTCTTCGCCTCAACACGGCCAGGAGAGCCTTCCGCCTTCCCCCGACTGATCTGATCGTGCCTGTGCCAATGTCCCAGGCAGAAATAAACTCAGCGTTTAAGCAGAACTGCAATGACATGTCTCAAAACAGTGTGCCACTTTGGATATTTCCAGATGCATAAGAGCAGTCATTTTCCTAAAACCCCACTTTGTAATTGGATGAGTTGGAGAGGCAGTGCTTGCAGGAATAATTTGGAGCTGGAATCTCAGTGCCTTGCTGTTACTTCTTGGGTTGGAAACCTGAAAGGAGATCTAGGATCTGCAGACAGGGAGTCACATCTGATATGCCTTTGTTTCTGCTGTGATGGCAGCAATATACCTTCAAATAGCATGTGGCTGCTCTCCTTGGTATTTTAAGAAGCTGTCTGTCTTGGGCTCTAGTTAATCATTATTTCCCCACAATGTAATTAAAACTGGCAGGCAAAGATGATCTCCTTTTTCATAGCCTTGATTACACATTGAGCCTGATTCCAGGACATCAGCCCTGGGAGTCTGGAATCTTGGAGCCTGGAAGGGAAGTTGCTCTTCTGAGTCACCCGCTGCTGCAAAAGACCCTGGCCCTGGGTTTCATAACTGAGTTGTTTGTCTGTTGTTGCCTCTAAAACCTCTTTCGGGGGCTCAGCTTGCTCTCTGTTCTTCTGGAAGTCCTGTCTACGCCTGAGGTCCCCTTCCATGAACTAGTAACAGCAAGCAGCGCACAGCTGTGAAAACAGAGCAGCAGGGTCTGCTGGACTTGGGCATCTCTCCCTCAGAAAGTCACAAGGCAGAGACTAAATCGGGAACATGCCCATACTTGCTCCCTGACCCGAGAGTGACAAATTAGGCCTCAGAGGAAGGTTGGCTTCTTAGACCATTCTCACCCTGTGTCTCCACCAGGCACCCCGTGTCCTGTGGAGTCACCGACAGTTGTCTCAGAAACCCTTTGAGATATATTTGGAAAAGAGATTTTACAAGCCCCCATCTGTCCTGCTTTGTGATCGCCCACTGTGCAACTTACTCCAACATTGTCCTCCTGCTTCCTGGGGAAATGTGGTCTCCTCGTGAGAAACAGAATCCCTCTGCCACCCTGCGCTGGCCTGAAGTCAGCTGCCCAGGCAAAGTGGGGACCTGCCAGTTCCCTGAATGAAACTGAAGGGGCCTGTCATGTGGGCAGTGGGCAGAGATGCTGGGAGGGAGCGGCGGGAGGGAGCTGGGCTCAGCAGCCCTGATTCCTGTCTTCCCTTGCACAGCCTTTCCTGGGAGACTCCTGGCAAGTCAAGGCTGCCTTACCACAGTGGCCTTGGGCAGTGCCACTCCCCTTCTGAATCCTGGTGACTTGCAGCTCTTGGCTTATTTCCCTGTGGGCAGCAGCTGGGAACGGGCAGGAATATTTAACCCAGACTCCACTATAAGGGCCTGGATAACGCTAGGGAAATAAACACGTGATAGCTGGCAGCACAGTCCATCTGGGGCGCTCTGGGAGGCCCCCTGGACCACCTCCCTTAGCCACCGGCCATCTCCAGGCTCCTCCAGCCTCCTTCCAAGATACAACATCTTGTCCGATGACCATCTGCTTCCATGAGTGATGCCCTTCACTCCCTTTCTCAGGTTTCCTGGCCCCCACCCTCATTATCAAAATCTAACACGAGTTTCCCAGGCTCTTCTGTGTACGCTGAGGAGCAGTGGTGGGAGTGGGGATGGGGGGATGAGATCAGCATGTTTCCTTCTAGAAGAAGTAACCAGCAACCAGTAGAGGTAAGTAGAAGTGGTAAGATTCAGGTTATCTCCTTTTTTTTTTCTTTTCTTTTTCTTTTCTTTTTTATTATTATGTTATGTTAATCACCATACATTACATCATTAGTTTTTGATGTAGTGTTCCATGATTCATTGTTTGCGTCAGGTTATCTTCAGATCTCTTCTCCCTTCCCTCCTCGATGGCCAGACTTTCTCACTCCAACCTCCTTGCGTGCATGTTGGCTAGAAAACTGAGGATCCTATTAAAAGCAATTCATTTTCACAGGAGATGTAACGTACTTAATCATCAGCAATGCTCTAATGCCCTACCCTCTTCTGTCATTGTCTCTTCCTGCCTCCCCGTCATCCGTCATGATGTGAGATCCTTGTGGGGAAGTTCTGGGGGTCTTTTCTTTTTTTAGCGTCCATTGCCTAAAATACAAGGGATACTCTTGCCTACAAGAGCTCTCTGCAAACATTGCATGAGGAGTCCTGACCAGCAAGGGATGTTTTGTGATGGTCTTGCTGGAAACTGTAGCCTGAGATGGAGACAAGTTTAGGCCACAGTGTTTAACAATTAAATTTTAATAACTTACATTGTAGACACCGTAGCAACTAATTAATAAAAATTTATTGAGTGCCAACTGTGTGGTCTGTGCTAGAAGCTTTGGATAAAGATAATAATACTTGGTTCCTGCCTTCCAGGGGCTTACAGCTCCACAGGGAAGCCCCTCCTGGTTTTTGTCACCATCATTTCTGTGCTTTCCTTTATAGTTTTACCATATACGAATCCATCCTTAAGAAACATAATTTCTTTTTGCCTAGGTTTGAGATTTTATATGAATGGAATAATACCCTACCTAGCCAGTCTTTTGTGTCCGGCTTCTCTGGCTCAACATTATGTTTTGGGGATGTATCCATGGTTTTGTTTTTGAGCGTGTTCATTTTCGTTGCTTTATTGTATTCCATGGAGTGAAGATATCACAATTTATTTGTCCCTTCTATTGTGGATTGACATTTGGGCTGTTTGCAGGTGGGAGCCATCACAGACAGTGTGGCAATAAGCACTCTTGTCCATGTGTGCACTTTCTCCAGGGTACGTATCTACAGTAGCACTTTGGGGTCCCTGGATGTGTATCTTCAATTTGACTATGTAACAGTTTGTCAAAGAATTGTAGCACCTTCCACCCCCATCAATAGGATAAGATAGTTCCCATCACTCCAGGTTGTCATTAATGTTTGATAAGAGCAGACTTTTAGTTTTGGATAATCTGGTGGCTGTAATTCTCATTATAAATTAGGAAGAATCTACATACATTCAGGATCCTAGACCTTAGGTGAGTTACATGTATCATAAATATCTTCTCCCAGTAATGTATGGGGATTAACATAACAATAAAAAATTAAAAAAAAAATATCTTCTCCCAGTTGTGGCTCCTATTTTCACCCTTTTTATAATACTAGGTGAATACATATTTTTAATTTAATGTAATCACATTTATTAATTTTTTATTTTATGGTTAATATTTCATATATATATATATTATGGTTAGTATTTCATATATATATATATATATATACCCATATATGTGTATGTGTGTGTGTGTGTATATATATGTTAAACTCCTCTACCGCTAGGTCATGAAGATAGTCTCCTATATTATCTTCTAAACACTTTATAGTTTTGCCTTTCTTGTAGGTTTTTTAATGCACTCAGAATTGGTATAAGGTAGGGATAGGATTTCATTGATTTTTCCTTATGCATATCTAATTGTCCCAGCACAATTCATCAAAAAGATACTGTGTCCTCATCGGTAGCCAGTATCTCTTTATCCATATATGTGTGGGTATGTTTCCTTACACTCTATTCTAGGTGACTGGGCTGTTTGTCTCTGAGAAAATAGCACTTTATCTTAATTACTATAGCATTATAATAATTCTTGATATAAGGTAAGACAAAATCTACCACCTTGTTCTGCAAGAGTGTCTTGGTTTTTATTGGCACTTTATACTTATGAATGTATTTTAGATCAGGTTATAAAGTCCCACCAAATAAACAGATAAATAGCCCTTTTTGGATTCTTACTGGGTTTGCATTGAATTGATAAAACATTTTTTAGAGAGAAATGACATCATTAATATAAAAATGCTTTCAGACTCATAACTTGGTATCTCTAATCATTTATTTCAGTCTATTTAATGTCTCTTGATGTTTTATAATGTTCTCTATAGAGGTCTCTTGTTATAATTATTCCTAGTTATTTTTTAATGGTTGGTTTTTTAAATATTTTTAATTATCCTGGCTGATATACAGAAAGGCAAATTATTTTCGCATAATATTTTGTATTCAATAATCTTGCTAAAGGCTCTTACTGACTCTAATGATTTTTCTATAGATTTTTTTTTACTTCCACATTCAGTCATATAATCTGCAAACAATAATTGTTTGTTTCCTTTTCCCCCCAATCTTTATACCTTCTTTTCTTTCTTTATTTTTTAAAATCATGCTTACTAAGTCCTCCAGTGCAAAACTGAACAAAAGAAGTGAGAATAGCATCTTTGCCTTATTATCCATTTATTAACAGAGGGAAAGCTTTCAGCTTTACAATTACATATGACATTTAACACACAAGATTAATACATGTATTAATATATCATGTATAGTATATATTACATAGATAGATATGTATACAGATTACATGTATTGATTTGATAAGGATGTGGAAGTTTCCGCCATAGTTTTTATACTCACAGTTTTCTGAGACTTTTTAAAAAATCATGAATATATATTGAATTTTAAAAACACCTTTCTGCATCTTTTAAGTTAGCATCCCACTTATTTCTTTAAATATGTTAATGTGGTGAATTACATTACTCTCTTTTCTTACATTACTCTCTTTTCTAAAATTAAATGAACCTTGCATTTCTGAAATTAAGCACCAATTTTTAATATTCTGTTAGGTCAGCTTGATTTTTTTTTTTTTTGGGAGGAGGGGAATATATGCATCTGGATTCACAGTGGGTTTGTCTTGTAATTTTCCTTGTTCTATGCTGTCTTTGTCAGATTTGGTTATCAAGATTATGTACACTCACAAAATGACTTTGGAGTCATTCTTGCTTTTTTATAATTTAGAAAATTTTATGTAAGATTGGAATTATCAATTCCTTAAAAGTTTATTAAAACATTAGCCTAGTGTTTTTTATGAGAGATGATTTAAATTACTGGATCACTTCCTATATTGTTTGAGTTAATATTCTTTTTTTAAAGATTTTATTTATTTATTTGAAAGAGACAGAGAGAGCACAAGCAGGGAGAAATGGCAGGCAGAGGGAGAAGCAGACTCCCTGCTAAGCAGGGAGCAGGATGCGGGACTCGATCCCAGGACTCTGGGATCATGACCTGATCCCAGACACTTAAGGGATTGAGCCACCCAGGTGCCCCTGAGTTAATATTCTTAATAGTGTTTTTATTATATTTCTATTGTATATAATGTTTATATTGTTAATTTGTATTTAAATTATTTTGAAAATTTTCAAACTATCTGGAAGTTTCAAGACTATCTCAATGAACATTCATATACCTTCCACCTAGATCCACTAATTGTTAACATTTTGCCACATTTGTATTCTTCCTTGAACTCTCTTTCCCTCCCCTCTTCCTCTGTCCCAATCACACACACAGACACATGCAAAACTATAGATACACATACATTTTTTTTCTGGGTCACTTAAGAGTTAGCTGTAGATATAGTATGACACCTGTAAATATTTCACTAGGTAGTGTTTTTCTACTACCACTCACAGGTAGTTTGACATTGATATTATTCTGTTATCTAATATTCAATAACATTCATATTTCCCTTAATGTTCCAGTAGTATCATTTATAGGTTTAAAATTTTTTTAATTGACCTAGGCTCCAAGAAAATAATCACATGTTGCACTTTCCATTTCTCTTTAGTTTCCTTCTCACTAGAATGATTCCCAAGCCTTTTATTTATTTATTTTTTTTTTTAAAAAGATTTTATTTATTTATTTATTTAAGACAGAGAGAATGAGAGAGAGAGAGAGAGCACATGAGAGGGGGGAGGGTCAGAGGGTGAAGCAGGCTCCCTGCCGAGCAGGGAGCCCAATGCGGGACTCGATCCAGGGACTCCAGGATCATGACCTGAGCCGAAGGCAGTCGCTTAACCAACTGAGCCACCCAGGTGCCCGATTCCCAAGCCTTTTAAAAGTATCTTTCAGAACGTTGACATTTTGAAGATAATTTTCAGCTTTTTAGGAATTTATTTCATCAGTTTTAAAATTTATCAGCATAAATTATTTAGAATATCCTCTTATCTTTTTAATGTCTGTAGCACATTAATTTTGTCCTCCTTCTCATTCTTAATATTGTTTATGTTTAATATTGCTTATGCTTTCTCTCTTTTTTTCTGAATTAATTGTTTCAGAGTTTTGCCTATTTCAATCATATTTTTTAAAGCACCAATTCTGGCTTTATTGTTCCTCTTTTCATCGTTTGCTTTCCATTTAATTGTTTTCTCTTTTTATCTTTATTGTTCCTTTTGTTTTGCTTGATTTGGAAGTTATTTTAATGTCCTTGGCTTAGCTCATTAAATGTGAATAATTTTATTTCCTAAGATAACCACTAAGGATATAACTTCCCTCTAAGTGCTGCTTTGGCTGTGCCCAGAATGTCCCCTATTCAATACTTTTGCTTGCTTTTGTAATTCTGGTATGTTTTCTTCTTTGATTTAGGAGTGTTTTCGTTGTGTCTTCAAGCTTCCAAACATAAAAACTTTAAAGCTATTTGTCCTATTTTTTAAAAAAAATTTTTTAAAGATTTTTTATTTATTTATTTGACAGAGATATAGAAGCACAAGTAGGCAGAGAGGCAGGCAGGAGAGGGAGAGGCAGGCTCCCCGCTGAGCAAGGAGCCGGATGTGGGGCTCCATCCCAGGACCCCGGGATCATGACCTTAGCCGAAGGCAGATTCTTAACTGACTGAGCCACCCAGGCGCCCCAAAGCTATTTGTCTTATTATATTTTTGTTTTTGTTTTATAACTTGTGTTGTAGACAGAGAAAACAGTGCATAGGTCAGTCTTTTCATTGAACTGAGACGGGCAGTACTGACTACTACAAATGGTTTCTGTGTGTTTGGAAAGAATACATATTCTCCATTGGTTGGGTGTGATGTGCTATAATGTCCTCTTTATTCACCTTAATAATTTTGCTCTATATTTTCTACACCTTTACTCAGTTTTTACCTCCTTAATGTCTAAAAGAAGTTACTGAAAGAAATCTGATAAAGTTCCCTCCTATGAGCAGTACACATTTCTATTTTTCCCTTAGTTCTTTCAACATTTTACCTTATGTATTTTGAGGCTCTGTTATTAAGAAACTAGAAGTTTAGAACTGTTTTATGTTCTTTGTGAACTGAATATTTGATATTGATGTAGTGAACCTTTTTACCTTAAATCCTGCTTTGGTGGATGTTAATAGAAATACTCCTGTTCTTTTGGCTAGTGTTTGCTTCATCTATCTTTACACATCCTTTGAATTTCATCTTACTGAGTCCTTATGTTTCAGGCAATATGTTTCATTACATCTCTTGAAATCAGCATATAGTGGGATTTATTTTCTAATCAGGCAATCCTTGTCTTTTAACTGAAGAGTTATTAACTGAAGAGTTCACATTTTTAAAAAGTTGTATTTATGTCTGAGTGCTAATTATGTACTTTCTATTCGTCCCACTGTTTCTATTTCTGTTCCCCCTTACTCTTGTCTTCTTTGGATTGATTGAGTTGCTTTTGCTAGTATTGTTTTTCTTCTAATTTTATCTTTTTCAGTATACGTGCTCGGCAGTCACATCTTCTGAGTTTACTCTTTCAGTGCTTACGCTGCTATTTCAGCATGCACACTTAACAAATTATGACAACTTCTAGTGACCCTTCTACCTGCCTTTTGTCCCACACGGCTGGCCTGCAACCGCCAACCCCACCTGCCTGGAGAAGTGCACTAGCCTCCCACAGACAGGGGCCTTTCCGGTTGGTTGCAACTTCTCTAGCACCTCCCAAATTCCAAGGCTTGCTGCCCACCTGATTGCGGCCTCTAGTGGTGCCCCAGAGGGCCGATTCCAGCAGGTCCTCCCAGCCCTGCACCTCAGTGAATTCTCTGCTGTCTAGTGAGCCAAGCTTTGCCTTTTGCAGTGATGTTTGGATCTCAGTTCTGAGGGAAGTGTGGAGGACTCTAACCCACCCAAGACCTAGTGGTTGTTTCTTATATCTGCCATTCTTGTATTATTTATAAACCTCTTTTACTCTCACTAGCTAATTCCACATTACTCCAGTCGCTATTAATAATTCTTTATATTAAATTTTCTGTGTTCAAATCACTGTGATGTTTCTAATTTCCTGACAGGATTCTGACTAATATATTCTCTACAATATATATGCTCTTATGGTCCAATATTTAAATTCCATCCTCTTTCCTTCATAATTGGCATTGTTCTTGTTATTTTACACTGTGAACATTTGTTACGTTTACACAGGTATTTATCGATAGCCTTGCTCCCCATTTGGATGAGTTTCCTATTGCTGCCATTAACAATTTGCTACAAACTTAGTAGCTTAAACAACACAGATTTATGCTGCCATCTCTCCAACCTCCTCTTCTTCCTCCCTATTCCACATTTAAGGACCACTGTGATTATACTGGGTTCACTCCAATAATCTGGGACATTTTCCTTATTTTAAGGTTAGCTGAATGGCAACCTGAATTCCACCTGCAAACATAATTCTCCTTTGCCATGTTAGGTAATATATTCACAGATCCCAAGGATCAGGATGTGGACTTCTTTAGGGGCATTATTCTGACGACCATACCACACCATTTCTTCTTGCAACTCTGAGTTTCCATCTGGGATTATTTTCCTATTCCTTTATAATTTCTGTTAATTAGAGTAATTTTGGTGATAAGATTTTCTTTTTCTTTTTTGGGGAGGGTCTGAAAATGGCTTTATTTCATTTTCTTTCTTGAAAGACATTTTTGCTGGGCATAGAACTATAGCTTGACATTTCTTTTCTTTCAGCATTTTGTGCTCTGGCTCCCACTGTTCCTATAGAAAAGTCATCATCAAACTGCTCCTCGTCGGGTTGCTTTTGAGATCTCTTTTTCTACAGTGTTCTCAGGTTTCACTTTGATGTATTTTGATGTGGATTTCTAAAAATATTTACCCATCTTTTAATTTATTAGGATTTCTGTACCAGAGACTTGGCAACTCTCAACAATTCTGGAATATTTTCAGAAATTATCTATGTTTACAATGTCTCTTCCTTTTTTTCTCTTTTGTCTTCTGGAATTCCAATTATATTTGATTCTCCCTCTATCTTCCCTATACTTTGACTTTTCTTTTATATATATTTAAAGATTTTATTTATTTATTTGACAGAGAGAGACACAGCGCGAGAGAGAGCACAAGCAGGGGGAGTGGGAGAGAGAGAAGCAGGCTTCCTTCCGGAGCAGGGAGTCCTATGCGGGGCTCAATCCCAGGACCCTGTGACCATGACCTGAGCCGAAGGCAGACGCTTAACAACCGAGCCACCCAGGTGCCCCTCTTTTATATTTTTTAAATATCATCATCTCTCTGGCCTGAATTTTGAGTAATTATCGGGATCCATTTTGCAGTTTGCAATTTCTCTCTGCAGCTACATATATTTGTGGATTCATTTGCCCATTAATTTGTCCACTTTTGTCTTTTATATGTAAAGATGTATTCTATCCCTTCTATCCTGTTGGTATTTCCAAACTTCTCTTTTATTTCTTTAGGTATATTAGACATACTTATTTAAATTTTTGTGTCTCTAAATGCCAATGTCTGATGTCTGTGTATATCTGTTTCTGCTATGTGTTGTTTGTTTCTGCTGGGTTGAAATCATGTATGTGCATGTAGTTGAGGTTGTGCTATTTGTCCTACTCCCAACTTTACCTATGGTGATTCTTTGAGGCTTATGTTAAGTTTTGCACCTCAGTGTGTACTTTTGTTTCTGCCACCTACAGGTGCTACCACCTTAGGACTTTAATTTCAATTTCCTGCTTGATTTTTTTTTTTTTTTGAATGTGCAGATAACATATTTCATCTGTGCAGGGTTAAATTTAGACAACAAGTGTCCTTGCTATCCCTTTCCATGTGGTCAGTTTTATTCCCCATTCTCTCTTGTAGTAAAGGTGTGACCTCCTAGACTGGAACATAGACTTTAGGTTCTGAGCATCATATGCTAGACAGACATTAAAGGTGAGACTCAAGGTCTACAGGGCTGGCAAAATCACTTAGGGCAAAGCCAGCTCTGTTGCTCACATATTTTCCAGGAGTTCTGGTTTCAATTCATTTTAGATTTTGTAGAATCCTTATTTTTGCAGCAACCCAGCAATGTATTTAAAACTCTTCTGTTTTGCCCATTACTTTATTTTTTTTTAAATTTTTTAAAAAAGATTTTATTTATTTGACAAAGAAAGAGACAGCCAGAGAGGGAACACAAGCAGGGGGAGCAGGAGAGGGAGAAGCAGGCCTCCTGCAGAGCAGGGACCCCGACACAGGGCTCGATCCCAGGACCCTGGGATCATGACCTGAGCCGAAGGCAGACACTTAATGACTGAGCCACCCAGGCACCCCTACCCATTACTTTAATATCTAATTTATTATGCTGTTGAAAATGGAATCTTTCAATTTTTTTAAAAGATTTTATTTATTTACTTGACAGAGAGAGAGAGAGAGCACAAGCATGGGGGAGCGGTAGGCAGAGGGAGAAGCAGGCTCCCCGCTGAGCAAGAAGCCCGATGCGGGGCTCCATCCCAGGACCCTGGGATCATGACCTGAGCTAAAGTCAGATGCTTCACCAACTGAGCCACCCAGGTGCCCCTGGAAACTTTCAATTTTTATTTTGTTTATCTTCATGTATTTTGGTTTTCCCATTTGCTACAAGTTTTACTTAATTTAATTGCTATGTAATATCCCATTGCATGAATATATCATAATTGATGAACTCATCTTCTGTTGAAGATATTTATATTTTTCTATTTTCATAATTATGAAAGATGCTGCAGTGAACATTTATATACATGTTTTCATGTGTGTATATACATACATAACATATATATATAAATATATATATATTTACATACATTTAAAATGTATTTTAAATATATTTTAAATATATAACCAACAGATATGGCTATGGGTGGAATTGTGTCCCTGCCCAAGAAGTCCTCCTAACTCCCAGTTCTTAGAACGTGAGCTTATTTGGAAATAGAGTGCTTGCAGGTCAATTAGGTCAGTTATGATGAGGTCATCCTGGAGTAGAGTAGGCTCCTAATCCAATAGGACATGAAAATGGCCATGTGAAGATGCAGAGACACAGGGAGAAGTCCATGCAAAGTCAGTGGTGACATTAGAGTTTGCTGCCACAAGGCAAAGAACACTCCAGGCTACCAGAAACCCGGAGGGGCAAGGGAGGATCTTCCCCTAGAAGCTTCAGAGAGAGAGCATGGTCCTACTGACATCTCAATTTCTGACTTCTAGCCTCCAGAATTCTGAGAGAATAAATTCTGTTGTTTGAAGCCCTCCAGTTGGTAGCATTTTCTTACAGCAGCCCTAGGAAACTACATTAGATTGTGGAAAATACGTGTATATTCAGTTTATTCAGTTTTCCATAGCTTCTACCTAATGCTTTCTAAAGTAGTTGTACCAATTATATTCCCACCTTCAGTATGAATCTTCCCATTGCTCTTCATTCTCACCAGTGTATGGTATTGTTAGACTTTTAAAACGTTTTTAATTTTGATATGTGTGAAACAATACCTCTTCTGGTCTGTTCAGGTTGCTATAATAAAATACCACAAATGGGGCAGCTTACAAACAACAGGAGTTTATTTCTCACAGTTCTGGAGGCTGGCAGTCTGAGATCAGGGCGACAGCACCTTCCAGTGAGGGTCTTCTGGGCTGCTGTCTCCTCCTATTTTCACATGCCAAAAGGGGTTCCGGAGCTCCCTGGGGAGTGGGTTCTCTTATAAGGGCACTAATCCCAGGATTCATGACCCAGTCACCCCCCCAAAGGCCCCACCTCCAAATACCATCACCTTAGGGATTAGGTTTCAACATATGAATACTGGAGAGATACAAACATTCAGACCTGAGAAGTATCTTTTTATTGTTTTAAATTTCTATTTCCCTGCTGACTTGTGATATTGAGCATTTTTTGTGTGTGTTTATTTGCCTTTCAGATTTAGTTTTCTGTGAATTGCCAGTTTATAAATTTCCCCTAGTTTCTTAATTGCTTAGTTTATTCTTACTGATTTGTAGGAATTTTTCATATATTCTGGTACCAGTCCTTTGTTAGTTATAGGGTTGCAAATATCAATTTTCCTGTATGGTTTCATATTTCACTTTATTTATGGTGTCTTCTAATGAACAAAAGTTCTTAATTTTAATGTACTGAAGATATCAATACTTTCTTCATGATTTGTGCTTTTTGTTTTGCATTTAAGAGATTTTTTTTCCTTACTTGCAAGCCATAACAAATATTCCAAAATTTCTTCTAAAATTTGTGATTTTGCATTTTTCAGATGAAGACTTTGTTCCATCTGGAGTTCTTTTATTACCATTGACAGAGTGTCCGTCCTTTCCTTCACTGACTTCTAAGCACATGTTAAGTTTTTACACGCGTATTCATCTATTTCCTGGCTCTCTACTCTGTCCCATTTCTTTGTTTGTCTGTTGCTTCTGCAACATCACGCAATCCCAGGTGCTATCACTGTACATCGTGTAACTTTTTGTGTTGCATGCTCCACTCAAAAGTCTTCAGACTTGTTTCTTTTCCAAGATGTGTATTAAATACGATTTTTTCTAAATACATTAGCTTCATTCTGTGTTATTATGTGGTATTTTCACTATCGTTCAGTTCTAAATTTTTTTAAAATTTAAATTTTTATTTTCTCTTTGAGCTACTAGCCATTTAGAAGTTTTCCCCTCAATTTCCAAATATGTGAGCATTTTAGAACATTTCTTGTTATTGTGTTTTAGCATAATGGTGATAAAAAAATGTCTACATGGTGTAGACACCTTACTATTTGTTGACAGTTGCTTTGTAAATATACAATTTGTGTTTGAAAATAAAAATATCTACTTTAATTGTTCATTGCTGGGTTTAAATTGGCCCATTAGAGCAGAATTGCTCGTCGTTGTATTTTTCAGATGTTCTCTATTCTTACTAAATTTTACAGGCTTGACCTACAAATTACAAAATGAAGCATCTTTTATTGTGATTGTGAATTCATGAATCTTGTAATTCTGTAAATTTTTGCTTCATATATTTTGAGGTTATGTTCTTAAGTATGAAGAAGATTAGAACTATTATTTCTTCCTGGCAAATTTAACATTTTATATTTATGCAATGACCCTCATTGTTTTTAGTAAAACTTCTTTATACTCACATATGAATATGAATACACACACTGTGACTTTCAACTTTTCTCTGTACTTATATTTTAGGTGTTTCACTTGTAAACAACTTATGACAGCATTTAAAAAATATCTAATTTTGAATCTCCATTATTAATAGGTATGTTTATTCCTTTCATATTTAGTAATGATATATTTGTGTTTAGTATATCAATTTATTTTGTTCTAATAAATATGCCTTTCCTATGCATATTCTTTATTTCTTCACCATCATTTATCGACTTGAGTTTTCTTCCATTCCCTCCTTTTTTCTAATAATTTGAAAGTTACTTGTTCTATATCTAATCTTTAACTGCTTACCGTTAAAATTTAAACAAGAACACTTGGTGAGCAGTCTAAATGTCATCCATATCTCCATTCTATTTCAGAACAATACATGGAGCCTAGAATATTTTAATTCTGATCTCTCCATTCTAGTCCATGTTATTTTTGCCCAGCGTTTTCTTGCGATTTTTGTTTGTATGCCACGCAAATTACTCATCATTTTAGCTAATGTTTTCATTTTCTGGTTTAAATCTTGTTTAGATCTATCCACATGTTCTTTATTGTTCTCTATTCCTTCTTTTATCTTAGAGTTTTCTTCCACGAGGGCCTGCTAGAAAACTAGCACTGGGTGTCTGAAAGTGTCCTTATTTCATATTTGCTCCTGAATAACAGTTCAGATATTTAAAGAATTTATTAATTATGGACATGTATTAAGCACTTTGGAGATACAGGCATTGGATCAGTTTCTAGGAAGAGTTTAAAAGAAGCCCTAATCTCCGTTCGTAAAGTACAGAATTTCATATTCATGTATATGAATTGTGTTCTATAAATCCCCAGAATCCTTAATCATTGTTTGTGTAGTTGCTCTCTGAGAACCCTTTGTCCCTCTCTCCTTCTCTTCTAAGTCGTTGTAGTATTAAATCAACCTTTAGACTAATTTTAGGGAAATGTATTTAGTTTAGATTTTAATAGTCTGATTTAAGAGTACTCATCTTCAAACTCTAAATCCAAAATATAGCTTAATATTTTTTTTACAGTGAAGTCAGTTTCTGGTATTCAGTCGCCCATGGACTAAAGCAGGAACGGAGCCCCACTTTGCCATTTCAACAAGGTTCCGGTTTTTCATGTTCTTCAATTCTTCCACTGGCGAATACCTACCGTTTATCATGGGCCATCCATGCAACACTGTTTTTTGACATTCCCAGGTGTTGTAGAGCATTGAGTGAAGGTGATATAATATATCCTGTCCCCTTTGGACACATGATTCACTACACATAACCACGCTAACTTGGAAAAAATTTCTTAAACATTGAGAAACCGAAAGACATAAAACTTTAAAATTACTTCGGTGGGATGATTTCCTTGGTCAGTCTAGGTGGTCAGCTGTCAGCCTCAGACTGGAAGCCTCTGAAGGGGGAGCAGGCATGGGTAGACTCTTTCTCTGGGTTGGGAAAGCAACGAAATGCTGTCCTGTCACTTCTCTATCACAGGGACCTCTCCACTGGGATGTTTTGTGTGGAAGGCATTTCCTGACTCCTAGTTCAGTCTGCTCTAGGTATTGTAAGCAACTGGCATTTGATTACTTATTAACCCCCCATTATGTAAGTGGACATGGTGTAGAGAAAGGGCTCTGGACCAGTACTCAAGACAGCTAGAACCCAGCCCAGGCTGTGTGACCTCAGGCCAGGGGTGTGACCTCTCTTCACTTCCATTTCTTCATGTATAAAATGAAAACAGTGTCTGCACTACCAACCCCTCAGGATACTCTCTTATTTTTTACCACCACCCCACCATTAAGAATAGTTTGGATTTTCTAGAAAAATGCTCAAGCTACATGAAAATATCAGTTCTATATTTTTTATAAGAAGAGTGTACATTTCAGTGGTTTTGCAATACATTGTTTGGTGAAATAGTCAGAAAAGAGTGATGCAGAAAAAATCACTCTGTTCAGGGAAGGTAAACCACTTATTCATTCAATAACAATCTAGTACCCATGTGCCAGGCACATGGGGCTCTCCTCTCCTAAAATCTATATTCTATTGGGAAGAGACAGGAAAAAAATGAACGAGTAAATTCATAAGAAAATATCTGGAGAGGTGACATTTAAGATGATACCTGAATGTCATGTGATGGTCAGAGGGAAGTACCATCTCAGGAAAGGGTACAGCCTCACGGCAGAGAAGAGCTTGTCATGTTCAAAAGAGCAAAGTCCAATGGACAGGGAGAGAGTGGTTTGAGAAGCAAGCAGGAACAGGTCAAATTGGGCTTGGTGAGTTAGCCTAAAATGGCTTTTTTAAAATTTCAAATATGATGGAGAGCCTCTAGAGGACTTTAGAATAAATGTGTGCTGGGGAGTTAGGAGAGACAGATACTGGAGGTAGGACTGAGTGGGCTACATGGGGAAGGGGAGGGAGGCTGGGGGTAGTTGGGTTCCTTTCCTAGGGCTGCCACAACATAGTGCCACAGACTGAATGGCTTAAACAACCTATTTTCTCACAATTCTGGAAGCTAGAGTCTGCGATCAAGATGTTGGCAAGGTTGGCTTCTTCTGAGGCCTGTCCTCTTGGCTTGTAGATGGCTGTCTTCTCCCTGGGTCCTCACTCTGTTACGTGGGTGGACAAATTTCCTTTTCTTTTCTCTTTCTCTTTCTTTCTTTCTTTCTTTCTTTCTTTCTTTCTTTCTTTCTTTCTTTCTTTCTTTAAGATTTTATTTATTTATTTGACACAGAGAGAGAGAAAGAGCACAAATAGGCAGAGCGGCAGGCAGAGGGAGAGGGAGAAGCAGGTTCCCCGCCGAGCAGGGAGCCTGATGCAGGGCTCGATCCCAGGACCCTGGGATCATGACCTGAGTTGAAGACAGACACTTAACTTAACAGAGGCTTAACTGACTGAGCCACCCAGGTGCTCCCAAATTTTCTTTTCTGATAAGGACACCAGTCATATTGGATTAGGGCCCATCCTAGGGACCTCATTTTACATTAACTGCCTCTTTAAAGACCCTCTCTATAGATACAGTCACATTCTGAGGTGCTGGGAGTTAGGACTTCGACATAGGAATTTGAAGGGGTGGGGTTCAATTCAACCCACGGCAGTAGAGGATGTAGTGTGGGCAAATGTGTGGGAGGCAGGATTGGCATTGAACTTTCTGACAGACAGTGAAGACAGCAGCCAGAAGCATAGTAATGGAAGTCGGGTTATCAATGGAGGTGAAAGCCAGGCTGCTAAGAATCTTGACCTCCCGCTATAGGTCTTGCGGAGCCTTGGAGGACCCCTGAGTAGTGGGGGAGAGCTGAGTATAGACAGCTAAGCAGCTGGTTGTGTGAACACCAGGTAGGAGAGGGTGGGCACAGTGGAAAACTCGAGGCAGGGGACTCAAGTCAGGCCCTTAGAAACAGAAAAAGGAAAGAAAGTAGGAAGGAACATCCTGGGGAAGACCTATCAGGGATGATTGAGGCAGCAGGGTGACAGGATTCTATCCTGGGAAAGTATGAAAGCTTACTGAAAGGCAAAGGCTGCTGGGTAAAACTTGCACTGGTTTACAGTCAGGGTGACTCAGGACAGCCCACCTGGTCTCTATCCAAACCCAGCACCTAGAGCCATGATGGCAGCTGGACAGATTGGCTCATTTGGCTGGACAAAATATAACTTCAGAGGCAGACAGACCTCAGTTCGAATCCCAACCCCTTCATTTGTAGCAGTATGTGGTGGTTAATTTTACGTGTCAACTTGACTGGACCACGAGGTATTCTGGGTGTTCCTGTGAGGGTGTTTCTGGATGAGATTAACATTTGAATCAGTAGACTGAATAAGGCAGATGGCCTTCCTAATGTGGGTGGCCCTCTTCCAATCAATTTAAGGCCTGAATAAAACAAAAAGCCTGACCCTCCCAGAGTAAGAGAGGGTTCCTCTTGCTTGACTGCCTTTCAACTGGGACACTTGTTTTTTCCTGCTTTTGGACTTGAACTAAAATATCGGCTCTTCCTGGATCTCAAGGCTGTCAGCTTTTGGACTGAAACTACACCATTGTTTCTCTTGGTCCCCAGGCTCTTAGACTAGGACTAGAACTACACCATTGACTCTTCTGGGTATCTGGGACTTAGATCTTGGGACTTAACGGCCTCCATAATTGCATGAGCCAATTCCTTATAATAAGTCAATCTCTTTCTCTCCACATTTATCATCTATCTATCTATCTAATCATTTTTCTATCAGATATAGATATATAGATACTTGTATCTTTCTCTCTATCCCATTCGTTCCATTTCTCTGGTGAGCCCTGACTAATACACAGTATAACTTAATCTCTTTGAACCTTAGTTTCCCTGAGTGTCTGATGGGAGGAATAAATCACCTTCCAGAGCTGTGGGATGACTAAATGAGGGGGTGTATATAATGTCTGGCTCATAGTAGGTGCTCAATAAATGGTAGGTTCCTTCCTGTCCCCTTTAGTGGAACAAAGTCCAGAAGTGGCAGAACAGGTAGATGTAGGTACTCATAGCACATCTGAACTGCTCTGGCAGTGCATGTGGGCTGATGCTTTCCTTGGCAGTGTTGGCCAAGGTGCTGGTGGGGCTTGAGCTGGTGTGGTTCCATGTGTGTCCACAGATGTCCACATTTTGCCTGCATGGAAAACACCAAATACTGTACTAAGGATCAGGAAAAAGGCCACCAACAACCCATGTGGCCCTGGGTGAGTTTCTACTCTCACTATGGATGGCTTTGTTTACTGTATCTCTACCATCTGGCAGGGAAAACATTCAGCTCTTTACAATTCATTTAACCATGAATTGTGTAAGACTGTTGAATCACAGACCTGTACCTCTGAAACAAATAATACATTATATGTTAAAAAAAAAAAAAAAAAGAAGATCATAGGAAGGGAAAAATGAAGGGGGGGAATTGGAGGGGGAGACAAACTATGAGAGACTATGGACTCTGAGAAATAAACTGAGGGTTCTAGAGGGGAGGGGGGTGGGGGGATGGGTTAGCCTGGTGATGGGTATTAAAGAGGGCACATACTGCATGGAGCACTGGGTGTTACACACGAACAATGAATCATGGAACACTACATCAAAAACTAATGATGTAATGTATGGTGATTAACATAATAAAATGAAAATAATAATAATAATAAAAAAATAACCTTGTTACATTAGTCCCAGTTTGTAGCTGAGGAAACTGAGGTCCAAACAGAGTAAGTAGCTTTCTTGAGTCATACATGGTTAGCAAATGGTAGAGCTGGGTTTGGAATCTAGCTTTGTATGATTCTGGAAGTCACTCTCTTCGCACTAAGCTCTATTGGTTCCTCTTCTTGGCCTCCACAAGTCTCCACATTTGAGCTACAAAATGGGACTAATCACACATGACTTACCTCAGCATACTTTCCAGTCCCCTGTCTGTGTTGTAAGGAACAAATGAAAATAAGTATGTTCCAGTTACTCCTGATGCATTATAAACCACCCCAAAACTTAGTGGCATAAACAACCGTTTTATTGCACTCATGGGATTTTGTGGGTCAGGGATTTGGGCAGGGCATAGTGGAAATGGCTTTACTCTATTCCATGATGTCTGAGGCTTCATCTGAGAAGATCCAAATAGCTGGAGGGGAGTCAGCAGCTAAGCAATGAAATTATCTGAAGGTTCTGGGATGACTCAAATGTTGGACTCAGCCGGGGCTGTCAGCACACCTGCATGTGGCCTTCTTATGTGGCCTGAGATCCACACAATACGGCAGCCCCAGGGTAGTTGGACTTTGTCCCTGGTGGCTCCAGGCTCTAAAAGTGAGCATCCTAGTGAGAAAGGCAGATGCTGCATTGCCTTTATGATCTAGTCTGGGAAGTCACATAGCATCACTTCTGCTGAATTCTGTGGGAAGAAGCAGTCACAAGTCTGCTCAGATTCAAGGGCAGGAGAAATAGATTCTATCCCTCAATGGGAGAAGTGTCATTGGATTTTATGGCTTTTTTTTTTTTTTTTTTTTAAACCACCACAGGGTATACAAGTCCAAGGGAAGTATAGGAGAGTATACTGGAATAATTCCTTGCTATAATCAATGACATATTTGTTTTTAGTCAGGGCGCTCTGCCTTGCCAAGCATAAAACACTCATGTCTAAATAGTGTTGAACATGAACTGGATTTGGTCACGAACAAGCCTGTCTTGCTTTTTCCTGAAGAGAAATGCCTAAACTTTAAAAAGCTCCTTTGGCAGCAGCAGTGTCTGCACTAACATCAAAACATCTGAGAGATGTTGGAAATTCTGTAACCTGTCCAATGGCTTGCGGGTCACGAAGACCTGGCTTTGCCTGCCAGGATGGGGGAGGGAAACAGTAAAGGGCTCCAGTTCTTTAAGGATCAGATTTTCAACCTTTCTTTTGAAGTTAAGTACTTTTAATGGAATGAAATTAAAAACAGAAAGCCTCTGTTTAATTTTCTTTTCAGAAACAGGTTTCCATAAGCTGCTATGATTTATTTATTTTCTTCATTTACCAAGTTTAAATTATTCAGGGGCTGTGTTTTGGTGCTTAATTAGGCAAAGCATTAATGACCCTGGTGAAAATGAGAGGGTTTGGCTGTGCTTATGTCAGGCCTGTTCCTGTTAGATTCTATTCTCTTCTATTAAAAACTATTGACCCAAATAAATTGTCTGAGATTCATCACTGCACCACCAGGTGGGACCCTGGGCTTGGGGCGTAAAGTGACCAAGGACTTACATCATCCTGCTCACCATTTTTTGAGCCTGGTTCTTTAAAGGAACATGCACCAATTGCAAGTCAAAAATAAAGGGTAGTGCCTCAACAAATTCGGAGACTTGTATTTATATTGCATTTATTACTCAGAGGTGATGGTGGATAAAGATGAAAAAAAAATCAAATTGCGAAAGTACCTTTTCTCATATGAAACTATTTTTCACTGATTACTTTTTCTACGTGCCTTTCTCACAACAATGATGTGTGGGAGAAAGATGGAATTTGGAATTAGGCAGACATGAATTCATATTCAACATAATCATGTGAATGTAGATAATTTACTCAAACTTTCTAAGCCAGTAATCTGGTTATAATAAAATAGGGGAAAAGAATACCTGCTGTTGTAAGGATTAAATGAAGTATGGAATGTCAAACCCCCACTGCAAAGCCTGGCACCATGTGACACATTAACTGTTGGGTGGCTTTACCCGCTCTCTGCATCTGCAGTGGCCCAGCAGTGCTCCACACAGATGACGTGGACTTGAACTTCTTGTGGCCTGAGTATTTCCAAGGCTGAACTTAACTCACTTTCATCCCCTCAGCCAGGTTGGTGCCTTTCTCGCAAACGAAACAGAGTTATGAGTGGCATTTCAGAGACTTGGGAAATAGGGAGAAGAGGGGACATTTTATATTTATTGGACATTGACTATGTGCCAGGCAACATACTGAATATTTCACATACATTTTCTCATTTGCTTCTTGTAATGACCTTATGAAGTAGGTGTAACGCTTCTTAATCAACCTCCCACCCCCTGCCCCAAACATAGCAGCTTAATACAACAACCATTTATTATTTTTTATGAGTCAACTGGGCAGCTCTGATGTGTGCCAGGCGTGGCTGATCTTGCTGGGCTTGCTCATGTAACTGTGGTCAGCTGGTGGGTAAATTGTTGCTGACCAGCCTGGGCTGGTCTTGGCTGGCTGGACAGCTCAGCTTTGCTCCATATGGTCTCTCACCCTCCTGGGGCTTACCCTGGGGTTGTTCTTATGATGGTGGCAGGGGTCCAAGAAAGGAAAAGGAAACATGCATGTGACTCTCCTACTTGCCAAAGCAAGTCATATGGCCAAGCTCTAAGTTGGGGTAGGACAGCATATCCAAAGGGAATGGATTTAGGGAGACATGAACAAATGGGGGCCACTAGTGAACTTCATCTCCCTCAAAAGGCATTGTTATTAGCCCCGTTTGTAGAGAAGATGGAGGCTGGTAATACTGTGCCTCTTGGTCACTGGTCTGCTCCCTGTGTCTCTCTGTTGTGTTCTTTCTTGGTCATCTACTACATGGGGTGGGGATGTTTTCCAATCAGCTGTATTTCCTCTTCTTTCTCATTATTTAGTCTGCATTTGAAATCTTATGTAAAATTTTGGGGACTAACCAAGGGACAGTGCAGGTAAGTCATTAAAGTAAGTCTAATGGTTAGAGAAAATGAAGGAGAGGCAAATATGTAACTCGATGGAATGTAAATGGAAGAAAATGAGACAAATTTATATTTCTTCAGTATTTGCTGATTTCCTTGATTTTGCCTGGGTCAGCTTTCCCTTCTCCTTGTCATCCTTTCTAGATCTGGATACTGAGTCTGAAAAAGGCAAGATTCTGGCATTGGCCTAGGGCATTTATTAGCTCTTTGATCTTGGGCAAGGAAGTTACCTAACTTGCCTGGAGCCTCTATTTCCTCATGTGTGAAATGAGAATAATAGCACTGATGTTGGTTGTGTAGGTTAAAGGAGACCTGCAGGTGAAGTGCCCTGCCTGGTCTGAGCCTGTCTGTGGCCACTGTGATTCACTGCTGCCCCTCCCCCCCTTCGCCAAGCACCTCTTGGTGCCTGGAAACACAGAAGAGTTGGCCTTCCCAACTGCTGTGGCTCTGGGTGAGCTGCCAGGGAGGTGCAGAAGGGCTGAGCAGCATGAGGGCTGTTAATGGATTTTATGGCTTTGTTGAGCACCCCAAACAACAGTTATTAATTATAGGCTGCTGTTTCGACACTGTTGCAATATATATTTTGTTAATTGATTTGTATAGGCTCATATCTAGCAATATAAAGAATGTGCAGGACCATAACACTTACAAAGCCTTGTAATTTACCGCCCTCTCTCGCTTCTCAGATGGGAAACAAAGGCTTTGAGGAGAGGACAGACAACTCTTTTTGGCCATTGGACCTTTAATGTCTAGTCCAGTGCCCAGTGGCAGGGTAATACAACCTGTCTAGGTCCTCAGTAAATGTGTTGAATCAATGAATAAATAACTTTTGTTTCTATATTTCTCTATTTTATCTATTCCTTATGAACCCTGAATTGTGTGTGATATTGGCACTGCAGATATGCAAATATGGTCAAGGACTTATTCTGAGCCATTAGTTAATGTTAATTGAGTACTTTTATGAACCTTGTGTGGCTTTGGGGTGGTGGGGGGTCGACAAGAGGTGCGTGGCCCCTGCTCTCAGGGAAGTGACAATTACTCAATGGCATGAAATGTTACAAAGCATGACGTCAGGTGGCCTGGTCTTAGATATGTGGAGTGACAACAGAAAGGTGGTAACTTCTTGCCTAGGTACCATACTGCAGGGAAGTTTATGTCCCCACTGCTGGCGCAGAACCCCAAATTTGCTTTTCGGATCTGGTCCATCAGCTTCTGAGAGCAGCGGCTGCAGCTGCACCTGCCTCTCCAAGATGGTGCGGCGTCTGGCCATTGCCCTCCAGGTCCACGGAGATTTACCCTGCCTGGCAAGACCAGAGCAGCGCTCGCGTTCTCCAGCTCTCGCGTGTGCCTGGCGCCCTCCCCAGACCAGGCGGCACAGAGCGTCCAGACGCCGGGCCAAGGGCAGGACCCGCAGCACGCCCGCCCGGCCCTCCGCACCGATGTCAGCTCCAAGGGCGTGGCAGGGCAGGGTCCCCTGTGCCGCAGCAGACGACGCGCAGGCCCCAGGTGACCACTTTCTGAGGGGCCCCGCCGTCTCCTGAGGCAGTTATTTGGGGAGCCGGAGCCGGGGCGCGGGCGGGAGGGCTCGCCGCAGCGGCCCGCCGCGGTCCTACCGGAGCCGAGTCCTGCCTGGAGCACGAGCGCCTGGGAGCGTGAGGACGCTGGAGGAAAGTTGGGGGTCGGGGCCGCGGAGCCGGGAGCGCGGAAGCAGGGCCGGTGTCCGCGTCTCATGAATATGCAGGAACCACCTCCCTCCCCCCGTGACGTCACGGGCCGTCCCGGGGTGAGCGCCGGAGCCGCTCCGGGTCCGCGCCAGTGAGCGCGGCTGCTGGCGGCGAGCGAGCGAGCGGCGCGGCGGCGGGCAGCGGAGGCCGAGCGCGGCGGCACCCGAAGCGCACCCAGCAGGCAAAGCGAGGCAGCCGCGGCCCGGCGGGCACCCGCAGGCGAGAGCCGGCTTGGGCAGCAGGCGGCAGCGGCAGCTGGTTGGCGGCGGCGGCGGCAGCGGCGAGGATGCTGACCGGGAGGCTGTGCTGGGTGCCGCTCCTGCTGGCGCTGGGCGTGGGGAGCGGCAGCGGCGGCGGCGGCGGCGGGGGCAGCCGGCGGCGCCGCCTCCTCGCGGCTAAAGGTGGGTGCTGGGGAAGTTTCCTCCTCTCCAAAGAGGGAGGCAGGGCGGGCTTACGGGTGCAAGCGCGGGGACCCGGGCTCACGCTAGAAATGCACGCCCTCCCTTGCCGCAGCTCCCTGGCCTCTGTGCGCTCGGGATCCCCGAAGTGAGCGCCCTGCGCCCCGGACCTGAGAGGCTCCACCTGCAGACGCCGGCCCTACCCTGGGCGGGGTCCAGGGACGCAGGAGAAGGGGAGGTCTGTGGAAGTCTGGACAACTTTGGGGGCTGTGTGTGGCGGGGTGGGAGCGTAGTGAGGGCGTCGCGGGCCCCAGCCCGGGGACTGCTTGAGCTGGGCTCGGGCGCCGGGTAGAAGAGACAGTTGTCTGCTCCTGCCCTAAGGGAGGGAATCGGCGGCGGTGCCTTCAAAGGACGGAGCAGAGCGCTTCTCCGGCTCTGAGGTGGATGGAAACTTGTAGGCTCCAGGGAAGCTCCCCCGCCCCCGCCCCGGCTCGCCTCAGGCTCCCCCAGGGCGGCTGTGGCTCCCCTGGGAACGCGCGCCCTCCCGGTGGGCCGCTGAGTCCGGAGAAGTGTGGGATGTGACGCCCTCCCCAGCCCCCCGCCGCCTCTCCGACTCCGCTGGGGCCCACCTGGCGCCCTTCCCCCTCCCACCCGGTGCGGTGGGAGATGCTGACCTCCCCGCTGCTCCCTCCCAGAAGGCTGCAAGGTCCTGGTGAACGCCCGGCGCTGTAAGGAGACAGTAGGCTGGCGAGCAGCGTACTTTGACAGCTGTCTGGGTGCGAGGGGAGGGCGCTGGGGTAGGGGCGACCGGAGGGCGGATCTGAAAGAGAAGGTCACGTGCAGGACGGTGCGGGGAGGGGCGAGGGAGGAGCAGAGAGGGAGCCGGGTGACGGTGGGCGCTGGGGAGGCAGTAGCAGATCTCGGCTGGAGCGCCCAGCTTAGTGATAACTTGTTGATTCTTTGCGCTGTTGACGAGCAGGGTATGCGCTTGGTTTGGAGGCTGTGGCCAAATCCGCCACGTAACGAGTAGGGGGGAACGTGATCGCTGGAATCTTGTCTGACCATCATCAGGGGACGGAGGGGTTTGCACCTGTAGATAAACAGGTTCCCTATTAGAGGCAACCTGATTTTGCAAGCTGGCTTTGAACTATAGCTTACCAGTGGCTCAGGGAAGGAATGTATACCAGGTTTAATTACTCTTGGAGGGTGAGGAGAGTAGATAGTTTGCCTCCTTTGGATCTCAGGGATGCTTCTCCCACAACTTGTGAATGATAACTTTGAGCAAAGAATAGGAGAGTTTCTGCTTATTCTCTAACCTTACATTTTTGGTGACATGATTTTGAAACTATTTCATAAGCAGACATCCTGTTTCTTTTCAACAATTCACCCCCCCCCCTTGAGAAGCAGTTTCTTTTTTGAGAAGACAAGGAAAAACTCATTATGAAAATATCTTAAAGTGTGGTAAAGGAGTCGCTGATACGAGGGATCATTCTGAGAGACTGTTGTTTTGGTAAAAACAAGAATTAAAAACAATGAACTTCCAAACCTTCTGCCGTCCTTCCCCTGTATAGACACTTTGTTAAACAGGCAAATGACATGTTTTTGAAGATTTTTAATCACTTTGTAGCAAAATAAATGGTATATTTATAAGCAGATGTCTGCAAACAGGGGAGCTCACAGCAAGTGAGGAAAAGAGAAAAGCTTGTTTGGATAGAGGACCTGGTGTGCTTATGCATTGCAGAGTTCTCAGGTCAGAATAGAAAGCTTTGCAGAGATAAAAGAGAAAGATGAAAAAGAAAAAAATCCAGGCTCCCAGTGATTCATATGTATGTGTACAATTATGTGCATTTTAATCAACACTTTTCATCTTCCTCACTTAGTATATACTCATTTTGTGGTGAAAACAAGCCATTTGTATTTCCAATGTAAAAAAGTTGATTGGCCCTAGAGGGGTGAGAGTTGTCTAGCGAATCCCCCTTCTTCCTTTTTTCCCCTTGCAACCACTGGGGGGCTGCAAAGAGCGCTGTTAGCTGCATTAAAAAAAAAAAAAAGAAATGTGTAATAGTTGATCAAAACAGAGACATTTATAATGACAGTTTAGTCGGTATTTACAGAACTGACTTTCCTTATTACGATGCAGTTGCATTTTACATTCCCAAATCTCACATCATCTCTGAAGAACATGAGCAATAGTAAGGGTATGCTTCCTGCCACTGACTTTGCCATTTCTAAGGTTCATATCATGATTACTCCTGTCACTGAAAAAGAGAAAAGTCAGGGCGACATGTGAAGAAGATTGAACAAAAAATAGCTTTCTTCCTGCATACAATTCTGTACTCACATGTAGAAGAAAATTGGGAATGTGGCTTCAAGCTGCCTGTCAGAGTTGAACACGCCCCCTGGACAACTGTCTGGAAACATACCTTCGCAACTTTGGGCTCCTGTACGACGTTGTGTCTGTGGGGCATGGCTCGTCTTGCCTTTGTATTCCTTGCTTCTTGCTGCAGAGAATTGAGCAGCTAATTCCATACAACTGTTTGGGGTTTTCACAGAATCAATGAACTCTTAGTGCAAACATATTCCCAATTTCTGAAATAATCCAGTGGCCAGGCAGTTATTATAACAACTTCCCTTTACTTTTCTCTATCTTGGCTATTTAAAAAAGACGAACACTTCTTGGATTCCTTGAAAAGACCAGATTCCCTTCATCCTGAATCACCTCTGGTTACCAGGCCAGGATGTGCTCATGGATCCTGTGGACCATGTCTTCAGGCTAGAAGGTCACCTTCCTCAGCCTAATCCCTTCTGTTACTCATCCCCTGGTCAGGCTTAGACAGGGCCTCCCCTAGGAACCTTTCCCCGTGGGTCTCCCAGGCTGGGCACCCCCAGAACACTGTGGCTCCCCCTCTGGTGTGCCTGTGCCCCTTGTCTTGCCCCAGCACTGCTCTGTGAGCCTTGAGGGCTGGAATCTCACCTTGACTTTCCCTGCCTCCCTAGGGCCAAGCGGCTGCCTGGTATCCAGGTGTAAGCTGAGCAGTCAGTGGTGATGGGCTTAGTGATTCTACCTGTTTGCAGTCACAGTGCTCTTGTTTCTTGACGTAGATGTTTGAGATGTTTTCTCCTCTCCTATATAAAATAAAATTTGGACTTAGAGAAACCCGGGTTCTAATCCTGGTCCTACTGCTTCCTGGCTAGATTATCTTGGGTAAATTAGCTAAGCTTTTGGAGCCTCAGTTTCCTTATCTATAAAATAGGGATACAAAAAATCTACCTTGCAAAGCGGTTGTCAGGAGAGGGCTTAGAAATCATTTAGCCCTCTTCATGGCATGCAAATGGCACTAAATACATAGTGACGGTAATTATTGGTTTCATAAACACTGGGCTCTAGGGTTTGAGATTTGGTGAAATCCCCTTTTCTGACCTCTTGGCAATTCAGTAGCTTTGTTCATATCTTCTCGCAGCCCAAGCTCTGTTCTCTCTCTGTCTCTTTCTTTGTATGTGCATGTGTGGAGAAACACCATGTATAAATGGAAGTGCACATTCACACACATTTGGCTTGAACTGTGAAAACATTTACTACTTTCACTAGTCTGTGGACGCCTTTGAGACCAGGACCCCCTTCCCATTCATTCAAAATCCCTGGCACTTAGTGCAGGGCCAGCCCAGAGTAAGGACTCAGCAATGTGTGCTGTATAAGTAAATAAACATGTCTCTGTGGGCCAGCTCTGGGAGGTGCGGGGCTTCTGGTCTCTGGAGGAAGAGCATCTGTGGTTGATTTGGGCTGTTAGGAGAGGTCCCTGCCAGTTAGCACTTTCGTCTCAGCCCTGCTGTTCCAGGAAGCAGAGAAGCATTTTTGTTTTGCTTAAGACAACCTCTCTGATGATGCCTGTTTACATGGAAGGGGGTAACCCAAGGTTTGATAATGAAATGGCAGCTTGAAACAGATGATTTTTATTATTTGTTGTCTGGCCCACCACTAACTGGACCCTGTGGAAATGTTTCCATTGGTGTGGTAAGTTTGAGATGGTCCAGGAGAGGACTGAATTGGGAGAAGGCTGCTGAGCTCAAGACATGTACTGAGTAGGACAGATGATTGCCATCTTAACCAGGTGGGGCTGCTGTAACGAAAATACCAGGGCCTGAATGGCTTATAAGCAATCGCAATTTATTTCGAACCATCTGGAGGCTGGTAGTCTGCGATCAAGGTGCCGGGGGTCGGGTTCTGGTAAGAGCCTCTTCCAAATTGCAGACTCCTGACTTCTCATTGTACCCACACAGGGTAGAGAACAGAGAGAAGAAGCAGGCTTTCTCCTGACTTTTATTTATAAGAGTACTAATCCCATTGATGAGAGCTCCACCCCCATGACCCCCTCTTTCCCCAGTCACCTCCCAAAGACCCCGCCTCCTCATGCCATTACTTTGGGGTTAGGGTTTCAAGGTATGAATCTTGCAGGGACACAAACATTCATCTATAACAGTCATGCTATGGACTTTGGGGGAGCATCAGGCAGAAGGCAGGGGTGGGCAGAGTTCAGAGAAGGATGCCTTCGGTGGGAGGCCAACTCAAACATGTACTGGGCCCTGTTCTTTAGCCTTATCAGCCAGTAGCTACTTCTCAGTCTTCTGTTATTCTCTGTGAAGGGAACAAAAAGATAAAGCAAGTTCCAGATATCAAAGAGCTCACACTCTGTCTAGGGCAAACATCACACATGACATGAACTACTGGAGAACTTCATAGCTGATGGGAAAAGGGTAGATTGTGCACTACAGACCTCAGAAAAATCTTGGAGGAAAGGAAGAAATTGGCAAGGATGGGAGAAGTCAGGAAAGATTTACAGAGAAAATGAAAGGGGTCTTGATGGGTGAGTATGCACTCGGTAAGCAGATAGGAGGGGGGCAGGACGGTGAATGCAGGATATTAAGAATGCACATGATTGGCACACAGGCAGGAGTGAAGAGGGAGCTCAGCCATGGCCAAATACATTTCTTTTTTTTTTTTCTTTTTTTTTCCCTTTTTTTTAAGGGGGGAGGGGCAGAGGGAGAGAGAGAGAGAGAGAGAGAGAGAGAGAGAGAGAGAGAGAATCCCAAGCAGGATCCACACCCAGCACAGAGCCTGACACGGGGCTTGATCTCAGGACCCCGAGATCATGACCTGAGCCGAAATCAAGAGTCAGATGCTTAACCGACTGAGCCACCCAAGTGCCCCATTTTTTTTGTTTTTGTTTTTTTTAGAGAGAGGGAGAATACATTTCTGTATACAGATTACAGAGCTAATAAAATAGTGAATGTTTATTGAATGCACACTATGTGCCAGGCACTTCTTTCAGCATTTCCCATGTGTCAGTTGATTTGGTCTTAACCCCAACTCTATGGTGAAGGTAGAATTGCTGTCCCATCTTTACAGAGGAGAAAACTGAGGCCCAGAGAAGTGATGTAACTTGCCCAAGGTCTCACAGCTTAGAGATTGTAGAACTGAGATTTGAACCCAGAACAGTGTGGTAGACATGGATTTCACATCACCTGGGCTTACCTACCAGAGGGATGTGATGTCTGCTCTGGGAAGGGTCTGAGTAAGGTCAGAGAGGCTCTTACTCTGTCTGAGCCTCACTGTCTGAGAACATTTGGGTTTCACTACAAAATTGCTGAAAGAGTCAGTTTCTCTGCGAGCCTCATTCTCTGATTCACTTCGCCATGAGGAGTAAACATGGCTTCTGTCTTCTGGTCCAGGCTGCTTGAAGCCTTCCTCACTTCCTGTCATGCTTGGCCTCACACAGAGAAGACAGCTGTCTGCATTTTGTGGTCTGCGATGTGCTTGCAGGGGTCTCCTGCACCAGAAAGGGCTCCCTAGCTGGTCTTTCATTTGGGTTAAAGATGGCTCCCTTCTGAATCCTTTGTTAAGCAGGCAGGGTGAATAAAGGCTACCATGAACACTTCCAAGTATATTAGATATACTCGAAGGCTGGCCGCTGGGGACAGTGAAGAGGGGATGCTGAAAAGTGAGTGTGGCAAGGGTGGGAGGAGATGGTATAGACAGAGTAGCAGGTACCTGACTACTCATAAGGCTGCCTTTTCTTATGTCATGGCATGATTATATATGTCAATTGCTCTTTTCACAAATACCCATTTTATAGGTTGGTAAAGGAACTCCACAGGGCCTGCAGCAACAGAGACAGAAATCAGACCAAGGGGTCTTACTGCTTGTAGGTGGTTGTAATCCAGCACCAGAGAGCCAGGTGATGTCTTGGACGATGTCACCCAAAGCCCACTTCTGCCTCTTCTTAGTGGTATTCTAATCCTTGGAACAAGCACTTATCCTTATAGATCCTTAGGACCTTGCCTGTCCCCAGCTCAGTGCCCTCTGCTTACATCAGTTCTCCTAGGGTCATCTCTAGCCCTGACCAATTTTTCTAGCTCATCTTGAGGCTTGCTTAATGTCTGCCTCCTCTAGGGTGCTCTGGGGTACCACCAGCCCCATGTATGCCCAACCTCTTCTCTCCCTCCAGAAACCTGCTGTTATTCTGTCTGTGGCCGCCTTTTGGGTGAAGGGTCCTCCTGTGCACTCACCTAAGTCGGAGTCCCAGGACTCCTCCAGCATGCATCTCTCTCCCCCATCACACCCTGTCCTTTATCATATCCAGTTGATTCTACCCATAAATATCTAGAACCTTCCCCTGTCTCTCCATGCCCCTGCTACTGCCTTATTCAGCAGGGCTTACAACGAAAGTGCTAAATTTTAATTTTGACCTCCTCCTCACTCCTCCCTCACACTGCTGTCAGGATGGGTAGCACCAACTCCAGTCCCACCAGGCCTCCAAGAAATTCCATCCCAGTCATCATGAATCCATCCTTTACCATCCATGCTAGGGGCTGGCAGGGTCCCAGGGTTTTGAGAATAGCTTCACACTCTTGGAATGGCTTCAAGTTTCTGTCTGTCACAGGCTACCCCTTGTGATGCCCACTGTCCGAACAGCATGGCCCCTCTATGTCCCCGGCTCTCTACTTACATAGGCAACAGAGTCTTTGCTACCACTGGGACTCTAGTACTGGAAATCCAATTCCTATATTACATTTTGTAGTCACTGCCCTGGGGTGGGAAGGGGTGCTGTGGGGAAAAGAGAGGGAGTAGGACACCAGTTCTTGTCCTAGAGGAAACCAGCCCTTCTCCCACCTTCTGCCTCGCCCATCCCTACCATAATCCCTTCTAGCAGCTCAGATAGTCCTAGAACACCGGCTAGGACAGGAAATGTCCGCAGAGGACTTCTGCCTGCACTCTTACAATCCAAGCCTCCTGTGAAGCGGGGATGCATGGGGGCCTTCTGAGAACAGGGAGCCTCACCCCTGATGGTAGTTTCTGTCAAGATAGTTCCAAACTCTGCAGCCGTCCATAAAAGGTGATGGTTTTCCCCTCACGTCTCATCAGGCCGCCTCTCTTCTCAAAGAACTTTCCAGCAATTTCCAGACAGCAAATACGATCATCTACCAAGAGCTGACTACGTTTGAGGCACTGCTCTGAGTGCTCTATAGGTTAATACTCATAGCCTTCCAGCCACTCAACCAGATGTGTGCTCTTATCATCCCCATTTTAAAGGTGAGAAAACGAAGGCTGGGAAGGTTAAGCTACTTACCCAGTTCACCCAGCTAGTAAAACAGTAGACCTGGGATTTGAATCCACCAAGTCTAGTTTCAGAGTCTGTCCTCTCCTCCACCATGTCAGTGATTCTCAACCCTGAGTGCACAGCAGAACCAGCTGAGACAGTTGTAAAATAGCAGTGATGCCTGGCACCCACCCCCGGAGACTCTGCGGCAATTGCTCTAGGCTAGGACCTGGGACTTCCTTTAAAGCTCTTAATGTCTTGTCTTGTCTTCCTTTTCTTTTCTTTTCTTAAATTTTGATCGTTTGTTTATTTATTTATTTATTTATTTAAGAGCGAGAATGAGAGCAGGGGGGATCGGCAGGCAGAGGGAGAGAAGCAGACTCTTCACCGAGCAGGGACCCCATGCAGGGCTCAGATCCCAGGACCCTGGGATCATGACCTGAGTGGACGGCAGACTCTTAACCGACTGAGCCACCCAGGTGCCCCAAAGCTCTTGAAGTTCTCGGGTATTTCTGATGCCCAGCCAAATCTGAGAAGCACTCCCATTGGCTACTAACAGTTCCCCAAGGAACATTTTGTTTCTTTACATGGTTGCAAGGCTGCTTCCGGGTGGGGGCCTTGTTCCTCTATATTTTACCACTTCTAATTTCCCCCCTCCAAGTGCCTGTTGCCTTCCTGCTCCCCAGGCAGATTGTGAGCCCCTCCAGGGGGAAGAACCCCAGACTGGATGCCCTCACACATTTTTAGAAGCAACAAGAGTGGCGTTTATAGCCTTTCTCAGTGTGAATTCCAGTGGCATCTGCTGGACTGGATGCCCTCACACATTTTGGTGTGGCTAATGTTCTCCTGACTCATCTGTAGAGCGAAGTGTTTTCAACTTTTACAAAGTGAATGCTGTTAATTGGGAGGGAGGGAGGGAGAGAGGAAGGAAAGATGGAAGGAAGGATAGAGGAAAGGAGGGAAGGAAGGAAGGAAGGAAGGGTGGATAGAGGGAGGGAAGGAAGGAGGGAAGGAAGGAGTGAAGGAGAGAAGGAAGGAGGGAAGAAGGAAGGAAGGAGCGAAGGAAGGAAGGAGGGAGGGGTGTAGGCAGGAGGGAAGGAAGGAAGGAAAAAAGGAAGGAAGGAAAGAAGGAAAGAAGGAAGGGTGGGTCTTAAAATCCCATGAACTGCAAACTCAGTACTTCCTTTCATTCCCCAGCGTTTCTGTGCATTTCGAGTGATGGCTTGTCTTTTACTCCCTCCCAGACAGGGTCTGGAGGGAAGAAGCTGGGGCAGTTTACAGCAAAGAGATGTGTGCCAAGAAATCCTGGCAGAGCAAAATGAGCTGAAATTCTAGGACTGTATGGGCTTAAACTGCCCTTGCGTGTGGCCTAGAGGACCGGAGTAAGTGATTTTCTAACTCCAGAGGCAGGGAGAAGAATCTCCCACACTCCAAACCTGTTCTACCCTCTATTTCCTGTCTAACCATTAGTGATTCGTTCCTTTGGGTTAACATTGCCCATGGTAGGTTTGGAACCATGAGCTACAGCTGCAGAAGAGAGACCCCACATGAAAGGTTAAACCCCATTTCCATTTCCCTGTTACTCCTGTTTCTTCTCCCATTTTGTGACTTCTATCACTTTGCATGTCCACAATGTCTGTTGTAGTATATAGTTAAACAAATCTGCAGTCTTCAAGCCAGTCTGACAACAGTCAGTATGGACTTGTGACCTGGACCCACTGATCAGTGTGGAGCTGGGGGGCAAACTGTTCAGCTCTCTGGGGTTGGCTTTGTGCCACCTCCCTCCTCTACCCACGGATGTTCTGAGGATCCACCTGGAAGTGGCTCTAAATGCCTTTTGAAAGGATAAAGGGCCTACAAAAAGAAGGTGATCAGATTTAAGAAATTTGTTGGAGACTTTGGGACTCAACTCCCCCAAACAAAATCCTGTATCCTTTTTTTTTTCTTAGGCCTTACCTATTTATCTATTTAGTTAAGTATATTTTCAGGAGAAGTTTGAATTTAGTGTTAAGTCCCTTCCCGGCTCTTTGATGTACAGCGGGCACGTGCCACACAGCTGGTGGTCACCATGATTACCCACGAATGCAGCAGGTGCAGGTCCATAAATTTTCAGGGAAGAACCAGTCAAAACTGTTAGTATTATGTCAAGTTGATGTGTCATTTTCCAATTTGCATGGATAACTGCATTGCAGCAAATTAATTAAAACAGATAAATGTTAATCTAATGCATGTCTCCTTGTAATTAATGAAATATAGCCATTATAGGGGTGTTTGATTTATTGTTTTAATTTATAAAATGCTGAATTCTCCTATAAAGTTGTAGTAATAGGAGAAGCTGACCCATATATAGCATTAGGAAAAATAATCACATTTCTATAAATTAATCACTCTCTAAAAGGATATAGTTCATTAACACCATGAACTGAAAGTGTTAGATGTAAATTAGATTAACCTTTTTAGTGACACTTCCATTTATATTGTGTATTCTCTTCAAACTCAAAGCACTTTACATATATTAATTCAATTAACCCTCCCCAGACCCTTGTTAAGTAAGTACATATATCAAAGTTGGAAGGGAGGAGAAATGAAACCCTTCAAAGATATTGAAGTCCTGGTCTTCGGATGCATTATTTATGATTTCCTCTGCAGCGGTACAGTTTATCCTGGACTTAGGTAGCTTGAGAACATGGGTAGGTATTCAGGCTCACTCTCTCGGCTGCCAGGAAACACTTAGCATGTCCCTCTGTCCCTGAAGCCAGAGATGCTTCTGCCTGATGCTCAGGACAAACGCTCTAAGGAAACTTCTGCCTTATTGCATAAGATGTACCCCAGTGGCCCTGGGTTTGGCAGCGAACAGGGCATTGCCAAGTAGTGTGGGTGACAAGACCTTAATACCCACTTAGGCATCCAGAGGGTCACCTTCCCTTGGGCCGGCTGCTGCCCCGCCTTTAACCCCCTCCTCTTGATCATCTAGAAACTGAGGATGGGCCAGTGAACAAGATTTTGGGATGTGAATGGGAGAAGAAACACATCTTGGTTATTTACAAAGTTAGATAGAAATGTACTGGTTAAGAGGGGAGATGGAGCCGGGCTGGAGGTGGGTGACCGGCTAGGTGTGAGACAGGTTAGGTGGCGGCTCATCAGCACCTCTGGGGCTGATGATGCTGGGGGCCATTGCCAGAGTGTATCTTCTTCTGGGATAAGTAATGTGAATTAACTTTCCCATCAGTGAAATAGCTTAGTCATAAGCTCCGTCTTTAATCTATAGCATTGAACAGTGCACATTTGGGAGAACATCTTTTGTCACTGCACTGATGAGAATTTTGTTGTGACCATTGGCTGCTGCAGGTCTAACACTCTCGCCACCACACTCTTCTGTGTCACTCTGTGGATCCTGTGCGTTCCCGTCAGCATTCTCTTAAACCCTAGATGGTAGAAGTCCTATGTATGTAAATCATGCTTTTCTTTTCCAAACAGGTCATTAAAGGCACTTTGATATGATATCAGATACATGGGTCTGTAGAGTCAAGGATGAAGTTTTAAGTAGGAAAAGCTTTGTCATCAGTTAAAACGGGACGGCCCCACGGGATGAGGCCCATGGAGTTTCTCCCACCATGGCTAGGGAAGCAGGCGAGCAGGAAGAGGGGTAGACTTCTGGATGTGCTGAGATTTCTAGGCTGTGCATGTAGTCCACAAAAAATGAGCAAATGGGAATCTCTCCAAAGTCAGAACATTTACTTCTGGATCTGAGGATATACTGGTTGGTACCGAGCATTAAAGCTTTGGCACTGTGCACAGGGAAACCCCACTGACCTTCCCCATCCAGACCCAGACCCCCAGAACTTCTGAGGCTGGCATTGGGAAGAAAAGCTCCTTGGTGGGGGGTGGGGCAGGTGGGAGCTGTGAAGCAGGGGTGGGGCAGGTGGGAGCTGTGAAGCAGGGGTGGGGCAGGTGGGAGCTGTGAAGCAGGGGTGGGGCAGGTGGCTAACAGCTCTGGTTCTGACCCTGGCATCTCCCTTCTAGGGGCAGAGGTTTTTTTCTGTGATTAATGCTGCCACTCCCTGCATAGGCTGGGGTAGGGACCCAGAGTGGAGAGAGATACCCTCTTCCTGGAACTCTGGCTCAAGTGGGAACATTTCCTTTTATTCCCACATCAAGGCTAGAGCTTGGACCCAACAGGGTTTTACTGAAGTCTGAGGATCCATAACAGGGAAATACACTGAAAGGATTATGAATCTAGACCACTGGTTTTCATCCGTGTCAGAATCTGTGGCCCCTTTTTACAAAAAATATTTTGTGATGCCCCCATTATTATCCTGAAATGGAATTTACTGATATTATTACCTGCTTATATACATAATTTAACAAATCAGTGTAATGCCTTAACTGAAATATAAAGGAAATCAAAGGAAAACGTATAATAAAATAATATGTGATGCCCTGGGCCCAACTCTACTGGAGGAAGTAGTGAATTAGATGCTTGCTGTGAATCCTACAGCTATAAATGCACATGGATCCAGGTGTGTTGTACTGGCAATTCAAATGTCATGGGCAGTATTGAGGTGATGTAATGTTTCGAAATGGTGAGGTATTTCTGGTGAAGTCCTGAACAAGACAAAGTACACTCTGGCCTCAATTTATAGGATGGCTGTATTCCTGGAAAGCTTGGGGTTTATTAAACCTACACAAAGAATATTTAGCTGACCCACTCCAGTGCCACTGGCATAAGGAGGAGACTGTGGAGCTCTACATGATGTGTTGGGGGACTTTCAACCCAAGAGATGCCTGGACACCTGCAACACTCTCACTCACTTACAAATTCCCAGGTCTGGGCCCCTAGGTGGCTCAGTTGGTTAAGCGTCTGCCTTTGGCTCAGGTCATGATCCTGGGGTCCTGAGATTGAGCCCCGCATCGGGCTCCCTGCTCAGCGGCGAGTCTGCTTCTCCCTCTCCCTCTGCCCCTCCTCCCTGCTCGTTCTCTCTCTCTCTCAAATAAATCAATAAAATGTTAAAACAAAACAAAACAAAACAAATTCCCAGTTCTAGGAGATACCAAAGATGGATCCCATATGTGCTTGCAGGCTGAAATTGCCTTATGGGGTAGATAATTTCTGGAACTATAGTCTTTCCGGGTGCCTTTTGGGGAAAAAAGGAAAATGCCACCTGGACAACTGAAAGAAGTTGTCACATTTCACAAGAAGATCTTCTCAAGAATAAGAATTTCCAGTGAAGCATGTTGGAAGACCTCATAAAGCCCATAAACCATGTGCTGGAACATTATTTAGACCAGAGGAAAGAGAGGACTGCTACTTTGCCTAGTTAAGTATAGAGATATCCCCTGGTCTTTCCCCTCTCCTGCTTCTCTACTCCATAAACACCAAGAGCAAGTTGGAGGGGAGGGGGCGGACTACACTTGGCCCCTCCATCAGAGACTTGGGAATGCCTTGCCTTTGTAGGGGGGCAGGGAGAATAGATCTTTGGATCAGATAGGAGATTGATGTTAAAAATGACCTGGATTGAGCCTTAGTAATTGAAAGGGAATGAAAAGTTATGGAATTGGGCTGGAGTATCTTTGAGCCAGTTTCCACCCAGTGGGGAAGAGGACGTTGACATAGCATAGTAGGGGCCAAAAATCACATCATTTTATGTTTATAACCCAATGGATTAAACTCCAACAAACAGGATAGAGTACTTATTATGGTCAGTACTAATTTTTCAGAGTTAAAACACTGGTCTCTTAGATGGAAAATTCTTCCTTAGTGTTCTCATTGATTATGTAGAATGAGGGTTTTTATTGTGTTTTGTTTTTAATCCCTAGGTGTCTTGTTCTTCTCCCTTCCTTCACATAAGCTTGAGGTGTTACAAAGAGAGAGGCTGCATTGCCAAAGAGAGCGTCAGTAACTTTGAGATGAAAATGCATTTTAATATTTTGATTTAATAGGAAATGGTATATCCCCTTAATAAGTAGTTCAGTGACATTTGGTAGTTGTGTAATATTTGACTTGGAGTGGAGTTTATAAAAATTTCAGCCCAACAATAACTTCAGGGCACTAAGGGATGTATGTATTTCTGAAATGAGAAGACCTGGTTGACATTCTGATTCTAAAATCAACATCATCTCTTATGCGTCACCATATTTTCAATTATAATGGACTATAAGCTGTGAATTTAAAAGCAGCTTCCCTGCGAGCTCCCGCACAGACCCAGCTTGTGTGGAATAAAGAGAAGAGCCTGGGTGGGAGGGAGAATTCTCACGCCCACTCTTCCAACTTAACTTACTAAAATGCTTCCTTCTCTGAGACGGCTTTGGTAGCCCCCCGCTCCGCCGCCCATCCTGGCCCCCCGACACACACACACTGGTTCCTTGGGGATTTTTTTGAAAGTGGAATCTCCTCTAACTTCATGGGGAATTTACATACCGATTTCCCTGAAATGATTGAACTTGGGAAAGGTAAAATCATGGCAGGAAAGGCCTGAGGTTGTGTGAAATATACCTCTGATAGCCAGACAAAAGTATTTCTCACAGAAAGCTTGGGGAGTAAAACAGGTGTCTAGGGCATGGTGTTCTGTTATCTCTCTGGCATTTCAAGATAGATCCAGATCTTCCCTACTTGTTAGTTTCCCGTTTCAGCATCCTCTCACTCTCCAAGGAAAAAAAAATGCCCTACATGGATTATACCCAGGTCCAGGTATGGTGGTCTTTGGCAGCAGTTAGGGTCAGGGGTTACACTTAGGCAGTCCTAGGGTGCAGTGGTTTTGTGGAGTACTGGTTTTTTTTTTTTTTTTTTTTTGCCAGGAGGCTCAGAAGCAGACCTCCCTATGCCAGAAGGTGATCACAAAACCAGGTCTGGATGGCCCCCCAGTCTACCCATAGCCAGCCTGGGATGAGGAAGGGCCAGCTCTTTTCCCCATCCATCCCATTCAGCAGGGCTAGAGGAATAGAAGAGCTACTGAGTTAGGTGGAACCTGCTACCAGTGGCTTGGAATCAGGGGCTTCCTCCCCAGAGGGGCTGTGTACTCCAGGCTGGAGCTTATGGTAGGTCTTGATCCCCTCTTCAGCATGCATTGTTATTGGACTCAATGCCATGCAGGTTGGATGGAGACTAGACAGTAGCCATGGGGCGGGGAGGGGATTTAGGTGGCCATGGATGGTGACTGTAACTGACACCAGCAGTGCCCTGCCCACATTCCCTCTGCTCCTGCCATTTTCATGCATTCAGGCCCTACTTCCAGCACCAGGGGCCCTTTGCCTGTGGCTCTCTCTGGCCACGAGAACTGTCTCTGCCTGTGTGTGTGCCAGGTCAGAAGACCAGGGAATTGACAACCCCAGGAATGGTCCTCAACCAATGACTGACAGGAGTTGGTGGGTCAGTACCCCAGCACCCTTGTCTCTCTGGTGAGAGAACATCTGCAGCCTGGCACACAGTCCCCCCGAGGTCCCCTGAGGCCTGGGCTCCACGCACCCCCAGTGGCGACTTGCTCCCATCCTTTGTTCCTGAGTCTTTCCTGACATCATCTCCCAGATACACCACCTGCCCCCCAATTCTGGCCTCAGGCAGGGCCTGCTTCTGAGGGGCCTCAAACTGATAGAGGGAGTGAACAAGAGAAGGTATTTTATAGGGAGTGTGTGCTGTGCTCTCTCCGGGCTCTTCCTCCATACCGTCCCCCAGGGTAAGTCTTATACTTCAGGATCTGGGCGCTGGGGTTCCTTGGCACATCCGGTCAGGCTTGCTTGGCAGCTCTGCGGTCTCAGAGGGATATTTGGAGGACTCTGCTTCGCCCCAGCTGGCGTCTCCCTTCACTGCACATGGAGTGCTCGTGTGTGGCACTTAGGCATTCCTTCACACGCACTGGGGTAGAAGGCCTCCCTGCAGCAGATGCCCTGGCAGGGCCCTGCAGCCAGGGCTGGCAGCTGGTATGCTGCACCCAGGACTCTCAAGGCTCCTGGAGGGCGGGGTGGCCCCAGCTTCTTCCCCAAGATCAGGACTCAGGTACCTCCTGAGGTAACTTAAGTTGAATCAGACTGAGTGCCCGCAGCCCACAATCATTCACGCGTCTGGGGGAACATCTGGCCTCTGATTGCAGCCAGATTTCTCGAGTGTCTATTTTCGGCATTCTCCCAGAACACCTATAAGTGAATTTGCAAAGCAGTTTTACCTCTGTCTGAGGCACTTCCTTCGCCGATGTAGAATAGCCCGCGGAATGAAAGATCTCTCCCCTGCACCCACCCCCGCTTGCCCACTGGTCTGAATTACCGTGGTCATTCTGTTATTTCAGTTAAGGCGCTACAGAATCTGACTGCTACGGATTCTACCCTTTCTCTGAGAGACTTACTGCACTGGGCCACTGTCAGCGGAATAGTCTGATGTGAATTAGTTCCTCAGCTTAGCCTCAGTCACATGGCCCAGCTCACGTGGATGGGATTTAGTATTTTTTATGTTTTTGACAACCAGATGACTTTATTTCAGAGGTGAGTGTTATCAGCATATAAAATATATGTAAATAGGCCATTTCAGGTGCTGAATATAACCTCTAATTTATTTAAAAAGTTCTCTTAATTCTGGGTGGCTGACTGATGTGCGGTGTATAAATAGTATATGGATCCTGACTTGGTGTATTGGTCCTGATTATACCACTTAGAAGCTATGTGATCTTGGAAAGGTTGCTTCACTTCTCTGGAGTGTCAGATTTCTCCTCTCTAAGATGGGTATATTAAGTCCTATTTCAAGATGCTGTTATAAAGATAAAGTGAGCACAAGGACATAAAACACCTGGCATACAAGAGTCTGGTGTTCTGCTTATCTAACGCTACCCAGCAAACTACCCCACAGCTTACTGATGGAAAGCAACCATTTTATTATGCTCATAGATCCCATGGCTCGGGAATTTAGATAAAGGGGAGGGAGGGAAGGAGGATAGCTTGCTTCTGTTCCATGGTGTCTGTGGCCTTAAATGACTAGGAATTGGTTAGGATCACCTGGAGGTTTCTTTATTCACACATCAGGTGTCTGAGCTGGGCCGACTCAAGGCCCGAGCTCAGTTGGGGCTACTGATCAGAGCCTGCACGTGGCCTCCTCCCTGCACGAGGAGGGGTAGTCCTACCTCTCATGGTAGCTCAGGGGTCCAGTGCACAAAGTGGAAGCTGCAAGGCTCTTGTGGATCCAGCCGGTCCCTCTCCTGAGTCATCTAAAAATAGGCCCTTCTCACCTCAGGTGTGACTCTTACTAGATGATTCTAACTTGGTTCTGTTTGTCTCTGACCTTGGCCTTAGCCAGACTGGTCATGACTCTCCCATGGCCCACAAGAGAAAGGATGGAGGATGTTTATTTCCTATGCAGCAGGCCAGGGCACACCCTACGTGGGGGGCAGCATGCATGGTGAGAACTCTGAAGGACAGACAGGTCCCTATAGGAGGTTGGACCGGAGGCCAAAGGGAAGTGTGGGGGTAACGGTGGTAAGAGTTTGAGGATGGTTATCCCTGTCCTAGAGACTTTACACATGTCAGCTCACGTCATCCTCACAGGAGCTATGTGAGGTGAGTCCCGTAACTTCCCCATTTTATAGGAAGAAGCTGAGTCTCCGGGTAAGCTTTAGTAAGTCCGTAAGTACTGGCATTGGGACTTGAAGCCAGATCTGTCTGACTTCAGAGCCTATGCCCTTAATATCACTGTGGTTTGCAGTCTCCCCTTGGTGATGCATTTTTATATTTTATTCTCTATTTATTGTGCATTAGTCATTTTCCCTGACCCCATTCTATACTCATTGAGGGCAACAGTGTGTCTTTTCCTCTTATATTCCCCTCCTGTGCACATGGGAGACCCTCAGAAAATAACACTGGGGCTTGGCAAAGAGGCCACCATCCCCTTTCAGGGCCCCAGCTAAGTGATTGACTTGTTAGCCACACCAGCTGGGCTCCGGTGGGTTGAGAGCAGGGAAGGCATTGTTGCTTATATCCTAGTCTCCAAAGGAAATTTCGTTCTAGTTTACTGTTGAAGTATGGGTTTTGAAATTGAAACACAGAAGGTCTACTAAAGGGATGTTCCATTTGGAATGGGCTCTCTCTCTCTTTTTTTTTTTTTTTCCCTGTTTTCAGGTTAAAAGCAATAACCATGAAGCAAACAGAAAGAAAATCCTCCAAAGAATATTGTGAATGGCTCTGACAGGTTAAAGCTGCTGGATAAATGTGGAATTTACATGACAAAATCCTGAGCACAATGCTGATTGTCATTCACAGTAATAGCATTCCCCAAAAAGCTAAAAATCTTAATTAAAAAGAAAGACCACATAATTTATATTTGCTGGTTAAGTGTCCTTTTGCCTGAGGAACTACTCAGACTATACTGTTGCTCTCCCCGAATTGAACTTCACCAAGGCTGGGGCTGCTTCGTGTCCTGAGCCCTTATTCCCACCTCCTCTTCCTGGGTTTGGCAGGCTGCCTGGAGCATAGGAGGCTTCGGGAATGATCCAAAAGACGATCCTCTGCCCTCAAGAAGATGTAAGTTTTAGTGGGGAAACTAACTAGCTGACAGATTAAAATATTAAATGGTGATTCTGGACAGGAGGGCAACACGAGCCTTGAGTGAGGCTGGAGAGTGGGGGCTGGTGGAGTTGAGGGAAGGGGATGCCTGCCCTGAGCAGGAGTTGGTGGAGGGCGGCCTCCAGCCACACCTGACACTTAAGAGCTGTTTCACCCTCTAGGCAGCACCACTTCCTCTCCCTGTGGGACTGCCTCTCCTCCCTACCCACAACCTCATCCCAGATCTCTGCTGGTGGAGAGAGACCAAGTCTCCTCATCTGGGACTTTTTCTATGAAGTTTCACCTTTCTCCTCCCACAATTGTGCCGTGATTTTAGCCTGTACATACCTCAAATAGAGTTCATGCAATCCTTTTTATTTTTAATTTGAAAAGCTGAGTTTACCTACCAGATAGTGAGGTCTGTAGAGAAGCAGAGCTTATGCCTGAATTCATCTCTGTTTTCCAGCCTTATAATTAACTGTTGATTGGGTAAGTAAACAAAGGAATGAATGGATGTTGATTTAATCAGATGCCTTGTAGACTCTGGAGAAGGGATATGATGTCAGCAAAAGTCCCAAGGTCAGGAGAGAGCATGTGCCATGTTGGATACATGCTGAGACCAGCCTGTTTGCCATGGGCTTCCATCTGAGGCATGGGAAGAACAGGCATCCCTTTCTAATGTTGGGCCCTGCAGCCCTGAGCTAAGGGGGCTGGGCCAGCACAGGAAATGTTCTCAGGCATTCATGGTCTCAGAAATACCATGGGAGCCCATGTGTCAGGCTCATCTGATTCTTTTTTCCTGCTGAGTTATTGCCTGTGAGAAGTCACTATCTACCCATCAGCGGGAGACCCCATGTTTGATGTTGATCCACACTGTGGATGCAGCCAAGGCCATACAGAGACAGGGCTCAGCCAGGGCACCAAGGCTGCTTGCCCTCCTTCCCAAAGGGAGCCTGGGGCCAACTCTCACTCAGAAGGCTGGCCAGAGAAAATACTGTTCCAGCCTGATTGAATACATTGTTGTCCTGGGACGGAGTATGGCCACCAGCACCCTCACCCCATAGTCATGTCTCCTAGGATCTTGGGGGTGCAGTACTGCCAATGAAGACCAAGAATATAGCTGGCCCACTCTTGGAAGGGCTTAATGGTCACATGGTGTAGGTGCCCCGCCTCTAGCACGTGTCCAAGAGGTGTGGGAGTAAATGATATGTGCTCATTTCTTCTGAGCTTTATCTTTCTGCTGTTCATATTTCTCCTTCCTCTGCCTCCATAATTACTTTTCTCCTTTGGCACCAGCCTGCATTTCTATACAAAAGACTGAAATCCTTCATAGCATGTGATGGGGCACAGGGAATAAAATAATAAATTTGGTTTTTGCCCAGGGAAGCATGATGAACCTGGAAGACACAGCTGGCCATGCTGTACTTGGTGGGCTGAGGGAACAAGCACTGGGGAACGGAGATGCATTAGGAACCTACACAGAAACACACCTGGCAGCCTGTGCTCCCTCCAAGGCGTTGGTGTATGTCTCTGTAGAGTCAAGACTGGACAACAGTCTCATGCAAAGGAAGCCCAGCGTGTCTAGGAAAAGAGGTACTCTGTGAAGTATTGTGCATCATGTCTCCATAGGTATACCATATTCGTTAATTCTAGGATCATCTTTTTTTCAAATGTTAACATCTCTAAAATCAGGATGAGTCTTAAAATCAATGTCCTAAATGTCATGAAATGTGATAAATGGTAGTGTCATTCATTGGCCTGTTTGCTGTCTGATCTCTTCCTGCTCTTCTGTTGCTCCACTCTGTGTGGCAGGGAACTACGTTCTCCAGCTGCCTTGCCAATTGCTTCTGGCTAGGTACAACCAATGGGAGGCACTGGTGGAATACTGGGGAGGGTGGAAAAGGGAGAAGCCAAAGTATTTCTCCCTCTCTTTCTCTGCCTGGGGTGTTCTCATTGCTGCCACACATCTGTCCTTGCTAATTCCCCTCCTGCAGGGAAGACATGGCAGGGTTTCAGATTCTGCCATGTGGCCCCACCTCTTGGGCTCTGGTGATCCTTCACCTTTCATTTGTCCCTCCATCCCTGGATGGTACTGGCTTCCGGTCTTGCCGCTTGCTGTTTAGCTTCCCTATACTATATCACTTGGATAAGTGATTCTTTGCATTAAACTTCCTCTCCTTGAAGTACCTAGAGTAGTTACAGTTTTCCTTGTTAGATCTTGATTAACACAGAGATACATCATTATAAGATCAAACACAAACACAACAAGAGGAGCCATTACTTCTCTTCCCCAGATCCTCATAATCTGGTCAAGTTAAGGTTACCAACAGTCCCTTTGATGCCAATCTCAGAAGACTCTTTGAGGTCTGTAGCACTTGACAGTGTAGCTATCCCCTTTTGTTGAATCTCCCTTTTCCCTGTTTCCTGGGGCATCCACCTCTTCTTTCCCTTTGCTTCTTGAATTTCCTCAGTCTTCTTTTCCCAGACACCTCTTCGGTAACACCCTTGAATGTTGGGTTCTGCAGATTCCCAGGATTCCTCTGCCCTTCTTTTCACTCTACCTGCTCACACCCACAGCTTTAAATACAAGCTTTCTGCAGGATGGGGCTATATCCCAAGCTTTAGACACAAAATTCTGCTATCCTTGGGTTGTCTTATAGATCTACCAAATTCAAAATGTCCTTGGCTGAACTCCCCTTCTCCATCCCCGACCCTATACCAGCTCATTCTGCTGTATTCACTATCTCAAGAAATGGAGCCTCATCCATCCTGAGATCCAGACTAGAAACATCAGAAGGTCATCTGGGACTTTTCTCTCTACCTCCCAAATCCAGCTGGTTTCCAAACTGTATACCCAATGGTGTGTATAAATATTTAACTATCAGCTCTCTGCAGTGGGGGAAAAGCCCTCGGATTCATGGCACTTGCCATTTTTTTTTTTTTTTTTTTTTTTAGTGTAGATATTCCCATCATGGCTGTGATTTCAAGCTACCAGTGTGCTATCACTGAACACGGGCTTGGGAACGGATGTGTACAGTCAGTTCTTGTGAGCTGGTATGCGCCTGCTCGACGTACCCCTGCACTATTGCCATTCTTTTATTCCATCTTCTCTGGCTCAGCCTTATCTAGACCCCTGTTGAGATGCCTCCTTGCTGCCTTTTCAGTCTCTTTCCTTCCTAGGCATCCTTCCCAAGACCTGAGCATATCAGCCTCTAACTGAGAAGCTTTGGGAGTTTCCCATTGCTTAGGAGAATACCAGAGACAGAGTCTTCTTGGCCTTGATTCTGGAGGATGTGGCCTCACACTGGGCTTGAGTCACTAAGGGGCTGACTCTCTTGACGTTTTTCTTTTTTTTTTTCTTCTGTGCCCTTCATCACTTTAACTGTTTTAAGTATGCAACCATATATTTGCTTGGTGGGCTGTGCATTGATGACCATGAAAGAAGCCAGAGGATGATTCAACTTTGCACCTGGGGGCTGGGAATGGGGCTAGAACTCTTTGAGATAAGGGGACAGGTCTCCTCAACGTGTCAGTCATTTTGGGCTGCTGCAAAGACTCTCATGAAACAAATTATAGTTTAGAGGGCCACATCTTTGGGAAATTATTAAATAGGTCATGAAAAACTGAAGATTCTCTTGGATATGTGTTATGTTAGAGAAAACAGATTCAAATGCAAGCTGTTCCTCTGCCTAATTGCTAACCCTTTCTTCTAGAAATAACAATTTACCAAATGCCTCCTTGGGTTGGGCCTGGAGATACAGAGATGAGCAGGACATAGCTGAAGCTCACAGGCTAGTGAGTGACTGTGGAGTTCCAGTACTTCTGTCTGTTGTTCATATAGGAAAGTCAGGGAAAGACTTCTGAAATTAGCCTCAGCCAGTTAGTGCTTTTACCTCATCTTCCTCTTTATGCATGGAGCCAAAGTGCTATCAACCCTGCCACCCACTTCCTAGTGCTCTTGTTTTATTGGGGTTTTGATTGAAATAGATGACTCTGAAAAGCTGTGTATAAGAACTTAATATAGCATTTTATTAATTTGTGTCACCATTGTATTGTGTGTGTGTATGTGTGCACGCATGCACACACATCCTCACCTCTTTCCTAGATATTATGGCAAGGTGGGGTGGGGTGACAGGGGAAGTGTAAATGAAGGGGAAGATCCCACCTCTGCCTCTCAAGGGGCTCACACCAAAATATGGATTCAAATGGAGTTTCAACAAATTGTAGAATAAAATTAGGTGACAACATATGGTGCATACCAGTTGGTTCTCTAGGTGGTCTAAAAGTAGAGAAAGGAACATGGATTCGAATTATAGAGTGGCAACTTGCAGTGAAGACATTTCTACATTTTCACAGATGCAAGGATTAGAGAAATGCAATCTGGTTCTTGTCCTTACTGCAGGGTTTGCTTTTTCAAGGAACAAGAAAGACTAGAGGGTTTCCTTGAATATTGTTTATTTTATTTATTTTATAATTAAAAAAATACATTCTCATTGTAAAAACTTAAGGAAATACATAAAAAGTAACAAGTTTAAAAATTTGCATTAAAAGATTAAAAATTACCCATATTCCCCATCACTCAGAGATAATCCTAAAAATATTTCAGAGATTTTTCTATGCATATTTTTACATAATTTAGTTCATACCATATATACAATTTATGTCTTGCTTTTTTCACTTAACATTATCACATAAGTATTTTTCCAGGTTATTAAAAACTCCTTATATGCATTGCCTTTAATGGCTACATAATATTTCAGTGTGTGAGCATACCCTAATTTATTTGAGCAGTCATTTTGTCAGTTATATTAGTGGTTTCCATTTTTTTATTATAAATAATCTTGCAGTGAAAATTTTGTGTCTTTTTATGTCTTGGGATACAGTTCTAGAAAAAGTTTCAAAGGATAAGGACATCTAAGGTTCCTGAAATGTTTTGCCAAACTGCTTTCTAAGAGGGATCCATTGGTTTATATTCCTATTTATATCCCTCTATTTCTCTATCCTTTACTATTATTTTTAACAGGTATAATTAATATACAATAAACTGCACATATTTAAGTACAATTTGGTAAATTTTGATATGCATATATACCCATGAACCCATCATCACCACCAAGATAATCAATACTCATCATCATCCCAAGATCATGGGAGTTACCACCTCACAACATTTCCTCATGCCCCTTTATACTCCCTCCCCACAGACAACCACTGTTCTGCTTTCTGTCACCGTAGGTTAGTTGGTATTTTCTAGAATATATGTAAATAGAATTATACAATATGTACTCTTCTTTTTGTCTGGCTTCTTTACTCAGCATAATTATTTTGAGATTCATCTGTTGTAGCATATATTAATCATTCCTTCCTTTTTATTACTGAATAGTATTCCATTGTGTAGATGAACCACAATTAGTTTATCCGTTCAGCTGATGGACATCTGGGTTGTTTCCAAATAAAGCTGCTATGAACATTCATTTACAAGTCTTTAGTGAACATATGCTTTAATTTCTCTTGGGCAAATACCTAGGAATGGAATGGATGAGTCATATGGTACTTGCATGTTTAACTAACTAGCATCTTTTGTTAGTAATAATTATGTCCTAGGATAAAACAAGTGCATTATCATGATAATAATAGTAATTATTATTTAAGTGATTTTAACTGGCTCATTGGACATTGCACTGGTTCCCTGATCAAAGATGAGGTGGGGGAGGAGTAGGAATGAGGAGGGGGACAGAGACCTCCTTCCTGCTCCACTTTTAGGTATTCAGCAGAGAGTGAGCAAGGGGGATGGTCTGTTCATACTTTCTACAACCCCTGCTCCCCACACTGGGTCTATAGCCCAAGCTCTGCTCTTGATACCTCTAGACTCTTCTGCATTTTCCTCAGAACAGACTCAGGTCCTTCTGGTCTCTGATTGGAGTATCCTCCTTGGGTTCAACTTCCTTTCTCTTTACAGTACTTTGTGATGACGTGACCTAATCCTCCTCTGCCAGTCACGTCACCCCCTTCATCTTGTCTACACCCTGTAGCCTTCCTAGTTTGAAGAGTGGGGGTGGAGGGGGAAGGTAAGGAACTCCATGAAGGAAGCCTTGAGCTTCTTGCTTGCGGTCCTTGGCATGAAGAGACCTTTAATAAAGAAATGTTGAACAAATGAATGCAAAAATTTATATAATAAGGCAACAACTAAGCAAGGAGGGAGTGATCAAACCTGCCTGCCTTGGGCAGTTGGAGAAGGCCTCCTGAAGTGTATGGCACTCTGTGAGAAACCAGTACAAGATTTTTGTGGCTCAGAGGACAGCAACAGAAGGAGGGAACTGCATTTCTTGTTCCAGAAACACTCTATACACCGTAACATTGCACAGTCCCAGTAAACATGTGGGCTGGATTATCATCTCCACTTTTCTAATGAGATAATGAGACAGAGAGTTTGGGAAGTCTGCCCAAGCTCTCAGTGAATAGGGAGCGAGCTGACAGAGTGTACACCATCTTTGAAGGACCGGGATAGGCCTTGACATGACGAGAAAAAGGGTGAGATCATTTTTGTCCTCTGAGTGGTGTGAGGCACCTGCTCTTTATCCATCGATCCTGGAAACATGAGCCCCTGTGCTCTGCAGAAGAATGTGCTGTGGCTGAAAGGGCCCGAACCTCCTTCCTCCTTTTCTGCTCTTCTTCCTAGGAGCACATTCTGTGGCAAGATGTGGGCTGGGACCATTCCCTCTGCCCACTGAAGCTGCCCAAGGATGTCCAGCTCACATATGGCCTACACTGGGGCCCTGGACCCCGGCATCTTGGGGGTGATTTAGGAGTCAGGAAGACGGGTGGAGAATGGTATTGTCCCCGTGCCAGTCTTCATTTTTTTCTGTGTCTTATCGGAGTCACTCACCATGTTGATCCTAGAGACAAGTTTCTGATATATCTGATAAGGTCTTTGTTTGAATTCTATGAATTGTTTTGTGTTTGTTTCTTTGTATGGGAATTGCAGTCCTATCCAGAAGGCCTTTGCTTCCTGGCTTCATGTTCTGTCCTGTGAGTAGGACAATGGCTGTGGTCTGTGAGTCTCTCAGTACAGCTTGACAAGGAACTCTTCCTAGGCAGTGTTGTACACAGTATTGGGCCGGGTGGTGGAGCAGGGCCTTGCCCTTGAGAAGCCCGTCTGGGTGGTCCAGTGCTGAGCGTAGTACCCGGCATAGCTGGCAGGTGCTTGGCAGATACAGGAGTGAAGAGCCTTGCAGGCTGGTGTGCACACCACCACCTGCACAGTCCTGGGAGCTGTTGCTCACACTCTCTACACTAACACACCTACGGGCAAAGATTCCCCAGCTTTCTCAGCTCACCGCACCCTTTGGCTCTTGGTAAATTTTTTGCAGTACCCTTAGGCCAAAAAAAAAAAAAAAAACCTCACAGTTGTGCTTATTAAATAGATTGATTCTTGGGGCACCTGGGTAGCTCAGTCGGTTAAGTGTCTGCCTTCGGCTCAGGTCATGATCTCGGGGTCCTGGGATCGAGCCCCACATCAGGCTCTCTGCTCAGTGCGGAGTCTGCTTCTCCCTCTCCCTTCATGCTCTCTCTCTCTCCCCCAAATAAGTAAATGAAATCTTTAAAAATAAATAAATAAATAGATTGATTCTCAACATTTAATAAGTATTTCTGCCCTAACAACTTGGTATGTATAGGGAACTGAACAGATCATGGAATCGCATTGGACACTGCCATACTCATGTCTTGTTCCACATTGATTCTCACATTGTACTTGCCTTTTATCATAGCAACCCTGCAATCCAAGGGTCTTGAAGATATGGCATGATGGAAAGAATGCAGAGATCTAATGTTGAAACTGAACTACCTGGAACTAGTTGTTTATATGGTGTCTGACAGATGTCATCATTATTTCCCTTGAAACTCTCAAGATCCAGTGGCATCTCTGTGAGTTTGCTGGGGCTCCCCATGCTGCCTCAACTCGCAGTTTGGGAACAATGGCCCTTGTGTCACTGTCCTCCTTCTGATCACCTCAGTGTTTGTCTGGTGCTGACAGTGTCCTTTGTTTCAGGGATAGAGCCCTGTAGAAAGTGCTCACAAGGGTCTCCTAGTCTAGGGGGAGAACAATCACAATATAATCCAGCCTTGGCCATGCTGGAGGTCAGGGCAGGTGTTATATGAGTGACATGTGATTCACTGCATCTAAGAGAGTGCGTGGTGGGATAAGGCAGATGCAGGGTATGCTGCCAGCACATGTTCTAATCCAGCCTGAGAACCAGAGAATGCTTTGGGTGGAGGTGACACTGGAGCTTGTCCTCAAAATATGAGCTGGAGGAGGAGGGGAGACTGAGTTCAGGGATGAAGGTGCCGCCATGCCTCAGCACCCAGTATGGGGCCAACCCACCCAGGAGGAGCCAGGGGAGGCTTGCGGTTGGGTGGAACCTGCATTTCGGGGCCTGGGCTGCCTTCTGAAGAGGGAGGGAGTCAGGCTCGTGCACTGAAGGGCTGAGTCTGGCATCTTTTCCCCCAGAACCTGCCGGAAGTGCAGCCCCAAATCTTTCCTGTGATGACTTTTCTCTTTCTTCATTTTTCTTTCAACAAAAGTGAAATATATTTTGCCAGTGCTATAAACTGCGTTTTTCAGGAGGTTTATTTGCATCTCCTAGCCTCGTATCCTGGGCCCATTGCAGGTGCTTCTTTCTCAGATTGGGGCACGACCTGCCTTGTCCTACAGAACAGTGAGTTGACGTATACCATCTAGTGTTCCTCCCAGGCACCCCTATTCATTTGATGGCAGGCTTGAGATGACACCACCACAGTTGATATTTTATACTTTGCGAGTTGTCTTCAGTGATTTAATCCCATGTGTTTATGATTTTAGTGCCACCCTCTCTTGGTCTCCAGAAAGTTGACACGGTGGCTTTTGGTGAAGAAAATGCTTTTCTGCAATTCTGTTCAAAGGCTGTTTAAAGAATTAATGAAAGTCTCTATCATTTGCCCAAGCCTGGTTGTGGGCACTGGTTCTGCAGGCAGGGATTGGCATTGACTGATCCTTTGACAACAGAGCTGTCTGAACCGACCTCTTGACTTTTGTATATCAGATACTATTTCTCACAAATTTTGCAGTGGCCTGGAAGGGAGGCAGAGGGGTAGGAAGGGAGCATTTGGACTTATGAGCAAGCCATGTGCTGCTCTGGGCAGAGGCCAGGCTGATTTGTCTCTACTCTTTTTTTTTTTTTAATTTTATTTTATTATGTTATGTTAGTCACCATACAATACATCACTAGTTTTTGATGTAGTGATCCACGATTCATTGTTTGCGTATAACACCCAGTGCTCCATGCAGTACGTGCCCTCCTTAATACCCATCACCAGGCTAACCCATACCCCCACCCCCCTCCCCTCTAGAACCCTCAGTTTGTTTCTCAGAGTCCATAGTGTCTCATGGTTCATCTCTCCCTCTGATTCCCCCCCCTTCATTTTTCCCTTCCTTCTCCTAATGTCCTCCATGTTCGTGCACTGAAGGGCTGAGTCCTTATGTTCCACAAATAAGTGAAACCATATGATAATTGACATTCTCTGCTTGACTTATTTCACTTAGCATAATCTCCTCCAGTCCCATCCATGTTGACGTAAAAGTTGGGTATTCATCCTTTCTGAAGGCTGAGTAATATTCCATTGTATATATGGACCACATCTTCTTTATCCATTCATCTGTTGAAGGGCATCTCGGCTCTTTCCACAGTTTGGCTATTGTGGATATTGCTGCTAGGAACATTGGGGTGTATATGGCCCTTCTTTTCACTACATCTGTGTCTTTGGGGTAAATACCCAGTAGTGCAATTGCTGGGTCATAGGGTAGCTCTATTTTTAATTTTTTGAGGCACCTCCACACTGTTTTCCAAAGTGGCTGTAGCAACTTGCATTCCCACCAACAGTGTAAGAGGGTTCCCCTTTCTCCACAACCTCTCCAACATTTGTTGTTTCTTGCCTTGTCAATTTTTGCCATTCTAACTGGTGTAAGGTAGTATCTCAATGTGGTTTTGATTTGAATTTCCCTGATGGCTAATGATGTTGAACATTTTTTCATGTGTCTGTTAGCCATTTGTATGTCTTCTTTGGAGAAGTGTCTGTTCATGTCTTCTGCCCATTTTTTGACTTGATTATTTGTTTTTTGGGTGTTGAGTTTGAGAAATTCTTTATAGATCTTGGATACCAGCCCTTTATTTGCAAATATCTTCTCCCATTCTGTGGGTTGCCTCTTTGTTTTGTTGACTGTTTCCTTTGCTGTGCAGAAGCTTTTTATCTTGATGAAGTCCCAAAAGTTCATTTTTGCTTTTGTTTCACTAGCCTTTGGAGACGTATCTTGAAAGAAGTTGCTGTGGCCGATGTCAAAGAGGTTACTGCCTATGTTCTCCTCTAGGATTTTGATGGATTCCTGTCTCACATTGAGGTCTTTCATCCATTTTGAGTTTATCTTTGTGTATGGTCTTAAAGAATGGTCGAGTTTCATTCTTCTGCATGTGGCTGTCCAATTTTCCCAGCACCATTTGTCGGAAAGACTGTCTTTTTTCCATTGCATATTTTTTCCTGCTTTGTTGAAGATTATTTGACCATAGAGTTGAGGGTCCATATCTGGGCTCTCTATTCTGTTTCATTGGTCTATATGTTTGTTTTTGTGCCAGTACCATGCTGTCTTGGTGATCGCTGCTTTGTAATATAGCTTGAAATCAGGCAACATGATGCCCCCAGCTTTGTTTTTCTTTTTCAACATTTCCTTGGCGATTTGGGGTCTTTTCTGATTCCATACAAATTTTAGGATTGTTTGTTCCAGCACTTTTAAAAATGTCATTGGAATTTTGATTGGGATGGCATTGAAGTTATAGATTGCTCTGGGTAGCATAGACATTTTAACAATGTTTATTCTTCCGATCCATGAGCATGGAATGTTTTTTGATCTTGTTGTGTCTTCTTCAGTTTCTTTCATAAGTGTTCTGTAGTTCCTAGAGTATAGATCCTTTACCTCTTTGGTTACGTTTATTCTGAGGTATCTTATGATCTGTCTCTACTCTTAAGCTCTCCCTGGTGTGGAGTGGGAAAGACATCCTCCATGCCTGAAGCTTGGGCTTCTGGGTGGTGGTGTTGGAGCCTCTGCTCTGAGGGAGAAGGTAGGCAGGTAAATGGCAGATGCTCCACCCACATGTGAGGTAGAGTGGCCAGCTCTGTTAAATGATATCAAGAGACAGAGAGGCAAACCCATCCTTTCTCAGGGTGCCAACTTCAGGTCTGGCCCAGCCCTGTTGAGAATCAGGTAAGGCACCATAGCCTAGCTTTCTTCCATTTTAGGACCCAACCCTCCCTCTTGTAGGAGCCCAGAGCCCTCACATATTCTCCTGTGTTCTCCAGCATCCCCCTGCATCCATCTGCATCCTCATGAAGCTTCAGTATGCCCCAGCCATATTCTGAGGCTTCTCATTCACACACTACCTGTAAATCCCATGCCCTTCCTCTCCTGCTTCTCTTTCAAGATCAACTGCCCTGACAACCTGTTGGACAGTGGTTTGATGATTGACCTATTGAAGTAGCACTGTCTGTTTACCCCTGGAGTGTGCTGGCACTTCATCAGTACTGGCCCATGGAGGACAGGAAGGTGCTGGAAGAACTGGGGCCAGGGTCAAGAGAATGGATCGGCTAGTTGAAGGGGTACCCTGGGCTCTGACTTGCTGACAAATGACAAAGGAAGACCTGGGCTCTACAGGGCCAGTGTTACTATCCACGTAAGTCTTAGCTGTGGGTGGGGAATGACATTGAATACCAGTCTCAAAACCCCACCTGGGGAGAGGCAGCACCCCTCTACCCAGTCCATAGCTTCTGCTACCTCCCACAGTCTACAACCCATCACCCACTCTGCAGCCGGGACATCAACCTCAAACCCAGATCTCACTGTGCCACTCTTTTGTTTAAATCTCTTCAGTCACTCCAGTTGTATTAAGGATAGAATCAAAGCTCCTTAACTTGTGTCTATGATCCTTTATGATCTAGCCCCCATTGACACTCGACCCTGTGGTTGTTAGTCATTCCCACACATACACCATGATAGCTGTTATCCCCGCTTTTGCTGATGCTATTTCCTCTGCCTGGGATGACCGTTCATTTCCTCTCTTCCTCCCACTCAAATTGCCTGCTAATTCCGATTCATCTTTTCAGACTCATCAGGCCAGGCCTCTCCCTCTCCAGGAAGCCCTCCTAGGGTGCTGCTAGATGGGGTTGGAACTTCTTCTCTGAGCTTGCAGAGCACTGTGCTATCCCTGGGAGCACGCACCACACTGCAGTCTCATGGTTTATATATTAATTTGTCTCCCTCACTAGAGCACGAGATAGTTGACGTCAACCATTGCAACCTCATAGGTACATATGTGTTTGTTGATGGACTGAATGAATGAAGGGAAGGTGCTTAGAAGTAGGCCTGTGGCTGAATCATTTTTTGGGTCTGTTTGTGTGAAGTGGCAGGCCCTAAGCCAGAGGCTGGGGAGTTGAGGAAAAGAGTCACTACTATTAAGAGTGAGGCAGTGGTCAGCACCTCATCCTGCAGCCAGGATCTTAGGCTGTCACTACTGGGAAACCAAAGTGTAAATCAGGAAAGGAAAATGTGTAGGGGCATAGATGGGTGTCAACGTATTGAGGGTGGAGGAAGCCTGTAGCTCATGAAGGCTCCGCCTGAGAAATTGCCACCATCACTGATGAAAGATCTTGTTGGGGTCGGCCCCCACACCAGTGCTCCTGAACACTTGCCCTTGATCCTGGAAGAAGTCAGGGACTGACTTGGAAGCCACAGGGATGATGGATGAATGGGGTGGATTTCAGGAGTAGTGGAATAAGGGCTACTTTTGAGGGATCTTGTGAGTGGAAGGCCTCCTGCCATTTCTCTGCCTTCTCCTACCATCGGTCCAAAAGCAACCTGCAGGATGGCCTTGTCTTTTAAGTAGTGCTCATTAGGATGTGATTAATTCAGTTGTCTATGGGCATCGAGGTCAGATAAGGTGCCAGCAGTAGGCACTGTCATCTTCCATCTGTACCTCAATAACACCAGGCTTCCGAGGAAGGACCACCAGATAATGGTCATGGCAGTCATCCATGTTTGCCCTTCAGGAACAAGCCAAGGGAATTTGGCATGTGGGACTCAAGGTGGCTGCAAGAAAAAAATCCTATACATTCCCTGGGAGTCTAAACTGCTTTCTCTCTTTCTCTTTTTTTTAATTTTAATTTTTATTATGTTCAGTTAGCCACTGTATAGTACATCATTAGTTTTTGATGTAGTGTTCAGTGATTCATTAGTTGCATATAACACCCAGTGCTCATCACAACACATGCCCTCCTTAATACCCATCACCCAGCTACCCCATCCCCCCACCCCCCTCCTCTCTGAAACCCTCAGTTTGTTTCCTGGGGTCCATAGTCTCTCACTGTTCATCTCCCTCTCTCATTCCTCCCCCTTCAGATTTCCCTCCCTTCCCCTATGGTCCTCTGTGCTATTGTTTATGTTCCACATCTTGAGGTTGTTAAAAATAGAGTTACCCTATGACCCAGCAATTGCACTACTAGGTATTTACCCCAAAGATACAGATGTAGTGAAAAGAAGGGGCACATGCACCCCAATATTTATAGCAGCAATGTCCACAGTAGCCAAACTGTGGAAGGAGCTGAGATGCCCTTCAACAGATGAATGGATAAGGAAGATGTGGTACATATATACAATGGGATATTATTCAGCCATCAGAAAGGATGAATACCCACCATTTGCATCAACATGGATGGAACTGGAGGGGATTATGCTAAGTGAAATAAGTCAGTCAGAGAAAGACAATTATCATATAGTTTCACTCATATGTGGAACATAAGCAATAGTTTCCCAACAAACCAGAATTATTGCCTGTTACTGCATGCATGTTATCATGAGTAAATCTCCATATGAATGGAGATGTGTAAAAACATGGGGCTGTGTCATCATTTTAAATACCCATTTGCTATAACTTCAAAACATTCAAAACAATTGGAATATTTTATTCTTAGGAAACTGGGAGTTCTCATTTTTCATGCAAAAAATAAATTAGCATGTTGGTGGGAATGCAAGCTGTTTTCCAGAGTAGCTGTACCAGCTTGCATTCCCACCAACAGTGTAAGAGAGTTCCCCTTTCTCCACATCCTTGCTTTTTCTGCATGATTTTGTTTTCAAGACTATGGGTACCTCTGTCTTCCCTCTTGCTTTAGGAAGGGCTGTTTTGTTATCAAAAGTGGTTGCTAATTTATTTTTTTCATGTTGTGAAGATAAAATAAGGATGTGTGTATGTATATAAAATACACATGTATACATACACATTAACACACACACACATATATCTGTGTAGCAGCAGACAAATATTTGGCATAATAAAAATACCTAATAATTGGTTATTTGGGTTTAGAATAGGTTGACAACCCCAAATGGGCCTCTCTAGTTGAATGGCAGGTATGCCTTCTTGAATATGTGAAGCTTTTAGAGAATTTAGCACATGGGAGCCACAGGGACCGGGCCCCTTGGAACTATGGAATGCTAGTTAATGGAATTCTATGGATAATTCAGAATTAGTCTTCAAACCTGTTCTCCTATGTAGTCCCTTTTGTGTGTTTTAAGTTTCAAGAACTAGACTAGATTGAAGACTCTTGTCATAAACATTATGACTCTCATGACCACCATCTTCCAAGAACTCCAGTAACTAATTTCTTTTCTCTTAAGAGGAGGACATAAGGTAACTTTTTTACAACTTTTTGTGCTGGTTAGTTTGGATCTTGGAGTATTCCAGAAATACCCACTATGTAGAATATATTGCTGCATAAAATAAGGGGAAGATGTAAAAAGAAATTAAATATATTTTAAGAAACTCAAATGAAAAATTATTGACATTTTAATTCAAATTCATGTTGGTAAGTCTGTTCTCCAGCAGCAGCAAAAGACATAAACTCTTTTAATTTGTTCATAACTTTGAGCTATAAAAGACATCGTTATTAACATTTTTTTCTCATATGGTAGCATAGCCTTCAAGTTTAAGAGCTTGGAAAAGTAAAGAGACCATGCAGAGTATTAATAACATCATGAAATTGTGTAGGGCTTTGTATATAATGCTTTTTACCCCTCTGGACATGTTCACATGTATTCTCTCATTTGAGGTCCCCAGCCTGCCTATGAGATGGGCAGGGAGGGTTTTGTTATTCCCATTCATCAGAGCTGAATATTAAGGCATGGAGAGTTAAGTGACATGCTCAAGGTCACTTAATTAGTAAAGGACAGGGCTGCTGACAAAAGCAAGGCCGGTTTCTGCCAAGTCTAGTCCATTCTGCTGTCTGATGGCTATTACTCCTTCCAATCTTACTGCCCTACCCTGGGTCAATTATTAATTCTTGGGAAGGTTCCATTCTCCTCCTAGGTGAGCTCCCATCCTAATCCATCTCATCTCAATTATTTTCTTGTTCTTAGTAGTCCTTGAGTGCCTCCCCTGAGCACAGCACATGACTCTAACTAGAACATATCCAAAATCGCGTCATTGCCATTTGGAGAGTCTTTAGGAGCTTCCCGTTGCTGACCACGTAAATCATCACTTCCTCCCCTCACCCACCCGTCTTTCTACCCTGTCTCCACCCACTCTCTGGGCATCCTCAAAGCCCCACCTAACTGAGTGACTTTCTTCACTTGGGTCCTGCCTGCTCTCCTGCCTCGCTACTTTGCTTATTGCCGTAAACTCCGCCTGAAACAGCTCCCACCACCATGCCATAGATCTGTGCCTCTGGGCCCCTTTCAGATGAGACTTTCCCAAAGAAATTAACATCCTTTTGCCCCAAATTCAAGGATCTCTGCTCCCTTGAACGCTATTGCCCTTTGGACCCACATCATGGCATTGATTGACTCTGCCCTGTGACACTATAGACTGGCCTTGCTCCTCTTATTAGAGTCTGTGGATGCCTTGAAGGCAGGGAGCCAGACCCATATAGGGTCAAGCCACTCTATTCCCCTACTACCCGCCGTGGGAACTCCAGCCAGTCATTACGCCACAGCTGAAATCACCTCTGGGACTTACAAATATGATATGTGCATCCCCCTCTCAGAGATCTTGCTGTAATTTGGGCTGGGGTATAATCTGGACATTAGAATTTTTAAAAGCTTCTTGGTTGATTCTGATGAGCAACACAGTTTGAGAGTCACTGATTTAACCTGCTTGAGTAAGTAGGCTAGAACGTACTCTCAGATAAAACACTGTCTACCAGAATTCCTGGCACTATATGAGATGAAATGCATAAAATATCTGGTGGGCTGTGCTCTCCATATGCTGCCCATAGGTGGGGGCTATTATAAGTATGATTCAATGTTGTAGCCTCCACAATTCCTAACACAAGGTCCTGAACAGAGTAAGTACTCAAAGCCTAGTTCTCAAATATGAAACATAGGTAAAGTATGTGCTTTTGTGACAGAGTGTGACCTATCAATAACTCTGGTAAGCATTTTGATGACAGTAGTTACTGCAAGTGGTCTATAAAGCCCTTTGTGTTGTTCATCCTGAACACGGCTGCAGGGGGCCTTGGTGGCCCTCCGCCCTCCATGGGTGTATGCAGCATGTCCACCTGAGGCCGCCTCATGCAGCCCCACCCTGGGGGGAGCTGACTAGGTGCCGACACTGTTGTTTTCAAGGGGAACTGTGGCCTCTTTCTTTGCCAAGTCATGATGGGCCAGTGGCTGCGAGAGGACACACATTTTAGAAATAGCTCTGGACCATAATGATGGGATTCGGCTTCTGGAAAAGCTAAAGGAATGATGATGAGACCCATTGTCTGCCTGCCCTTTGCCCATGTCAGATGTTCCACACAACATTATGGGGGGCTGATGGTCTTTGTAAAAACTTGGGTAGGCAACGCAGCCTTTAATGACGAATTTTTGCCTTGAGGAAATCATTCAAAGGGAAGATTATGGCTTAGAATTATCAGGCTCTCTTCTTGGTATTCACTTGTTTTTCTCAGGACCAAATAGCTATTAGTAGTCCTTCCTGATGCCAGAGAAAAGAAATGACCACTGAAGATTTGGGATCTTTGTGCTGTTAAATGAAATGCTTATGGAATAAATAGTACCTCTGATTATGAAGGGTATTGAAGAGCTTCGGTGCTCTGCAGGGCTGGAGAGAAATGGGAGGAGAGGCCTCATAAAAGAGTAGTCAATTATTTTAAAGATGAGTTGGCATCTTTTAATTCCTCCCCAGATAATGAAATATCTATTTGAGCCTGAGGCTGTTGTATCATTTCTGGTATATCCAACAAAATTTATTCAACAATCATTTATTGAGTACTTCTCTGTGCCAGGCCCTGGGCTAGGAGCTGGAGATACACAGAGCAATGAGCCACAGTCACCGTCCATGGAGAGGTCTGTGTTTGCTGGAGAGAGGTGGAGAGTGGAGAGCAGTATAGACTTCTTGGAGGAGGTGTGGCTAGGTCAGGCTTGAAGGAAGTGGAGGGGTTACCCAGGAGGGAAGAGCTGTGAAGCAGGGTGAGGGGTCTAAGTCCCCATGAGCTGGGCTTACCCAGGGATGCAGCCCTGCCTTCCTCAGCCAGTGCCCTGGATTCTCAGCCTACACGTGGTTGCGGAGTGCAGACCAGGCTCACACCATGGGTGGTTACAGCGTTGGGCACAACGAAGCTTTCTTGGTCGGCAGGCAGTGGAGTCAGGAGCACAGGAGACACAGACACTAGCCCCGACTCTGCCTCATGCCTGTATGTGACATCAGCCAGTGAGGCCCGGTGCCGTCATGCCTGTATATGACATCAGCCGGTGAGGCCCGGTGCCATCATGCCTGTATATGACATCAGCCGGTGAGGCCCGGTGCCACCATCTGCCTAGTGCAGCCACTGATAGTCTGAATCCCCGACCACAGGTGCTAACGGAGTCAGGGAGGCTGCATCTGCAGAGGCTTCCTGGAGGAAGAGGCTTGATGGGTCCCTGGGACATGTAGGTTTCATAGTTTGGGGGGTCCTCCTTTATTCTTTCAGGCCTCCTATGAGCATTTCAGTCCTCCGCCCTTCCCCCAGGCTGCAGGCAGGGGCTGCTTGTCGAAGGAAGTAATGGTGTCATTATGAGCATCTCTCGGAGGATTTGAGTTCTTTGTAAGTTCTATGTCTAGAGGAGAGCAAAAACATGGGCTGTGGATCCCCACGGCAGGTTGCACATTAAGCACTGTCCCTGCTGACAGCACCACCCAGCTCCTTCTCAGGGTCTTGCTTTCTCCTCAAAAAAATGAGGGTGATGCCGGTTACTCAAAGGCTTGTGAGGATTCCATGACACCCTCTCTGAAAGCCCTCAGCAGAAGCCAAAGTCCGTGGCCAGCACTGAGTAAATCGTGGTCACTTCTCACAGTGAGGGGTATGTGTGATGAAGAATGGCGGGGAGGGTACTGGTGGCACGTTGCACTGCCTCGGTCCAGGATGAAGAGTGTGAGGATCAGAGAGCCAGGCTTTCTCCTGCCGTGGCCCACACTTAGCCACCAGCAGTGCTTGTCAAATGAATGACTGGATGGCTCGATGAATGAATGAATGAAAAAAACCCAAAACTGCCACTCTGGTATTTTTAGCTAGGAATTTTGTCTGAGCATCTGTCTTTATTGTTAGAAATTAATTGCTCCTTTAGTCTACCTTGAAAGTAAAAAGGATTCATGTGGAGTTTTACATAACCAGTGAGATATCAGGAGTCAGGTTCTCAGTGAGGCCGCTGAGAGAGGGAACCTGCTCTTGTTTGGCGCTCACTGTGAGCTGGGCACTGAGCGCTTTCCTGATGTACACCTGGGGCAAGGCCTTGACGCCAGGGATCCGTGATCCAGAGGGCTGCCGCCCTGAGGTGGGCTCTGGCAGGAGCCATCCCCACACCTCTGCTAAGTTTCCTTCATCACTGAGGGGACACATCTCTGTGACTGGCCTGGAGTGAAGCATGTGGCTGAGCATTGAGTTCCAGCCACAGCCTCATTAGTAGTTGGCTCAGATTAGTGACCTGGACTTAGAAACTCAGCTGAGGACTGGAGGACTCATCTCTCAGATGATGGCTTCAAGAGGTGGAGGGTCGGGGCGGGGGGTTTGTCTGACCTAAAGGCATGACATTGGGAAAAATGGGGTGGGAGGGGGAAGGACTTATCCTCAGGAACCAAGGGACTGTCAGCTGGTCTGGAACACCTGAGATTGGGCTGTGGGGCAGAGGGAAGCTGGGAACTTGGGGTCTGAATGTGCCTGGCATTTGTAAAAACAGCATTTTCAGGAAGCTGACATGGCCCATTTGGGCAGGTTTCTGGGAAGGGATTGGGGGGGAGACCGTGGTTATGTCATGAGGAAGAATTTAGCATGGAATTTGTGAAGTCTGATGCTGAGATTGGGGTGGACTGCTGAATTATTCATGAAAACCCTGTCTTTGTTGTTCTTTTCCCAAGTGGCCAGTTTTGTAGATCTTTCCAAACCCAGGGTACTGTAAGCCTGAGAGAAAGAAATTTGATGTAAACATTTGGAGAAACCTTGCTATGACAGGGTAAAGCTGCAGGTGTGGGGCCTCAAGGTGACACCACCTGTCCTGTGAAAACCAGTTTGGGAATGGGAGCCATGGGGCAAGGACTAAAATCCCTGGTCCTCTGGACTCAACCAAGACAGCTTCAGCTATGAGACTGTCCCCCTGCAGTTCTGCCCATGTCTAGATCAGGCCTCAGCTACGTTGTCAGCTGCCCTGCTCTGAGGAAAGTGATACCCCAGGCCAAATTACCCTGCTCCTCCCGCTTCCCCAGAGATCACTGTGGGATCTCCCCCAGAGTCTTGCAAAGGGAAGATGGGGTGTCCATGGAAGAACAGCAACGTCCATTAGGGAACTGCATTGGCCGAATTTACATTCGTGCTAAATGTGTTCCAGCATATGTTGCACTGAGTAAATTGAAATTGGGCAGAAAGGTTTTTAACCAATTTATCAGTCCAAGTAAACCCCTGTTAAGACGTAGAAATGAGCTCGTGTGGGGATAATAGCCATAGGAAAACAACATACAATAATACTCTTCTCTTTCCAAATTATGTATAAAATCAATTGCTGGTTCCCTGCTAACGAGCCTAATGTCTTGTGCTGTAGTGTATTCCAGGAAACCAGGCCTGAGTGGTGTTGGTGTGTTGGCAGCCCTCTGGCCTGTACAGAGGTCTTGGATATTTATTCGTCTTAGAGAGATGAGCTGAGGAGGGCGTGGGCTGGTTGCATGGGTTCAGCTGGGTGGTAATTGTACCGCCTAAGAGTGGGGGCTCTGAGGAGAAGTTGGGGCACTCCTTTGCCTTGAGCATTGGCAGGGCATGGCTCCTGCTTGATCTCATTTAATCCCTGGGACACTGTCTCTTTGCAGAGCTGGAAGCTGGAACTCTGAGGGAGGAAGTGTCTCCTGAAATGCCTCTCAGTTGGTCAGAGAGAGCTCAGAGTGGTATCCTCACCTCTGGTTCTAGCTGTGAGAGCCATAGCTTCCTGGCTTCCTAACTGAGGATGGGGTGGGGTGCAGGCACAGCTTCAAGAGCTAGTGTAGGAGCTGTAGGAGCAGGCAGAAGGCTGAAGAGTCTTTCCTAGGCAGCACCTCGGGAAAGGGGGGCTCAGAGAGAGCCTAGTGAGGTCCCTCGGGCACTGGGATGGGGCTGCAGGAAGGCTGCTGGGCTTATTATGCTGGACTGTGCCCTCCTTCAGGGCAGACACTGTCTGTCATGGGCCCACTGGCTCCTGACAGCGTGGACTGGGTGCTTGTTAAGTGTTAATGAATGAATGAATGATACTGTTATCCCTAGCATTAATTGTAAATATGAAATAGGACCATGGATAGAGGCCATTCAACTTAATCAGGACTGAGGGACTGATGGAGGCCTGATAAAATAAGCTTCAGAAGATCTTGGTTCTAAGAAAGGACTCTTAGACACGTGTGCTGAGGAGGGAAAGCCACAGGCTTCTGGAAACACAGTTCCACAAAGACGGGAACTGGGTCCTGGTCAGCATCCATGCCAGGCTGGGACACAGTGGGACTCAGTGTGTGTGTGTGTTCAGTGAATGGATGAATGAGTGGTCCATTTCCCCATCACCTGTCTACATGGAATGCATCCTGAGATGATGGCTCAGAATGGCCCCAACATCATGTGTGCAGACTCTTCTCCTTGGGCTCTAGGGGTCCGGCGGAATCAGGGGCACAGTCCTTTCAACAGCAGCTACATCACGGGAGCTGCCATATTGAGCGCTTACAGCATGTCAGCGCTTGTCGATGGCTTCCGTGATGGGAGGCGGGTACTAGGAGGCAGAGACTGAGGCTTGGGGGTAGCACTGAGCCGACTTTTCCGTGGTGGGAGTTCCAGGGAAAAGGCTGAAGAACACAGCTAACTAAATTGCTATGACCCCTGTGTGTAAGTCATTGATGCTTCAGAAACTACCCACGACTGTCACCAAATGCTTCTACAGAAGAGTCATAGCCAGCTGACCAGCCTGGAAATGTTGGGAAGAGCCTGTTCTGCTACCCTGGGGTCAGGAATCTCTCGTGTGACTGCGCCCTTGGCTCCTGGACCTGATCCCCTTGTCTGGGACCACCCAGGGATTAAGGCTCAGCCAAGATGGGCAGAGCCATCTACTTTTACCACAAGTCTGAATATTAAGGTAGAAATTACTAGCATCTGCCACTTAAGGGAGCAGCTGCTGTGCTTAAGGCCCTGTGCCAGGTGCTGCACATGTGGAATCTCACAGAATCCTTAAAACAAGGCAGGAAGTACATACTGCTCTTCTCTGTGTGCAGACGAAGGAAACTGAGGCTCAGGGGGCTTAAACAACTTGTCCAAGGCCTCTCAGCCAATAATGATAAAGCCAGGTTTCAAATTTCAAATGGAGTCTGCCTGAGCCCCAAGTCCTGCCTTTTCCACCCACCCCCACCCCAGTGTGCCAAGCGCAGTGATGTGATGGATTTACCCAGCAGGCAGATGGCTGGGTCAGAAGATAGAACAACGGTCCTGGGTCCTGGCTCAGCATGTACCTGTCTTGGACAAGTCATCTTACCTCTCCAAGCTGCTTCTTCCACATCTGTAATAGAAGGGTGCTAAATATGGTAAGGGTTGATGCCTCTGGGGGTGTTCATGTACTGCTGTGTATGTACTGATGTGAGTATATGTACATGTGTGTGTGTGCATGCACACACACGTATGCACTGGCAAGTTCCAGACCCCCAATCCTCCTCGGCAATCATACTTTCTAGAAGGAAAATATGCAGTTGGCTCCTTTGGAGAGACCTCCAATAATGAAGTGCCCGCCCCCTCCATCTGCCTCCTCTTCCTGTTCCAGCCGGTTGCCACCTGGGGCCCAGCCCTCGGATGGACCAGCAGCCACTTGCAAATAAGAATCAGTGGGCGGGAAAAGAGATAACCTCAAACCTTTCTGGGCCTGCCCAGCAGGCAGCAATAACATTTGATTTGTAGGTGAGGATGAGAGTCAGTATTATTCTGCTATTTTCTCAAATCTTCCTGGCTCCGTATCTGATCTCTCATGCCCACCACATCTGTTCACCAAAGGCTTGGGCAATGCCTCAGAGCCCCATGGGCAAGCCAACTGAAGGCGTGGACAGGGCAAGAGACGATTGACCAGGAAGGGCCACTGAGAATACCAGCTCATGGTGGGGAGACCTCCACGAGCGGGGATGGTCTTGCCAAGCACCCAGGGGCCCGCCTCCCCAAGATCTCCTGAGTCTCACTAGCCTGCCTCTCTCTTCTCTTGTTCCTTCCACAGTCACAGACTGGTCTTGAGTAAAATGACAGCACTGACCATGAACAGTATCAACTAATGTGGATTTTAATACCTTTTTCCCCTCACTTGAGCATCTGAGGAGCCTGATAGATTAAGTATTCTGGTGTCAGGATTGCCGGGTTTCTGTTGGCATCATTCTGATTCACACACTTCGTAAAATTTGAGGGACCCTCTTTCCTTGTCCTGACATTTTACCAGGTCTGTTTGGTCTGCAGGGTAAGTGCAATGCCTCAGACCAAGCAGTCTGGGCCCTGCAGAAAAGCCACTGCATGACGTGGAGCAGACCTGTCGTTGCTTCCGTGGACTGGCCGGGGCAGAGGTCAGTCACATTATTTTTTATTCTTCACCTGCTGAGAAAAATATAGCTTTGGAATTGAGGTTATTTACCCATGCTTTCTGCTCAGCATGTTCTTAATATTTCTCTTGCTGGCCTATTTCTGTGACACGTGGTGACATGGGAGGGCATTTAGGTATTTCTCATTTTGGCAGTGAGAGGGGGCTGGTTCTGAGGAAGGTTCCCCCCTCAAACAGTGGTGTCAGCTTCTGGGGAACGCTTTGTTGAGTTCAAACACCAGAGAAAAGGCTTGTGCAAGCTTGAGGGAGGACCAAAAGGGACATTTTGTCTTAGCAGAACTAGGAAGCAGAGAATAGCCAAAGATCCTTTGAGCTCATCTGTTCAATGGTTTGAAACACTTGAGTTCAATAAAAGCAAGGACCCGCTGTTGTCAGGCGCTACCCTAGGCCTTTTTTAACCTTACTGGTTCTATAACTCTCTTTTCATGGGATAGTTATAAATTTGTTTTTGAAATATTGCTCTGGGGATAATAGCTCCTTTCTGCCTAAAAACTCTCTGATATGTGAGTGCCCAGGGTAGAGAGAGTTGGAGAGAATGACTGTATAAACGTAAGGTTTACAGGTTTAGATTCTGTTTAGTTACTTATATTGTTTCTGCACAGAAAGTACACCGAAGACAAGAAAGACAGAAATCAAGATAGTTTTTAAATTTTGAAAACACAAAACATGGTAGAGAAAAGAGGAAAGTGACTGAGGCATTTGTGTGACTTAGCTGGGAGTGACATTTCTATAATCATAGCCAGGTCAACACTGCATATTGGGCTAACCAGAGTATAAATAGCTAACTATTGGGAGGACTGGGGGTGAGGGGGGTGTGTGTGTGTTTATGCATGGGTATATGCATGCATGCCTGTGTGGAGGTGTGTATATGTGCATGTACGTGTACGTGTGTGTTATGTGTGCATAGGTGTGTGCGTGTGTATGTGTGCTTAGATGTATGGAGGAGAGAGAGAACAAGAGCTAAATCCTTATCTTCCAAAGTGGAAAGTCAATAATAGATGATGCTAGAGGTGAAAAATGAGGCAGCAGCATAAACCTGTTTATGTAGAGATACAGAGGTAAATAATGAAAGAACCATCTAATACAGTTAAAAGCAGTTGCCTCTAGGAAGTGGGAAATGGGGTACAGGGAGGATTCAGGATAACTGCTATTTTTTGTAACAAGCGCTGTAGAACTATCTGACTCTTCTAACTAGGTATATGTAGAACTTTGATAAAAAGTAACCACAAATTTTAAAGGAAGGATAATATTAAAAAGTGGCTGTATAAAACCGAGTGGATCCCCCTGCTCCTGCCCCAGGATGTCTATGCCCACTTTGGAGACCCCTCCAAAGCTGTGAGTGCTTGACCGCTGACTCTGAGGCCCGAACGGCAGTGGCCTCTGATCTGTAACAGTGGACCAGGGCTGCAGGCCAGTCTGCGCTGACTGCCAGGTTCCTGTGTCCTCTGAGGGCTTCATTTAGCAATGACTCCTGCCCAGCATAGCAGAGCCCCTGAGGTCTGTCACCTGTTTACTGAGGGTGTCCAGGGTGGATGTGGAACAGTTCTCTTGTCATTGCCATTTACATTTCCTTGCTCATGAAACTCAAAGTAACTTTAGTCCATTTCTTTCTCATCATGCAAGTAGCTGAAAACCACGTTCCTGTAGGGAGCTCCAGAGGGTGCTTCTTGCTTGCTTCTGTGAGGAACACTTTCTAATTTTTGAAAATTAAAATTCATTTTTGCTCTGCTTTCTACTGCTCACCGTCATTGCTATCATCATCGTCAACATCGACCAGTATTTATTTCCCATACTGAGCTCTTGGCTTCTTCCTCTCCAGCTCATCCTTCCTTTCCCCCAGTGACCCCCATTTCAGTTAGGGGCAATCCCATTCCCCGACTTGTTTAAGCCACCTTATAGTCATCTTTGATGCTTGTCTGTTTTTCTCACTCCATTTCTCATCCATCAGGAAATCCTTTGAGTTCTGCTTTGAAAATGCATCCATTGGTGGATGCAAGCTGGTGTAGCCACTCTGGAGAACAGTACCGTAGTTCCTCAAAAAGCTAAAAATAGAACTACCCAATGATCCAGCAATTGCACTGCTGGGTATTTACCCAAAGGATACAAAAATATACATTCAAGGAGTACATCCACCCTGATGTTCATGGCAGCTTTATCTATCTATTATCTATTCCAAACTATGGAAAGAGCCCAAGTGTCCGTTGACAGATGGATGGATAAAGAAGATGTGGTATGTGTGTGTGTGTGTGTATATATATAAAATACTGTGGATATATACAATGGAATACTACTCAGCCATCAAAAAGAATGAAATCTTGCCATCTGCAATGACGTGGATGGAGCTAGAGTGTATTATGCTAAGGGAAGTAAGTCAGTCAGAGAAAGACAGATACCATGATTTCCCTCATGTGGAATTTAAGAAACAAAACAAATGAACATTTGGGAGGGGGAAAAAGAGAGAGAGATGGAAACAAATCATGAGAGACTCTTAACTATGGAGAACAAATGGAGGGTGATGTAATGGAGGGAGGTGGATGGGGGATGGGCTAGATGGGGGATGCGTATTTAGGAGGGCACTGGTTATGATAAGCACTGGGTGTTATATATAAGTGATGAATCACTGAATTCTGCTCCTGAAACCAATATTGAACTGTATGTCAACTAAGTAGAATTTAAATTTAAAAAAAGATGAAGATGCATCCATAGTCCATTTCTCTCCCCAGACAGTCCCCATCCTACCCAGCCACCGTCATCTCTCACCTGGATGACCGTAGTAGTCTCCTGATGGTTTCCCTGCTCCCACCTGGGCTCTACAGTCTGGAAAAGCAAATCTTAAACTCTAATGCCTTCCAGGGGATCCTGGAGTAGAATGTAGTCTTCACAACGATTAGCATGGTTCTACATGATCTGCCCACCTGTCCGGCCTCATTTCCCATCGTTGTGGCCCCAGCTTCCCTGCTGCAGCCACACTGCCCTTCTTGCACTTCCTTGACCACTGCTCCTGCCTCAGGGCCTTTGTACTTGCTGTTCCCTGCTAGACTCTTCTCCCAGATAGCCACATGTCTTGCTCCTTCATTTCTTATAGGTCACTACTTAAATATAAGGTCATCAGAAAAACCTTTTATGACTATCCTAGGTAAATTGGTTACCTCTCTTCCCCTCTCTTCCCCTTCTGCTTTATATTTCTTCATAGCATCTGACATTTCTACACTATATTATACATGTGTTTATTTATCTTCCCCTTTAGACTATAATCTCCACAAGAACATTTGTCGTTTTGATCCCCTGATATATCCACAGCCCCAGAACAGTGCCATCACATTGTAGGCACTTGGTAGATATTGTTGAATGTCCCAGTGAATTAATTCTGCTTCTACGCACTTCTGGCCACTACAGAGACATTGGACATGTGCCTGCATCCGATTTGTCACACCCATGGAGAGTTCTGTGACCACAGGGAGTAGCCCATATTGCCTTCCAGCAGGAATTGTGGAGGTAGCATACCACCTGCCTTCTTAGTTCCCTCTTATAACTCTTGCCTGGAAGGCTGGAATGAATGGTGTGTGGCATGGGGGGTGGGGCAGAGAACAAAGCCGAGAATTCCCTACAGTTAGGAAACTTTCATGCGTATGTTTGATTGGGCAGATCAATGTGACCTCTGTCTATGGGTCACCTGCACACATTTGAGTTTACTAATGTATCTCAGTGGTTTCATCTCTTTCTCTCAGCTTTTTGGAAAATGTCATTCTTTCAACTGACTTTTTGAGAAGATTTGGCAGTGTGCATGGGGAGTGATACAGCCTCCACTCCCAGATTGCCCTCTGTGAAAATGTAGTGATATTTAACAAATATTTTTGAGCATCTGCTGTGTTCTTAGCTCTGTACTAGGCAATAGAGTACAGATGGAACATTAGCCCCGGAGTTTAGGCCTCTTCTCAGGGGCAAGAGTGACCCACGGCAAAGAGCGTACGTCTTTGTGGGCATTGGTGCCCTTTGAAAGGATAGGCCTCCTGTGTCACTTTTGTCTTTGCCCATGCTTCAAGATGGCTATGCCAAGCTTCCATTACTTGGCCTTTCTTCTTTGACAAATGGAATAGCAGGCATTAATTAAATGTCAATGACTATTCCTGCCAGCTCAATTTTCTGGCTCTAGCTAATTAGAATTAAATGGTGAGAGAGGTTAGGCAGACCAAATCAAAGGAACAGAAAGAGTTCAGGCTTCCAAACTGTGTCCTTGCATTGCTAAATCAATTTCAATTAGTTGCATAAAGCTGTCTGGCTGCCGTGTGAAGCAAGATGGTTGCCTTTTCCAAAAGAATCTTTGTTCTTCCCACTAACTACCTTGACTTGGGGCCACCTCATGGCTCTGAGAGCGCCTGCCTCTCTTGGGCTCATGATGTATGATACACAAATGGAAAGGCGAAGTTCCAGGAAGAGACTCACAAGTGGAAGATGCAATTCTGTCTTTTTCCAAGGTTGCCCTGCCCTGGCTCCTCCCTCTCTTGCTGGTCAGTATCTACCCTCAGTATTCAAACATGGCTGGTAGGAGAGTCATAATTTGTGCATTCCCTTCCTTCTATTGGCAGAGCAAGGAAGAGTAAGCCTAAGAGATGAGGAGCTTGCTAATTTAACCAATAATAATTTATTTGCTTTTTAGGAGAAGCCAAGTGCACTGTGGACAGCCTACACAACCAAATTAAGTGTTCATCAGCAAATTAAAATATACTACTAATTTCTTGTCTGTGTGTTTGTTTCCAGTTGACTTTTTGTTTTTTCAGGTATTATGGTATTATTAATTTATTTTTAGATTACAGGTGAAAAAATGAACTTACCATATGCTTCAATTATACTTTAAAGAAGTCTTTCAGTATTAATTTTTAATATGTTTATACTTGTGAATGATAGTATATCATATTAAAATGTTTTACTTTTTTTTTACTTATAAAATTCTCATGGGTTCCTAAACGAATGTAACACCCTTGGTATTAACATGCTTCTGTGGGGGCTTAATTTCTGCTGATAATTGTTGATGGTTAGAAATGTTGGGTCTTGGGGCGCCTGGGTGGCTCAGTCGGTTAAGCGACTGCCTTCGGCTCAGGTCATGATCCCAGGGTCCTGGGATCGAGCCCCGCATCGGGCTCCCTGCTCCGCGGGAAGCCTGCTTCTCCCTCTCACACTCCCCCTGCTTGTGTTCCCTCTCTCGCTGTGTCTCTCTCTGTCAAATAAATAAATAAAATCTTTAAAAAAAAAAAAAAGAAATGTTGGGTCTTTGACAATGCTTGGAGAGTCTTTTTTATTTGGCACATGAAATTTATAAACTTCCAGAGATCTATGAAAGCTTGCACCAGGGTAAAGGCTTGCCAACTCCGCCCCACCACTAGGTGGCAGGATTCAGAACCTAACCTGTTGGTGAACAGAGGTCCAGTCATAGTTTCACTGTGTTGCTACTAAAAATCCTCCTGGGGGGTGCCTGGGTGGCTCAGATGGTTAAGCGTCTGCCTTCGGCTCAGGTCATGATCCCAGGGTCCTGGGATGGAGTCCCGCATCGGGCTCCCTGCTCAGCGGGGAGCCTGCTCTCTCTCTCTCTCTCTCTCTCTGTCTCTTATGAATAAATAAATAAAATCTTTAAAAAAAAAAAAAAATCCTCCTGGGAAGATTCATGGCTAAAGTCTAAAACCAGCTTTTGTTGCATTCTGAGAAGAAGAAATGTGTATACACGGACACAAGAGAAATCATTAAGGACTCGATAAAAGTTAATAGGAACTAGATATAACTAAATAATATTAAGGTAAGTTGACTAATGTTGATATTGGGCAGATTCCAGATAATGGTTCAAAGAAGAATATGTATCTTGATGTCTGTGCACCAGGGTTCTATAATGAACAAAACTCCAAAGCAGTTTTTGATAGTTTAGAAACAAAACCAACAAATAAAAACCTCAGAGATTAGTTCTTTTCTATGTAACCTCTGTCTCTAATTGAATATTTTTTCCCCCCTCAAGTTACTGGCGGGATTTGGGCTTGGTGTTGGCATGTTCTGTCTGCGTGCTTTGGTCAGTGAAACTTGATTATGTGTGTGTTACTCACCTTTCATAAGCAGCCACTCATGTGGAAATCTGTTTACAGAAAGGGTGGACTAGGACCAAAAAGACAGGAAGGATGGTTTTTATCTTATTTAATATAATCTAACTGCATTAAAATCTTAATTAGAAAAGAAATTTTAAGCTGTGGGTCTCATCTGGAGAAATATGCCTGAAAGCACTCCTAAGAAAGAAACTAGCTATTTTCTTAATTCACTATCATAACTTGGTCTACATATTCCCTCCAAGGCTTTGAAGTAATCCCCTATTTTAACCTTACAGCCATGAGAATCCACATGCCACTATATTATGAACTTCAGTGATAGGAGGAATTATTGCATATTACTAAGACTGTTATCCATTGGATTTCTAAAAGCATAGAATTTTAGGTGTAGAGCCTATTTTTATTAAATCTTTAAATTCCTGGGTGATTTAAATTTCTTGGAGAATCAAGAGGTCACATTTTCCCCCACTGCATTATAGTATTAAACTGTATAATTACTTAATATGTAATATTTAAGGTATTTTAAAAGTCAACCTCCAGGTGATTTAGGAGATACTATGTATTTTGTTTTGTTTTGTGTAAAGTGCTTTGCACTTTAAATGGGAGCTTACCCAGGGGCGCCTGGGTGGCTCAGTTGGTTAAGCGACTGCCTTCGGCTCAGGACATGATCCTGGAGTCCCGGGATCGAGTCCCACATCAGGCTCCCTGCTCAGCAGGGAGTCTGCTTCTCCCTCTGACCCTCCTCCCTCTCATGCTGTCTGTTTCTCATTGTCTCTCTCGCAAATAAATAAAATCTTAAAAAAAAAAAAAAAATTTTAAATGGGAGCTTACCCAATCAGTGGCATGTTATTAATTTTGCATATTTGTAGTAACATGAAATTAAAATCCAGCAGTCTGATGCTTGTAAAATAATGAATACATAAGGCAGTATTATTTCTTAATCATTTGTAATTTGATTCAATCTCCCCAAATGTTCTCCTTTCATTACATTTCTCTTTTTCTCTCTTGGTTGTCTCTTAGAACCAAAAGTAAAATTTAGTGGAGTCAGTCCATAAATTGATCCATATCTTTAATGAGCTGAACAATGGGTTATTTATAACAATAGCGTGGTCGAGATACTTCTCATGGGAATTGAGTTGTGGAGAGGGGGAACTTGTGAGGAAACATGTTTGAGGAAGCAGTGGGGACCAGAGGTTACAGACACCCATTGCGTGGGAACTGAGGAGACTAATAAATTCTACTCTTAGCCAAGAACCCAGGTTCTTACTCCAGGAACTGTTCTCCAGGATGACCCATGGCCATGGAGGACACAGGTGGCCAGTGTCCCTCATGAATAAGAGTGGTGTCATCAAAGATGTTGCTCCAAGAGAGTAAAGCATCATCCACTAGCAAGAGATGCATCTGGGTGCTTGCTTGGCTCCCATTCTCCCTCTATCCCATTCCTGGTGTCTGTCCTCACCACGGACAGTGTTCTCCGTTCATTGCCTGCTCCAGTGAGCCCTTTTCCACGCGTCCATTCCTGGACCTCTCAACAGCGTTTAACATAGATGGCCACCTCTTCCTTGACACCACCTTCTCTTTGCTGCTGGGGCACCAGACTCTCTCTTCCTCCTCCCTCCCAAATCACTCCATCCTAATCACCTTTCCTCTTTCCACCTCCTCTTTCACGTGGTTTCCTTGGGCTCGGTTTAAGGTTCTCAGCTCTCCTTGTACCACTCCCTAGGTGATCCCATCCAGCCCTGGGATGAGTTTCAGGATGAGATGTCTTAAATACCATCACCGCATGAAAGTTTCCAAAAGCTGTGCGAGGCTCACAAGAGCAGAGTGGACTGGACTAAGCCTAGCACTGAGACCACTGAGGAGCTGACCATTTCTATCTAAGTAAGGAATAAGAAGAGAATGCTGCAAATGAAATGTAACAGAAATAGAGCTCTTTGAACTTTGTTCCTTGTAAAACCTCATAGGTATTCCTCCCAGCTTTACATCAGTCAACATTTGATAAACAGGCCTTTTGGGTTGTTCTCTAGATAGAGATGTCCATGGCTGTGTACATCCTGAAACTCTAACATTGTTTCCAAAGTTGTGTGTGTGTGTGTGTGTGTGTGTATGTTTATGGGTTTGTGTTCTTATGTGCATTTTTTTTTTTTTTTCTGGAGAGAGAATCCATTGCTTTTATTAGCTTCTCAAAGAGGTCTGTAGCTGCCACTAAAAATAGCTTATTTAAATGCAGTACTTTATATACCATATCTTCTTTATCTAGTCATCAATCGATGTCTTGGCTGTTGTAAATAATGCTGCAATAAACATAGGGGTGCATGTATCTCTTTGAATTAGTGTTTTTGTGTTCTTTGGGTAAATACCCAGTATTTTTAACTATTTGAGGGACCTCCATACTGTGTTCCCCACAGTGGTTGCACCGGTTTGCATTCCCACCAACAGTGCACAAGGGTTCCTTTTTCTCCACATCCTTGCCAACACCTGTTGTTTCTTGTGTTGTTGATTTTAGCCATTCTGACAGGTATACATATACAATGGGATATGATTCAGCCATAAAAAAATGAAATCTTGCTACTTAGCATATATATTTCTAAGTGAAATAAATCAGTCAGAGAAAGACAAATGCCATATGATTTCACTCATATGTGGAATTTAAGAAACAAAACAAGAGAAAGCAAAAAAGAGAGAGAGACAAATCAAGAAACGGACTCTTAATTATAGAGAACAAAGTGATGGTTAAGAGAAGGGAGGTGGGCAGGGAGATGGGTGAAATAAATGATGGGCGTTGAGGAGGGCATGTATTGTGTTGAGCACCAGGCGTTGTATGCAAGTGTTGAATCGCTATATTGTACACCTGAAACTAATGTTACACTGTGTGTTAACTGGAATGAAAATAAACACTTAAAAAATAAAATAAATACAGTGCTTTCGGGATAAAGCAGAGGAAAGAAGGTAATGGATCTTGGTTGCCCTGAGATTCCTTTGAGGTCTGTGTGGAAGGCCTGGCTGCGATGAGGTCCTGTTGGTGTTATCCAGACTGCAGCACTGTGCAGTGGGACTGCCTGAGGTGACAGGAGTGTTCTGTGTCCGTGCCACCGGGGATGGTAGCTACTAGCAACGTGTACACTTGAAATGTAGTCAGTGTGGCTGAGGAACTGAATTTTTAAACTTTATCTAATTTTAATTAATTTCAGTGGAAATGGCTACACGTAGCCGGTGTCCACTGCACTGGACAGTGCAGACTCCAGCCTCATTGTCTGCATGTAGTAGGCATTAATTATTCCAGATGCCGTGAAGCTCATCAGGGCTTTCCAGGCTCCCCCACATCTCTCCTCTCATGTCATCCTAACCCTGGGAGGGAGATTGAGCTTGTTTTCCTCTACAGTATTACTGAGGAAATGGGCATTTTTGCATGATTTGTCTGGGCTTCTAGGAATAGAACTGAATTTTTATAGACTAAATTCTAGAATGTATTGAAAATTTTAACGTAAGTTATTACATGTGCATAAAGGTTTTTTTGGGAATCATTACTGTAATTAATAATGATAACAGCTACCTTTTATTGCATGTCTTCATTGCATGCTTCTGTGGTCCTTGGTATTGTGCTCTGTTACCCATTACTTCTCTCCCCGTCCTTTGAGGGAGTATGACCCAGTCCCAGAGAGGCTCAGAATCTTGCTCTCTGTAAGTGACACTGCTGGGCATCCACGCTTCAGTTATCTGCTCTCCTGAAGGCAGCCCCTAGCCCTAGCTCCCTTCCATTTGATGCAGGGTCCAGCATACTGTGGGGATGGAGTCTGCTCAGCCCACCCCTGCAGCCCCCCTCTGAGGAGCACATTCAGCTTTCTGTCATGTCTCATAGTAGAGACTTTCTCTGGCTTCCCCTGCCCCTCAGCCCAGACTGTTCAGAGCCTAACTGGAATTTTCTCTGTTGCTCTGGGTTGGTCTCCACCAGTCCTACTTTTCTTTATGGATTGTGTATTCCTGTATTGCTCATCATGCTTATCTCTGCTGTTAGTGGCTGGTCAGTGTTGACGGGCTCTTGCCTGGCTGTAAGGAGAAGCATGGCTCTCAGGATCCGCACAGCTCTGGCACCAGAACATGGAGCTCCAGAGAGCGGCATTTGTCAGCAGCACCCACTGCACACTCTAGGGTTGGTTGTGGCCTGGTGTGACTGGGCCATATTTGAAAGGTGGCAGAAGTACCTGAGAAACAGGTTTCACATGAGGGCTGGGTATTCATAAGGAAAGAAACATCAGTGACTGTCTTATACACCCTCCTTGACTTAACGATGTATCATACCTGTCTGTTATCTAGCTTGATGCTGTTTAAAAGATTTCTCCTTGGCATAGCTGTACTAGGAAGAGAAGGCACCCTTGTTGATTTTAGTCCCTCCATCTCTTGGAAAGTCAAGTATTTTTAATAATCTAATTAAAGCACACTGAAAGTATTAACTGCCTTTTCCTTATACCATTATACCATTTGAAAAGATGCTAAGCAATGATCATGCCCAGTCCTGAGCCATTACAAACCGCTGGTGGCAGGGTGCTTTGGTAGGATGTATAAACTGGCCTTAAAATGTTGATACCCCTGCATTCAGTAATTAAAGTCATCGAAATTTACCCTAGGGAAGGATATGAGAGAGGGGCAAAAACATTTACATAGCAATTGTGGCATTGTCTATAATAGGAAACACTGGTATCAAATGGAACCACTAAAAACAGGCAACACAGTAGCTGGCTGAGTTCATCTACCCCAGATTTCAGCCTGACTTTCAGTATACTCCCACCTTTCCCACCATTCAGGACCTTGGCCAAAGGTTGTCTGTCATTATGTCGTTTTTTTAGAGCTTATATTTTGCAGGTAAGAGAGATATTAAATAGAAAAGGAAAAGCACATTCTTAAAGCTGTTTTTCTGCAGACCAACAAACAGCACAGGGATGCTGTTGCTGGCAGTGGAATTTATCCCCCTCAGGTGGTAGAGGGTTTCCAGGTCTCCTACCTCCAGCACCCTTGATCCTCCTGGTGATCCTGTTGAGGTGCCAAGAATATGAAAAATCAAATTGTGCAACTTGAGGGCAGCAGGTGAGTCACCAAACTCCTGGTGAGTTCAGCCTGTGACCTGCAGGCAGAGAAGCTGCTTTTGATTTTGTTCTTGGAAAACTGTACCGCCTGTGGAACAGCTGCAGTGTTACTCTAAACTCCAGAACGGTGAGGAGGAGGGAAGAGGTTCTCCCTAGGGGTGAGGATAGTCCATTGGAATTCTTAGAACCAGAAAATGGGCCAGATTCCTGTGTAGTATTGGAAGGCCAGTGCTAGATAGCACCCAGCCTTTCTAGTTGCATTAACATTGTACAACTGGCATTTTCTCTGAAGACATCTTACTGGGAATGCTACTTGGGGGACCTAGGGACATTTGCTGAGCTGGGATGGAGCTGATGCAGCTCCTGCCCTCACCACCCTCTGTTTTCCTTTTCAGGGAAGCACTGACTTAGAGCCACTGCAGGGGTGGCAAACATTTCCTTCACCTTGTTGGGCCCAATCAGACTTAACCCTTTAAATTTCATGGATTAAACACAAATTACAAAGAAACCAGAAAAAAGTAAAGATGAGCAAATCATGCCATCCTCACAAAGATAGGCAACCTTCAGCTTGGTGGAATTTTAAAGTATTGAGAGCAAAGCCCTAGCATAATGAAGAGAACATCCAAATATGGCGACTCCTTGGTCCATACTCCACAGTGTCTGTGGAGTGTCAGTCAAACTGTTAATTTCCACTTACCAAATGTTTATTAAGCATCTCCTGTGTGCTGGTTGCTTTGCTAGGTAGTGAGATACAAGACTGAATAAGATGTAGTTCTGGCCCTCAAGGAATTCATGGTCTTCCTGGGGAGGCTAAGAAGTAAATAGACATCTGGGAGCTGTGGGAGCACTGGGGAGGGCACCTAATTTGGCCTGTGTGGTTAGGCAGGCTTTCTGAAAAGGCAAGGAGATACTCTTTTAGGGACAAGGGATGGGGAGGATATCCAAGCAAAGAAAGTTGCAAGAAGCCATCAGAGAGCATGGTGGGGCTTGAGTATTGGGGGGATAAGTATTGTCCCTGTGCAAATAAAAGTCCATTGCTGCTTGGTGGGGATGGGTTTGCCTGGATTTGAAAATTTTTATATAAATAAATTCTATCAGGAGTCTAGGGCTTGCAACACAGATGGATTTGCTTGGTAATTACTTAGTCACCCCTGGTAAGCTTAAGGACAGAATGTGATAGACACATGCCATCTTGTGTATCTAATATGGAGAGGAGAGGAGTCCAGTCACACTCCCTCCTCAGCAGGTACAGGGAAAGCTCTCTACCTCTCATTTGCTTTACAATTTGAGGAGCACTGGACTTCTTGTGTTATTTAGTCCACTTTCAAAGTAGCCTTTGGGGGGAGTGCCAATAGCCAGCCCAGGTCACTTGGGTGAAAATGGGAAGGTTGGGTCCAGGACTTTTATGAGGTTTCAGATCTGATTTGTAACCCCTATCAGCACCCTGCTCCTGTGGCCATCTTGGCCTCAGACCTGGTGTGGGTCTAGCAGCTCCTTCCTAGCCACTGGGACCCCACCTTCCCATGGCAGGGACTGGATGTCCCTTTCCTGTAGCTCATTAGAGACTCATGCTTCCTTTTCCACTCACTTTTCTCCCATGCTCTGGGGCTCCAGTTTTCCTCTCCCTCTGTCTTACAGAGGGTTTTCACTCCTATATGGGTTTTTGCTCTCCACCTGCAGAGAGAAGCTGCCCTCTACATGTGACTTGTGCTCCTTACCTCCACATGGCCTGTCACAGAGCTCCCCCACGGTCCATCCCTCTGAGCCTGTCTTTGCTGTGTCTGCCCTCATTTCCCTGTGCCTAAAGTAGGGGCTGCCTTCTCCTGGGGCTTGGGCTCTCAGAAACTGCATAGGTGAGCAAGTCGGGAATCTACCTAGGCCTGCCATTTTTTTTTACCTCTACAAAGGAGATGTGAGAATGATTTGGGATAATATATTCAGCAGTTCTGCACTGACCCTTACTGAATCTGGGGTGTCGACAAATGGCAAGCTCCTTCTCTCTACCTCGTGATCAGCAAACCTCCTACAAAATACTACCATAAGGCTTCTCCCACCCACCCTGCAGGTCCATGGTACTCCCCAATTTCCTCCCCTCTGGAAGATCCTTGCCAGCAACAGTGTAGTCCATGTGCAGTTGAATGAGCAGATTTGAAAAGTGTGATATAAAAGTTTTAAGACTGTCCCTTTATGCACAATTTTGGAAATAATTTGATCCTCCCATTTTTTTCCTTACAAATTGCATTATTTCAAAGCCAGATGGCTAAACTATAAACTGCACTCACCCTTGAACTGGTAAACAGAAATACCCCATTCTTTGTTCCCATCTTGGGAATCCTTTTGTGGCTTGCATGCATTGGCAGGCTGTGAGTCATTTTGGTAACTATTGTGCTGTTATTTTAACATTCAATGTTATTATCATTGGAATCCTCTTTTTATACCCTATAGGGATAGAAATGTCACTCAAGTGCTCATTAAGAAGCGTTGTTAGTCCTGAAAATTATACCTGAATGTCAGTAAGTTTGGTCCAGAAGGTAGACCTGATAAAGTACCATGAAGGAGGCCAGACCAGTGCCGTGATATGCTATACTGTAATGCAGGTATGAGTGCTCCATGGAATATTAGGGCCAAGTCTGAGAAAATAAAAAGCAGTTTTAAAATAAAGTATGGGAAAGTATTTGTAGATTTATGGGCTCCTGGGGTTCATCCCCTTTACTTTGTACTTATCCCTAGGTCTGGAAATGTACCTGTTTTAAATTGTCTGATACCTTCAGAAATACATCCTTTGCTTAAAATGCAATTGTCCTGCATGATTAAAGAGGGCATCATCTATAATGTAAAAGTTGTTTCTTACTTTTCACTGCCAAGTTCGTAGTCTATCAACAAAACTAAATGCTTAATAAAGAGGAGAAACCTCACTATAGGGAGGTCCAAGGTGGCAGCCCCACCTGGTTTGTTAAATAGGTAGATGCTCTGGAAGGTGCCAGACAGGATGCCGTTGGAATTCTCACTGTGGTTTAGCTCACAAGTTTCTCCCAAATGTACCATGACTACCATTGTTGGTATGCAAGATAACTTTAAATTGGTAGAGATAAACCATTTTTATGTTAATAGCTATGTTTTTATTTTAATATTGTCTTAAAGCATAGCTAGCATATCAAACTCATGATACAAAGTTTTCTTTTTAAAATAAAATTATTTAAATGAACAAAATGGGCCTATTTAAAGAAACACTGTAAGTAAATAATGGTACAGGTAACACATGGCTATAGCAGAAATTGTGAGAGTATTATTCAAGTGATGAAATGTTGGGAAATGTTGGTTTTAGCTTATTTAGGTAAATATGGGTGTCAGGTTGATGGAAATCCTGGCAAGTACGTATTGTTCTTTTGGGGCAATATATCGCATAATTGGATGTAGTGCTGTTTTATATGTGGCTAATTTCAGAAGCTAAAACAACCATATCTATTAAATGCTCTTTTATTTGATTAATAAAAATGCTAGATTGTTTTAGGATTGAATAAATATAAAATGCTAATTGGGTATAAAATCCTTATTTATGTGATCATGCGCATTGCCATAAAACCATAAGACAGTTATTACTGTTTAATATTGCTTTAATTAGAAGTACTCTTGTAAAAGTTGGAAGACAATAAGCCTCTCCCCATAACAGCTCCCGAGGAACCAAAGCGATGTCACAATGAGATCAGAAGTCAAAGTGGAACAGGGAGATTTTCTTTTTTCCAAGAAGGCATAGGTTGATGTTAAGTTGTACTTTTGAAAGCCAGTGTTTAAATAGGCTGCCTCAGAGTTGTCGAATTTAATTTGATATTTATTTAATGTCTACTATGTATTGTGCTCTATTAGGTCCCTAGGGAGGTGGTGATGTTTATATGAGCCAGGACCATTTTAGGAGCAAGTGGTAGAAAACCTGACTCCAACTGGCTCAAATAAACTAACCAAGAATTTATAGGTTCACACAATGAAAAGTCTAGGTGTGGACTTCAGGCATGGATGAATCCAGGTGCTCAATCAGTATTATCCATCTCTCAGCTCTGCTTTCTTCTTTACTCTCTGAGGTTCTCTCCATGTAATAGCCCCTAACAACTGGAGGCCAGCATCCACTGGTTTCAGGTCTAACAGAAAGCTTTACAGTAACTTTAACATAGTTCTCAGAACTGAGACTCGTTGGCCAGGGTGCTTGCTTATTCTGTTTCCTGGGGTGAGGATGGGATCACCTATGTGGACTGAGGGTAGAGGTAAGGTCCTTCCGGTACTGGCAACCAGAAGAATGGGAACGGACAATAAATGTTCTGTCTTCAAGGGACTCATTGGCAATTGAGGAGAACATGCACTTGAGCAAGTCTTTGAACAAAAGGACAAGTGTGGAGACAGCATTTTTAGGAAGAGGGTCAGAATGTACAAAGCCATGGAGGTACGAGTGGGGATGAAGAATTTGGAAAACTAAATATCAGGGATTTCTGGTGCAGTGACTCTCAAGGATGGAAAAGGATGCGATGTAATCATATCAGAATCTCCTGGAAATTAAAAGAAGGTATCTTGCTATTTGACAGCTCCCTACTCTTACCCTCTGAGAAGGGGTGGGAGCGGGAGTGGTGGGCACAGAGCCTCGACTGGAGGCTCAGAATCAGCCTGTACAAAGCTCAGAGGAGAGGGCTCCCCAGAGTCGTAGCTCTCCTGCAGCAGTGCCAGCCTCTTGTACTCTTGTTTCCTTCGGCAAAATAGAGAGCCCCAGCCAACAAGCGCTTATTGAGCACCTACTATGTTCCTGGCTTACTAATCAAATCAGAGCTTTGCTGCCCCTTATCTGTGGCACCACCAAGTGTGGAGCACCTCGTGGGTGCCCAAGAGCCTATGAGGTACCATGGGAGAATCAATCAAGAGAAACTGGGGCAAGGAGATGCATGGGAGCTGCCAGGAGCTCTGGAGAGGAGGAGGGGGCTCTTGTGAGACAGAAAACTGGGGAGTATGAGAGCTGGAGAGTTGAAGGCTGCTCTCCTCCATACTGCCTTGTCTCTTCTTCTCTATTTCCCTCCTTTCTTCCTCTGCTTCCCTGCAGGAGCCCAGGCTACACTTGAGAGATGAAGTTCAGAGGCACACTAGCATCCATCAGGGCTTAAGACCACATGTGGTCTAGAAAGGACCTGTGTTCCTCCTCTCCCTCTTCCCCGGTTGCTGTCTCAGCCTGCTCACATACCCTTTGAGGTGCTCTCTCTTGCATCCTGTGGTGGTGGACAGGGAGTTAATAATTTCATGTTCTCTTCTTGCTGTTCTGCCTCTTGTCCCAAGCCCACTTTCAGATCCCCTGTAAGGGAGGAGGGATGCCGGGTCAGTGCCTGAGATCTTCATTGGGCCATGCAGTTCGTTCTTGGTGCGTGTGTGTGGAGGGCACTGGTGAGAGGCTGGGGCACAGGCCTTCTTTATCTCTCATGCTCCAGGCAGATGTGGTCTAGTCCCTCCTTTGCCAAGCGTACCACTTGTGGGTAATTTAGGCCGAACCCTCCTTCTGGGCCTGAAGGTCTCTCTTTCTCTTTCTGCCTGCGGAGGTTCTGGAACACATTGGTCCCAGGATTCAGATCCATGTGGCCTGTATCTCACATCCCAATTCAGCCAGCATCCCAGCCTGTGTACTGAGGGACACTCAGGGCTCTTTGTTTCCCATTACCACTGCTTCTTCCCCCCGGACCCTGCAAGGAAAAGGAGGGGGTGAGCAATGCCAGCCTGGCTAGCCCTGGGTCTGTGGACAGTTAGCAAATGGCCACCAAAACCTCACCTTAACCCCCACACGCCCTCTCCAGAAGAGCCTTTTGCCCAAAGGCTATGTTCCCACCTCTTCCACACCCCAAAAAGAAACTCATAAACTGTTTCTGCATATTCTTCTTGAGTGTTAATTCATTAACACTGATTAGTTTGTTAATACAAATACCCGAAAGAGTGGACCAAAGTGTAGGCTTTGTGGACCAAGCATGTTTTGGTTTAAATCCTGACTTTGCCACAAACCATTATGTGATTTGGGGCCAACGTAAGTCTGAGTTTGCTCATCTGTCAAATAGGGATGAAAGTGCTGACCTGGTGGGGTTAGGAGGAATCAACGAAAGTATATGGCAAGCAAATGGTAAAAGCAGGCTGCTGCATCGGTGAGTCCCATGACTGGTATGATGAATCTGTAGAAGTAGGGCCAGTCCCTGTGAGCTGCTTGCTGCCCCTGATGCTTGTTGCACAACCCACAGGATTCCCATGGTGGGATCTTCACAGGGATCCAGGGGAGGTCTCCCAGTGGAGTGCTGACTTAGCCTAAGCTCAGTCCCCAAGGATAATGGCTTATCTGCTCTTTGTACCAAACGGTGTTGGTGGGGAAGAGAGCACAGCTTACTCACAGAGGTCCTCAGGCAGACCTTGCACTTTTCTGTCATACCTGAACCAGTCCAGGTCTTGGGTTTGGGCATTGTGTCTCCCTGGACAGAAGTGAGTTTGTCTCTAAGAACTTTCAGCTTGTCTACCCCCAGTCCCATCTTTGGGTTGGCTTAGAAACTGCCAGTGACCTTTCCTTGTGTTTCTATAATGTTTCATTCCTTTCTTTATGCTTTGATGTCCATATCACTTGGCCCTTATACAACCTTGGTAGGTATTGTACTATTTGGCAGGTGAGGAAACTGATGTCTTAACGTTAGATTTCCTGATTTCTCATCTCATGCTTACTCCATTGCTCTGAGCCCCATCTGGCATTCTGTCTTTATTACTCCCACATGGAAACGATTGTTCATGACCTCTTACTCCTTTTATTATTCTGTCCTAGTTGAGATCCTGGGCTGCAAGCAACTGTTCCAGAATGTGCAGTGTCCTTGAGAGGACTACCTCTCTTCGCCCCCTGCCTTCCCCTCTCTCACCACTCCCTCTGGCCTCTGCTCCTATTCAGTGCTTGTATGATACGAACACCAGCGCATCCTTTCTGTGCATATTTTCTGAGCCTCTTGGATTGTAGAAATTGATTGGGCAATCAACAGCAGTTAGTGAGGATATACTCTGTCCCACACACTGCTGGGCAGTGAAGATGATATAAGAATTGAGAGATGTTTCCCTTGCCACTATGGTTTATAAGGAAGGGATGGTTCCCTTTTTATTATTTCTCCCCCCCCCCTTCTCTTCCTTAGAATGTTGATGCTCTTCCTAAATGACTCAGTTCTCAAGCTCAAAAGACTTTGGCTTTGAACCAAAAGAAAACCATGCATTACTGATGTCTTGGCCTTCATCTGTCTGACATTTGCTGGCTGCCTGTTGTGAGCTGTGGCTCTGACTTTGGGGAGTTTTGGGGGCATTTGGAGAGCTGGAGACTGGTGATATCAGCCATGCCCCTGGGTCTTCTTTGGCATCCATCTTTCCAGGCTGAGGCCTGCTTGTGGTGAGCATCCAGGGATACCTTAGAGGAATCACATTTCCTTCCTGAGCTCTGAACATCCAATTTTCCCTCAGGGACCCAAAATGACCCAGTCACCCATGAACAGAGATATTTCTTTGGGAAATTGGTTTCCATTTCCAGCCTCCACACCTCACAGCATAGCATATTTCCCACATGTCAAGTTAAATATGCTGTTGTCTATCCTCATTTTCTCTTCCTCTCAGGAACCAAGCAGGCAGGGGCTTGTACTCAGGGCTTTGTCAACCAGGGAGTCACGTGGCAGTTTTATGGACTCTGTATCCTACTCCAGCAGCTGACTTTTCTCCTCTCTTGCCTGTGGTCCCTTGAATTCTCCTTCTCTGCCTTGCCTGCAGTTCTGGACATCTTAATTGGGCCTCTCTGTACAGAATTCACCCACTTCTGGACATGCTTCCTGTCAAGTGACTATGCGGAGAGCTGTGTGGAGAAGTTGGAAGTCTTAGTGGGTCCAGTGTTGATGTCTGTCATGGTCATGAGTAAGAAATGTTGTAGGGTTAAGATGGCTGCATATGTATCTACTACTGATGTTCAGGGGTAAAGAGGTCATGGAGAATCTTTGGCTCATGTTACTAGTCTACAGCAGTGTAGACTCTTTATAGATGATGGTGTTTTGGCAGTCACCAATATTCAATTGCACCTGTATTCCAGGTTTTTTAAAATTGGACCTCAGGTATACCAAATTGGATTAATCATAGTTCTTTTTATGACCCATATTAGCATTGGTCATCTTTTATTCATTAATATAATAAATACTTGTGAGCCCACAACACAAATCAAAAATTGTATATGATCAATCACTTAGGTCTACCCATGTGCTCCTCCCTCTTCCCACCATCTGCCTCCCTTACCCCACAGAGGTGATCATGATTCTGAATGATTCTGAAGGTAGGTTGTGATTATTATTCCCTTGTTTATTTTTTTAAAAAGTTTTTTTTTTATAACACATAATACCTAAACCCTAATTGTCCAGTTTCACTTGTATTGAGCTTAATAAAAAAGCATCTTACTGGATATCTTCTAAGATAAAAAGGACTTCTTTTTTCCAGTCAACTTTGTGATGTTACTGTGTGTATCTGTGTAATATTCCAGTGCGTGAAATATCCACACTTAATTTGTCCATTATGCTATCGATGGGCTTTTGGGTTGGTGACTGTCCAAATTTACAAGATGATGCCAAATTGCTTTTCAAAATACTTGTATCATTTTACACTGTTATTGGCAATGTATAAAATATCCACATTAAACCACATTCTTTTGGACATTGAATATTAACAGACTTAGTATTTTTCTAATTGAATGAAGGTACAGTGAAATCTCATGATCTTGATTTTCTTGTTTCCTCATTGCTATTAAGGCATAGCATTTCTTCATGTTACCGGCTATAAGTGTTTTCGCTTCTATGAAAATGTCTGGTGGTGTCTGTTGCTTATTTTTCTACTGGGCTTTTTGTATTTTTATTTTTTGTGGGTACTTTTTATAGATTCTTGATATTGGTCATTTATTTCACACATATCTTCTCTGGGTTGTAGCTTGATCCTTCTCTTTCCTTGAGTCATCCTTTGATGAATAAAAGTTTTTAATTTTAACGAAATCAAATGTATACATTTTTTTCTTTTGTTGCTAGAACTTCCTAAATCTTGTTTAAGAAATCTTTTCCTATGCCAAGGTCAGAAAGATAGACACACATGGAGTTGATTTTTGTGAATAATGAGTTAGAGATCCAATTTCAATTTTTACACATGGAGAACCACATTTTCCAGCTCCATGGATTGAATTATCTCCACTTTCCCCTGTGGTGATCATGCTGTGCCTTTCATATATTAAAGTTCCAGATATGTGAGGATCTCTTCCTGGACTCTTTATTCTGGTTTGTTGGTCATTTTTTCCTAGTCATATTCCAACACCTTTCTGTTTTAATTATTATACCTTTATATTTAGTCTTTGTATCTGGTAAGGTAAGTTACTTTATTCTTCTTCAGAAGTAATATGGCTGTGCTTTGTTTCTCTTCAATATACATTTATAATCAACTTGTCAAGCTGATTAAAAAAGCTTGTTATTTTGAATGGAGTTGCATCAAATTTATAGGTCAATTTGGAGAACACTGACATTTCTCTAAATATTAAAACTTCCTTTTCATGAATGTGGTATATCCCTCCATGAGGAAGAGGCTTGAAATTTATAGTTTTATTAAGACCCTGGAATTAAAAAGCACATATTTAGAAGACAGTGCCACCTTCTTCCTTCTTACCAGTTGGAAGTTTGTACAGTCTTATAGTAGGAAAAAAAAAAAACATTAATAGACATCTGTGCTGGTCATAAATTTTCTTTCCTGGATCCAGGGGATTATGAGAATTCAGATGAAGTCATGTCCATGGTGCAATGGTTGGTCCAGGGGGATACATCAGTAATCAGAACAGCACATGATGTAGGGAAACAAGTCTTACTGAGCTTAGGAATCAGACAGACCTGGCTTTATTATATCCTTGCATCTGCCACCCAAGAGGCCTGGGGTAGGGACTGCACATCTCCTAACCCCAGTTTCCTCTATTTAAATTGGGGATAATAGTATCTACAACACAGAACTTCTGAGAAGGTTCTGTCAAGTGTGCAGTTCAGTGTTTGGTGCTTGGTATAAGGTGGGAGCTCAGTGAAGAGTGGTTACCTTCCCTGAATTGAGACCAGGCCAGGACACTGACCATCTCCCTTCAGCTTCAGGGCCTGCACAGGCCCTTCTCATCAGAGTCCTGCCACCTGCCGTGGTCTGGCCCAGAGTTGTCTCAGAAGCTGACAACCCTACTTCCTCAGCTGACTTTTTGACTTATATTCTAGTCATACACAGAGGTTACACAAGATCTAAATAGGTTTCTGGAAAGCTTGAGGCCAAATTTAAAATGAGATTACTTCTGACAGGAAGAGCAGGAGGTCCAGACTCAGCTTTCCTCTTCTGCCTGGACCTTGTGATTTTTTTTTTTTTTTTTATATTCTGAATCCTCCAGTGACCCAATTATGTTTACCTGTCCCCATGGCCTGGCCTGCTTGGGTTCCTAACACTACTGTGCCAGCCCTTTGGAGAGGAGCTGTCTCCAGACATTAGCCACTTGGGGCAGTCTCTATGGTGATGACCCGGGGTGCACTGAAGTGTTCTGATCCAGATTTCAGGGGACCACGAGGATGGGGAATAAATCCTGCATCCCGTACCTACCTGCCTCGGGCCCCATGGCAGGTGTTCCTCCACCTGTGCAGCTCTCTAAGGTGGAATCAGAGCCTTGATTGGGGCCCCTGTGGTTAGCTGGTTGGTCAGAGAAGGACAGCTGTTCTGGGAGCCTCAAATCGATCTTAGATATGCCTGACAAGAATGGGACCCTAACACTAAGTTACATCCAAGTAATCTCTGATGTCCTAGCTTACAACCCTAAACCAAATCAGAGACACATACATTTGTTATTTACTTAACTTAAATACATGAAAAAGCACAACAAGAAAAGTAGATGCTCCTAAGTTTCGCTCTCTGTGTGAATTATATATATATGGAACATTTTAAATTCCACATCGTCCTGTTTTTCTGAGATCTCTGTTGTCACACAAAAGCAAGCCAGAGACAGCATGTTTAATGAGTGTTGACAATGTGTTGATTACTGTGGTGGCCATTTTATATAATTATGTCTTTTAAGCTTCACGGCAGCACTGTGGGTAGTGATGGTTAACAACATAACCACGTTGTAGAGGAGAAACTGAGCTCCAGACATCACTGTTTGGATTCAATTAGGCCAAGTATAGGAGTTCCTAACCTATAGTGGCACTCAACAGATAATACCCATTTCTGGTTGACGAAGAACCTTGTTAGTTGGGTGGCCTTGAGGAAGATATTTAATTAGAATTTATCTTAGAAGGTGGTTGTGGTAGATGAGTTAATATACATGTGAAATGTTAAGACCTGGAACATAGTATGCTCTCATTAAGTATTAGCTATGCATGAAATAATACATAGTAGGTCATAATCAATAATTAATATGACTGTGAATAATATTACTGAATATTGGAATTATTGCCTTGTTTTATCCATGTGTTGATCCATAAAATAGGGGTTGTCCAAATGAAGAGGGTTAGATAGGAGAAATAACAGAGTGTCAAGGCCCAGATGAGCATTGTTTCTACCTTAGTCTGTAGATTGTCCCATCTCAGTAGTCATCCCCGGATAATGGCAGTGTGAACCATCTCTAAGAACTGAGCTATTTTTGTGTGATCTCTGGGTACTGGCAGAGGATGGTGCTTGCTCTGATAGAGCAGCCCAGGATTTACATCTTGTGCTTCCCTGGCCTACACTATCTCTCTTTTCTCCAGTTTCCTATCCTATGCCATCTCTCATCTTACTTGGGAGATAAGAAAAGCCACTCCATGAGTCTGCATCCTATTTTTCCATTTCCCACATTAACCAAGGGCTTATGAGCCTAGAAGTCTAGTACTAGGGGCTTTTATTCCAGGATTCTGCAGTTGTTGGCATGTGTCTTGATCCTGGGGTAGAGATCATTGGGAGAAGCACATACACAGATAATTTTTCAAAATATCTTGCCTCATTAAAAAAAAAAGCCTCCAATGTTGGCTTATTTGTTCCCATTGTACATGCAGAAACTGAAGCTCAGAGGAGGTAGGCCACCTACCAGGCATGCCATTTACTCAACCAGTAAGTGATCCAGTAAGTAACCCCAGAGGAAGGTAAGATTCAACCCAGGTCTGTCTGAAGTCAAAACACAGTACAATTTTAATTACATGTATGTTAGACCATTTGGCTGTTTCCCACATAATCTCTTGTGCTATTTTCTCTTTCTCCCCCATTCTTTTTTCTCTTTGCACACTAATGTGGTTGTTTTGCAAATCTTGTTGTCTAGTTTGTCCAGTTTGCTGTCCTGATGAATTCTTACTTTAATACATTGCATATTTCAATTCTAAAATGCCCTTTTAAACTCCTTCTTACATGTTCCAGTTTCTGTTGCAATTCTCCATCTTATCATCCATTTTCCTCATTTTGTCTTCTGTTTTCAACATGTTAATCACAGTTATTTTAAAGTCCTTGTCTGCTAACTCAAATATCTGGATAATCTGTGGGTCTGTTTCTATGATCTTTCTTCCCTTGATTATTGGTCAAATTTTTTTTACTTCTTCATACATATGTCTAGTAATTTTTTATTGTATTCTGGTTATTAATTATAGAGGCTTTGATATTTTCTATCAGAGGGAGCTCCCCCCCGCCCTTTTTATTTCTGTTAGGTACATTGGGTGAGAAAATGATGACTTCACCCCAGTGAAACCTACACATTCACATATTACATACCAACCAGTGCCCAGTGCTTCTTTGAGGTTTCCATAGTCAGGCAGTCTTTCTCCTTGCAAGGATGAAGCTGCAGTTTCTCTTATACCAATTAATTAAACAAGTACCTTCATTAACATGCAGTCCTCTTGTTTAGTCACAGAATTAAAGCAAAAGAGAGAGAAAGAGTCAATCAGTTGGAAGGTGGCTTTCTTAACTTAAGCGGATGACTAATCTGACCTCGGTTTCCATTTATGACAGGTGCCATCTGGAGAGCCCTCCAGGGGAGGTGCAGACATTCATGAGATGGGATGTGGGAAAACTTGGTAAATCCACCTCTGGCCATCTGGATCCCAACAGGGAAACTCCATAGAGCAATCACCACTAAGAGCCACTCACAGGGGCAGTAGGAAGGATGAAGCATTGGAAATATTTAGGAGGTCTTTCTTTAAAGACCTTCTCTGATGCTCGGGCTCTCCCAGAGACCTAGTTTTCTGTCTTCATGGCCTTCCAGTAATTCACTAGCATAATGAAGCTCTTCATCTGGGAGTGAATCCTTGGGGAAGATGTCTGAATTGGAAAAACAAACTTAGAGTCAGGAAGATTTCGTTTCTAAACTCTTCAAACAATACAAGTAAAACTGAATGTGAAGGGCTTCTTGTACTAATTTGGTTGTAATCTTTGGCCAGTTCATAAAAGATTGATTGGATTTATTTGTTGGGGCTCCCTGGTTTTTTTGAGTGCTGAGCAAGTTATAGAAATCTAAAACAAACTCCTCTCCATCCTAAAGCAGGTACTGTTGTTCAGTTCTCCACAATATGGCCATAGAATATACCCCTTCCATTGGTCCACTGGAATCAAAGTTTATGATTCATAAATAAGTACCATTATATCTGGTAGCCTTCATCTCCTATGGCCATTTGGAGAAGGCTAGAAAAGAGAGAATGGTGGCCAGTGGCTAGCCCTGGAATATCACTACAACTGGGAAAGGTAGAGCTTAAGCTGCTTCCGGGAATCCAAGGACAAAGGAGCTAAGCACTACAGACATTGCCTTGGGGGTGGGAGGATTTCTTGGTAGGGTATTTCTGAGGAGAACAGTGTCCCATTATTTCTTGGCCATCAAGGTGACCTCCAGTGCCTTCATGTCAGGCATGGTCTTGGTCTTAAACCACATGCATGGGTTGATTTGCATCCCCCTCCTCACTCCAGATTTTCCCAGCCTGTATTGTGACTGTTGCTTACCTGTTCACAGTACTTCCTGTCTGTGCTCACCCTATGATGACCTTGGGCTTCCTCTTTGTCACTGGTGTTAATCTAGCCTCTGACTACATTTCCCCAGGCTATCTAAAATAGTCCTACCAGGCTCCTAGATTTTTTCTCACCCTCTGCCCACCAGGATGTGCACACAGAGCCCCACCTGCATTTCTTTGTGTCTCCTTTTGGTCCTTGTAAGCCTTCTGACTGATAGCCTAATATGTGCTCACCCCTGAGCTGAGTGAAGTGAGAGTAAGTGAAACAAAATTCCTGCTGTTGAGCAGCTATATTCCACCTGAGGAGACAAAATTTTCTCAATGCTTAATACGGAACTGTATTGGATTATGTGCTAAATGGTGTGGTGCTGATTAGTGCTAGAGAAAATCCTATGAGAGAAAAGTTAATGTAGTTTTAAGTGGGAGGAAAAGTAGATCTTGACCTGGGGTGTGTGTCCTGACCTACTTCTGGACTTTGGCCAGCGTCATCACCAACTGGCAAAGTGTCTGGCAAGCAACAATGACAAAAGAAATGAAAACGGAGTTGTAGGGGTGCCAATCCACACATACCAGAATGGTGATAACTCATAGTCTCTAATGTTGACAGCTTAGCCTGAACAATAGCGCATGTTTGATCTGGTCTAGAGTTAACAATATCTAAGTTCATTCATGCTACTGCTAATATTAGCAAAATTATGGTTCTGGAGCCAGAGTTGATATATTGATATTCACTATAGCATACACATTCTTGAAAAAACAGCTCCTACTTAAATCCACATTGAGGTTTCATGGTTTCTTAGTGGGGTTTCCATGGATCCCTGGGTGTTAATGAGGATGTGGTATTCATAGGCACATAAAGAATGCTGACCAATGGCTTTACATCAAATTAGACATTTTTCATGTGAGATATTTTGTTTTATTCCTTCTGAAAAATTTAAATTGCAAGAAAAATACTTTTGGCCACAGATTTCATAATAATCTTCCTCCCACAAATCTAAAATAATCTTATGAAAAATTCAAAGCCTGGTTTTTAAAATCCCTACCCGGCTTTCTTCAGTACATGAATCCTCTAGCAAGGGAAGCCTTTCCTTAGTCCTTACACAAATGTCCACAGAAGTGGTTGGTCTGCACGCCCCCCTCCAAATCTCTCTGAACCTCTGTGGGCAGCATGAGATCTACTCGTAATCTCCCTGGCTGGCTGTGGAGTGTTTCCTCATGCTTCCTTATGCCACCTCTCCCTTAAATCAGAGGCACAGTTGGTCGGTGTTTTCTAATGAAGTGTGGTCCACTCCACTGCCTCCTGAATTTGTGTCTCCACCACCTCTTATTGGCTGTGGGACACTTCCTATGCTGTTTTCTTTCTGTGCCTCAGTTTCCCCAATTATCAAATAGGTACATTCTCAACTCTACTGATGAGACTGTTGTGAGACTTCTATATAACTTTTTTAAGTGCAGTGTCTGGTGGATTATTTATACTCAACTAGTAGCGGTCTCAAGGGACTAGAGTGACGTGAATGAGACATAAAACAAAACCCCTCAGAAATAAAGATAAGTAATATTTTAATGCAGTATTTTAGAAAATCAACATTAATGTAAACATTCATGATGACAAATGTCAACATTTTAAATAAATATAAGATCAGTGTTCCTAGTTTTCCCTTTTGGCTCCAGTATGGCTTGGCACGGCAGTGGTGGTGATGTGTAAGTGCATGTCCAGGCTTGTTCCTAACCTTTTGCTCCTGTTTGGCCCACCAGGAAGTCCCACTGGCTCTGTCACCCACTAGGGATCTGAAAATTAGATGGAACAGGATGGGGGACTGTCCATCTTGCTGGGGTGGTTTCACCAAGCTATGGGCTTGCGGAAGACATAGTGTTCAGAAAGCCATGGGCGTGTGTCCTAGAATATGCAGGCTTGAGTAGAGGCTGAATAATGAAGAGTGTAAGCCTAGGCTGGGGTCTGATTAGGTGGGTGTAGAAACAGGACCCAGGGTACCAGGAGAGGTGGGCGTGCTAGCAGCTGGTGTGGTTAGGACAGCATGAGTGGTGACATGGGAGCTGCTGGCCAGGGCTGTGTTCTAATGGGGCAGTCTTTCCCCTTCCCCCACCCCACCCCATTCCATTTCATCCCAGTTGCTTTTTTTTGTTTGTTTGTTTTATGATCTCACTGATTTGAGGAATTCTTAATCCCAATTGCTTTTTGAGTTTATGGTGATTCAGTTCAAGGAGTGCAGTTGAGTTTCCTCACACATGAATTTAATTCCTTTGTTCATTTGTGCTACCAGCAATTCGAAAAGGAGAGAAAGAGAACAGTTGAAATAGTGCTGGGAATTCCATCCACCACTCCACTCTGAGTGGGTAGACCCCACACTAAGCATGTGTGGGGGCAGTGGGAGGCTTGGCCTGGCTGAAGTTCCTATGTACCACTGCAGTGTGAAATCTTGTGATGCCCAGTGTGTCCTTATGTTTGTGTACTTGTGTGTGCCTGTGTGAGACTGTGCACCTGCTAACTCTGTGTGAGCTGGATAACCGGTCGTTTCCTCTGGCTTTCAACAGAAGAACCAATAACCTTGTCTAGTAGTGGAGGGAAGATGCTGGCTGATTCCATATGTACCTTCTGGACAATTTAAGGGATTTCTTAGAGGTAACTTAGACTATCTATGATTTTCACAGCATGTGCTGACTTAGAACCTACCCTTTGGATGAGATACAATTTTGTTACTTTATACATTCATCAACTCACTCATTTAACTGCCAATAGGTACTGAGTAAGGACTCTTGGTCTGATACTGTGCCAGCCACAAGGATGCCAAGCCTAGTAGGATATGGTCCCAGCTTCAGGAGCTCATGTTCCAGTAGAGAATGACTACATTTAAACAGCTGGTTCCAGCATAGGGGGAGTGGTGTTGAGGGCATGTGTGTGTGCGGAGGGGGTGGATGACCTCTCTTCTTTCTCAGGTTCTTGAGTTTATCCCATAAATGTTCCGTGCTTCTTCAAGGTAGCAGCTGTGAGCTGTCCAGCTGTCCCCAGAAGCTATAGTTTAGATCTCTGCAGTGTCTGGTGTGATCATGCCCTTGGCATCCTTTTCCCTTTGGCCAGTCCTCTAAGGCTCAGCTCCCCTTCCCACTTCTGCAGTATGCCTCTCCTGATTTCTGCAGCCTCCCGTGAACTCCTTCCATGCTATGCTGATTGAGGAAGGGCAGCCTGGTGGGTGGGGGAACCCCAAGAAAGTGGGAGCTGCACTGCTTGTGTGGGGCCTGGGAGGCCATGTAAGATACAGGCAGATGTTCTTGTAGTTTATGGGGGTCTCCAGGGCCCAGAGCCCACCATTTGGCCAGCTCTCTGTAGCACCTGTGGTCTGCCTTCTTCAGATCTGCCAGGATCTGAGGCAATGCTTTGCCTCCATCAGGGCTTCCAGAGTTTAAAGTTAACAGAATTGTCCTAATGATATGAACAATCAGGGATTACAATTTGGCTGCAAAGGGACATCAGAGAGTCGGTAGTGTTATTTGCCCGGCACTTGCTTTTAGTGATGGTGACAGTGTAGCTGTCTGCCATGCTGCCCAGCCACTGGCTTGGTTGTTGAAGGCCACGTTCTCTATTAGGCTGAAATATCTGGGAGAAATGTGGACGATGCAGTCAGTCACCCCAGAAATTGATCCAAATGGCATTTATCTTGCAGATTTTCCCAAATATTTAGATGTTTGGCATACATAGACTTCTTTTAATGTGAATTTTTTGGCTTCATACAAGCATAAGCCTTGTTGACGTCATTTTTGCATCAATGTATTTTTCTCTAATATTTAACTAATGTGCTGTGTTACAGATAGCTGAATAAATATGAGATATGGAATGGACTTGTGCTAAACAGTTTTTGGCTGTGACGTTGAAGAAAGGTTTGTCTTTCTCCAATATTTATGGGAGGAATATTTTCTTATCCATTATACTTATCTAGCCATGCTATTTCAGTTCTTTCTTAAGGTCCTATTTCCTAATTATAAGTCTTAAGATTTAAAACTGACTTTGGTGAGTCATTGTTTGCTTTGGAAAGATTTCTTATTTATTCCTTTTTATTGTGCAAATAATCCATGTGCATTTTACAAAAAATTAGATAGTTCAGATAAGCAGATATAGAAAACAATTTAAAATCACCAATAATCCCATCACTGAGAAATAATGGCCTCAAACATTTTGTTTGGTGTTTATCTGTTCAGATATATTTACTTGCCATTCATTCAGCAAATATTTATTGAATTCCTATTTTGTACTCAATACATGGAATTATCCTATATATATTCTTTGAGACCTGCTTATTTCTCCTAGACGTGTACATCTTTCCAAGTCAATAAATGTGTGTTTACATTGTCTTTTTAAATGTTTTTCAGTTGCAAGGGCATATTGACATATTTTGTTGTTGTTGTTAAATTTCAATTATAGGTTTCTGTTACTATAAACATTGTTGCCACAAAGGTCCTTATAAATATTTCTTTGCATGCCTGTCTGATTAGTTTGGAAAGTTTTTCATATACATTTACATCCAAATTAAAAAAGAAGGTTAGAATCCAGTTCAGTTATATCCCCATCCCCCAAATGCAGCAATATTCATGAGTCAGTGGTAATGAAATCACTGTCTCAGCAGTGGGTTTTCACCTATGCTGTTGCCCAGACTTGCTTCATGAGGTTTGCTTTTGATCGTCCTTCAGTTTCAGTTAAACCTGAGAAAGTCTTTCCTGACTCTCCCAGACTAGATTGGAGTATTATTGCTGCCCTCCCCACCCCACCCAGCCTCCGCTAGAGTCTGTACCTCTCCTGTCTTATTAAGATCACCGCAGACAGGCGTCTTGATTATTACGCTCACCACTGTCTTTCCAACCAGTTAGCATGGTGCTTGGCTCACAACTATTTGTCGAATGAGGAAAAGTAACTGTTTATTGTTGTCTTATGCTTTTCTTTGATTTTCACTATCTTTTGGGAGATTTCTTTTTTTTTTTTTTATGTTAGTCACCATACAGTACATCTTTAGTTTTTGATGTAGTGTTCAATGATTCATTATTTGCATATAACACCCAGTGCTCATTACAGCACATGCCCTCCTTAATACCCATCACCGGGCTACCCCATCTTCCCACCTCCTCCCCTCTGAAACCCTCAGATTGTTTCCTGAGGTCCATAGTCCCCCCCCCACCCCCCGCTTCATTTTTCCCTTCCTTCCCCTAATGTCCTCCGTGCTATTCCTTATGTTCCACATATGAGTGAAACCATATGGTAATTGTCTTTCTCTGCCTGACTTATTTCACTTAGCATAATCCCCTCCAGTTCCATCCATGTTGATGCAAATGGTGGGTATTCATCCTTTCTGATGGCTGAGTAATATTCCATTGTATATATGGACCACATCTTCTTTATCCGTTCATCTGTTGAAGGGCATCTCGGCTCCTTCCACAGTTTGGCTATTGTGGACATTGCTGCTATGAACGTTGCCCCTTCTTTTCACTACATCTGTATCTTTGGGATAAATACCCAGTAGGCGATATAGATTTCTGTGCCCAGGTAGGAGGCCTTGGTTTTACCCTTTGGGTTGTGTAGAGACTCTGTTGTTACTAAGATGAGAAAATACTGACTCACAAACATGAAAATTCTAGAAGTGGTACTGGCTTCAGGCATGGCTGGATCTGTGTGCTCAATGATATTCCCAAAAATTCATATTTGCATTTTGGAGGTTGGCTTTCCTGAAAGCTAAACTCATTCTTTGGCAGGCGTTCCTTTGGGGAGGGTGATGAACCCTTAGTTGTTCCAGGTTTGCATCTTGGTCTTTCCTGAGAATTCCATCAGACATCCCAGGGAGGATTCTGAGTGGCCTGACCGGAGTCACAGGCCCTCCCCTGAACTTTCTATTGTACCCAAGGAAAGAGTCCTCTGGGCCCCTGGGTCTCATAGGAAACCAGAAGGAAAGAGAGGAAACAAAGTTGATTGTTACTGTCATCCACGGCACTCTAAAATTGTGAGATCTTTAGCGTGCCTCTTGGAGCCTTGCTTTGTTGTTGTTGATGCTGTTGATATAGAAAATTAGAAAAATCATGCTGGCTTTATTGTTGTGGGGTCCCAGTGAAGTGATGGCTATGAAAGCGCTATGGCAATTATAACACAATTTGAAAAAAGGTCTTTTCAAATTCTAGATTTGGATATACTTTTGACTTTATTCCTCAGATGTAACTGAGGGGCCTGTATGTTCCAGAGGTTACAGAGGGCGTCAGCTAAGGGGCTGGAGTCTGAGCTCTGTGGGTGAAGTCAAGTCCCCTCCACCACCTGCCAAGCAGCATCTCCTTTCAGTTAAAGCTTGAGCAGACCCTGTTGGACAGACCCAGGGACCCCACCCCAGCAGCTCTGGGCTTGAACCATGGTGCTCCTAAACCGGCAGCTTGTTTCTAGGAACCTATAATCCTCTGGTTGATGGAACGGCTGTGGGTCTGTCAGCACTCCTCCGCTGGTGTTTTGGTGGGTACCTGGCTTTAGGAAGGGGTCTTACCATAGCTGAGGAGCTAGCAGCAGAGTTCAGGGGGAGAGGCTATCCCTTGCTTCAGGACATGCCTGTTAGCAACCTTGACTTGCAGACCACCAGCTCCTGCAACCCATTTCTCTTTGCCTCAAACCACTGATCTGCTCACTCTTTGCACTGCTGAATGTCTCTGAACCTTGGAATCCATTCTCTATAAAACTATCCCAAATGTGTACTTTAAAATGAGATAGTACATGGATGCCACCTGGCCCAGGGCTTAGTATATACTGTTAAGTTTACCCAGTGCTCATTATCTCCCTGGCTGGTCCTTTTGATGACTCCCCACAGAGCTGTTTGGTTCTGGATGATGTGCCAGAATAGAACGCTGGTCCTTCCTCAACCTCTGGGCTGCTAGGACCCCTTCCCCTGGCTGCTGCCACCCTCATGGCAGAGTTTCAGGGTCACGCAGGAGGAATGAGCGTCCGGGGAGTAGGATCTAAGTGCTGAGCTCAGGGTTGGGCGAACAGGGAGTGTGTATGGCTGTAGGGTGGTGGTGGCTGTGAGGGAGAGGACCCCAGCTCTGGGGTGCAGAATGGCCCTAGTCAGGAGCGTGAGGCCAGAGAGGCCTCTGGGAAACCTGAGGGCCATTGTGGAAGCTCCGGGGAGAACGCTTTGCGAGGTGTGCCGGAAACACTGCAAGAAGGCAAAGAGAACAGACAGGAGACTTGAGGCTGTGCACTGACAGGTGCACAGGGTGAAGCCTAGCCTGGATGCTCCCACAGTGAGTGTGTGGCTGGCTCCTGCTCTCTCTCCCGTGTGCCCTGAAGAGCCCTGCAGAGTAGATGCTCAAGAGGCAAGCACCTGCTAAAGCAAGGATGAGAGGAGGGAGGCAGGAAGAGAGAGAACAGGGAACAATTGAGTAAGAAGGTCTGTGAGCAATGGGAGGGAGTGGAGAGAGGAGAAATAAGAGTGAACTCAGTGTGTCAGTGAGGATGCTTTCACCGCAAGCACAGAAAATACGATACACACACCTGTTTGCCTCTCAGGACAAGCTGGCCACAGGCAGGCAGGCTGTCCAGAGCTTGAGTGCAACTCAGCAATGCCCCCCAGGTGCTGGGCATTTTCTTCCTCCCTTACTCTTACCCCTCAGCACCTCCCCATCCACTCAGTGTTGGGGGAGGTAGGGGGAGGGGCAGCTGAGAGCAGGAGGGGTGACCAGCTGCATGGGGCAGGGTGGTGGGGTGGGGGGCACCTTTTCAGGAAGGCAGAGCTTTCTCAGACACCCCAGTGGACTTCTGTTCCTAGCTCACTGGACAAAACCATTTCTCCTGACCATACTGCTGGCTGCAGAAAAGAAGAGTCATTAGCTTTTGTAGCCTGTGCAGGGAGGGGGGTCAGAAGGGTTGGAGGAGGCTGTGGGGTGAGTGACAGCAAGTTCTGTTGACCCCATGGGGTTAAGCCTGGGTGACTGAGGGGTTGCAACTGAATTCACCCAGGAGGGAGATGAGGAGGCCGGAGGGACTTCAGAGGGAAATGGACGATCCTGAAATTCCCGGGTGCACCTAAGTAGCAAGAGCAACAAAGCTGGCTCTGGAGATGCAGCCTGGCGGTGGGCTGGGGGTCCATGCGGAGGTGGCCATGGCACCCGCGGGGTGGGTATGGCCACAGAGGAAAGAGTGCTGCCCTCGTCCAGGCAGCAGGAGGGAGAGGGCCCCAGGGCTGCCAGAGCAGCGCAGCATGGTAGAGGCCGAGGGAGGAGAGCCTGTCCAGTGACTGGATGGGGCTAGCAGCCCAGGAGTGCACTACTGGGGAGAGTGGGGGGCCAGTAGGAAAACCACATGAGTTTGGGCAAAAGGTTTCAGAGAACACCTAGTTGGGAACTAAGCCATGGCATTCAGGTGGGGGACAGCGGTAGAAGGGGTGCAGCTCTGGGAAGGCCTGGGGCTGAGGGCAGGGTCTGCAGGCTCTGCGGTCCAGGGTGCAGCCCCCGGGGGGCTGCTGAGGTGGTGGGGCGAGGCAGCCGGCTCTGGCTTTGAAGGAGAGCCTAGTTACCTCTCCCAGTGCTTTGTTGTGGCTCACAAGGATCTGGAGGGTGTCGCTGGGAGTGTGGGAATAGAGAGAAGTGCATGGGAACGTGTGGGTGATATGGAAACAAGACGGTTTGGGTGCCAAATATTGAAATATCTTTTTTTCTGAGACTTTTGCAACCCAAATATATAAACTGCATATATGAACCCACCAGGGTATATTACAGACAATCTGAAGCTTAGGTCTAAAGTTTTAATTTAAGGAAATTTAATTGCAAAACACTAAAAATAATCAGAAACATAAATAGCAGAGCAAGCCTGTCATAATTGCCAAACTCAAAACCGTAACTGAAAAGAGTATAAGATGCTGTAGAAAATGTACCAGTTGAAAAAATAAGCAGACTCTTCCAGATGTCACCAGCCTGTGCTAGAGGTAGGGGGCGGGGTCCGCACGTACCGTCAATGCCTACATCACCATAGTCCGCCTCTTTCCAGCTGCCTGGCCGGAGTTCAGTGCTGTGCCATGTCTTCTTCCCCAAGTATTTCTGCAGCAACCTTGGGGAAGGCTGACATTTATACTGGCCAGTGCTGGTCACCTTTTGCTCCCCCTGCCACCCTCGCGGACCAGGCCAGGGCTCTACCTTTTTGCTGAATAGAGAGCTGCATCCTTCTCTCTGCTCTCGTGTTCCTTGGTACCATTTCCCCATTCCACAGCTAAGAGAGCCTCAGGTGCTCTCCTGAAGCATCAGTCATTGTGAGGGGCTGGGGCTGGGACCAGGACAGTTTGCTTGGGGTGAGGTCATGGTTCGACTTGGTAAACTGACCCAGGAAGGCCATACTTGAAGAGGGACCTGCTCAGGTGAGGACCTGGTGGCTCTTTGGGGATCTAGGAGTAGGGAGGTAGTGTTGGCGGCCTATGATGGCAGGGAGGGAGGCAGTTTTAAATTGGAGCTCAGGATGGTCTCAGTGAGAAGGTGATGTTGAACAGAGATGGGAAGGAGGCGAGGGAGTGAGCCGTGCGGCTGTGAGGAGGAGAAGAGTGCCCAGCTAACGGAACAGCCAGTGTGAAAGTCCTCAGTAGGGCACGTGCCTGGCGTATGTGTGTGTGAGGGCTGGAGGAGAGTGAAGGATGGGGGAGGAGAGGAGGTGAGGTCAGAGGTGTCCTGGTGGTTGGAGATGGGCTCATGCACGGCCTTGCTGCCATTGTAAGGACTTTGGATTTTATGGAGTGAGAGGAGGGTCCTTGCAGGAGTTTGAGCAGAGGACCTGACTTGGTAAATTAGGACGTCGCTGCTCTGGGTCAAGAACTGTGAAGGGTCTGCTCCCAGGCTAACGGGTTCTCCTGCCCCAGTCGTACAGATGCTGGCCAGCGTGAGACTCCTGGTCAGAGGTAAGGGCCTTTCTCACTCATGGGAGACTGTGCAGCTCGAGCTTCCTGTTCACATCCACCCTGCTCACCAGGCCCCAGGTGGGGGATTTGGAGCAGTCCAGGTGGACGCCCTGCACACAGTGGGCCTGCGTCACAGCAGAGGAACCTCTGATCTTATAAGGGCTATTAGAACACCTGCCCCAACTTGTCCTAGAATAAGACAATATCTTTTCTATGCTGTTCAGGAAGCAGTCTGCTTTCTGTCCAAGAAGGAGACACTGTATCTTCCAGGGATGTTTGTATATAAACGTCCTTGAAACCATCGTCTAGGGCAAACTTGTCACAAGACATGCAGAAATGCTATAAAGAGTCCCCCCTCGCCCCGCGCCAACTTCAGGGGGACAGTAGACTGGGGCGAGGCAGGAAAGCAGGAGGTCCCATCAGGAGATTGTTGCAGTGACCTGAGAAAGAGGTGAAGAAGCTCAGACCAGGGTCGTAGCAGCAGAGGTGTTAGAAAATAAAAGCCAAATTCTGGGTGTGAATTGCAGGTGACATCAACAGGATTTCCTGAGAGATGGCATGAGAGTGTAAGAAAGGAAAGGGGCAAGGCCTCCAAGGTTTCGGTTGAGCAATGGAAGCATGCAATTGCTGTCAGCTGAGCTGGGGAACACGGTGGGAGGAACACGTTTGGTTGGAAAGAGCAGAAGTTCTGGGCGTGATGGCTCAGAAAGCCCAGGCTGTGGAAGCTGTGGCCAGGGCCTATGGATCAGACCTGTGTGCCCAAAGCCGTGGCTCTCATGATTGCAGAAACACTTGTTTTGGGGAGGAGGGAAGGTGCCAGGCAGAAGACGCTCTCAGCCGCGGCTCCACCTTTTCAGCCACGTGTCCTCTGCTGCCACTGGGTTGACTCTCCCTTTCAGTTCCCCATCTGACACCTGCAGGGCTGTGCCTGGAGGTGTAGAGCAGGGCACCATGCCAGCCTAGAAGGGCACAGTGTCTGGTGAAGGTGTGCTGAGAATGTGGGGAGTCTGGGGACTTGGGCCGTTATCCAGGTGCAGTAGTGGGGAGGGATCCCTAGACAGGTAAGGGCATGTGTGGTTTGGAGGGGGGTTGGTTCTTTTAAGAGCTTCAGGGTCTAGAGACTCCTCTCTACCCCCACCCCCACCCCCACCCCCAGCTCCCAGACATATGCATAGAATTGTGCATACAGTGGAGGCCCATACTGGCTTGAGGCACTAAGAGGGGGCAAGAGTGGGGAGTGGTGCCCCATTAGTCCCTGGACTTTAGCGGGAAGTGACTCCTTCCCAGGATGAGGCAGAGGAGGTGGCATTCCAGAGGCAACAAAATGGGGAGGAGACCAGTAATGTGATTTTCTTCTGTGTTTGAGCCTCCCGCATCGGGCAAAGCCTGGCTCCAGGTCTGACCTGGGCCTTCTCTTGTACCTGCAAGTGATACGGACAAGCGCTCTGCTGTGGGCGTTCATGCCAGGGCCTGGAGCTGCTTTATTGCCTCATCCTGGAATATTTATGAGCACGGGGTCTGTGCCAGAGATTGTTCTCCTAAATGACTCTGACTGCGGAGGGAGATGCTCATTTTGGTGCCTCTGCCGACCGACCAGAGTATAGTCTGGTTTTGTTTTTGTGTTTCTTCTTTTTTTTAATTTTTTAATTTTTTTTAAAGATTTTATTTATTTATTGGACAGAGAGAGAGATAGCAAGAGCAGGAACACAAGCAGGGGGAGTGGGAGAGGGAGAAGCAGGCTTCCTGCCGAGCAGGGAGCCCGATATGGGACTCGATCCCAGGACCCTGGGATCATGACCTGAGCCAAAGGCAGACGCTTAACGACTGAGCCACCCAGGCGCCCCTTTGTGTTTCTTCTTTAAGAAAGGATGAGATGCAGTGGTTTGGATTTTTGAGGCTGAGTAATGGATCTACAATTATGAAGTATAACTTCAGGACACCCCTTTTCTCCACATTTTTAAAGAAAAAAAGTTGTTTTTTCGTTCCTTATATCTGGTTGTATCTGTTGGATGATTGGCTGCAGTTGGTGCAAATGTGCGTCTAAAAAACGCTTTGATTCTGGCGCTTCCAATCATGTGCACCTGATTGCCAGATGAGAACCCACTTGCAGCTGTGCTGTGATGCTTCTCTAAATCAGCCCTCAGGTCTGAGTGGGACACTTTTTGCCGTAACTCGGGGAACAGCAGTATTTATGGCTGTCTTTGCTCCAAGACCCTCCCCTGTGAGGGGTTGGCTGTAATAAGAAACTTGTACAGAAGCTGGGGAGGTATTTGATCTGGGTGATTTAAAGGACTGCCTTTCCCTAGGGTGCTCTGTGGGGCGGTGTGAAGCCCTGGATCTTTGGGAGGAGCTGTGGGCCCCAGAGAATCAGTGTGCTTTGCTGACTCTCCGGGGAAGAATGCGGGGGGGTGGGTGGAAGCAAGAAGGTAGTCTGTGGGTTGGCTCAGGTGAAGGCTGAGCTCCCCACTCACTGCCTGCGTGGCCTTGAGCAGGCCACTTCTGTTGGTGTCTGGTGCTCTTCCTCTGAAGAATACGCCCCAGTGTGTGTGTGTGTGTGTGTGAACAGTGCCACTTCCAAGCTGGGGAGGGGTCTTAAGGGGTCGGTCCCTTCATCATTCTCATTCGTCTATCCCACATGACTCTAGGTAAGGAGACCACCTAGGAGGGAAGTGCTGCTGGCTCTGGAGACAGAGCGTCAGGATAGGTCTCCCTGGCCCCACCCAGCCCCTTGCCTCTGCATTGCTGCCCTTGAAGGGACTCCTGCCCCCACCGTGCACGCAGGGCCTGGCACTGGATAGGTGTGGGCTCTGCTGACATCATATGGGACCCTCAGCGTTTATGTTCTTTCATGTTACTCATATTTTAAACGCTTGCTGAATTGGCGTGCAGCGTGCCTCACGTTCCCAGTTAATGGATTATTACGTGTCTGTGAAAGCTTGAGTCGGTCTGGGCCTCTCTCTCCTCATCGCTACGTGAGAGGCTCTGATCAGATGATCCTGGGGGTGTCTCCAGCTCTGAAGGTCTGGGTTCCTCTGCACAGAAACACTCAGGGGCCCTTGTCCTGGTCATGCAAGAGGGGGATAAGCTTTGCTCACTTCCAGAGCCTCAACCCTGTCATTATAGAAAAGAGATGGTGTGATGGTTAGTTATATGTCAACTTGTTGGGGCCACAGGACTCAAATATTTTTTTTTTTTTTTTTTAAGATTTTATTTATTTATTCATGAGAGACAGAGAGACAGAGACAGAGAGAGAGGCAGAGGGAGAAGCAGGCTTCCCGCGGAGCAGGGAGCCCGATGCGGGACTCGATCCCAGGACCCTGGGGTCATGACCTGAGCCGAAGGCAGATGCTTAACCATCTGAGCCACCCAGGCGCCCTAGGACTCAAATATTTGGTCAGACATTATTCTGGATGTTTCTGTGAGGATGTTTTTGGATAAGATTAACATTTAAATCCGTGGACTTTGAGTAAAGCAGATGGCTCTCCATGATGTGGGTGGGTCTTATCTAATCAGCTAAAGGCCCCGCTAGAACAAAGACTGAGCTCCCTTGAGCAAGAAAGAATTCTCCCAGCAGACGGCTTTGGTACTGCAACTGTAGCATCAGCACTTCTCTGGTCTTCAGCCTCCAGATTTTGGACTTGCCAAACTCCACGATTGCATGAGTCAATTCCTTAAAATCTCCACCCCCCCACCCCGCTGTTGGTTCCTCTGGTTCTGTTTCAGAGCAACCCAATTTTTTTCATTTCTCTGGGGAGCCCTGACTAATATAGACAACATAGTTGGGTCTTCTTACGAAATATTTGTTAGCCTCGCTCCCAGGTAAAGCAGTTTGAGCCTTATCCTGATTTGGATGGGAGTCACTGATGAGTTTAAAGCAGAAGAAGGACACCGATTGGCTCTATATTTTAGAAAGATGCTGGGGAGGGTCAGACAGTGGGTGGGGAGCCTGGCGGTAGGGGAACCAGTGTATTTATCCAGGTGGGAAGTGATGAATTTGATGGCAGAAATGGGATGGAAAGGGGTCTGGAGTGGGCAGATATTTAGGCAGAGGAACCTAATGGGAATCAGGACCCCTTGCATGAGGGATGAAGGAGAGAGTCAGGGTGAGTCTCCTTCCTGGCCCGGGTACCTTGGGGATGCTGAGTGCCTTGCCTGGTATGCCCAGGCCTTCACCCAGGAGCCCAAGACAAAGAGCAGGTTGATAATGCCAAGAGGGAACATTCAGTACCTGTCACCAGGACTCAGCAAAGGTGGTCAACACCATCTGGTGCCAGCCAAGAAAAACAAATTAAAAAAAAAGCCCCTGAGAAGATCCTACACAAAGGAAGAGGCGCATTGCTTGTGCTAGAGGGAGCTGGGGGAGGGTTGTCCGTGTGTGTGTGTGCACACACTCGTGCATACTCAGGTAGAGCCGTCATGCATGTACCCACGTGCCCTTAGGAGTAATTGAATCTCTATAAACCCACCATCCAGTATCTCATTTCAGCTTGACAGACCCCCATCCTCCACCCCCATGACAGCTTTATTGGGCATTGACAGAGGAGAAGAGGGAGGGCCACCTGCCTGCAGAAAGGCTCAGTGTGCTCCGAGGGAGAGAGGCAGCGGTCCTGGCCCCAAGTGTTCCCGTTGGGTGCACTGTGGGCCCCATCTCAAGATGGCATGCCCAAGGCCAGACAGGCTCTGGGCTCTCTGGTGTGACCGGGAACAGCCTCCCTCCTCCCCCTGGCTGACTGGCCTCCAAGGCAGGACTCTGACACCAGGGTTATAAATGCATCTGTCTGGGTGCATTATCTAAATTGTTATGTATCACCCTGGGTAATGGCAAAAGTAAAAACCGCTGTTAGCTCAGTGAATAAATCCTTGGTGTTGATCAATCACTGCATGGCGTAGACTCTTTTAATAGGCACAATTTACACGGAGGCTTGGCAGACTGCTCTGGCTTCTAATTGCAGATGGAAAACGGATGCCGATCTCTGCTGTGCCGTAAAAATGTAAACTATAAATGACTTAAATGCTCATGTGCTCCCTTCCCCACCCAGCACTCATTTTCACCTCGTATTCAGATACAAATCGGAGAAAAAACTACTCTCCGGCGAGATAATAACTTTTATGATGTGGGGTTCCATGCTTCTCCCACCTGAGGCCCCGCATGCTGCCTGGAGCCATGGTCTCCCCAGGTCTCAGTCCTTGGGGGGGAAGCATCGTAGTTAGCTCTGCAGACAATCCCCAGGCTCTTAAGTGCCATGATGTTATTACAAACTCTTAAGTACTCTGAGTTACTGCCCCTGTGCTCATGAATACTCCTGTGGGCTGAAGGGATGGGAGGCTTTCCGAAGAGCTTAGTTCCAGCATGGAGCCCTGGGAAAAAGTGGATCCTACGGGGCAGCCGTGTGCCACTGATGATGGGCTGAAAACGGGAACACAGGTGCCTCAGTGGTACGGGTTACCTGCAGGCTTGCCGGGAGCCAGGCTCTCTTTACGTGTAGCTCTCCGACACTAGCAAGCCCCGTTCTGTTAGAAAATTGCCGTGCCTGGGGCTAGAGCCTCGGTGTGTGCCTGATACTCTAATATGGCCTGGGTGGGCTGTGTGCGCGAATGTGTCCCTGGATGTTGGGGCTGGTTTTTAATTCCTGCTCCAGGAGCACTCAGGAAGTATGTGTGACCACTTCGGGATGAATTGGGGTACTAGGAAGTCTCCTCTCTTCAGGGCCCCCAAAGTTTTACTCGCCCACCCGCCACTATATTTGATATCCTGCCCAAGGCACTTCTTTGGGATTTACATCTAGAAGACCCTCATTAATGTCCAGGTAAGAGAGCTACCTGTGAGCCCTTCTCCTTTATCAATGCATTAGTTCAGACTAAAGCGTGGAGCACTGAAGGTTAAACATGAGGCTGAGCCATCCAACATGCTCACTTCCGGGGCGAGAGGCACAGAGACCAGAGAGGGAGTGCTCCTCACCCAGCCGTGCAGCGGGAAGAGCTGGGAGCTGGGCACAGACCCCTCTGTAAAAGAAGATAAATGCTGGTGTGGCTTGCAGAATATTAGATGACTTTATTATGAACGTGATGCCTGGCTGGCCCCATGGGAGCTAGGTCTTGGACCTTTATAGCCCGGCTCAGAAGTGGACCTTCTGACAAGACACATGAGGAGAGCCCCCTTCTCCCTGTTTGGGCCTCTCCGAGGCCTGGTGCCCTCCAGACCCCACCGGGACACCTGCAGCTTAGGGAAGTGCTGAGTAGGGGAGGCAAGCAATGCAGGATCGGGAGGGGAAGGCTTCAGCCTTCCACGGTGACCTCTGCCAGTCGGTGGGAGACGTGAGTCTGGGAGGGCCCTACCTGACCTGTCGGTCACTCCATCCTGGCTGCTGGATACCAGTGCTCACCCAAGATAAATGGGTCAGGGAGCAGACATGGAATTTCACAGATCTCAGCCCCAGGGGAGGGAAACCAGGCCGTGGGTGGCAAGAGGAGAGACTGTCCTGCAGGGCGGAGCTACCTTCCAGGAGGCCTTACGGAGGGTTGCTGGTGCTGCTGTCCAGGTGAATGACGCTGGTGGCATGAGTCAGGGAGGGGGCCTAGGAAATCAACCCCCATGAGGAACTCCAGGCTGTGCCAGGTGTCACTGGAAGAAGTGCACAATCTCAGAAGGGGTCTCCCCTGAAGAACCACTAGTTTGTGAGAAGAATTCCTGGTGTGGTTGTGAAAATATTGTCTCTTTTATTAATAAGAAAAATTTATTGGATGCCTACCATGTGCCAGCTCCGCTAGGCATTGGGGATACACCAGTGACTATGACAGAGCCCCCTGGCCCCTCTGGAGGAACCGAGTGGTGGGGGAGACAAGGAGTAAACAAACCCCACAAAAGCGATTTGATTAGCCCCATGGCACACACCATGACGGAGAAGGCCAGGGTCTCATTATTTGTGAGTCTTCATTTCTTCCACAGTTATGGCCACAGCGGGAGTCAGAAGGTGGTGAGGACGCTGGGGAGAACCCCGACACTTGTGAATGAGGGCCCAGAGCAAGGCTCAATAGAGGCTGCTGCCCTCCCACCTGAGAACTGGGCTGGCTCCTGTCCTCACCTCCTTGGATTGGGACCCCTTTCTGAAATGCAAACGCATTGAAGAGAGCAGGTGGAAATTCTTCAGACTGAGGGAACCTGGCATTGTTTTCCTTGAATCTTAAAGAATAATTGCCATTTGACCCTGGACCGGCCCTTGCTTTTCCGAGACTGTGCCCCATTTGTAACAGGAGTGTGGACGGGATGACCCTCCGAGGGTGGAGCTGACCTGTGTCTGTGACACTCTGGGCCTTTGCCTCCCCTTTGTGGGGAGCACCTAATGCCCCCATTCCCTCAGCAGGTTCCTGGTCTGGCCCCTAGCACCTCTGCACAAGGAGTCTACAGGGGACAACTGCGCTGTGCCTGGTGTCCTGGCCCTGTCTCCACGGGGCAGGGACAGAGCCTGCCGGTATAGCTTTCAGGGCCATGAGCTGATTCTGTGGCCCCAGGAGGTGCTGGAGCTGGGCGCCAGGGCGCCTTTGCGGCAGCCAGGGGCCCCAGGGGAGCTCTGAGCAGACTCCGTGTTTACCAGGTGGCTTTGCCTGGACACTATGTGTCTCTTCCACCTCCTCCACCCCACTGCTCTCAGGTACTGCGCTTCTTGCCAGGAGTCTGGTCCCAAGGAAAAGGAACTCGGGCTGGAAGCTCTTGGCCTCCACCTGGCACAAAACCTGGAGTTCTGGGCCCTGCCTGCTCCAAGCGTCAGGGCAGCTCTCCTCCAGGACATGAAACCCTCAGCCTCTTGAGCCAGGTTGCCTGGTTTGAAGTCCAGCTCTGCTCACTGTATAGTACAGCCGATCTGGGTCTCAGTTTACTCACCTACAAGATAGGGATAATGATGCCTTGTTTGTAGAAGGGAAGGAATCAGTGAGGGAGTGTATGGGACGCCCCTACCACACTTCCTGATGCCACATTTGCACCCGTCAAATGCCGGCAGCTTGGTGGTTATTGACTAATAAGACCTTGTAAAGTCTGAGCACGGAGGTAGGAGTGCTGCACAGTGTGGACATCGCATGGTAAGGGAGGCTTCCTGCCTGCACTGCCTGCCTTGTGATCTGTCCCTCCCACTGTGTGCGGCCTGGGAACGGTGCTGTCCTCCCCCAGGGAGACCTGGACGGAGCCTCAGGCAGGACCCACTTCCACTGGGTGTCCTCTGTCCTGGGGGGCGAGGGTTTCTTTTCCTGGAGATCACTGATGGTGTCAGATGCGTTTTAAGCCCGCTGGGCAGCCGTAGCCTGGCTCCAGTGGAGGGCTGGTCACCGGCAGACGCCCTGTGGCTGGACCTGAGTCTGGGTAGCACACAGCTGGCTATGACAGCGTCTCATCAGTGCAGGGCTCTCCCTTTTGAGTCTCACGGTGTCCTGCAGGTGAAGGAGCCCCACGTTGTGGACATAGAGTGGTAAAGACCAAATCTCAGCTCTGTAGCCTCAAGACAGAAACTTGGGTTTTATGAGCCTCAGTTTTGTCATCTATAAAATGGGAATGATGACCCTCATCTTGCAGGATTGTTTTAAGACTTAAGACACTGCAGGTAATGGAGCACTGGGTGTTATACGCGAACAATGAATCCTGGAACACTACATCAAAAACTGATGATGTAATGTATGGTGATTAACATAACATAATAATAATAATAAAAAAAAGACACTGCAGGTGAAGCACCTGGCATGTGTTTGCTTCTCAGTAAATAGTAGCTGCTGCTATTTTTGTTAAATAAATATACCCAGGGCCAGGTATTTGCCCGTTCAGAGTAAACCTTAGCGATCACGTACAAAATCGTTTGAACTAGACTAAGAATTGTGGAACTGGAAGGAGACACTTGGCGGAGGAGAAATGAAGGCCCAGGGAGGGCTGGTACTTTGTCAGGGTCTCCCTGCCCAGGAGCCCTGCCAGGATCTGTTCTCAGATCCTTTCCCTTCAGCTCCTCTGTGTGTGTTTGTAAGCAGGAGCTTTAAAAGTGACCACAGTGTTGTTTTTCCAGCAGTTTTGTTTCCATTTACTGTCTTCGGTTCATTAGAAATTTTTTTCAGCCAAATTCGTTCATGGGTATACTGACCCCAACCAAAGATGTGTGCGTCTAGTGGTGGGCCTTCAGACACACCCACAGAAATGATGCGCCCACAGAAAGGTGCTTTACTTCCTTCCAGGGGTTCACTCTGTAGGAGTGGAGGTGGGGAGGCTCTGTGAGAGGCTCCTGACCTGCTGCTGGCCCAGCTTGTTCAGCAAGTTACTCATCCTGTCTGAGCCTGAGGGTGAGATGAAAACAAACAAACAGCTTGACCATTTAGGGTTTCCGTTATTGTTAATATTCCAGATGGCTATTTCTAATCTCCCTCTGCCTCCCGATGGATGTTCTTGTTGGGGGGTTGATACATGACAAGGAGGGCATTAATTTGTCCTTCGTGAGCAAAATAAGGGAGGAGAAGAGAGAGATGAGGGAGCTAGCGGCCGATGGGATGTCCAAGGAAGTTTTAAAAGCTATTTTCAGTGTGATGTATGATGTAGCCCTCTCTGAAATCTTTAGTAATATCTGTCTTGTTGGGTGGACTCCACGAGGTGGTTCGCTCTATCAGAATAGGGCTGGGCACAGAAGCGGCTCCTGGGACCAGGAGCGGAAGTGATGTTTGGCCGGGCTGGGCACTTGCTCCTGGGAATGGAGGAAGTACCAGGCATGGAGTTAGGGAGATGAGATCCGGGACTGTGGCTGCCACTCACTGCCAGTGACGAAGGCGATGCTCCCCTCCCTGCAGGTGCCCAGTCTTGCTGGTCCTAGCGATGGGAGTGACTGCAGACCCACCCCCTCTTCAGCATCTCTGTTCCCCCAGCATCCCCCGGTGGGGTGGGAGGAGATTAAGTTCCTAACCCCACTGGCAGAGTATTGATGAGTTCTCTTGGATGAATTCAAGCCTCAGCCCTTCAGTATTCTTGACATGAGGATATATCGCTATGGAAAATATTGGAGTTGGGAACTATTAAAGTGTTTTCTGAAGCCAGGCTGTGGACTGCAGATTTATAGGGAAGGGTTTTGTTAGGGGGGAAAGTGCCGAGAGCATAAAAGCCGACCATACCCAATATCTTTCCCAGACAGAAATGATATTTCAGTAGGTAAAATAAATAGTATATGGAAGGGCTTGCAAATACATCACTGCGCCCTTTATGTACTGTGTGGGGTGTGTGTGTGCTGAATGTGTCCCAAGGCTCAGAAAGCAGAAAAAACTAAATGGACAAAATTTTGCCTTTCCATAAAGGGCCATCTTTTCTCTGCTTCCTCTCTCTGTCACAGAATGCTGTGGAATTTGAGGAATGGAACTGCCACTTGTTTCTTGTTGGATTGGTCACAGGGACAGGAGGGTGGTGGCCGGAGTCTACACCTCAGAAGTTCTGGCTCCCCAGGGCCCTCAGCCCCCCCACTGCAAGATGACACTCCAGGGCTGGGTGGGCTGACTATGAGACCTTCTCCACCCCTGAGGCCCTCCCTTCTCCATTAGCTCACTGTTCCTAGTCAGGAGGTCTCCGATCGAAGAGCTGGCTCCTTGTTTTACAGATGGGCACAAGGGGCCCGTGGACAGCAGGTGAGGAACCCCCTCCCCAATCTCAGAGGCTTCCCCACTTGACACTGCCCGTGCCCCGGGCACCACCTTCTCTTGGTTGAGAGCCCAGATTCCTGAGCCAGAGGCATGAGAGTGACCATAGGAGCTCCATGCCACAGCCACGGTGGTGGGGTGCTAGCTTTCCCGTGCTGAATGGAGCCCCAGGGATTACTGCTGATGGAGTCACAGATGAGACTCGGGGCTGGTGCTGAGGCTTGCCCTTCAGCTCTGTCTGTCAGTAGAACTTTGAAAACGAGTAGTTGGTTCTTGTGATGTCAGCCTAGGGACTGCATCACAGCCAAACTGACCAGCAGGCCAAGTGGAGGGATAGGACAATCAGCTTTGCCTTAGACTCGGTAGTGGGTCAGCCAGTGTCCCTCTCAATTCATGTCCACCTGGACCTTGGCAGGTGGCCTTATTTGGAAATAGGGTCTTTGCAAATGTCACTGGTTAAGGTGAGGTCACACTGGATTAAAGTGGGACCTAAATCCAGCTACTGGTATCTTTATAAGAAGAGGAGAGAGCACATAAAGATACAGGGAAGAAGACCAGCTAGAGGCAGAGGCAGCCCCAAGCCAAGGCATGCCAGGCGCCCCCAGAGGTGAGAGGAGGCAAAGAAGGATCCTTCCCTAATGCCTTCAGAGGGAATTTGGACTTGTGATCTCCCACGCAGTGAGGGAAGACGTTTCTGTTGTATTAAGCCACCCACTATGTGGTGGTAAGCCACGTCACTTGTGGTTCTGCTGGAATATAAACAGGTAGAGAGGGGCTGATTCTGGGTCTCCCTCTTTGAGGAGGGCAGATGGAGTGTGGGGGTTTAGCCAAGAGGGTGGAGTTTGAGAAAATGAGAATGTTCTAAACTGGGTTTTCTGTCTTGGAAGCTGTGTTAGGCTTCTTCATGGAAACAGAACCAATAGGAATATATAAATGAAAGGATTTGTTTTGAGGAATTGGCTCATGTAATTACGGAGGATGAATGAGAAGTCCTATGGTCTGCTGTCTGCAAGCTGGAGCCCCAGGAGAGCTGGTGGTGTGACTGAGTCTGAGTTTGAAGGCCTGAGAACCAGGAGCTCCGAGAGCAGGAGAAGATCCTTGTCCCAGCTCAAGCATTCAGGCCAGAAGTGAGGAATTCCTCCTTCCTCTGTCTTTTTCGTCTTTCCAGGCCCTTAACAAACTGGACGATGCTCACTTGCATTGGTGAGGGAAACTGCTTTAGTCAGTTCACCAGTTCAGGGCCGATTTCATCCGGAAACTTCCTCACAGATACATTTTGAAGTGATGTTTTGCCAGCTATCTGGGCACCCTGTGGCCCAGTCAAGTTGACACATAAGATTGACCATCACAGAAGCTCTGGTTAAGAAGGGTATAACTCCTGCAGAGTGAATGGTGGAACTTCTGTGGTACACTGACAAGTGTGGGATAGGTCACGCGGAACCCCCAGGCCTTCCTTCTGGAATTGTGTGATATGTGCCATGGATCACTTCCACATTCATGCTGTGTTTTGTTTTAAAATTGTTTCCATTTACTCTTTTCACAGCCCCCTTCCCAAACTCTCATAGGATCCATAGCATTCTCATTCTGAGAATCCAGTAATTCTCTCAGGCTTTCTAGAAGTTTCTTTTGGTCTGTTTGGTAGGAAAGGGGGAATGGTCTGGAATAAAGGGAGGAAGGAAACATTGATTTTTTTGAAGAGAAATGAATTCTCTCCTTTGTTGGTTTTTTTTTCTTACATTTTTACATTTTAAGGATGGCAAAAATGTGAGTTTCTTCACTAAAAGTCTGGTATACATATGGTATGTATTCACAGTTAGATTTAGGTCTGTAAAGGATGCTGGGGCAACAGAAGAACCGATTAGGATATCTGGCTCACGTGTGTAAGGCCTATGCTCCACGTGTTGGTTTTTAACTTTATTGTTTGAAATTTGAAGTCATTCTCGTAAAAACACTGACAAGCCTTCAGAACACTCTTCCTAGAACTATTTAACTCAATGAATTAAGAACTTGATAGGGAATCTAGACTTGGGGAATGTCTGTATGTAAGAAATACACAATACAAAACACAGAGATGAGAAAAGCTATATTGCAGGTATCTAAATAGTATAAATTGTAAAATTAAATTTTCTCCAAAGCTCTGGAATTTGGAGTATTTTCATTTGTTGGTTGGGATTATTATTCTCCAATCCTTCTAGGATTCTTTCTTATTTCTGTTCCCCAGCTGATCCCTCTGTATCATCTGATTAGTGTAACATGGAGGTCTTCAAAGACCCAAGTTAGAAAGAGCATGAATTTCAGGGGTGCCTGGGTGGTGCAGTGAGTTAAGTGTCCAACTCTTGGTTTTGGCTCAGGTCATGATCTCAGGGTTGTGAGATCAAGCCCTGTGTTAGGCTTCGCACTGAACGTGGAGCCTGCTTAAGATTCTCTCTCTCTCTCTCTCCCTCTCCCTCAGCCCCCCTGCACGGCTCACATGTGCTCTCTCTCTAAAAAACAAAAGAGAAAAGAAACAGCATGAATTTCAAAGTTGCTGGAATACAGCAGATGCCCCACTGAGTTCCCAAAGGCTGAGTTCAGAGAAGCCAAAGCTATTTCTGAGAGGTCACAGCTTCAGCGGGTTCTCTTCGCATTTTATCTTGGCTCCATATTTTCTGTTTTCTGTTCAGGGTTAAAACACACTTCCAACACTACATCTGGCAGCACCAACAATTGTCAGGACTTGTGTGCTGGCAAAAGCAACGGAGCTGGGGGCAGAGGCAGGACCACAGAGGAGAAGTCACCATTTCCTGTCTGGAGGGCTTGCTGAGTATCAGGCACCATCCCAGCTGCTTTACCCTGTGTCACAGACTCCACTCATGAGACAGGTCATGTTATACCCATTACAGAGATGGAAGTGAAAAGTCAGGTTAACTTCCGCAATGTTGCACCTCTGGTGTCCTCAGAACCCCTGCTCTTCCTTCCTTCCCTGATAGTGACTCTCTCAAACTGGATGTATGCTACGCTGCATCATCAGGAACCTGGAGGGGGACAGAAGGTGGGAGTTGCAGTTCACCCTTACAGCCTCTACTTCCTTCTCATGAGCCCAGGAGGCGGACTCTCACCATATAGGTGGAAGACTCAGAGCACATTGGGCCAAAGGGACTGTGGAGAACCTGTCCCCCACATGATCCCATCGAGGAAACAACCTTAGCGTGGGCAGGCCACAGGGCTAGTCAGCTACCTGACATGCAGGGTTTTTCCACACCCCTCTTCAGTCCTTTAACAAGAAAAATGATTCCGTCATCCTACTGGAGATAATTTAACTGAAATCAGAACTCCTTAATACACTTTTGGAATTGTTAATTAAAAAATACATGCCCAACAACATTTTTACTAAGTACCCCAAATGGGAGATAAATTGTATCTTCTGCCTTGAATTCCCTTAGGTGGGACACATTATTAAAGCCAGAGAAACAGTATAACTATAGGCTCTGCAACATCAGTTAGGCTGAGGGAAAGAGGAGCCCCAGACAGATGGGTGAGTTTTCTTCCCCTTTTCATGTCGGGTCTTGTGTTGGGGGAACATCAGCTTTGACTCTGCCTCTTCTTGCTTTTATTTCTCTTGGAAAATCTCAACAGTGCCATGTCAAAAGGCTAGGACACCCTTCTGAACGATCTCAGTGGACATGCTAATGTTTTTTAAGGGCCTCAAATAAATCCAGTTAAAAGGCTGGCATTCCTAGGAAGGGAATGTGAGTCATGTTTGCTTCTGTTTGGTTATGCTGTAAATCAAACTAGATTTTACATGTGGCACGTAAAGGGTGGACATTCTTGGACCGTGAAGATATGAAGTGCTTTGTTCGGTCATGCCTGGTTCTTTGTTAATGAGGAGCAACATACAGTTCTCAAGAGTGTGTGTGTGTGTGTGTGTGCGCGCTCGTGCGTGTGCACACCACGTGTGGGGATAGCCACCATATCCCTGAGGTGGCTGTGGTGTTGGCTGCCTATGTCATGGTGGCCACTTGGAAGGGTCCTCGGGAGGCATCTCTCACTACCTGAACTTTTGCTGTCCAAATTTGTATTAATAATTTAGATAAACATTTTGAGGTAGGGCAGGTATCCTTTGCCATCCAAACTCCTAATGCTTTGCTCCTCAACTTTTAGGAACTAAACAGATTCAGATAATTAAGTGTCCTTCTATGTCTGGGAGAAGCATCCAAGTTCTTTCCATCCAATTGTATAGGTTTGAATATCAAAGGATATTTGTAGTCTCTTTTTCTGGGCATTTCTTGACAACAAGGACAATATACATGAGTGGAATTTGGTGTAATGGAGAGGAGACAGAAGCTCTTTGTAAGAGATGGGTCTCCACTGCTACAGCTCCATGGGATGGTGCCTCCAAAGCTGGCCCTGGGAAGAAAGCAGGTGGCTGGCAGCTTGTACAATTTGAGATGTGCCAGGGAAAATTCCTATGTCTTCGAGTAACTCTGTGCTAAGCCTGAACTAGTCTGTCCAAAGTCACAGGGTTAGTAAGAGGCAAAGCTAGGATCCAAACCAGGCGGCCTGACTCTAGGAGCTGTGCCCTCAGCCACTGCACAGCTGACTGGTGACCTTGGGCAAGTCCCTCCTCCTTCTGGACCTCAGAGCCCCTCTGTAAAATGGGGGAAGGGGGGGTTAGACTTCAGGATTTCCTTACCTCTCACAGTCCTGGTACTCTGTGGCACTAGGAACAGTTGACATGCTGTTCTCTACCCAGAGCGATCCCAAGTTGGGGTAAGAGCAACACTTTGACCTCCTTCTTCTCCTGTACCCCAGACAAAAGGAAGACAAAAGGATGATGCTGCCCCTTGACATATTGCATAGGGCTTGTCGTGAAAATTATGTCTGTGCAAAATGAAAAAGCTTGCTGGGGAGAACAGGCCCATAAATTTACTCACAGGGAAAAATTAATTTGTTAAAAATATTTCACATGTAGCCTTTTTATGAGTCTGCCAAAAACTTATTATTCTTCTGCTTTATCTTTGCTCCTATCAAGCCTGGTTTCTAGGGCCAGTAAATACCATTGCTGGGTTTTCCAAAGCTGGTACAGGGTTGCAGAGGTGTGTGCACACCTTCCTGCCTCCCCCAGCGGGGCACTGGGCATGATGCAGGGTCTGCAGTGGCCCAGGCACCGGGGAATCTGGCTTCCAGTCCTGCACCCACCGTTTGCCATCTGTGTGACCTTGGGCAAGTCACTTGGTCTCACTGCTCCTCAAGTTCCCCATTTATGAAATGGCATTTGAGGATAACACGATACTCCTCTGGGAGTATCCACCTGCTTTCTTCCCAGGGCTGTAGGGATGGGAGAGGCAGCCTGGCCCTTGGATTAGAGTAAGGACATTGGAGTCAGATGGGTCCAGTTATCAGCCAATAAGCCAGCATGAGTCCCTTCACCTCTCTGAGCCTTGCGGTTTCCTTATTTGTAAAATGGGAATAATGACCCCTACTTTAGAGAGTTGTTTCAATATTAAAAACAAATAGGAGGCCCGGCACATAGTAGATAGTATATAAAAATTGAAATATGCTCTGGGACACGTCTTAAAAGAATGCTGGTTCTGCACAGACCTCCTGCGTAGACCAAAGGGACAGAGCGTGGTGGCAGGGTCAACATAACTACAGGCAGGAATCAGTTGCTGTGCCCCCAGAGACAATAGCTTCACAATGATAGTCAGAACATATTTATTGAACACCTACCTTACGCTGGGGGCTGGGCCTTAGAGAAGAGCCTTCCTCTTCCACTGTACTTTCCCTAGAATGCCAGACATGACATTTTTTTTTTCTCCCATTCTAATGGTGCATTTATCTAAGCGTCCCCTGCAGAGGCCGTTAGCATATTTTTAAAGTGCATGCAGAACACCTAATAATTTAGTTGGGGAGCAGAGAAATAAATACAAATACCACTCATTCTGCGGGCCTCCTTCATTCAGTACTGATGGTACTAAGGAAACGGGCAGCCATCAGTTTCATAAACAAATTAGTGGACTGAAAGGACGAGAAGCAGAATATTCTTTAGGGTTCCTGGGCTCTCAGGTGATCCAGGAAATATCTGAAATGGTGTTGTATGTCTGTGCAAAATTACCTTTTTTGTGTGCAAGTGTGAATAACTGAGTAAGATGGTGGGTTTTACTGGGGAGAAAGTCCATGGCACTCTTCATATTCATAAAGGGCTGAAGCTCAAAGATTACAGCCCATTAATCTACTGAGTTATTATTATTTTTAGATAGGAGGAGATTGAAATAAATTGCTGTATCATAATATATGGAAGAAAACACCTCTCATTAGCCCTTTAACAGCTTGAAAGGGTGCAAACTTTCAAGACTTCACCGATGAACGTTTTCAATTAATAGTGAGTAAATTTGCATTTTGTGAATGTGATAAAATGTGTATGACTCTGTATTAGAAATGGTTCCCAGCTCTGACAGAATGTACAACGCCAGAGCATGGGGGTTAATGCTGGCAATCCCGAGTCAACTCTCTGTTTGTTTTAGAGATAGCTCTGCAGTGCATAGAAATTAATAAGTAATTTTCTTAGTGACAGCCTGAGGCAACTGAATGAATCCTTAAATCCAAGTGTATGCAGTGTGGAAAGGAGAAAATGATTTTTATAGAGAGTGTCTATAGCAGTGGGGGAGGGGATGGTGCTATAGGGAAGCATCTAATGAGAATTCTCATATTTTAGTCATTAACCTAGAACAGGGATGTCATCATTCTGTCAGAGAAAGAGGGAATAAAAATCCCAGAGACCACAGGAGTCTCGAATGCCAAATCAGAATCAAAGTTTGAAATGGGGCTTGTCCTTGCCACAGAGGTACTCTGTGCTGTTCCTGGAAGTGATCGTCATCCTGCCATAAGGCACTGCACGTGGGTAACATGCCTAAAAGTGCTGGGCCTGGCCCCAGAGGGCTTGCAGGCTTCGGGGAGACTGCCCTGCTGTGCCCTCATTCATCAGAGCATCTTCTTCAGCTGGAAATCCAGCCTCTGGAGTTCCAAGAGAATGAGGAACATGGAGGAAGAGCATTGGTGGTGGTGGGGGCGGGGTGGAGATTGATATCCATTGATAGCAATCAACTTTTCCCCTCCAACCTCTTCATTCAATCATTCATTCATTGTAGAGGTAGAGACTCTAAGTCAGATAAGACCTAGATCCAAATGCACTTTTCTCATCCATGAAGTGGGAACTGTAATGCCTACCCTTCAGGGTAGCTCTTAGGCATATTACTGATGCAAAGCCCAGGGTATAAAATGTGTGCACAATAGAAGTTAGAACGGAAGGACTGTTAGCCCGTTCTAGGCAAGATGCAATCTATCCACAGGCACAGCTCCTTCCTGCCTGGGCTTTGCCATCCCATTCTTGACCCTCTTCTGCCCCTAGTGGTCTTCATAGGAATTCTCAGGAGCCTACCCTTAACCTGGTTGAGGGATGATTGATACACCAAGGACATTGTTTCTGCCTAATCATACATATTGAAACTTTACTGAAATAAACATTTTCCTTGTGGAGTTTTAAATTCTGGTGAGAGTCCCAGCCACATGCCTGTGTCAGCTAACAAACTTTTCCCGAATCTCTGCATCCTTAGGAGTTCTGATCAGTCCCAAGACTGGAAGAGGGCTTGGAGATCCTAGTGGCACCTTGTCAAGGGAATGACTATGTATGTAGTGGTGGCTCATGAGTTGCAATGTCTTTCTCCATGGTGCTGTAAGCTTTTTGTAAAGTGTATAGGGCAATAGGGAATGAGCGATGCAATTGTCTCCTAGATGATCTTCTTCTCCACCCCGCCCCCGCTGTCCATTCCCACCACTGGCCAGGTGAGCATGGAAAGGCAACAGAGCAGTGTGGCAAGAGGGTGGACTTTGGAGTCAGGGTTTGAGTCCCAGCTCTACATCTTTTTTTTTTTTTTAAGATTTTATTTATTTGAGAGAAAGAGAGAGTGAGAGAGAGCACGAGAGCAGGGTGAGGGGCAGAGGGAGAAGCAGACTCCCCACTGAATACGGAGCCTGAAGAGGGGCTCAATCCCAGGACTCCAGGATCATGACCTGAGCCGAAGGCAGACACTTAATGGACTGAGCTACCCGGGCACCCCTCAGCTCTACATCTTACTAGCCGTGGGAACTGGTGTCTTATTTGATCTCCTTCTGCCCTCATCACTCCACCTTGGTTAATAATAGTGCCTGCCTCTTAGGGCTGTGATGCAGATTAAGTGAGGGAATCCTGGTAAACCCAGGACAGCACCTGATTCACAGAAGTGCTAGGTGATGTTGACACTTACTCCTATTTTGTCAGTCATCTGCCTATAACACTTCATTGACTAAGACTGAAAGTTTTTTAAAATTGTTTTTATTAAGAGTTTTTATTTTAGTTCCAGTGCAGTTAATATATGGTGTTATATTAGTTTCAGGTGTACAGTATAGTGATTCATCAATTCTATACATGACTCAGTGCTTGTCATAAGTATACTCTTAATCCCCATCACTTACTTCCCCCATCTTCCCACCCGTCTCCCCTCTGATAACCATCAGTTTGTTCTCTATAGTTAAGGGTCTGGTTTTTGGCTTGTCTCTTTTTTTTTTCTTCCTTTGTTTTGTTTATCAAATTCCACATACGATACTTACCTTTCTCTGGCTGACTTATTTCATTTAGCATTATACTGTCTAGCTCCATCCATGTTGTTGCAATTAGCAAGATCTCAGTCTTTTTCATGGCTGAATTATATATATATGCCACTTTTTTTTTATCCATTCATCTATGGTGGACACTTGAGCTGCTTCTGTAATTTGGCTATTGTATTCTGTAATTTTGGCTATTTGCTGCAATAAACATATGGGTGCATGTATCCCTTTGACTTGGTGGTTTTATATTTTTTGGGAGACTGTGAGTTTTAACATGGCCTTTGAGTCCCAGCCTTAATTATTCTCTGCCTGCCTCTCCAGCCTCATCCTAAGCTCCTCACCTGGGGTCCAGTCCCATTTGTTTCCTTTTTGTCCCTGGAAAATACTCCCCAAGGACAGCTCTTTTCTGCCTGGTGCATTTGCTTCCCAACTCACCTCCTTGCGGCATGGGTGATATGTGCTACTTTTAGGACTTTCACATCTCAGGTGGAAGAGGTCTTTTCTGAGCATCAGCACGGGGCCAGGCCCCCTGTCATAGCTTTACAAAATATCCTGTTCTTTTGCTTCATGGCTTTTTCATTGCTTGTAATTATACACTTGCGTCTTTATGTGATTAAAACCCGCCTCTCCCAGTAAACTGTGAGCTCTTTGAGGGCAGGGGCAGTGTTTATTGCCTGTCATTTTTTCCCAGCACCTGGCCTAACTAGATGCTGGCTCATATATGGTGAATGAGTGGTTGAACACTTACCTTCTGAAGCACCAGCAATCATGTACATTATAGTTATGTTTTGTTTCACTTTTTACAACTGTTTCCATTCTATTATCTAAAACATTTACAGCCCAGCCCCAGATCCATAGAGTGATTTATGCTGCTTTTAATGAGGACCAGCTCTGAGACAGCTTGCTCAAGCCTAGAGGAACCCCATGACCTTAACAAGTGTTTGACCTGGAGAATCCGATGGCACTGTATATCTATACTTTTTCTTGTTGATACTTTTATTTGAAGTAAGTGGGAAATAGTGATATCCTGGGGCACTATCTCATAATATAGATATGTAGGTAAAAAGCCCCAAATCTGGGCACAACTCAAGACATTTGGAAATTTCTGGATTTGCACTTTAAGATTCTACTTTCCTTCCCAATGGTGCATGAAGTGAACATAGTGTCAGCATCCATATCACAACATCACGTCAAATGCTCTTTTCACCCCCATTATTCTTATCACATCAGTGAGGACACCAGGTCTATTTTTTTGGAGGCTGTGCAGCCATAAAATTCAAGACATTCTGTCATTCATCAGAATGTTTCCAGCGTTTAGGGTGTTGCCATTAATTTTAACCTGCATTTTAAATTATATTGATTTAGGGATGGGGCATATTTAGTCTAATTCTTGAATGCTGTGTACACTGTTAGTTATAACAAGCAAAAAAATTTTTTATTAAAACATGATTAAAGAAGTGCAAAATACAGAATAAAAATATTACATAATCCCTACACCTTGAGATAATTACAGCTTGCATTTTGGAGTGTATGTAATTTTAGTCTTTTTTTCTTGTGTTATATGTACAACTATATTTATATACCAATTTGGAATCATACAGTAAATGCAATTTTGTAGCATTTTTTCTGAGAATGAATACATCAAGAACACAATTTAATATTCTTAATTATTATTTTCAAACTATAGAAAAACTTTTGAACCCAGAAAATTTCGAACATTTATAGCAAGAAGCACAACACTTATAAACCTTTATGTACGTGTCACCCAGGTTCAGCCCTATTGGTTCATCTGCCACTCTCTTGCCTGCCACAGAAGTATTTTGAAACAACTCTCCACCATCATATCATTTCCTCCATAAACATGTGAGCCTGGATCTCTAGAAGATAAGGGCATAGTTTATTAAATACACATCCACCTGTCATTATCTCTCCTAAAAATTAATAGTAATTCCTTATTATCATAAACATTTAGTCACTGTTTGTAAGCCCCATTGACTTATAAAAGATTTTTATAGTTTGTTCAAATCAGGTTCCAAATAAAGTCCATAAATTGCAATTGGCTAATATGTCTCTTAAGCATCTTTTAATTTAAAAGTATCCCTTTGACACACACATACACACACACACGCACACACACAGACACACTTTTTCTTTCTTGCAATTGATGTTAATTTGTTCTGTAGTGTTTCTCACAATCTGAAATTGCATCCTGGTGGTGTCCTTATAACAGATTCCTCTCTGCTTGGTATTTCCTGTAAATCGACAGCTAGCTCTGGCACTTTGCCAGGTTCTGCTCTGAAGTTTTGGCAAGATGACCTCATGTGTCGTATAGCATATTTCCATGATAGTATGTAATGTCTGATTGTCTTTACTTTTTTGATGCTGGTAGTCAGTAGTGCTTATTGCCTAATAAATTATTGGTGCCTGTGGAATAGTGATATTCTAATTTTATCATTCTTTCTGCACTTATTAGCTGCAATACTTCTATTAAGATAAACTCCCCTTCATTAACTATTTAGTTAGCAGTTTTCAAAATAAGGAGTTGTTCCTTAATCTACCTTACTCAAAGAAACTAATGCATGTTTTGTGTTCTTCGAATGCATGGATTTAAATATATTTGATGTGCTTCAATCCATTTTAATTAATATTATTATTAATGCTCAAATTGTCCCATCTTTGGTCAGTGGAAGCTTCTTCAGGATGGCACCTGTGTTCTCTGAGACACAATTTCATAGTCTTTGATGACATCCTTGCTTTCTGTCATGGCAAGATATTCTAGGCTAACCTTGTTCATCTTCTGTCCCAGCCCTAGAATTAGCCATTTTCCTAAGGAATCTCTATTTCTTTTATCGGAAAATGTTTTTTTTTTTTTAGATATAGGGGTGCTCATTGCTACTGGGTTCTTCATTGTTTCTAGTCTTTTCATTAGACAAAGACAGGGAAAATGTATTTGGTTAAACTATATGAAGTTGTCATGTTATTGGTTAAAGTGATCCAATATTGACAATTTCACATGGTTTAATCTATTTTTAAGAGAAAACACATTGAGCTCAAACTGATATATCCCAATGAGATTGCTCTTACCTAATTTTGTCAATCCTGATAGTCTGAGCCACTTAAACTTAGTTACCTGGTGGGGCTATTTCCTACTCATTGCTCTTCTTCTCTCAAGGGTATTCACTCATTCATTCATTCGTTCATTCATTCATTCGTTCATTCACTCATTCCTTGGTTGTATAACGGATGCAAGTCCCTCACTTGTCCACACCATAATTTATTTAACCCATTTACTTTTCTTGGATATTTTGATTCTAGTTTTCCTTACTGTGAATGTGGCTATGGTGAACATACTTTTTTTTAAATTTATTTTTATTTTTTTAATTATTTATTTGAGAGAGAGAGAGAGGTGCATGAGTGGGGGTGGAGGGTAGAGGGAGAGGGAAAGAGAATCTCAAGCAGGCTCCCCACCCAGCATGGAGCCTGACAAAGGACTCAATCTCATGACCCTGAGATCCCGACGTGAGTTGAAATAGAGTCAGACTCTTAACTGACTGAGCTACCCAAGTGCCCCTGTGGTGAACATACTTGAATATGAATCTTTGTTGTGAATTTCTGATTATTTTCTTAAGATAAATTTCTAAACTATGGAATTTCTGGGTCACGGGGTAGAGAGACCTTTTAAGGATTTTGGTACATTTTGCCAAATTACTTTTCTCTCCTGCTTCCATGACTGTTCATGCTTAGATTTTTGATCTAATTCTCTATTTCTTGTCACATGGATGTTTCTAGTTTGTACTTCCGTCTTTTGCATCTTAATACCTGTGTTATTAATACTACTACTAATAAGGAACATGCTGAACTATTTGTAAATAAATTAGAGTTTTTATTTTAAAACCATGCATGACATTTTCATAGCTAATTCAGATTTAGGGCCTACCTTAAAAACTCTGTTGAGTTCCTTCTTCACAGCAATGCCCTGATGTCTCTCCATTGCCAACAGGTAGTTTGTGTGGCTGAGACAACTTAAGGGCTGGATTCTAAGCTCGGGGAGAAAGTTCTGTTTCATGTGTGTAGATGTATGTTTTTTGTGTGTGTGTGTACACATATATAAAGTAAATGCATATGTATTATGAAGTATTTAACTAAACACAAATAAACAGATTAATTAATATCAACTTGATTAAAAGACCAGGAACAACAGCTCACTAAGTATCAAAAATGTTGAACTATGCCTACATTATTTTGAGTTAGATAAACTGGAAATTTCCTTCCCTTATTTTAAGCTGTTTTAAGAAATCAAAGCTACAATATTAAATATCATTTTGTACAATAAAATAAAATAAAATACAGTCCTCCTTCATCTCCTGTAAGCCAGACATGGTACGACATGAGCTTCCATGGCTGACAACATGGCTTGCAATGTTGCTGATGCTACAGGTTTTGAACTCACCTGGTCTGAGCCTCCCCTGTCTTGCACATCAACCATTGCTTATAGCAGGGCCTTCCTTCCCACATCCGCTTTAGTGTCTTCCCTAAGCAGTGCCCTCTGCACACAGCGGAGGCAGCCTTCCCCCTGGACAGACTGCGCTACTCAATCCATGTGCTCTCTAGCTCCTCTTTGCCATTGCTCACAGACACACACCACAGAAGTCTTCATCAACACTTTTGGGGTGCTAATGTGCAAACAAAGGAACAGTCTGAACCTTTTGAAGGAGCCAGACCACTCCTTTGCATAGATTAAATGTGGTCAAATTATTTAACAGAGCTCTTACAACGTGTGCTATATACCGGAGCAGATTTCCACCCCAGTATCATCTTGTGTTGTTTCTTGCTTGGAAGGTGGAGGAAGCCAGTGACTAATGTCCCCACATGTGCACCTGTTAGTATTCCTCACCAAGCAACCTGATCCTGTCACATCCAGATTCTGCCAGTGGTCTGATGTTTTATTCAGCACTGGTGGCTTGTCCCACTGGTGAAAAGGAAGTTCGAATAGTCAAGCAATTTGAAGAGATTAAAGAAAATGGAACACGTCTTTAGAAATGTGCTTTTACTTCTATTTAGTTTGAACCCAGTGGCAAGAGAAAAAGAATAAAGTCTTGCCTTGGAGGCTATTGATAATGCAGTGCGAGTGACAGTCCCAATGAAGGGGAGAGAGTATTTTTTACCATTACAAGGTGGAGTGTGCTGGATCTGGCTGTTAGGCAGGCCCAGCTGTGAATCAGTCATGTCTGGTATGATGGGGGGATGAGGGAAGAAAATGGGGCTTTGACATCCAACTCTTGTTGCTGGTGGCAGTGATAAATGGAGGAAATAAGCACCCTCCAAATCAGGCAGTTTGAGTCGAGAAGAGGCCCCATAATAAACTTTGGAGATACCTTCTACTGGAGTTTCTGTGAGTTCTCCATGCAGTATATTACCCCTGCCATTAATCACGTTAAATCCGGAGAGCTGGGGAGACATAACTGCTCATTTTTATCATCTTGAGATGTACAAGCTGTGATCGTGACTTTAATTAACTGACTTGAAACAAGTTTATTTAGAGTCGCTTCCCAACTGTCTATGAGGTTCGCTTGGCCACGTACAGCCAGCTTATGGTTGAGATGGCCATCTCCTCCACACAGTCGTTTGGTTCAGTCAGCAGGAGAGGCTTCTAGGCAGGTTCTGATCTCTCCACGTCCAGAAAGTCGGGAGCCAACAAAGAACTCAGTTCCACCTTAGAAAGGTCTTTGCTGAAGAGAGTCCCAGAAGAAATACAGTCCTCCTTTTATGGAGAGGAGTGCATGGTGGGGAGGAGAGCTGGGAAACTGGGCCTTGACAGAGGTGCCATCACTCAGGGGCCTGCAGCTCTTCATGCCCCTGTCTGTCTCTCTAAATCCCTTCAACACTTACATTCGGCATGACCTTCTTGTCTGTCTGTCTCTCCACTGTGTCTGCAGCATCCCTGGCCATAGCTTATGCACAGTGCATAAGAGAAATCTCTGCTAGGGTGCAGTGAGGGGGCTAAGCTGACCTCAGTGATGATCCCTTTCTCCTGCTCCATCCATCCCCCCAGCCCGGTCTTCCTTCCCTCCCTTCTTTCCTTCCTTCCTTCCTTCCTTCCTTCCTTCCTTCCTTCCTTCCTTCCTTCCTTCCTTCCTTCCTTCTTCCTCCTTCCTCGGCTTTATTGAAATAGAATTCACATGCCATACAATTCACCTATTTTGAAGAGTGTGATTCAGTGATTTTTAATATATTCACAGAATTGTGCCACAATTGGTACAATCAATTTTAGAACATTTTAGAATTTTTAGAACATTTAGAATATCGCTAAAACCCATGCACATTAGCAGTCAATTCACAGTTAAGTTCATTTGATTCATTATGCATTTGAAACCAAAAAGAAACCCTGTACCCATTAGTAGTCACCCCCTGTTTCCCCAGCACCCCCCTCCCTCTGAGCCTCTGGCAGTCACTAATCTACTTTCCATCTCTGTGGATTTGCTTATTCTGGTCATTTCATAAAAATGGAATCCTACCTACTGTGGCCTTTTGTGACTGGTTTCCTTCACTTAGCAGAATGTTGTGAAGGCTCACCTGTGCAGTAGCATGTATCAGTGCTCCGTTCCTTCGTTGCCATGTAACATGCTGTATGGAAACGTCATATTTTATTTATCCCTCAATGCCTTGATGGATGCTAGCCCTGATTCTTAATGATGGCTGTCACCTCCTCCAGGAGGCCTTTCCTGGCTTACTTTCTCTGTTTGCCACTCAAATATCACACTGTGTGGGCAGGGACATACCTTTCATTTCTCCATTCTTGCAACTTGGCTACTGGCCGAGCATGGGGTTGCCCCCCCGCCCCCCGGCCGCCTTAGCTGGCCCTTCTTGGTGAGTTTTTCCCATTTACATACCATCTATGTTATTGCTTATGGTGAAAGACTTATAAAATAAAGGTTCAGGCAAGAATATTTAGTAAACACCCATGTTGCTTCTAATCCAGATTGCTAAGGTAGTGTTGGGTTTCCTTCAAGTCCCTTCCTTGCTCTTTAAAAAAAAAAGAAATTTAATAATTTTAATAATTTATATTCCTTTTGAAGATCAATCTTAGTCACATGCCTTTCTCTCCCTTTCCTCTTGACCATCCATAGGAAACGCTATCCTTCTAGTCCATTTTGTCTATCTATATGAATGCATATGTGTAGTCATGAAAAGTATTATTAGTAGTATTTGGGGTATATTTTAAGTTTCCCATAAATGATGCCACAAAATATATATATGGCTCTGTAATATTCTTTTCATTCAGCTGTATGTCTTGACTATCTATCCATGTTGATACATAGACCTAGTTCATTCCTTCTAGCTGCCACATAAATTACACCTGTGCTATTTACATAATATTCTTTAAACTAACTTCTTATGTAAATTAATTTAAGAAGGAAACTTTGTCAGCCCTATAAATGAGAAATAATCATTACTTGCCTTAAATAATGATGCAAGGAAATAAAGAAATGCATGGTTATTAAAATTAAAGTACAAAGCATAAAAAATTGACCAGAAAGATATTGTTCCCATGGTGACTGAGAGGAGAAAGGAGGAGGAGGGAATATGGTGCAGGAATGTGATCTAAAGGGACATAAACTTATCTGAGATATTGTCTTTACTTATTTAAATGGAAGGCTGATATTTCTTGCCTTAAATATTGATGTAAGGAAATCTAAAAACTACATAGCTGTTAAAATTCAGACAGTACTCTGCAGTGTAACTCCTACTGTCCATTTCTGTAGCACGGTTGTGTATGGAACATACTCTGGGAAATACGGCTGAGTTCATAGTTAAATGTCTGAATGAATGCAAGATTGAATGCTCCGCAGTAGAATTTTGGGCATCCTGCCAGCATGCTGGTGGTGAGCCAGGGCCAGATTGAAGGCTTTCCTCAAGTCCTGCCTGCACACAGGATGGCCTCAGAGTTGGCTAGTGTCCTGCCAGCAGTAATGCAGCTGACCCAGTGTAGTGCTTAACCAGGGGCCAGCAGTGCTTACGTGTTTACTATATGAATCTACTTCTCACGACTGCCCTGCTGGATAGTGCTCTTGTTATCATCCCCATTTGACATGTCAGGAAACTGAGCAAAGACAGGTGACGCAGATTGTCTAGGGCCACACCACTCGTGAGTAGAAGAGCTGACTGTGAGCGTGGGCTTGGTGACTTCAGGCTCTAGGATTTTGCCCTCTGCCCCATCGAGTCTCTCTCCATCACCCGGTGGGGCTGTGCAGAGCCCCTCCACTGGCCATCCACCATGAGCAGGTGGTCCTGGGTTAAAGGCCCCAGAGCAGACTGCATGTCCACTCCTGCCGAGGCCGTAGCCCTCCCACTGCCTCAGTGGGCCACCTCCGGCCTCACCACACCTAGTGGGAAAGGCCAGACTCAGATCCTGCCCATGACGGCAGCTCACCCAGACTGTCTCCGGGTCTCCAGGCTGTTTCACCATGTCTATCCCCTCCTGGTTTGACCAGTGGTGCTTAGCCAGCAGCACTACTGAGCCCCCTATTCCCCCCCACCCTGTGCTGGTCCTTGTATGCTGGCCCCATCTCTTGGGGTGCACCTGCAGCCAGGAGCTGGAGTTCGAGCCAGAGCGGCAATCAAAGGGATCTGGCAGCACGGGGATCGGGGAGTTCCTTCTGTTGTATGCACAGAAAGCATCTCCAGGGAGGACAGTGGCCAGCGGGCCTACAGAGGGCCAGTTCTGCAGAGGAATAAAGAGGAATAAAATGCCTGCAGCTCTCACCCCCTCCGGGTGGCCTTTGACTGACTTCTTTGTCTTCTTGAAGGCTGTAGTCAAGGAATTTAACGGTGAAATCAAGAAAACCATCTTTTAAGGAAAGTTTTCTCATCCCAGGTGCATGAAATCAATGTATGATAAACAGTTTTAGTCTCCGTTCTTAAACCACCAATTCTAATCTCCAGATTAGAAATATTATTTCCAGAATGAGGGACCAGAAACAGCCGTTTATTAAATGCTTGTTAGGGGCTACAGATTGTAATTTGCTCTCTTATTTCATCTCCTCAGCCTCTCTGAGGGGGCCGTTAGCGCCCTTCCGGGGAGGCCACTGAGTGGGGCGGGCAGGCGAGGAGTCCAGGGTATGGAGTTAGGGGGTGCAGGTGCCAGGTCGACTGCATCGCTTTCAGAGAAGCCCGTAGACTCCCAGTGGCTGGACAGGAACTTAGAGTCACGGGAGGGAGAGGTGGGCTGTGCCCCAGCACAAAGCCTCGAGACAGTGGTGACCCCAGTGACCACTTGAAAGGTGACCCCCTGCTCCAGCTGCCTCGCTTGGCATTCTCCAGGCTTAGTGACCCCCACTTGTGTGGTATCGTGTACCTCATGTTGTACTAAATCTGTCAGGGTCAGCTGGTGGGAGGGAGCATGCAGAATCAAGCTGGCAGCACTATGATTTCCTGGTGAAAGGTGGTATAGTTCCGCGGGAAGGAACACAGGCAGAGTGAGCAGACGCGGGGGATACAGTTGGGCCTTGATGAAGGGTCTGCAGTCAGGCAACCTGCCCTGTGCTGGGCCCTTACAATATCTTTTTTTATCTTCAGCAAAAGCACGTGCGTTTGGTATTCCCCTCGTGCTCCTCCAGACTCTTTGCCCCCTGGTCTGTGGTCAGCTCTGTGCCCCGGGAGGCTGTCTGCATAGACTCCTTGCTCTCTTGCTTCTGGCTGAGTCTGACCAAAGGGGAGTTCCTGGGTTAGGCACCCGGGGAAGGTGAGTCTTAACTTTCTCAGTCCTTGAAGTCCCCATCAGTGAAATGGGTACAATAGCCATCCATGCCAGTTTTGAGGACTAAATGAGGTGCTCTGGAGGAACTGTTAGTACGGTGCCTGGCACCCAGTAAATGCTCAACCTGTCCTTGCTGTTTTCTCAACCTTACACTAGATGACCTTGGACGGGGCTGTGCAGCTCTTTGAGTCTGTTTCTCACTTGTGAACGGATGCTAGCATCTCACCAGGCCTGCTGCGTGGGTTGAGCAGGATTCAGAGGCCCACTCGGAAGGATTAACTAAAGAGAGTTTAAGGAGGAAACTATTGACTAGGCTGAACCATATAAAATTGTTAGTCATCTGGCCATTTTTGACCTACAAACAGTAGTTTCATGTGGTTCAAAAGTATGGGCAGTGTAGGGACACCAGTAAAGGGATAGTGAAGAAACCAGGCTAGCAATGTGAAAGTCTCTAGCACCCCCAGGCTAAGGGGAAGGTGTGAGAGCAGTTACCAGGGGCAGTCACTGGGGCTGTGGGAGAGGAGCTGGGCTGCAGGAGCTGTGACCCTTTGTAGAAGAGTGGGAGGACCACCCGGGGACCAACACAGAGAGAGCCGGGGGAAGGATCACCCCAGCCCGTCACTACTCTGCCGCTCACTTTCCTCCTGGTGCCTCCCTTTCGTCAAACCCAACCAGACAAGAGGGCAAGGGAGCTTGGATGAAGCAGCCCCTAGATGTCAGCCTCCTGCATGAGAGGGAGAGAGAGAGAGAATGGGGGGGAATGGGTCTGCAGGGGCAAGAAGGGAATCACCAGCTCCTGTATTCCTGGGGTCCGGCACTGGGTCTGGTGCTGGTGGTTGCTTCCTTGTCATCCTTATTATTGTTGGGGGTGGAAGGCCAAGTCCGGATGAATAGGGATGCAAAGGTAGAGTAACATCAAAGAAAGAAACAGCATAATAAAGGAGGCTTGGAAGGCTGTCCTGAATGCCACACAGCCTCCAGAGTTCCCAGGCTGGGGCCTGACACGGGCCACCACTCCTTGGCCCCCCACCTTCCCTCTGGCTCTCCTTCAGCTCCAAGGAAACAGGAAACAGCTTCCAATGCCCATTCAAAGCCCAGGTCAGGCTGGTGGTGTGAACAGCTTCAAGGTCTTTGGTAGAACTGGGGTTTCAATGGTAAATTGCTCCAGGGAGAGGCGTAAGGAGAAGCCATCAATCTTGTGGCATGTGCAATTTGCACAAGTTTGCAGACCTTCAGGACTTTTTCTGAGGAATGAAAAACGATCTGACCTGGATGAAATATCACAGACTTTTACGAAGCCCCGTTAAAATCCAAGTTGGAAACCCTTCCTGCCTTTGGTCGGTTCTTGGTCCATGCTTGGCACAGCCACTGTGTGTCTTCCTGACCAGCTCTCCTGTCATTCACCACAGCCACCTGCTTGCTTGCTGGGCCCTGCCCGGTAGGCAGGGGGAGAGGCAGGAGCAATAGGGCTGTCTGCTGGCTGCAAGGGGCCACGAGGACGGCTTGTTCATACCCATGCTTCTCCATCTGTGATTTTAGTCCAGGCTCTCCACTCCCTGCCAGGACTGTGTGATCATCTCCAGAGTACCGTGCTTCTCATCCTGGCTGTACCTGGAAAGCTTCAGAAAAGTACTGAGGCCTGCATCTCACCTCATTTACACCTGAGATGGGGATGCCATTGATCTGGAGTATGGTCTGGGTTCTAGGCTTGTTGTAGAACCTCCCCAGGTGACTCTAGTGTGCACCCATGCTTACGGGCCATTTGTTCAGAGTCCCCTAGACGGCTTGAAAACACAGATGACTGAGCCCCACCCCCGGATTTGCTGATAGTTCTGGGGTGGGGCTTGAGAATTTGCATTTCTCTTGAGTTCCTGGGCAGTGCTCATGCTGCTTGTTTGGGGACCACACTCAAGAATCATTGGCTTAGTGGAAACTGAGGCTCAGAGAGTTGAAATGACTTGCTTGAGGTCAAATGCCCCTCAGTGGATGGAGAATTAAGTCTCTTTCGCTCTCCAGGCCTGGCTCAGTGAGCCTGTTTAGAGGGCCAATATTTTCTTCAAATGTTTCTGGTATCAAATTATCACAGGGTCCAGATCGGTGCTCTCTATTCTGCTTGAATAGAGAATTCAAGTTCTCTATTCCTTGCTGTGGCTCATCTACCGATAAATGTTCTTTGCCATTGTCATACCTTTGCCCATTTTACAAAAATCTACTTCAAGAAACCTACAACATCCTAAGCTTGATTTTTTTTTTTTTCTGTGTATTCCTCTAGCTTCACGGTCCTTAACCTAAAGTAGGCCTTCCTTCATATGCATCTTCAACTTATCAGCTCTCCACTCCATTATCGGTTTATTCTTATAGACCTGTGTTTGTCAGATCATAAGAATTCCTGAGAGGATGGGGGAAGGGAAGTACTTGTTTAAAATACTTCTTCCTAGCCAGATGTATCTCCCACTGTCATGAAGTGGGTTTAGAAACACACTGTAAGGCACTCATTGGCCTCTCTGAGCTTCCCTTTAGAAGTGTAGTCCTTCCCGTCTCCCTCATGGAAAATCCTTGGCATAGGCTCTGGAGCCCAACAGACCTGGGTTCCAAGCCCAGCTTCTCAGTTCATAAGCTGTGTGGCCTTGGGCATGTTACCTAACCTCTCCGAGCCCACTTTCCTTCTCTGACAGCTCCACCTCTATACAATGAGGACTTGGGGAAGACTAAATAGCACACCTTGGGTGTGGGCACAGCACATAGTTTCTCCCTCCCCTGTGCAGGGCAGAAGCCGGCTGTGTGGTAGGGGCAGACACAGCTGCCATCAAGAAAGCACAGCCAACCGTGGACCTGCCTTCTCATAGGTGGGACTAGAAATCAGGACTTCCATTGCATCCCGTTGGACCCCTGTCACTCCTGGGTGCAGGGAGGACACGGGGCCTGAGCATAAGCAGCTCCCCACCCAAGAGGCCAGCCCTCACAGTCTGTAGCCCCGCTGTGCCCCTGCTGTCCTCTGGACTCTGGGCAGGAGGTAATTTCACGCCGCTGGCTCTCTGCACCCTGGTGATGGATGTGTGTAAATGACCTTGGCCCCTCCAGCCACCATCGACACACATGATGATGTAATTGAATTTGTATACACCGTAAATTTTATTAGAGGAAAGCAATCTAGTTCCAATTCTGATTCTCTGGAGTTACTGGATTGTATCTGAGGATAAACTCTCTGGTCAGCTGGGCAGGGACAGAGATCAGGGCCACGGCAACTCTCTCACTAGATTTCATTGGGCATGATAAACAAATGTGTGCAGCAAGTCCCAAGAGTGCCAGATGCCTCCAGCATGGTGGTGAGACTTAAGGGGAGGGACATGTGCAGAGACCAGTGCTGGGGCGGCTCAAAACAGGAGCTCAGCAGAGAGGAGTCGCTTTGTCTTTCATGTTTCACTCCCTGCCTTCTGTCTCCCCCACTGACCACCTCCCTCCTCTGTCTTCCATGCCTTCCTCCACGGTCTGCTTCCAGTTCTGCCCCTCTGAGCTGTGAGGCTTTGGAAAACAACTAGCTCACCTGCATGAGCTTCAGTTTCTTCATCTGTGAAATGGAATCAGTAATACCTCTCTCAGAGGTTGTAGGGAGGGAGTGAGGTGATTACTGTAAAGTGCTGGGCACATAGTAGGGACCCAGTGCCTGCAAGGAACATTTCCTTTGCTTAACCCCCCTCTCCCCCAGCCTCAGGTGATTGGATGCCTTGTCTGTAAGATGCATATCTTCTAATTGCCTGTGAGTGAGGCTCAGGCCCAGTGCTCCTGGGTTACCATGGCCAGTCCTAGGGCAGCTGCGGTCGGCTGGGAAATTCCAGCACTCACAGATGCTTCTCTCATGGGACAAGGTGGTGAGTGACCACGGACAAGGGACTGGTGGTGACCAACCATACCGCAGAGCTCATGGGAAGGAGGGGTCCTTGGAGACCCATATAGTCAGGGGAGGCTCCCTGAAGGACGTGAAGGTGAGCCTGCCCTCCAGGTTGGGCCAGATGTGGGGAGGATGCGCACAGCACAGAGGCCAGACACTATCAAGTGCCTTCCCTATGCCAAAAGCCTTATGCGGTCATTTTATATAGTCCTTACCTTCACCCAAGAAATAGGCAGGCTTTCCCTCCTTGACAGTTGCTGAAACATCGGTGGTAATGAGAGGGTAGGTGATCTCACCCCAACAGGCTGGGTAAGGAATATAAGATGTGTAAATCCAAGGGCACGTGGCCAGTAAGTAGTGGGAGTGACATTCTGACCTGGGTCTGTCCGAGCCCACGGACTCTGCTGGTGTCACCTCTCATGCCACTTATACACCCGCCTGCCCCCTGTGTCCACCAGAGATCCTTAGCTGGTAGCCAGGCGAGGAGACAAAAGCCCCACCTATTGCTGAATAGAGTGTAGGTGGATCTGTCTGCAGGGGAGAGTCTGCCTTGTGTGCATGTGTTTGTATGTGTGTGTTTTCTTCACGGACAAATTTATTAGCAGAGGTCGATTCACTGAGAGCTCCCCTGTGCAATTAAGTGTTTGTTGGCTATGGTTAACTCCCTCTGAAGGATGGCCCTGATTGGGGCGGGAAGGAGGAAGACGTAAAGCCAATGTGGTAAGAGGTACTGCTCCTATCCCACCCCAGGGACAAAGGCCGCTCTTCCTCATGTGGGTAGTAGGGACTTGTTCACCCCAAATTTCATTTCCGCCCAAGTTCTTAGAAACACAGCTATTTCCGGAACACACTGGGGCAATGCCTATAGGTTTATGCACTGTTGTTTCTGAACTTGACAGAAAAAGTGGCTTTGATTTTGTTGAAGGTTTTCTGTTTTATTAATGTCGGGTTTTCCCTCCAGATAGGAAGGCAGCTCAGTGATGTGTAAAACCTCCATTTTCATCTTTTTTTCCTCAGAATTTCATTTCACTTCATTACCTGCTGCTTCCTATCTAAGGCTTTCCAGAGATGGATGGCAGTGTCCAGAAACCATTTTCTTATTCCTCTTATCTTGCTTGCTTAAACCCTGTCTCGGAGGAGCCTACCTCTCCCTTGAGGAGGCCCTGGAGTTTCACCTGATTTTGAGCCACCATCACACAGCAAACAAGTTCTATTTATCTTTCCAGAAGGCAGCATTTAAGGAGGTCTTTGGAGGTAGCATAGGGCATGTGTTCTGGAGAAAAACCTTGGTGGAGGAAGAAGAGCGTAAGCGTCAGGATCACATCGCTGTGTTTAAATCCCAGTTTTGCCACTTACCAGCAGTGAGACCCCAGACTGGTTAACCAACCTCCTTGAGCCATGATTTCTGCACATACAGCAAGGAAATAACAATGCTTTGCTTCAGGGTTGTGGTGGAGGTTAAAAGAGGGATAAAACTGAAACATTCAGCACAACGCCTAGCATGTAGTAGTTGCTCAGTAAATGATTCCTTTTTTCTTCTGTCTCCCTGAACAAGAAAACAAAACGTGCTCTGTTTAGTGCTAATCTTAGAACAATGGTGATGAGTAGGAGGAAACATCTCATTTTCCATGCCCAGTTAACTATTCTCCCAGTCCGCTCAGTGTCTAGAGTTGTCCTTGGCACAATTAGGCATAAAAGAAAAAGGAAGCTGGGCCCCAGCTCAAAGGAGCTGAGTAGGGATATAAATGATGAGGTGAGTGAAGTGGCTGGGGTGCCCCTCATGCTGGCCCTGGCAAGAGCAGATGTGCACAGTGGGGTCTGGAAAGAGGCTGAACTTGAGAGTGCCAATGGCTTTGGGTTGAATTTGGCTGGGGAGAGAGAGAGTCTAGAATGGAGGGGGCAGTTTGGGAGGCCAGGCCACACTGGGGAAGTTATGTCCAGGAGGAGAAGCATGCAGAGTGGACACTGGAGTGAGCTATGTGGATTCTCAAGTTAGGAAGTGGTATGGGAACATTCGGTGGTATAGACAGTGCCTGGTACACACATGGGCTCAATAAGTAATTGCTGACTGCTAGCTGGATGATGACTGGTTGGATGACCAAGACTCAGTTCAAGCATCACCTCCTCCAAGAAGCCTTCCTTAACTCTCCTGCCAACCTGTCTGCTGTGCCTGCAGGGCCCCAGGTACACCTCTGTGTCAGAGGCTCTGCCCCACTGCGTTAGCCTTGTCTGTCTCTGATCTGTCATCCCCACCGGACTCCAGTCTTTCTGAGGACAGACTATGCTCTATCCTGAGCCTGGCTCATGGAGCTCATAGGTTAGATCAGGGCCCACAGACATGGATTAGAAGAACAGGGAGCAGCTCCTGGATGGGAACTGAGCAAGAGAGGAGGGAGGATGTTTGCAAAACTCAGAGGCCCTTAAGGGCTACAAATCAGACTATTTATTGCAGTATAATTATGGGCACCTGCAGCTATGGACCAAACCCAAATAAGTCAAGAATAGATCATATTTGAGGACATTCAGGGTATTTAGTTACAAACTGTTTGGAAAAAATGTGAACTATTTTGTAGCACTGAACAGTGCTGGATTCCTAAAACTGCCTTGGAAATCGTTTAGTGAATGCTGTCACTTTATGGGCATTGAAAGCCTGACACCAATGCCCAAGATCACTTGGCTTAAGCTCAGAGGGCATGGTGGGGAAGGGCCCAGGCTTCTGACTCCTGAATTCTCCTTGCTAGGACCCCTGTCTCATGGCAGAGCCTCTTCCTGGAATAAGAGATGTCTCATGCCTTCCCTTCTCTACAGTTTCAGTAGCAATTTCTTGAGGACACACTGGCCTGTTATTCTCCATACCAGGCACTCCATGTGGATTATCTCATGTAATCCTCATAGTCCATGAGGCAAGTATTATTATCCCCATTTCACAGATGGAGAAATCGAGCAATGCCTTCTACCATCCCAGGCCACTTAGCAGTGACCAGTGGAGCTGAGATTTGAACCTAGTGCTCCTGATGCCTGAGTTTATGCTTTTCTAGCAGTGTCATGTTGAAAAGAATGACTCAGAACAGCACATATGCAGCAGTCACTGATGGGAACATTTATAATAGCAAATGTGTTGTGGCTGAGCAGACCACGCTAGAAAGAAATGGGTGCTTTTCATGGCTCTCTCTGCTCTCCTTGGCTTTTCCTGCCAGTAGCAATGTCTTTTCTTCCCAGATCCCTTTGGTCACTGATGTCACCAAACTGAATTTCTTAGTGTGGAAATGTTACGTTCAGGAATTTATTTTCCTGCATAATATTTCTTGAAAAGTTAATTGCCTCATTAGTCATGTTTACATTCTGTTTTTAATTGCATCTTCGAGAGCAAATGTATTCATTTTTCTCCTATGTTATAGTTCTCACTTTAACAACCTCTTAACAAAGCAGAAGATCAGAGCACATGAAGAGTACCTGGTTTTCTTAAAATATGCTACCTCCCAAAAATGTAGGGCCCAATTATCACTGTAGCTATAAGCTAATTATCAGATATAAAATGTGGATCACAACTAATTATCAGGATCTGACCTGATTTCTAAGTCATAGATTCCCATAAACTAGGTTACCATTACTAACAAAATTGAGATTGAAGTAGGAATTCCAACACTGCAGTAATGGGTGGGTATGAAATGTTTATATTTCTAACAAATGGCAAAGGCAAGAGATAATTTTTCTAGGCTTATGTCTGGTGAAATTTTCCATAAGTCCAGCTTCTGCAAGGCCTTATTAGTGGGGCCCAGATGATGAAAGTCCTTTTCATTAGCATCCAGAATCTTCTTTGTTTTTTGTTTTTGTTTTTGTTTTTTTCAAAAACTGAACACTGTATGTCTACTGTTTACAGAGCTCTATGCTAGATGAAGTGAAAGATCGTGAGAAAGCTAAGCCCTTGAGGGCCCAATGGGATAGGTAGAAATGAAATGTAGTCCCAAATTCCTGGCAGGGGAGCACTGAAGTCCCATGTGGGGAGCTATGGATGAAAGCATCAAGGAAAGCTCTCGTCTGGCCTAGTAATGTTGGGACTCAGCTTTGGTGGATCACTAGGATTTATTAGATGGGAATGAATGTGCAGGAAGCATTATGGATAGAGAACATGGCATGAACAGATGCTGAGAGGGGGATGGAAAGACACATGGTGCATTTAAGGAATTAAAAAACAGAATAAGATCTGTGTGTCTATAGCAGAGGTCTTCATGGTGATGTAAGTTGGGACAGTGTGCTAACTTTGGGGAGAGCTTGCACATGCTGCTTTCCTGGGGAAGGATAACTTTTGTTGGCTTCTCAAAAAAGCCAGTGATTCCACAAACATTTTAGACCTACTGGCCTGGAGGACAGCTTTTGTGAACTGAGCACTGGTGAACCGAGGGAGAAACGTGGAAATACATGCTAGGACAGACTACAGGGGGCCTTACAAGCCAAGGTTATATAACTAGATATTATTTGGGACTCAGCTAGAGCGGACTGCAGGGCAGAGTAGAGATATGAGAGGCTAGGTAGGAGCTGGGCAGGAGCTGGAAGAGGGAGGGGGGCGCAGAGGGAGGCTGCTGTGCTTCCAGAAGGACAGGATGAGGACCTGGGCCAAGGGAGGGGGAGAGAGTAGAAAGTAGAGCTGGAGAAGGTTGGCGAAACTATGGAGGGAAAGGTGAAAGGGTTTGAGAGAAACCGGACAAAGACACGTGGCAGCAGAGTGTGTGAGCTCTGTCACCAGATGGCCAGTTCAAATCCAGCTGCACGGCCTCCCGCCTGATCACCCTGGGTAACTCTTGCCTTCTAGTGCCTCGGTTTCCTTGACTGTAATACCAGCTCCTCCCTCAGAGTTTTGTCGGGAAGGGGCAAGTGAGCAAAGTTCCGAGTACCTGCACTAGCCCATGATGAGTGCCCAAGGAGTGTCAGGTCTTATTTCCAGGAAACTGGCAGCTCCACGAGGGCAGGGCTGTGGTGCTGCGTGCACGGCCGGCTCCCCAGGGCCTGGGGCTGTGCTTGGAATAAAACAGGGGCTCCATAAGGGTGTGTTCACTGCTGAATTGGATGACTCAGCGTGGTGTGGCAGGGAACTGGGACACAGGCATGCTCTTGGTGGAGGGAAGTGTGCTCATGAGCAGGGGACCCAGTAAGAGCTACTTGGGGACCCAGGGAAGTCCCAGGGGACCACAAAGCCCTGCCCAGGCTGCCTCCTCAGGCCTCTGTGTTGAGCCCTTGTGCCCTCAACATCATGTCTAGTCCTCATGGTGGCCTCCTCTGAGCATGGCAGGATGGGTATGATTATCCCATTTTCAGGTGAGGGACTGAAGTTGGGGCAGTGAAGAAACTGACCTGTTTATGAAATTCACTTGCAAGTGGCTGAGGTAGGCCTAGTCTTTGGGCCTGTGTCTTCCCCTTCCCATGCTGCTTCCATGGGTCCTTGATCTGTGATCTCCCAAATTGCCGTGGAAGCAATTAGTTTAATAAGAAAGCAGAATGTCCAAAGACAGTATTTTAAACAAAAGTTAGGGACTCTAAGTAACGTATAAATTCACATAGGAAGAATGTTTGCTTGGTAATGAGGTTAAGAAGAACATCGTCGCAGACAGCTTTCAGGAGGACCTGACATCATACCCTAGCCATGTCCCTGATCAGCTCTGCGGTCTTTGACAAACTGCTTAGTCTCTGGGTTTCAGTTTCCTCATCTGTAAGATGAGGATGATGAGCCCTCTTCGTGGGCTGTCAGGAGAATTAAATAGCATGTTTATAAATAGCTCAGCAAGAGTCCTGGCATAAAGAAAGAGTTCAATAAAGGGTTGTTATCATTTATTTTTGCATTATTATGCCTTATTTGTGCTGATAGCCTGGTCCCAAGGGGATATTGTTGTGACAGTGGAAAGGCTAGTCCTCCACATACAGGAGAGTAAACTTGGCATGAGATCAGGTGTGACAACCCTGGGGGGGGTGGAGGGGGTTGTGCAAGGATGGTGGAGCATGGATCAGAGGAGGAAGGTCTCCCAAGATTATTAGCAAGGCTGCCCCACTGCCATCTTGCAAAATTGACAAGGAACTGCCTCAGTACAGTCCCCAAATTCCTCTTATGAATGAACATGCCCTGCAAGGGCAAGGGCTGCCTCAGCTTTTCCAGACCTGTGAGAGCCCTGGGCCTCCAGGGGGGTCTCATCTCTACCCCTTCCTGGCTGGCTGAGCCACTGGAGCCTCGCAATGGCAGGGCCAGTTGGGGTGACTGGTGTAATAAGTCCTAATGGATGCCTAGCCCAGCAGAGATGCTGCATGTCTGGCTGCTTGAGTAAGACTGTTGGTGTCTGGGCACATCCCCAAGGGCCTTCCTTATGTGGGATTTGGAGTAACAAAGCCTGTGGTTGAGCCGGGTACCTGGTGTGAACCAGTGGTGGGCAACACAGGGAAACATTTGGGCTTCAAAGACAAAAATACTGAGCTCTGGGTTTGAGGTTCATGGGTGTGCCACTTGACATTTTCTGAGTATCTCTTAGGACCAGGTCTGCACCAAGCCAAAGGAATGTGGAAAAGGATGAATCATGATCCCTGCCCTCAGTGAATTTCCGGCCTGGAGAGCATGGCAGAGAAGTGGACAGACTGTGACGGGACACTGGATCAGTGCTCTGGCAGAGGGAAACCCTGAGCAGAGGAGAATAGGAGACATCCCTCCCTCGGCTTGGGGACCAAGAAGCAAGATACCTCAGTGGTTCTCCTCAAAGACTAACCTCGATTCACATGGAAATAGTAACGTCGATCATTTCCTCAACGTGAACTTTCCTGGATCAAATTCTGTCTTGCCACCAATGTGGTAGATAAACCTTCAAAGGAGAGGAATTAAAGGCAGGCAGCTAAATGCATGTGAATGGACATGTGAATGGACAGTTTCCTTTATCTGGAGCAGTACTCAGCTGCTAACACAGGTCCACAAATCCATTCAGCCCCCATGCTCTATAATGACGTGAAAGAAAAGAAAGGCTCAATCGAAGAGCCCAGCACTACAGAGACTCAATTTGTCCATCTTTTATCTGATGTTCCTGACTTTCCAGATGGAGGATCTTCCAATTGCCCTGAGGGTTCCACAGCTGTGGATTGTGCAAAGGAACCTGGCTTACACTCCTGCCACCAGCCCAGCTTCTCTCCAGGTCTGGAGCAGGTGTTCTCCTAGAGCTGGAGGCCAGAATCCCCTGCACCACTCTCCTGGGCTGGAACCCCCTCCAAGAATACTCTCTACTTTTCCTTTCCTATCAGAACATTTGCCAGGCTATAAGACAAGAAGAAGACCAGAAGTCCTCCTCCCCAAGAAATCCCATCCATACTGTTACAGCCTACTGGGACATGAACACAGTTGCATTCTGCACCAGGGAGTTGGGCCAGGGTGGGCCATGCTCTTTCTTGCCACAGTGCCTTTGCATGTGCTTTTCTCTCAGCCTAGAACTCCTTTGGCTTCTACCCTTCTTCAAGACTTGGCAAAGTGCCTCAGAAGCCTGTGTTTGCCCCCTCATAACATTGATCACACAGTAGTATTAAAATGGTTGTTGATACAGCAGCCTCCCTTATAGACTGAGAGTTCCTGCCTGCTAACAGTCCCCAAGCTATAGGAATTGCTACCCAATTATTATTATTGTTGTTGTTATTGTTATTATTAAATAGTGGTGGTGATAAAGAAGTGTAGAGAAAGAATTCCAAGTGAGGGCTCAGCATGAGTGAAATGAGTCAGGCATTCAGGGAAGGCCAGGAGAATGGTGGGTGTGTGCTGGGGGTCCCAGGCACCCAGTTTGCAAAATGCTGGGTGGCAATGATGTCAGTCTTCCCTAAACAAGTGAATGTCCCTCCTCTGAGAAGCACCTTATCTCTGTTTCCAAGTTATTGATCTCAGCAAGTCTCAGGTAGCAGGGAAAAGGACCGAATTAGAGGCTTCCTGTCCTATAGGCAAACAAGAACCCTTGTGAGGGACTATATTATCTCCCTGAACTGCTCAAATACAATTATAAAGAACACAAGTACGTGATGTGGGTTTTAACTATACAGACAAATCAAGCCCCACCACCCTCTCACGTGGCCACTGAAAGATCATTTAATCTATTACTTGGTTCCATGTGAGCAGACTTCAGGAAAACAAATAATAAATATTTGTAATTGCTGCTCAGAAGGCCTCCCTGGCTGAGCAGGTAGGGCTGCAGACTGCAGGCTGGCTTTCCATTTCCCTTGCCCCCCCCACCTCCCCGCTGACTGAGCCACACCCCTGTTCCCAGAGCTGTCCCAAGTCTGAGCTGTGGCATATAACTGAGCTGTGCGCTCACTGCCTGCAGCCTCCTGTTCCCCACTGTCTGTAAGATCATCACATGCTGGTAGGGTTGGAAGATTTAGGTTCTGGTCCTGACTCTTCTGTGTGATCTTGTGTGGCTCACTTCTCCTCTCTGGGCCTACTTCCTTATCCTTGACCATGGTTCTTCAACATGTTTTTGTACCTTGGATCTCTGTAGCAGTCTGGTAAAGCTTTTGAACTCCTTCTCAGAAGAATGTTTTTTTAATCAGTAAAATAAAATACATTCGACTATAAAGGAAACTAATTATATAGAAATAGTTATCAAACTATTTATATACATGTACTTCTTTATTAACACGTTGACAAAATCTAGTTGTGGGTAGAAGTAGTGATGCATATAAATTCTGAAATAGAGGTACACATAATTGATATTTTGAGATGTCGGTGATAACTGTGATGTACCACCCAAACACCTGTGATTTCAGTTAGTCACAAAGTCCCAAGTCCTAGGCCCACAGCTTACTGTGGTCTGTGGCCTACGTGCATAATGAAGGAAATTCTGAATTGCTGTGAGATTAGTGAGGATAAAGATACAAGTGTTTCCTAGCCAAATTTTAGGAACCCCCTGCATTCTATCCATGAATCCCCATAGTGAACCCCTGGACTAGATGGGCTCTTCCAGCTCTGGCACTTTACTGTGTCTGACTCTGCAAGAGTCAGAGGCCACCATCCTCCAGCTTGAGCCCCAAGCAAAAGGGTGAAAGGAGTAAGGGAACTTTCCCAACCCCATGTGTATTGAGCACCTGCCATGTGCTGGGCAACCGCCCTAAATTTTTCATATGCACTATAGTCCCCAGGTCTGGGTAAAGTCACTTCTCATCTTAGGAAAGGAGTTTGGAAATAAGTCATGTAAAGATTTTATTTTTAAGTAATCTCTACACCCAACGTGGGGCTCGAACTCACAACCCCGAGATCAAGAGTCACACATTCCACCGACTGAGGCAGCCAGATGCCCTGAAAATGAGTCATGTAAAAGGTAAATATACAGAGACGCCTGGGTGGCTCAGTCCATTAAGCATCTGCTTTTGGCTCAGGCATGATCTCAGGGTCCTGGGATTGAGTCCTACATTGGGGGTCCTTGCTCAGCAGGGAGCCTGCTTCTCCCTCTGCCTTCTGCTCCCCCTGCTTGTGCACTCTCTCTCTTTTTCTGACAAATAAATAAGTAAAATCTTAAATAAAAGGTAAATATATAAATAGAGATTCAAAACCCTGGCAGAACTCTACAGGTCCATCTTTAACAGTTCCCCCAGAAGTCTGCTCTGAAATAGGCATTTCTCAATCATCACCAAGTCCTTCTGCAATATCTTGTCACTCTTTTGTAGGAAGTACCACCCTTCTATATCAATCCTGACCTGGAGTAAGTTCCTTTATCTCTTGAGCCTTGGTTTCTTTATCTGTGAAGGCGGCTGATAACGACTTCATAGGATTAAACAACACAATTATGGAGTAGTACATCTGAAGTGGTGTAGACACTGGTCCCATCTGGACAATGTAGCTGTGCCCTCTGGGTGCGACTCTTCCATCTGGACAGCTTGTGTTACAAAGACCCTCCAGGCCTTATCTCCTGATGCTCTGGACCTGGTCTGAAAGATGGAGCACTAACCATTTGCCACCTTACACCCTGTGCAGGGAAGGAGCTGTGAGCAAGGAGCAGAGCGCTCTGGTTGCTGCCCTTCAGCATGACGTGGCGGGGGACCTATGTGCCATGTGATAGGCCTTGCCCCTAGCTGCTGAAACTCCTCACTTCCCTCCCTAGCCCCAGAAAAGGCCACTGACAGTTGTACATTCCATTTTGCTGAATAAGTATCTTGGGGGGCTGTCTACTTATGCAAAAGGTTTTGAATCTCATTTTTCCTTTTCTGATTTCATTGGTAATAACCTCTGAAGCTTTAGGCTGGTTGCTTAACTTTGCCATGCTTCAGGTTCTTCCTCTCTGAAAAGTGGAGTAAGAATGTCTTCCCTGCCTATGGAGAATCATGTTGTAGCACTTACAATGAAAATCAAAGCAAAATAAAACCTAATCACATGGAAAGAAGAAATGAAGCTTTCTTAAATGGCTTTTGGGTACAAATGAAAATCAAAACCACAATTACAAGCTATTAATAGAACAACACTATACACCAAAACTTATGGAATGTGACCAAAGCTGTACTTAGAAGCAAATCCATAGCCTTAAATGCTTCATGATCAATGAGAAAGAATGAAAATAAATAAAACATTCAACTTAAGCAGTTAAAAAAAGAGAAATCTGTGGAAATTAGGAAGCAATAAACCATAAACATGGTAGAAATTATGAGAAAATAGAAAAACATTAGAATTTATAAGTGAATCTAAAAGCTGATTCTTTGAAGAAACCAATAAAATGGACATGCTCTTCTTAGATATAATCAAGAAAATAAGAGAGAAAGCACAAATACACAAGATTAAAGATGAGAAAGTATCACCATGGATATGGAATAGATTAAATCAAATTACAAGAGAATAATACAGCTCTAAGCTAAGCTATCTAAACTAAGCTATTAGAAAGTCTCTGAGATGTACTACATTCAGAAAAATGTATATTGGATTTGACTGAAAAAGTTAACTTGGTTAACAGTATATTCATTAACATTAAACATTATTCATTAAACATTATTTTAAATTACTTCCATGGCTGTTAGCCAAGTTAACTTTTTCAGTCAAATCCAATATACATTTTTCTGAATATATATATATATATATGTGTGTGTGTGTGTGTGTGCGCGTGTGTGTATGTGTGTGTATATGTATACACATACACATATATATACATACATATATATACACAAATACATATATATAAAGTTTCAGAGGAGGCGCCAAACAGACCTAGGCAGGGTTTTACTGGAGCAGCTGAGTGGATGAGGCAAGACACTGAGCAGCCAAAGTGGAAGGCATGGGGGGATCAGAATGAAACCATGTGGCCAGGGTCGAGGGTAGGTGTGTGGGAGGTGAGGGCAGGTGAGGGGGGCCTGGGACAGATTGCACCTGGAGATCAATCCCCAGTGTACTTTTGAGACTCAGGTCTGGCCACCTGGCTCCTGCCTTTCTCTATCTTCATGGTCATCCAGGCAGATAGGCCCTCACCACCTACTCACCCCCAAGTTTCATGACTGTCAGGGAAAGGGTTTTGGAAATCTGGAGCACTTGTACAAATGCAATTTTAACAGTCATTAATGGGAAAGGAATGCCCTTGTCATGGTCAAGAAATTGATTCCTACAAAGCTATTGTGTTGATAACTTCAAGACTTCAGGTGCTTCCTATATGCTTGAATGTGTTCCCTGGAGAGGGGATGTCACAAGGGCTGGGGCAGAGGCAGATGCAAATCTGCCTTTCTTTTTGGGTCATCATCTAGCCTTCACTGGCCTCTCAGACTCTCCATAGAATCTCTCTGGAACCAGGAGACCAGAGGCGTTGGGATTTAAAGGGCCCAATTCTCCGGGATCATTAAATGCACCACCATTCATCTAAATGATGCTGTTGGCAAATGTGGCCTTGGGAGTGCGGGGCACCAGACCCAATGAGTGATAGAAAGCTGTATGGGAATATTTGATCTTAATTGGCTACTTTTACTATCCTATGGAAGGATTAATCTTGTATGCTCTCTTCAGCTGTGCTGTAGAGAAGGGAACAAATAGTTACCAAGGTCTCATGATTTGCCATCCATTTTATATTCACTATCCCATATAATGCTCACCATCGCCAACTGATATGGAGTCGTTATTATGCCCATTCAACAGAATGGGTAACCGAAGAAATTAAAGAACTTATAATGGTCTCTTGGCTAGAAAGTGGCAGGGATGTGATTTATACCTTGAATTTAAGGTCCTTGATTTTTCCACTCCACCATCCTGCAATTTTCCAGGTAGGCACAAGTCCAGAAAGAATATTTTCTGAAATGTTCCATCCTGTCCTCTGTGGCACCCGTCTGGGAGCCCAGAAGCAGCCTGTCTGTTTTGGGGAACAGATGTGAGCTGGAGAAGCAGTCTCTCACTTTCTACTTCTAGAGGGAGGCTACACAGCCCCTCTCCTGGTGTTTTTCCAAGACTCTCTCTCCAATCTTTCTCTGATGCCTGAAATTCTGTTTGCAGGCATCAAACTTGTTCCATAATGAGAGAAAAGGCCAAGGGAAGAAAAGGCCCTGTGAAGGAAGACAAATGGCTGTATATTAACGTTAAAGTGGGGCTGATTTCTAGGCGATGCTCTCCTGGAAGAAATTTTAGACAGGAAGATGATTCGGGCTGAAGGGACCAAACCTCTTATGTAGGAATGTTTTTATCAGAAAGGAATAGGTGCAAACAGGAGAGGCTGGTGATTGACAAGACAGACTCTTCCCATTTTTAACTCTGCCACCTTGGGAGAAAAAACCCTGTACTTAGGCTCCTGGTATTTAGTTAAGCCAAAGGTGTAACATGTTGTCAGCTTCCATTCATCTGTGATCACTATGACCTCCAGATCACCTTCCACTGTGCCGCCTTCATTGCCCTTCACCCACAAACACTCACAGATACTTAGCAGTCAGAAAATGATGGAGAGGAGGTAGGCTGTGCATCGCTGTTCTTTCTCCTTCTGTGCTGATCACCCTGGACCAGTTGTCAGCAGCCCTCCTATCACTCACATTTCCGTGGCAAGGAGTTTGGTAATTTATCATCCGTGTATTTTAATCAGAGCAAGAGATGCCTGGAGTGCATTTCATCAATCTTGAAGGACGAGAAGTTTGACCCCCAGTACTTCCTGCACCCCCCAGTCTGTGTGACTCCATGATGGATTACACAAGGTAACGTGGGGTAACGGGAAGGAGCCTCACCAGCTCACAGAGGGATGTGGTAGTGTTACATAGGCTCACCGGCCCTTAGCCTCCTCCTCTCTACACCAGGGACACTGCCTCCTTGGAGGGCCATCCATGCACTGGCACATGGTTGGGGCAGAACGGTTTTGGGTTCCTTACCTCTTTCAGTTCTTGTTTTGAGAACAGTTACTGCTGTTTTTCTCTGCAGCCATCACGTTCTTGTCCAGCTATCCCGCTCTGTTGTTGGGGCAATGCACAGCCTTCATCCGCTTCAAGCTGGTCTCTGCAGTCCTATGTCAACACTGCTGCTTCAGCCTCAAGAGGGAACCACCATACTGAGAACCTACTTTGTACCAAGTGTGTTACATAAATGATCTTATGTAAACCTCCAGGTAGTCCAGGAAAGTAGGCATTGTGCCCATTTTAGAGGGAAAGGATGGAGTCTCGGAAAGGTGAAATGATTTCCCAGTGATCACACATAGTCAAGAGGGATGAAAATTCGAGTGTAAATTTGAGTATGCCTGACGATTAGATGCCTGGATTGCAGGGGCTGTCACTCCCTCCGATCCCAAGGGCTCCCCTTTGGTGGCCGTTTGAGGAAGGGCACTTTCCTGGGAGAAACGGGGCTGCTTCTGTTGTTGGCCTCACTGGCTTCAGGTAATGGAAATCCTGGAATACTTGAAATAACCAGTCTCCTCACTTCATCCTGCTGCCTTCCTAAAAACAATACAAAATAGTGACACGCATTCGGATGCCTCTTTCTTGTTGACATGAAGGCTCTTCCCTTTTGGCAGAAGTGGTGTCTGTACAGTCTTGACACTATGTGCATGAGACTTGTTTGATTCTATTCCAAGCTCTGGGCTGGCACTGCGGACATGGCTCTATTGCTCTAGGACTCCCACGCCTGTGGCAGTGGCAGACACATATTCAGATACTCCTCAGGAGATGATTTCAAGGGAGGCAAAGGTCAGGTTCAGAGGAGGGCCACCACTGCAGTTATGCAGAAGGCAGGGTTTGTTCTGGTCATATGTTTCTGTGGGCACCCATTGCCGCCAGGTAAAGTGTAGCACTGAAGTTTGGTGGAAAGGGCCTGGGGCAGGGCCACCTGCTTTTGAATACCATCCCTACCTCTTATAAGCTCGAGGAATCTGGACAATTCACTTAACTGCTCTTGGCCTCAGAATCTTTATTCGTAAGTAGACTCAAGGAACGCTGTCAGAGTGAAGGCCTAGATAAACTGACACCTGGAGGTTCTTAGCACATTGCCTGGCACATGATAGACTACCCCAAGGCTCTATATGGACTGTTTACCTCTAGTTTATGCCTTTACCTTCTTCCCATCCAGAGAGACTTGAAGGTTCCCTGAGTACTTGGATTTTATATGCATTTGATAGTAATATGCATTGTTTCTCTTTCCACTGAAGAACTATACATGTTTGTTGAATCGGAGTCTACCTTGTGACAGTTTGCTTCCTGAGAAGCATTAGCTGGGGCATGACCTTTTTGAATCATCTTGATGGGATGACTAATTTCTGATGGACGACCAATTTCTATTGGGATGTCCGGTTCCTGATGGAATGGCCAGTGTCTGAAGATATGGCCAATTCTTAATGTGATATCTAGTTGATAGGAGGTCATTTCCTGGTGGGAGGCCTAATTTCTGCTTCAAGAAAGGGCAACTATCATTTATTAAACATCTGTTATGGACCTTCCCTGGTATAGGGACTGTATGAATTATATGGGATTTAAAGCATTCTATGAAACCAGCACATAGATGGCAAAGAGTGAACAGCCTGTCTTCTATGTCATATTGCCTGGTTTAAATTTCATTGTTGCTACTTCAAGCATGTGACTTAAACACTGTATGTCTCTGTGATGATAATAGAATCTCCATCATAGGGTTTGGGGGAGGAATTGTCTCTTGCCACATAGTTCAATAACATTTAGCTGCCTTTATTTTTGTCCATATCTTGTAGACAGGGAGACCGGAGCTTGGGAAGTTACAATGAGGGAGTCTTCCTCTTCCAAGAGGAAAACTCAAATTTAAATCTTGCCTGAGATCAAGTTCTGGATCTCAGAATTGTCCTATATTCATTTTCAGTTCAAGCCAGCTTTTGCAATGTGAGGAAATAAGCCTCCCACTCAAGGGGAGTGATGCCCATGGGGCCGTCCTGGGTACAGCATGACACTGAGACCAGGCTAATGGCAGGGCCACAGTGGACCTCTCCTAAGTATAAGTATAGACCTCTCCTAAGTCTAAGCATAGACTGGTAAGACCCCCACAGAAAGCAGACCCCACTGGTGGGGAAGGGTAGAGTTCAGGGTCTCCATAGGTTTCATGTGCAGAAACTGAGCTTGACTGATGCCAGTTGGCTGTATGAGAAGTGAGTTATGACCATCCATTGCTATAAGAGTGACCCTCAGCTCTTATGCATTATCTCTTTTGCTCCCTTTAGCCATGCTAAGGAGGTATAAGAAATTTACCAGAAGAAAGCTGAGGTCAGAGAAGTTCACATCTTGCTTTATAGCACATGTCAGCAAAGGCAAGATTTGAACTTGGGTTTGTTGGACCCTTTCTCCTGTGCTCTCCTTGCACCCATACTGCCTTCCTCCATGAAGGTAGGACTATAGGACCATCAGAGGGCCAGGAGAGGGTTCTGGCAGGAGATGAGCTGTTGGCAGTAGACGGTCTATGATCCCAGTAAGCAGTTAGGTAGATCAAAGCTCCATAGGAAAGAGGAGAAATTGAGCATGGTATAGAGAGTCTATGATAAGAGGATACCTCAGCCTGAAAGGGCAGGAAAGCTGGATGAGGGCAAGATTGATGACCACAGGCCTTCTGGGATGCTTGGGCTCTCAGCCCACATGGACAACAGCGGAAAGGTACTCCATAAACCTGGCTATCACTCCTATTCTCAAATAACCAGGTCAGGTCAGTGGCTCTCACTCTCTCTGGCCCCGCAGTCAGTATGTTCCTGGTCACCTATATTTGGATCCTGCTTCAATGCCAAAGCCCTGGCCTTCACCCACCTTAAGTCAGGGGATCGCATATTTGTGGTAGGGGAGTGAGTGAGTAGTGATCTTGAGAATCTGCAGAAAGCTATAGACTCTTCCTAGGAAAATATACTTCCTCATAAATGTTACATACAGTTTCAGAGGGTATCTAGGTCCCATGGGATTTCTCTATCAATCCCAGGAAAGTCTATAGATTTGCTTATAAGTTTTGCATTAAACTAGTAGGTTGTACTGGTGGTTGAACAGGAGTAAATGGGAACAAACAGTTTCATGTGCAGTAATAAATAAACATAAAAATAGATAAAATACCTCATACAGAATAAGAAATGCGCAGTAGTTATGTGGAAAACTTCAGAATCTTATGGAGAAGCAACAATGTAGCTGTGAATATATTCTTGGATGCTAAGAGTCAACATTTAAAAATGTAAATTCTTCCACTATTAATCATTAGATTCTAAGCAATCTTTTTTTTTTTTTTAAGATTTTATTTGTTTATTTGTAAGAGAGAGAGAGAGAGAGAGCACACGAGCACAAGCAGGGGGAGTGGCAGAGGGAGAGAGATAGGGAGAAGCAGACTCTCCACTGAGCAGGGAGCCTGTCCTGGGACTCGATCCCAGGCCCCTGGGATCATGACCCAAGCTGAAGGCAGACGCTTAATCGACTGAGCCACCCAGGTGCCCTAGATTCCAAGTAATCCTAACTGATAAGACTTAGTTGTTTAGGTAGGGGAACTTTCAAAAATGATACTAGGGTTCATTCAGAACAGATGCTGGCAAACTATGACTCATCCAAATCCAGCCTACTGCTGTTTTTGTAAATAAAATTTTATTGGGATACAGTCATACTCATTTGTTTACACATGACCTGTGGCTGTTTTCCAGCTACAAAGGCCGAGTTGAGTAGTTACTATAGAGACTGTGCTACCCACAAGAAGCCTAAAATAATTACTGTCTCTTTAAGAAAAAGATTGCAGGCTTCTGACCCAGAAAATTAAACACATGGAAATATCTATGAAAACATAAGAAAAGGTTGATATGGGCAGACTAGCCTTACCAAATTTCAAAAGGTTTCATAAATACATACTATTTAAATTAGATTGGTATTGGCATAAAAAGAGAAAATTGTTCAGTACAGTGAGGGTGCAGAAATAAGTCCAAATATTGGGAGAATTTACCTCTAGTTTATGATAGGATGACATTTCAGATCGGCAGGAGGAGATGAACTATTCGATAATCTGTGTTGATATCTAGAAAGAAGAAAAAAATCTCAATTCTGTCTTCATGTCTTACATGAAGGAAATTCTAGATGAATACAATATTAAATGATGATCAATGGAATCCTGAAAAGGCTACAAGGAAACAAAAACTACAAAGGAAAGAAGGTTCATGTGTTTTACTTAAAAACTGTTTTTAAAGCCTACCCAGTAAATTTACTATAGTGAAGCCAGAAGGCACATGAGAAACAAGACAAAGTAACGTTGTCCTGGAAGACAGAGCTTGAATGCAAAAGGAGCCAACAAATCAATGAGAAAATAATAAAACAACCTAATAGAAAATCAGCAAAGAGCATCAACAGGCAGTTCAGACATACACAATAAAGAAATGAAAAATAGCAAATAAACATATGGAAAAATGCTCATTCTTCTGTTGATTAAAGAAGTGTAAATTAAAACAACTCTGATATATCTTAATTTACCTGTCAGATTAGCAGATTGGCAAAGAGATGAAAAGTGTCAAGGGTGTGTGGAAACACATTTGCATACATAGTTTGGAAGGAGTAATTGCAGTCTCGTCAGAGGGCAATTTGACTGCATTTATGAACACTGTAAATGCACCTACACTTTGGCCTGGCATTGCCATGCTTAGAAGATTATCTTACGGGTATGCTCAAACACACAAAAATACTTGGAAGAGGAGATTAATTGCACATTGTTTGTATTAGTAAAATAACAGGAAATGACCTAAAAACCCATCATTAGGGTTTCATTGTGTCAGTGTTTCGCAAACCTGAGTAATGTACTGATCCAGTTAAGGGAAAAAGAAATTCTCAGAAACCCTTTCTGTTGAATTTAATTATTTTTATTATGATGTTTCTCCAAAACGTGGAACTATTGAACTAAGTACAAACCTCATAGGTTGATAGTTCTTATAATTCTATAAATCAAAATCTAATGTATAAATTACGTGCAAGTGCAAAACCAATAAAATTCAAGTTAACAATATTAAGTTTATAAGATGTGTGGTATATTCTGCTGACACTGAAGTGTGGATGTTAACAGTGGAGTTGTATAGACATGGATTCAATTTTATATACAAAATCTGTACTTTCAGTTCAGTACCTAATGAAAGGAAGCTCTGCTTACGTAAATGGGCTTTAAAAACTATATTAATACATTTAAACTTTGCCTGTTTGTCCAGGCTATTTGGATCCATGATTAATAAAACCCTTCAAATGCTGTCATTGATAATCTCACAAAGCTATCCAGTTTCTTTGAAGATAAAGTTAGCATCGTGGCTTATTGAAATGTGAACTAAATAGTATTTAATCTAATTATTATGGGACCTCGGGCAGAAGCATTCTTTCTGGGGTATTTACTTCCATGCTTGTTGCTAATGAGTTGAGGCACACTGTCCGGACACAGTGGACTGCTGTGGAGCGTATTGCTCGAGCTCTGTTTTTGCCTATCCTACCTGGAGGACTCAATGTCCCCGCTCACTTGTCTCCTTTCAAATTACTCTGAAATCTTTGTTTCCGTGGTACGTGATGTGGTGGGTCTTCACTTGCAGTGGCCCTGCTGGTAAACACAGATGACTGTGCAGCAACTTGGGATGGTTCTTGCTAAAAGGTAGTCATCCGGACGATCCAAAACACGGCTTTTATTCGCTTACTTGGGAGATATCAGCAGAATGAAAATGCAGAATCAGCGAAGTCTGAGTGGACTACCAGGCTCGCTGTAAGGTGGTGAAATCTGAGAGAGAAGGCAGGGTGGGGGGTGGGAGGAGAAGGTACTCCCAACTCCAAAGTCACAGTCACAGGAGAGGTTTCCTGGGCAGGCTTGTAGTGTGTGTGCTGACAATGTGCCTGAGCTTGGGGACAGGACCATGTGGGTTCAGGTCTGGGCTTGGCCACCGACTCACCAGCTGACTGGTCTGGGGCTTGCAGGCTGGTGAATGCCAGAGCTGGCTCTGTGGGCAGTTTGGGCCTCAGCTCAGTGCCACTCCCCTCCTTCTGCCAGGCCTAATGGACCCCTGCTCCTCATTCATGATGCCACCAGGCCCCCTGCCAGTCAGGGTCGCCTGGGCAGTGGTCAGAGGCAGTAGAGGGATGGGGGAGAGGTGCACCAGGGCTCTCCTTAAAGATCGGGATGATGCAGCTCTGGGCCGTTAAGTAGATGTTGGCAGAGAGCATTTAAGCATTTAAAATCCTTACATCAGATGTTTTCATGCACTTCTCTGCCGAGAAGCACAAAGGGTGCTTTAACTGTGGTTATTTACAGCCCAAAGAAAGTGGCTGGCAGTTCGAGGGAAGCCAAGGGTTTTATTTCTCACTCCTGTTTTCCATTTCTGTGATTTATGGTCCTTAGGCCTGGCAGAACTCGCCTGGAAAGCTCTGAACTCAGTCCACTCCTGCCCTACCCACTGTGGAAAGCAGGCCCTGTTTCTGGAGGCTTGGGAAGGCATAGGGGGTATGTCCTTGCCAGAGGAAGCCCAGATGCTGGTCCTGCTGCCCAGGGGTGGCTGGTGAGTCAGGCTGTCCTCCTCTGTTTCTGGCCCTGGGAACACCAGCCCCAAAGCTCTCGGCATGAAAACTGACGTCAAAGCTACCATCTGCCATTTGACCTCTGATTTTCCTTAGGTAAAAATATTTATTTTCCAATTTTTGGAAATTGGAGCCCTTCTGCTCAGGGCTATTATTATCCATTTTTGTCCTGATTCTTTGGCACTTGAGTATCTGAGGGGTATTTTCTCACCTTGCCTACCCCCTGCCCATGGTGGTATCAGACAGAAGGCCCAGTCTGGGGTATACATTGGCCTGGGTATTGACCAAAGGTGCCTGTCCCTACTGGGCGGTTCCTCAACAGCCTGGGTGGGAATGGTTGTGTTCTTGGCACATAGGAGGCATTTCATAAATGGCTGCTGAGGGAATGGAGCAGTGAGGGATCCCCGGTTTTCTGAGCCTAGCTGCAAAAATGCAGTTCTGCCTCCCTGCCCAAATTGGTACCTTAAACTATGTTCATAGAGGTGTAATAATAATAATATTCATAGTAATACTCAAGGTAACCGGGCACACACTTTGTACCAATCTCTTCTAACACACACGACCACCTTGTAAAGGAGGTATTCATATGACTTCCATCTTACAGATGAGGAAGTCGAGGCACAGAGGGGTTAAGCAATTTGCACCCAGTCACAAAGCTAGTTAGTTGCAGAGATAGGATGCAAGTTCCATTTGACACCCTACCCTGCACTTATGGCCACTATAAGATGCAATCTTCTTTCAGGTCATCTGAGTCCCTGTGGATAGTAAGAGCTCTCATGGTAGGAGCCCACAGGGTCTTCCTTCTAACCCCACTAGAGTAGCTTCCCTGGCTTCCCTAGTCCAGGGACTCTTTCTGCTCTGCACCTCCTGCCTGGAGCACTCACCTGCCCAAATCTTTCTGATACTTTTCATGGACGCATGTCTCCCCCCTCATTTTCATCTTCCTGGAGCAGAGGATGAGGCTTCAACTCTGGGAACCCCAATCATGTCCTGCCCGCCACACAAGAAGTTTATCATTTTTTTAAAAAGATTTTATTATTTATTTATTTTAGAGAGAGAGAGAGAGAGAGAGAGAGCATGAGTGGGAGAGGAGAAGAGGGGGAGGGAAAGGGAGAGAATCTCTAGCAGACTCCCTGCTGAGTGTGAAGCTTGATGCGGGCTCGATCTCACGACCCTGAGATCGGGACCTGAGCCCAAACCAAAAGTCAGATGCTTAACTGACTGAGCCATCCAGGTGCCCCGAGAAGTTTACCATTTTTATTAGCCTTTTCAAAGAACCTACTATTGGCTTTCTTGACCTTCCCTAAATTATGCTTATTATTTCATTAGTGGCTCCTTTAATCTTTATCTTTGGGTTTATTTTACTCATCTTTTTCCAGTTCAGAGAGATGGATGTTTTAGCTCATTAATGTTTGTTCTTTCCTTACATGAGGCTCTATGTTTTCCTCTAAATTCTGTTTCAGCTGCATCCTGCAGGTTTTGATGTATCTGTTTTTTATATCCTCGAATTCAGAATATTTTCTGCTTGTATGATGACTTCTTTTTTGACCAGGGATTATTCAGAAGTGTGTTTCTTGACTTCTAAACACATGGGGGGATTTCTGTGGTTTATCCTTTGGTGGTTGATTTCTCCTTAAGTACTGATACTCTGACATCAGAGACAGGCCCCCATTGGCCACTGTTGACCCTGTGGCAGGAACGGACCCATCACCGCTGCTCCCTCTGCACTCTCTGCTTAGGCAGTGTCTGTTTCTCCGTTGCACAGATGAAGGAATTGAGGTTAAAGACTTTGCCCAATGTCACACAGCTTGTGCGCTAGAGGTGTGGGCATAGAGAGAGGATGGGGGTCCAGTCCAACCCAGCTCCCCCGGTGTGGAAGCTCGGCTCTGCCCCCTCCCGCTCTCCATTTCACGGTCACTAGGGGATGTGAACAAGGGAGCTGTGGTGTCAGTGGAGGAACGGGGGGTCCACTCCATCACCACTCAGCCGGCACCAATTCCTGCTGCCCTGCAGTCACCCCTTCACTTCCTGCCTTGTACCCATTTTCACTAATGAAACTACCCTCTCCGGACTGCCTGGGTGTGTTTGGAAAACACACTGAGGCTCTGGTCACTGGCTTTCTTCGCTTCAGCCACCCACCGCAAGGAGCAATGTCCTACAGTCAGGGTGGCAAAAACGACTTATAAAAATGCAAAAATAGCTTGAAGGAAGGACCTGCCTCGGGATGTGAGTGACATGTTATTTGAGCAGCCAATGGATGTCAGCGCCAGCCTCCCACACTCCGCTCGCTTGACGGGCAGACCTGTTGGCAAGTGGCTCCTTTATGATCCCCATCATAAAACAAGCCCATCTGGGTGGTTCATCCTTAGCAAATATTAAGGAGAAAAATGAGGACTCTGGTCATTATTTGGCACACAGGTTTTCATTATTGTGTTGTCCCCCAGCATGTTTTTCTCTGCCCACTTGGAGGTAATCTCTTTGCTGTCAAATTACTCAAGTCAGCCGGAGAGAGAATTTGCTCTAGCACATGTCCTTTCCAGAGATCATCAATAAATAATAAATAAACCAGAGAGTTTCTAGAGCTTTCTGTTTTATAATGAGGTCATTTGAGCTTGAAGTAGTGAGAGGATAAGTCCTTTAAGGAGAAATGGAGAGAGGATATGGTCCAGAGATTCTGAGTGTTAGGGACCTAACCTGCCAGGTGTCAGTTCTTTAAGAGGCTTTACCTTGGTGGAGTTTGCTGAATCCACAATTGGCTGAGGGCTGGGGCAGGCTTGGGGTAGGTGATCCCAGCTGCAGGGCTGTCACCAGGGAAGATGGCCCCGATTGCCATGGAACCTTCACTTGCTTGATGGGAGCTAGGCAGCCAGTTTAGTTTGTGGTGTTTGTTCAGAGTGTATATGGAGTGGGAAGGGCTGTTCATTTTTTTAATTAAAATAATAAGAAAAAATATTTTTCTTATACAAAATCATGTTCATCCTGGATAACTCTCCTACAATTTCAGCATTTGTGGATAATCACTTTAACTTTCTTTTTTTTTTAAAGATTTTATTTATTTATTTGACAGAGAGAGACACAGCGAGAGAGGGAACACAAGCAGAGGGAGAGGGAGAGGGAGAAGCAGGCTTCCTGCAGAGCAGGGAGCCCGACGCGGGGCTCGATCCCAGGAACCAGGACCTGAGCCGAAGGCAGACGCCGAACGACTGAGCCACCCAGGCGCCCCCACTTTCACTTTCTTAAGTACATTTTTTAAGACTTTTCTCGAGGAAAAATATATTTGTACAAAATGGATCTTACCAAGTACATTTTCTTTTGAATCTTACATTTTCAAGTCACTATGTAGTGGAGACATATTTCTTTATTAGTACATATTCTGGTATAGTATGTTAATGACTGCATTGTATTTCACTGTATGAATGTACCATAATTTATTTAACCAATACTGAATTGATGGGCTTTTTCTCTCTCTTTTTCCTTTCTGCTGTAAACAGTGCTGCGATAAACAACCTTAGAGCTAATTTGATATTTGCATCCCTACTCTTTATAACCTTAAGATAAATCCCTACCTAGAATAATTGTTAGGTCAAATGGCAGGCCTTCTTTTCAATGCTTTTGATCTGCAATGCCTAAGAGCATTCCAGTAGATCTGAACTTGTCATGCTCTCACTCACATAGTCTAAATGGGAAGGGTCTCTATGTTCTCTATTCCCAATATATGACATAACAGACAAAGTGGATGAATCTTCCCAGGGCTTGTGGTTATGCACGTCCAGAGCACAGCTTCACCATAGCACCTAATACTCTACACTGCACTCATTCACTTACTCTTCTGTCTCTCCAGCTGTACTAGAAGCTATATGAGACAAAGAATTCTTTTTTTTTTTTTAAGATTTTATTTATTTATTTGACAGAGAGAGAGAGGGGGAACACAAGCAGGGGGAGTGGGAGAGGGAGAAGCAGGCTTCCCGTGGAGCAGGGAGCCCAATGCGGGGCTCGATCCCAGGACCCTGGGATCATGACTTGAGCCGAAGGCAGACGCTTAACGACTGAGCCATCCAGGTGCCCCTGAGACGAAGAATTCTTATTTATCTTTATAACTCCAATGCCTGGTGCATAGTAGGAGCTCATTCATTCATGCAATAAATATTTATTGATGGCTAACTATATGCTGGGCACTCTTCTAGGCACTAGGGATACCTCTGTGAGCATCCCTGCTCTCATGGAGCTTGCGTGGAAGTGCACTTGTGTGATCAATGACTGCCCCCCCCCCACCCCCAGCAGTGGCTTCTCCACCCTTCAAGGCCCAGCTTCTTTCTGAAAACGTCCCTGATCCCCCTGGGCCACACTGTGCTGCCTGCGAACTCAACAGCAGTGAATGCCTGCATGATTTATTTGGCACTTAGCCTATGCAGTGTGAATTGTTTTCTGTATTTTTATAGCTCTCTCTGGTCCCCCCAGCTTGACCGAGGACACCTTGAAGGGGGAGAACACCATGAAAATGGAAACCACGGTTTTTGCAACTGTGGGTTCATAGCTCCAAATGCTGTCTTACACAGAGCTGGCTTACAGGATGATGCTCTGCACATCCAGTGAGGCCCAGCTAGGCACCATGCTTTGGAGCTCCAGGTTACCTGTCTTCTCTACTCTGCCTCCCCAGCATTTGATGCTCAAGTTGCATTTCCCACCTTGAACTCACAAGGACAACTACCTCCAAGATGAGTGGAAAAGGCCAAATTCAATGAAAAGGAAAGCACAGAAAACTTATTAGAAGCAAACTTAAGCAAAAGATGTATCTAATCAACTACACATAATGATCATGAAACTGAAGTTCTCTTAGACAGCCATGGGGAGAGCAGGAGAAGGACTTGCCCTGCCTAGCTGGTGAGGCTTTCCTGTAAAACCCCATCGTGCTGTAGTGGGAGGGGTTTGTTGGCCTCCCCTTCATTTAGAGGAGAGGGAAAAAGCCCACTCAGTTCTCATGGTTTGAAAATACTCAACCCCGAAATACTCTTCTGTCCACTGCCACAAAGCCCTTTCTTCTTGTCCTTTCACCCCATATCAAATGCCTACCTAGCTGTAGCTGCCAGCATTTGGAGTGGCTGACTTGCTCCTCTGCTGGGATGTAACTGTTTGATGATTTACATGTGGACTCTCCTAGAATCCAATCCAGATTTGATTGTGATTATTAAAGTTTGCAGCTCCATCTCAGGGAAAGTGGTTGGAACTGGAGGGAAATGAACCAACTCTGAGAAGTTGCTAGAATTGGTGGAGAAATTCCCCTGCAATGGAGCAACTGAGAACTTGAATTTTGGGTAACAGGGTGAAGAGGAAGGAGGGACAATGGAAGGGGGAACGTAGGGATTACTGTGTACACTAGTGGCATTTGGGGACTCCTTCCAGCCCACTTGATCTCCGTCTTCTGGACTCACAAAACACCCTCCCCCATCCTCCTGCAGATCAGTATCAGGAGGGGCTTGCAGCAGGGGCTTGCACCCCCTGGTGATCAGCTCTAACCTTTAACTTTGCTCCTGTGTTTGGTTTATTTCCTCAACAAGGTGGTAAGCACAGAGACTCTGAACTAGTTTTTGCTGGTTGGTTGATTAAAGAATTGGTAATTAGAATCTGGAGTTACCCAACGCACAGTGTCTGTCTCTTGGTTTAGGGGAGATGGTTGGGGCAGAACTGACCCATAGTTTTGCCAACATGGAACCAAAGTGTGATACAATATACTCCTGGTAGCACTAGAAAATTAAAGGTGACTTTTCAATCAGGATTGCAAGCTGACCGCAGCCTATCTGAGGAGCTCCGTGTAATGTGTATATTGTCTCCAATAGGGGGCCTTGATGACTGATAGGTGAGAAACTGCACCACAGCCTGAAATTATTATGCTCGCTCACAAAAGAGGGCGAGTGACAGCACCGTGATCTATTAATGCTGTCTGTGGGGTTAACGGGAAGCTCTCCTGCTGCTAGTGGTCTATAAAGCCAGCGAAGAAGAGGGAAATGGTGCGGGGGAAAAAATCAATAGTATTAGTGGAGTCATGGTAATAAATACAATCATTTATTTCTGGGATGGTTTTTATTGAACTGGTTATGAACTTGATACTTCTTTATAGTTTATAGGTTGGAGAGAATGGAAATTTGGGGGAAAATCTCTAACTTTCTGTTAGAGTCAATTAAAGCTTATTTTCATAGCCTTTAAACAGGTGAACTGAGAAACGAATGTATATGCAGACGGAGGAAGTCAGGGAATACTGGAGATAGAGTATGATCTTTAATGTCAGAAAGACCTGTTTTTTGAATCCTGGTTCTGCTTGTTATTAGCTGCATTACCATTGGCTACTTTCCTCATCTGTGTAACAGGATAAGTATATCTCCCTAGCCAGGCTGGTTATAAGGCTGAAATAGCATCATGCATATTTGTAAAGGCATCCAACACAGCACCTACTAGGCAAGAACTACTCATCAAACCATGGCTATGGTTTGCTGACGCCATCACCATCCTGGTATTTCATACTTCATTACAGTCACCAGTTCAATGGCCTCTGGGCCATGGGCCCAGAAAGACTTGAATGGTGTATGTGACTTTCTGAATCTGTTGATTCACAATAATTACAAAAGTTTAAGGAGTGAGCTCAAACCTCTAAGAGATCTAGAAAGTCCCTTCAAAACATAACAGTAAGCCCTGGAAATACCTAAGCAGAGGTAGAATGTTCATATAACATGGGCAGTATAGAAAAGCTTATTGGGATGGATGGAAAGAGAAATAAGAGTTTACATATAGATTGTTTTTTTAAAAATAAAGTTTGAGGGGCACCTGGGTGGCTCAGTCAGTTAAGTGTCCAACTCTTGATTTCGGCTCAGGTCATCATCTCAGGGTCCTGAAATCAAGCCCTGGGTTAGGCTCTGGGCTCAGCGGGGAATCAGCTGGAGATTCTCTCTCCCTCTACACCTCCCCTGCATGCACTCATTCTCTCATATGCACTCTCTCTTTCCCCCCCTCTAAAAAAAATAATAAATCTTTAAAAAATGGAGTTTGAATAGTTATTTTTTAAAAGCTGGTAAAAATTCTAAGGAAAAATATATGGGTTTTCATGTTTAGCTTTTTAAATGATCCAGTGCATATAAGTTTGAGTATTCTTGATTATTTGAGTTGGTTTTATTATTATTATTATTATTATTATTATTATTATTATTATTTAAGAGAGAAAGAGCAGAGTGAGAGAGAGAGAGTGCACAAGTGGGAATGAGAGGCAGAGGGAGAGAGACAAGCAGACTCCCTACTGACCTGAGCCAAGGCAGCTGCTTAACTGACTGAGCCACCCAGATGCCCAGTATTCTTGATTCTTTGGCAGGGAGGAATTAACATATACTTACAATGGCAGACATGTTTATATACATTCTTTTCACAATTCAGTGATATGAGGCATGTTATCCACATCTTACAGATGGGGAGATTAAGAACAAAATATTTAATGTAGACTCAAGTTGCAGAGCTGTATGAGGCTGGGGTTCACATTCCGGTCTCTTGGTCTTCTTGCTGCCTTATGGAAGAGAGGATATTGGTACCTGGGAAATCTTCCTTAAGACTTCTTCCCTTCCCAGGCCCAATGAGAACCCTTCCTTTGGCTCTGACAGCAGTTGGGTCTTCTGCCATCACCCCACTTAACTCACTGTATGTTGCTTGTCTGTTCACTAGTCTTTATCTCCAGAATGAACTCCCCAATTGCAAAAACTATGTGCTCATCATCTCTGGACCTCCAGGACCTTCCTGGGGCAGCTGGTACATATTGGGTGCCTGGGCAACATTGAATGAATGTTGGAAGACAGCAACCAGGTGTCCAGCTCTCAACCCTTTTCCTTGAGCCACAGTGGGTCTTAACTTTATTTATGCAGTGTCCTGTCTGGGCTCATGTTCATCCCAACTCAACCTTCCTTTCCTCATCCATGGGTCTTTTTTCATCGAGACTAATGCTCTTCCAGCCTATGTCTCCTTTGACTTCCTAGGATCCTCAGGTTCTCTGACCTAACCCCAGCTTCCTTCTGGATGTTTCCACTCTGTCTATGGTGCTGCCCCCTTCACAGGCTTCTACAACCCCATGGGCTTTTTGGCTGTGGCTGCTCATTCCCCACCCATGAAGTCTCCAGGAAGCCACCACTCCAGATGCCCTAAAATCAGTGCTGTCCTACAGAGGCTAGGTGATATCCATGGCCCGCCACAAGAATAAGATGGGTGCAGTTATGCCACAGGATAAGGGCAATGATGTGATGGGGGAGATTTCAACCCACTTCACCACTTCTCAGCTATAGGACACCTAACTCTCTGAGCCTCATTTTCTTCATCTGTTCAATAAGGTCAAAGATCCCTATCAGGTAGTAAGTTTACAAAGCAGAACTTTGATTCTGACACTGTGAGAATGCTGGAAGTTCTATGTGTGCAAATGAGTCTCCAGGTTGGATAGGGGCTAGCTGACCTCCCACATCCTCAACTCTACAGCACGCACAGTGATCTAAGGGTAGCACAAACACACAATTTCTTTATGGAAAATGGGCCTCCAAAAGAAAGGAAGAAGCTTCTGTTGATGACAGAATGGAACAAAAGGTGAAGATGTAGGAGAAAGTGATGGCTCTCTGCAAGAAAAGAGACATTCAGTGGAGGACATTTTGTACTAAAGTGGCATTTGTCAGTTTGGGTTTTTTCCTCCGTTAGGGCAAATCCCTCATGGCTGTCAAGACACTACTAAAAATGAACAATGGAGAAAAGATAGAAAATATAAAAGTGTTGAAAGTATTGGGAAGTTTCATTTGTTTCTTTGTTTGGAAAGTTTCTGTTCTTAACGCGAAGGTTGATGTTTCTTGTTACGCACATTTGTCGTATTCTGCGTGAAAAGTTAAACACTTGAAACAGATAAAGATTACCTGCCAATGCTTTCCCCATGAATCAGATTGAAAATGCAAACTGTGACATGAGGCAGAGGCATTTATTTTATTTAGTAGGGAATCAGGAAAGGAAATTGCTGGGTTCCTGCAGCCCCAGGCACTGGTAGGTCACATCAGCAAATTCCTCACCCCCTTCCCCTGCCTCCACCCGCACTCATGGCCTTCCCTTCCCTTCCCTTCCCTCTTCCCAGCTGTGCCCCAATATCATGCCACCCTACTTCCTTTAGAAGTACTTCTGAAATCTTCAGAAAGGGAGACTACAAGAATCTGTTTGGGGGAAGGGATTGAATTTTGTTCATTTTGCTCTGCTGGATGTAGCCATCTTTCTGCTCTGGAGATCAGAGAGAGTTAGGGGTTAAATTATTAAGCTCTGTTGCTTGATAGCTGTTTGGCTTTCAGCAACTTGCTAAATCCCTCTGGATTTAGCTTACTTATTTATTTTTATTTTTTTATATGGAATGCAGATATAACTACCTGTTGTCTGATTCATTTAACTAACCCCCTCCATTGCTCACTGCCCTCCACCTGCCTGGAGTTAGTGTCTGGGCAGGGCATTTCTCACCAACTATTTGGAGACCACAAGCCTATTAGGAATGCTGCAATGACTAGAACACCTTAACTGGAGCAGCAGGTGGAGGCCAAGTACTGCTCCAGACTCCCAGCAGGTGGGCACTCACTGAGCACTGTTTTCTGCCTCAGGGTAGGAGAGTAAGCAGGAATGTAATCCTGTCTGCTCTTCCCTGCCTAAGAGGCATCTGTGTGCAGCACACAGCCATGGCTAATAACAAGAATGAGAATATTGGTATCCATGTGTCCTGAGCTCAGCAATCTTTTTTGAGAATTTTTTTCCCTTCTATCTTTTAAAAAAAATTTTTATGTAGTAAACTTTGATTCTCTGCCTCCATTCGGTAAGCATCAAAGGTGGAGTCTTGGTACTTATATTTTTGATGTGAAACATAAATCAGAGATCAGTGGGAGACATTCTTCATTGCCTTTAGAAGGCTCTTACTAAAGAGAAGTAATACGTTCTCTTGATCTGGGATGTAGACTTTTCATGATGCTGTGTATATCCCCAGAGGACTAGGAGGTCAAATCCCAATGAGTCAGCATAACTGGTGTGCTCTCTGCCTTTTCTTGTGGCAAAGTGGGTACATGTGCATCTTATATCTTCCCTCCTGAGAGGCGCCAACATGTGCTTGCAGCATCACTATCCTGTCCTGGTGACTAAAAGACAGAGAGGTATATATATATGGGGCCAAGAGTGAGGATATGATCATATTAAATAAATAAACAGCACAGCGTCCTTTCCTACCACCTAAGGAAGTGGCTAGAGTACTGGACAGAGAATGGAAGGATGGGATTCCTATTCAGTGAAGCCCTTAACAAGCTATGTGAGTTCTGGCAAGTTCTTTAATCTCTGTGGGCTGTCACTAATGTGAGGAGTAGGGGTGTATATGGATAAATATGCATTCATATGTATTCCAGCTGCCTGACAAAATCTAATTTCCTACAGTAGCTGAGAGGCTGCCAGCATCTGTCAGAAAGCAAGGCCACAGACAACTGCAATTGAACGTGCTGCTGTTTTATGGTTATTTCATCCAATTCACGGGTTCAAGGAGACCATATTTGAGGGTTGTCTGATATACTACACAGTACAAGGCACACTGATGTAGGATACAGCCTATTGCTAAACTTGAGCAAATCCTGAAACAAAAATTCTAGGAAATTTAGGGAAGCCTGAAGGGAGTCCTTCCATCAGATACTGGAATCCCCTCTCCAATATCTGCAACAAGCATTTTCCACCCCTCCTTACCCACCTTCAGTGACAGGGAATGTGGGACCCTCCTAGAGAAGGCCAGTCACTTTTTGAACTAGGACTTACGCAACCTGTGCGTGTGTGTGTGTGTGTGTATAAGTGTATGTACTTGCATGTAGTTGTGTATATGTGAGTGTGGTAATTCATGAAATTTGTTTCCAGTGTGTGTGATTGAATCTCCTACCATCTACCTCTCCAACATTTCCAAAGAGAAATAGGATTTTTCTAGGATTGTCAGATATTTTGAATTCTTGCAGCCTCCTTCTACTGGTACAGTTAATTGAGGGTTGATTTTGTTTGCAATTGTTATGCATTATTCATCCAGGGTCTCTGTGGACACCTCATTTCCTGACTTAGAAAAGAAATCAACAAACAGATGGGTGTCATTGCTGTTGCATTGTTGCGCTGAAAGAAAAATGGTGGGTTGGAGCATTTTGTTCCTGTGTTTGCACAAGGAGCCTTTTCTTGCCAGCAACTTAAAAGGCTCAGTATCTCCCAGGGAGTTTTTTTTGACCAGCACTAGATCTATTTACTTTCCTCATTATGTATATGTAGGTAGGGCTCTTGTATAAGACAATATCCAATACCTAAGGACATTGTTCAGAGTCTTATCTTCCTGGGACCATCTTCATTCAGAAGTGGGGAGGGGCCAGTTGGGCTATGGACACCTTTTGTGAGAATCCAAGTCCTCTGAGTACAACTTACTCTGTCCAGAGGGTTGACACATTAATGGTCTGTGGCTAGGTGCTAGGATCTGTATGGTGAGCTTCCGGTGTTACTTTGATATAATTGGCTCTCAGCATCCCAGCCAGGGTTCTGCTTTCTCTTTCTTTTTTTTTTTTTTAATTTTTTTATTGTTATGTTATGTTCTGCTTTCTCTTGTGCTCCTCCCTCCATTGCAGCCCTCAGGATCTCACACAAGCCTGGGTGGGTACAGGCTCAATAAAACTATGTTTAGAGACTAAAAACTTGACCCCTGAAGACTCCCTAGGATTTATAGCCTCAGAAGAGGTTTTGAACTAGGTTCTTCTGTGTGACTCAGTTGTGTACTTGCCAGATCTTGTGCTTTAGGCCTTTGTGCAAGTCCTTGACCAATCACGTTATGTAGAACCAGCTAAAGTATGGATCATTTGTGGTAATTCCTGGAGATCTCCTCAGATAAGCATTGACCCATTAGTGAGATGTATGACATTTTTATATGTGTCAACCAACCACACATCTATCCTGGGGCTTTTCCCCACATAGTTTATAAGAATATCATAATAGAATTTGCTTATTATCTTATGGCCATTTGAATATGTCATGCCAATGGCAGGAATGGCAAAGGAATTTCCTCTGGTGTGATAATGCCCACAACTTAGGTCCAGTTCCTCTGAAGTACTATCTTGAGAAGAATGTTTAGGCTGTATCTCTGTTCAGTGGCAATGAATGCTGGAATTGATTAGCAACGTCTGCTGCTGTGGGAATGCAATAGCAGAGTGGAGGTGTGTATGCTTGGTCTAGTGTAATTCATGGAACAGAGACTCTAGAGCTGCATTTCTTCAGTTTACATCCTTGCTCTGATACTTCTATAGTTGGTGTGACCTTAGGCAAATTACTTAAGACCTCTGTGCCTTAGTACCTTCATCTGTAAATTGAAGATATTGATAGTACCAACCTCATAGGGCTTCCCCATGGATTGAACCACTTAATATGTGTAAAGAGCTTAGAATGATTCATGGCACATAGTAAGTACATAAGTACTTGCTATGATTGTAATTATTAATGCATACGTTTGACTTTCAATATAATGAAGGAGTTAAGATTAACCGGGCGTGTTTGTCATTAATAAGTCCATTTTGTGTCCTCAGGATTACCACTTTCTTTTCTAAGGGCTTATAAACTGTCTTTTTAAGATGTTTCCTATGATTTTCCTGGGCATCATTGTGTATCTTACGACATGTATTTTTGGATCTGTGCTTTCTCATTTCTTGAAAATTAAGATTTTTGCCATTGCCTAATCTTTAGGCACTGCTCTCATTTGCTGTTAGTACACAGGTGTCTTTGGCAGATCCCAGTGACATATCAGTTGCCATTGTGCATTACACACAGTTCTAAGAACCTCTTATTCATTGTCTCATTTACTCCTCACAACAGCCTTTTCAGGTTGGCACTGTAGTCATCCTCATTTTATCAATAAGAACCCTTAAATAAACATTTAAATATCTCTAAGATTTGGAGAACTTAAGTGTCTTGTTTGAGATTACTCAGCTGGCAGATGGTAGAGTTTGAATTCAAACCTAGTTGCTCACAAGAAAGATAGTTTGAAGACCTTTTGTCCTGTGGAGGAGATCTTAAAAATGGGGGGAAGAGGATCACGGTTGATATCTGAGGCAGGATTTTGGAGCTGGAGTAGAGTTCTGAATCAGGAAGCAGTGTCATTTAAGACCAAGCACACAGGAGTTGTGATGTGCCTATTTTGCCTTTATTGAGTTTAAGTGAAGAAGGTAGAAAGAAGATCCTGAAATTAGATTAAATTTTCCCAATAAGTCAAGGAAAAGGTCATTGAAATTAGGATAGAGTCCAGGGGTATGGTTAAGGATTAGGCTCATGAGCCAATTAAAGTTTAAAAATATGAATTGCAGCCATGCTGCTTATTGAATTTATATTTTTAAGGTCCTAGGAAAATTTTTAATAGCCACTGCCTATTTGGCTGTCATCATGCATTGGAGGGCTCCATTTTTCTACATCCCAGAATTATTCTCTGTGGACATGTCCACGCTTCTACCTATCCAAGTCTTCATCCATTCAGTCACCCATGAGCTAGGTTGTCATATTGTGATAGAGAAGTGAATAAGATAGACCCCCGTTTTTTTGGAATGTACTTTCAAAGTTAAGCAGAGGAAACAAAAATTAAACAAACCTACATAGTTAAGTTGAGGCTTATATAGAGATCATCATTAGGTTCTGTGGAGTCCCCAAGGGGGACACCTAACTCATCTAGAGATGAGAGAGGAATGTTACTGAAAGCTTCTCACAAGAGGTAAGTTTTGAGTTAAGTGGGTAAGGTAAGTCATTTGTAGCATGGGAAGGAGTTCAAGAAGGCAGCATGTGTCAAGTAGGGAGATATGGTAATGTTTGGAACATTTTGCAAACTTTGAAACATTGGCATGGTTAAAGTATAAACTGTAAGGGTTAAACTCAGGCCATATCCCTATGGTCTCACTGTCCAGGTTAAGGAGTCCAGATTTGAAGGAGATTGGAACCATTGATCTCTGTGGGCTGGATAGAAGCCTAAAGGCAGGAGAGTTTGGTATCTCACCAGCCCTTCATTATGCTGTGACATTTCTGACACATCTGATTCTTTTGTGGCCCATTATATTTTCCTCCTAAGAAAACCAGATACAACCACAATCACTTGGTTAAAATAAGATTTAGAACATTTTTATCACAGAAGAGATGGTGCTATCATAAAAGTCTCTGTCCCACAGGCAACATTTTCTATTAAGAGTGGAAGATTTAACAGATGTCCATTATCTGAGAATGGGATTTGTTCTGATAATGGCCAGACAATGAGTTCCAGACACAGTTTATAATCCAGAGTCTCCTTTATTCTTGCACAGAACACATATATCAAGGTTGACTTTTATGTGACACCTGGACATGCCATAACTTGTTGGGGGAGACATTTTTCTGAAAGTCTTATATTTTTAATCTAGAATACAGCTGAGCCACAATCTTTCACCCCCACCTCATTTCACGTTTATGTCCACCAAGTCTACACTGACATTCAAGGTCATTTGAGCTGACCTTCATAGCATTATAACTGCAGGAAAACAAAGGAAGCCAGCTCTCCATGGCAGCTGTCACTTGGCCCCCTCCTATCACTTCCCCTAACCCCAGATGCTTCCACCCCAATGGTTCTGAGGTGCCTGGGAGACTTTCAACACCAGGGTGGCTTGACCTGTCACAACGGATGTGGTAATGTCATGCATCATCCCTGGGTCTCTCCCTGGACTCTCTGGGAGAGGCCTTCACAGCTTGCAGTAGAATATCTGAGGCAAAACTTACAAATCAGATTTCATTGGTGCTTGCTCCATTTTCTTATTTGTTCAGTCTCTTTAGGTTTTCCTGGAGACCTGTCAGCTTAGAGGCTACTCATGTACAACACAGCCCGAACTCATAAGTCGTTGTGCCCTGCTCTCTGCTCACCCTCTCACCTCATGTTCTGCTTTCCCATACCTCTTGGGATTCTTACTCAGGGCTTGTTTTCCTATGTGTGGCCTTGTGTTACCCTTCAGAAATCAAACTTGGTCCTTCTCTTCTTTTTGGGTTGACCCCTGGCTTCCCTTCTTGGCCAACGTTGAAATTGAAATTTGACCTTGGATTATGTGGTCTCTGAGTGCCCTGGTTTAAACACTTGGATGGATCCCCTCAGTGCAGACCCTTGAATCTATACCCCAACCCTCACTTCTTCAGGAGGGCACTGGTCCCAGGACAGTCCTTCAGATGTGCCCAATGGAGAAATGAATGTGTTAGTTCAATAGGCTGTCAATACCCAGAACACTGAAAGAGAATTAAAGCCTTGCATTTTCAAGTCTACTCCATTTGGTGGCCTTCCTTTTTAGCTTCTTAAAATGATAAATCTGCTCCATCCAGGATCAATGGAGGGAAAAAAAAAGGCATTATCAATGGATGGACAAATGCAGGTCAAGGGCTTTTTGGTGTCTGGCATAGTGTCAGGTGATATGGGGGAATAATGAGATGAAGTTATGACACCTTTGCTCTGGGAACTTAAATCTTATTAGGAACACAGCACTTACACATGGAACATAATTAGGGAACAGCCACAAAAGTCTTCCTGGAGGAGGTGAAGCTGAACATGATCCTTGAAGGATAGGGCAGGCTTAGTCTCAAGAGAGAGGTAAAGTTTCTGAAGGAGGAAATTAAGGCTCAAAGGCAGGCTGGACATAATATGAAAGACAGGAGAGGAGGAGTGAGGTGTAGAGGATGCTGGTTAGGGAGGTGAAACAGAGCTTTGTGGGAGGAAGTGGGAGACCCCCAAATGCCAGGTTGGAAAATGTGAGCCTGACCCAGACAACAGTGGGGAGCATTGAAGTCATGCAGGTCAAGTGACCTGGTGGAAGAATCTTGAGCAGCACTGGGCTTCTCCTGATGTGGAATGAGCAGAGCAGTGCTCTGTCAGCAGCTGTGTTGCCTTGGGCAAATTTTTGATCCAGAGTCATTCCCTGTTTCTTGATTTTAAGGGTGGGCTGATGACAATGACCTCCTAAGGGTGTTGTGGCGATTGCTGTGAACACCAAGCACAGCATGTTCCCCAAAAGATAGTCAGTGCTCAATAAATGCTTGGTCCCGACAGCATGGGGTAGACTGTGTACAGAGCAGCTTGGGAGGACAAGATAGACCCAGGGCACTGCAATGCCAGGTTGAAGACCACGCCTTGGTGACGAGAACTGAACGGAAGCTCTTTAGCTTTAAGAAAAAATGGTGCAGAATCTGGAGACAAAAAGAAATCTACTCTCCAGCTGTACCACTCAGATTGTTGGCTTCCAAGGAGCTCTGCTCGTGAACAGGTTTTCACACGTTTCACCCACTGGCTAGTGTCAGCCCCCAGCTCTGTTTGGGAGAAGGAATTTCTAGTAAACCTCTGAGCCTGGGTGACATGTATCAGTCAGAGAACCAGAGAACATTTCATTACCAAAATCTGTTTCCAGTTTGAAGACATTTTGAAAATGTTTATGGTGACTTGCTGCACTTCTGTATGAAATCACTTTCCTAAATCACTCAGTGAATGAACACATTTCTTTTTTTTTTTATTGTTGAAATGTAAGGAGCCTGGGCCATCCATGACTCCAGGCCTTGTGTGGTTCCTCTGAGCCAAGGGCAAAGCCTCAGAAACAAACACAAAAGGAAATATATCCCATTAAGATTTCTGTTGATGATGTGCTTAAAAGTTATATTGTGTTTTAAAGTTTTGTTATGAATGGGAACAATAGCCCCCGTGTTCACCTTTATTGCCTCATCACACAATAATGCAATTTCCATTTGCTTTGTCTGATTTCTTCAGTTCTTTTTGGTATACGGTCCCAAGACAATGCTCAGCCTATAGTAGGTGCTCAGTAAATGTTTATTGAATAAACAAGGATACAGTTATTCAAGCCTGGCTGTGCCTCAAAATCACCCAGGGGACTTTTTTAAAAATTAATTTTTTAAAAAAGATTTATTCATTTATTTGAGAGAGAGAGGGGAGGGGTGGGGGGGGAGGCGCAGAGAGGGGAGGGGCAGAGGGAGAGAATCTTCAAGCAGACTCCCCTGATTGAAGTGAGGACTGCGGAGCCAGACATAGGGCTTGATCCCACAGCGCATGAGATCATCACCTAAGCCCAAACCAAGAGTAAGACCTTCAACCAAACGAGCCACCCAGGCACCCCACCCAGGGGACTTTTAAAGAGAGCGTGTCCTGGGCTTCCTTCCTGCACCCTGGATCAGCTATTCCCTCAAAGTCTGTCCGTGGAAGTTGCTGTGGGAATGATTCAGAATATCCATCATGGATGACACTTTGAGTCTCCTGGGAGTGCCATGTGTGTCCCTCAAACCTCCTGGCCCTATTTGGAAATGTCCAGGCCTGGGATATGGTCTCGCTGTTCAATTCACTGAGCAACATTTCCATAATTATCTCCTGGGAGCGTGCTTTAGGACAAGCCAGCCAGTCCTGCTGGGAGAAAGTGCACCTCGATAAGAGGACAAGGATGACAGTGATGCTGTGCTCTGGGTCCTGGGCGTGGACTAGCCATCAGGTCCGGCAAGAAGCTGGTGTTCACTTAGCATGTGCTTCGTGTTTACAAACGTGGTTCCTTTCCTCCTGGCAGGAGTTTAGAGGGAAGTGTTATTGTTTTATTATGGGGAATGGACAGGATGAGGGTCGTGCCCAAGGTTGGAGAGTTGGGAGGCAGGACAGGCGCCCCACTGAGGATATCTGACTCTAGGGCTCTGCTCCCAGGTACTGCAGTATGCTCCAGGCTGGCGGGGTTGGGAGACTGAGATAAAGCCACTTTGCAGGGAACAGTGGGCTGGGAGTCAAGGCGACCTATGTCTGATTCCTTCCTCTGTGGCTTCAAGCAAGTTAATTACAACATGAGGGGGCTGCACTAACAATGGAAATTCTGCTTGCTTGAGCTCACTCAGTTTTTACCACCCTTGAGCGTAGGAGAAGGGACTGAGCAGCAGAGAAGATAATCCTGAGAGAGCCTCTGCCCCACCCCTTCCCTCCACAGTGGGTCTCTTACCATCCCTGGGGAGAGGTGAGGTAGGTGCTACCTGGGGTGGATGCTCCTCCTGGCAATGGGTCCTCCTCTTTAAGCAAGCTGGCTAGGGGGCCAAGGAGCAGGGATGAGGGGTGGGTGGGCCCCGCTCTGCTCTTCTGGGGGCCACCAGATCCATCCCTCCTTCCCCACGTTGTATGGGCATCATGTGGGCTCCTGGGAGGATTTAAGCCCTTCACGACCCTGGGTGTTCAGATGGGAGCTACAGAGCTGTACAAAAACTGAAAGGAAAGAGAGAGAGTCACAGTTTTGAGGCCCATTTTGCTACCTGTCTAGCCCAGCACAGCCCAGGTGAGGGGGGCAGGGGCATTGCCCCCCTGTGGTTGTTCTCTGAACCATTATTTCACAGATAGTATTAATACTTAAGGCTAAGTAAAAACCAGATTTTACTTAAAGTCAAGTAAGTGATAGTCAAAGTAATAAATAATGGCACCAGGCCACCCAGCTAGGAGGTGGCCCAACTACATGCCACACCCACCTTGGCCTGAAGGTGTGCTCCCTGCCTTCCCACTCCCCTCTTCTCAGTTTCTTCTTTTCATTTGTGCTCCACTGCCCTCTCCGTCCTTTCCCTCCTCTCTTCTCATCCTTAGACAATGGAGTCCAGTTACCCTCACATCCCCTCTGGGTTGTGCACATTTCACATTCTGGGGTGTTGAGTTTCAGCATCCCCCAAGGCCAATGAGCGAGGGTTGGCAATGTGAGGGGTGGGGTCTGCCCCAGCATCTGCAGGGGGCAAGGCCTGGCATAGACCTGATCATCTGAAAGATGAGGTGGGAAGAAACCATGGTGATTTTCACTCTAACCCTCCCCTCGAGAAGTATTTCTGAACGAGCAGCGTGCAAAGTGATTTTGAATGGCACAGGGTGAACATGGGTGATTTATTTCATTGTGTATTAAAATACATACAATTAGCATGTCAAACCTATTATTTCTCATATAAGTGACAATATCTGAAGACAAGGGTAACTCAGTAAAGTGGGTTTATTTGAAGTCAAGTAAATAATAAAAACAATAAGTAAATAAAGTACAGATAGTATCTACATATGGCAAGAACCAGAGGAGGGAATGTCGGAGTGACCCAAATGTTGGAAACACTGCCCCGAGGGATCTGCAGTAAAGGATCTCATGCCCAGAGGATGCAGTTCCTTCTGAAGCCAGACTGTTTTTCCATGGGAGAAATTCAAACTCTTTTTATTAGCAGAGCTTCTGAATCCAGTGGGGAGCATGGCAGAGGACCTTTTCTAGGGTCACAGGGTCAGGATCCAGTGGGGAGGGGGGCGGAGGACCTTGTCTAGGGTCACAGACTCAGGATCCAGTGGGGAGGGGGGCGGAGGACCTTGTCTAGGGTCACAGACTCAGGATCCAGTGGGGAAGGGGGCGGAGGACCTTGTCTAGGGTCACAAACTCAGGATCCAGTAGGGAGGGGGGCGGAGGACTTTGATTAGAGTCACAGACTCCGGATCCAGTGGGGAAGGGGGTCAGAGGACCTTCTCTAGGGTCACAGACTCAGGAAGAGGCAGAGCCAAGCGTCAAACCTGCCTCTGTCTGACTTCAGAACCCTGCCCTTTCTCTTACTTTCCTAGAGGAACTGTAAAGTCTCTTCAAACTCTATGAAATCTATGACTTGAATTACGGGTATTTTAATTTCTCTCCTTGCCCTTTGAAAAATAAAATTGACCTTATATTTTCCCGGGGCTGGCTGGTGCCTTAACTCTCACCGGCATTTTAATTAGCATCAAGTCCATGTATTCAAGGAAATGAATTTTTATTTCAAATGGTGCAGGGGCCACTGTAGGGAAGAAAGGAAAAACATATTAGCAAATGAAATGTTCAACGCTCAAAACTCTTTCTAATTTACAAATGCAACACCATAAGTACCTAAATTAAGCCGTTGGAGTGCTGTGCAATATTAATGCTATATCCTTCAGTCTGTGACAGCAATGGCAGACACACGCTGGAAAAAAGCAGAAAACAGCCCCCCTCCCATGTCTGTGCCCCCAAGTTATACTGTCAGGAAGCTCCTTTTGAGTATGGAAATTGGCAGTATTGTGAAGTCTGGTGAACACACGGTCTTCTCCTTATGGCAGGTTTCATTTGCCGCAAACTAACTTTGCATAAGTGATCTTCTCTAACACGTCAGTGATTCTGCTGAGGCTGGGACCTGTGGGATTATTAGTGCCTTTCTGAGGTCTTGAAGTAACTGCAATTAAGACCAAGACCAATTATAGAAATTTAAGCAGATTTCATTGACTGCATGATGTCCCCATATTATGGGAGGCAGGGGGTATCCTCAACCCTACCAGAGACTTTCACGAAGATCTTATGGGCTAAATTTCTTTATCCCTTTCTGATTGGTCCTGTCCCCCTCCCAACACCACACCATAGCTGCTCATCTATTAAGGATATCTGGGGTAAGGAGCAAAAATGATGGAGAGAATATTAATGGAATAACTTAACTTGCAGCATCGCCCTTTGTTCTGAAAGTTCTGCATGAATTATCACCACGTGGGGAGGATGATCTCTGAAACTGTCTTGTCAAGTGGTCATGTCCCTTCTTTGGGTACCCCACGTTGCTTGACCCTATCCCTTGATGCCCTCAAGCCAAACATCAAAAGTGAAAAATCACTTAGGTCTTTCATGTCCTGCTAACAGGGGGAATGTGTGTGGATTTTTTTTTTTTTTTAAGATTTTATTTATTTATTTGACAGAGAGAGACACAGCGAGAGAGGGAACACAAGCAGGGGGAGTGGGAGAGGGAGAAGCAGGCTTCCCGCCGAGCAGGGAGCCCGACGCGGGGCTCGATCCCAGGACACTGGGATCATGACCTGAGCCGAAGGCAGACGCTTAACGACTGAGCCAGCCAGGCGCCCCATGTGTGGATGTTTAATACAGGAAGCCCAGTACCACTAGAAGACTGGTGGAACCAGTGGGCTGTTTACAGCTATCCCATGCCAGAAATGTCAGCTAATGGAGAGCAAGTGACATGCATTTTCTGCCTCACACAATAATTAGCAGTAGGCTTTGGCATGGTTATTAATATTATTCCACTTCAACTGCAGCCACTCCCACTTCTCATAAAGTGTGCAGAGATTTTGTCTGATGTCCTGATTATGGGTGTTGATGATGCTGCACTAAAAATTTTGCCCAAAATGGGAAAGGAAGAGTGAGAGGCTGAAAGAGAACACCTGGGGGCTTGGGCAATGTCAGTGACCAGTGACAAACATCTCTGTCTCTTTAGTGCCCTGTGTTTTCCAAGGCCAGTGACAGCCACTCCAAACCCTGTAATTAGCTTTAGGACTTGGAAGTAATTGAGCTGCAAGCTGGCACCCACACTGTTGGTGAGTGGGTTGCTGTTTATTTGTCTATGCAGTGCTCTTGTGGCTAATGGTTGTGCAGTTGTGTGGAGCTGCTCTCCTAGGAGATAAAGCACAACGGGTAGATGAGGAAATTTAAGGACACTGGATGACAATTTAGTCAGCTTCTTGGAAAAACAAACGCATCTTTCCCAGAGAACAGATTCTAAGGGAAAGTAATTTGATTTTACCAGATGATTTCAAAGTCCAGTTTCAGAGTTCTCAGACTGCATCATCTTTACTCCTGCCTTCCTGCCCCTGAAATCTCATTTTCCCTCCAGTGTCCAGGGGTTTCATGATGTCCCCAGTTCCCCAAACAGTTCAGGGCATAACTAATTCTTCTTCCAACTCCTACCTTTTCGCCTCTCAAGCCAGTGCTGTCTAATGGAAATCATGTTCTGCTTAGAAGCTTCCCTGCTTTCCCAGTGGAAGGTTTCAGATAGTCCAGTTGACATAAACGGCTCATAGTACATTACATGTCACAAGTGCATTTGTGGTGCACCAGAGGATAAATGTCATAGCCGGAAGGATTGAAGCTCTGATGGCAGGCTGTGGCGCTCGTGATAGGGTGCTGGGAGAGAGTCTTGGGCAGGAGTACTTTGTCTGTTGAATGGCTCCTTCTTGTGATGGTTGAGTGTGAGGAAGTCTTCCAAGTCTTGACTCAAGACCATATCAGCTAGGGTCTTTAGCTGGCCATGTGCTTTAGTGCAGGTGGAGATCCATCAGAGCCTCCTTTGACAATGCTCAGAGGTGCATATGGCCTATGTGGGAAGCTGGGCAGTGGACCCAGGCTCTTGATTCACAGTCAGTCTTGTTTCCTCTCCCGGGGGATCTGTGGTCTCTTCGCCTGGACTAGCTGGCTGTATTATGGGGAAAACCAGAAAAGAAGGGGCAGTTCTCATTCTCATGGACGTGGTGTTCTGTTTGGAGAGGCATGGAGTGACAGTGGCAGTAGGCAGGGGTAAATACAGCCATCATCTGGGGGCAAGAGACTGGAACTCGAGCCCTTGCTCTGCCATTAACCCTGAGTAGGCTAGTCCCTGGTTAAACTTGGGTAGTCCAACTTCGTTCTCTGAGCCTTGGCTTCTTGATCTGTAAGATGGGAGGTTGTACCAGCTGAGCTCTCTGACTCCTTCCAGCCCCAATATTGGGTATAATATTATAGGATTATCACCTCAAATGAGTAGACACTTTGAGGACCTATAATGTGCCAAGAACTTGAAATGTATTTTTCTGATACAATAACAACTATGTTATTACCTGCACTTTATACATGAGGATACCAAGCCTCAGAGGGTTTGGGTTGCCCTATGCAGGATTACAAAGTAGAAACACTGGGGATGTGGCTTGGGCTTGCCTGTCTCCAGACCCAGCAGTCCTTTCCTCTCACCACTCCACCTTCAAACTGGAGAGCTATACCAACCATCTGGTTTGCACTTTCTGTTCTTCTGCTTAGGGATTTCTTTGCCTAGCCTTATGTGGGGGCTCCATTTCTCTTTTGATAACCATCGTCATCATAATAATCAAAGCGGCTAATATTCTTCAGTCCTTAGTCTGTGCCCTTGAGCAGCTTACAATCAAGTTGAGGAGATAAGGCATGCTAATGTGAAACATTTAGGTAAAACCACACAAATTATCCAAATAGATACATAGTTGCACATGTGCTTTCAAATTCTACAAAAGAAATAGAAGGGGTGGGCCGAGAGCCCACATGTACCCCCTCCTCCCAACTATCTTTAGCTTTAGTGCAATTATAGGGCTGAAAAGCACTGGTATTAAAGTCCACAGATGGGACCCATTGAATAATGTGTTGTAGTTGTACATTTTCATTGTCACAGGTGTTGGAAGTTTTCAGGAAGTGATTTAAGATCAGGAGATAAAGAATGTAATTATTTTCCCAAAATGCAAATGGGCAGCTTTGATTACATTGGATGTGAGTCCTCCTATTTTTGTTCTCCATCTAAATAAAATACAATGAAACTTTATTTCCTGCTATTCCTCTCAGAGAAATGAATTTCCTAAATGCTTAGCACAATGCAATGATATAAGACATTGGACAGAATATTCCAAAACAGCTTTGGGAAGATAATATAAGTGGAATAAATTTGCCTATTCAGCTTAAAGGCCAATAATGGTGAGGGTGCAGATAAAGAAGGAGACACCAATGAGAGACTTTATTCTGTGCAAGTGCGAGAGCCAAGCCGAGGTTTCTAGAACCCCACGAAGCAAGCTATATTGTCTTGCAGCTTGTTGGATGCCTCCTTCTGCAAACTACCATTGTTTTTACAACTGCACTGGGCCTTCCACAATCCAAGTTGATATTTTCTACCAACTTCCGCAAAGATGGTACAATCTGCAAAGTTAGAATAAGCCTTTTCCACACCATTAAATTTTAACATTTCACATTTCCAAGTATTTGGCTACTAACACAGCATTACTTTTAATGAGAAATCTCAAAGCTGATTTCTCACCAGCTGTCATTGTTAAATTGCTTGACGTTAAATCCTTCAGCAAGACTGAGGGAGAGGGAGAAACAGCTATAAAGTGACATTAATGACTTAATCAAAATATGTTTGTTTGGAAATGTATAGACATTGCATATTTACTATTTTGAAGGCAGTAAAATTTTTTTTTCCTGGAGATTTTATTCATTCCCCTGGCTTTGGAGGCAATTACTGAATACTCAAAAATATGCAATCCTCCCTGAATGTAGTTCACTCTTTCACAATAGACATGAACTTCCCCTGTTCTCCTCCCATCTGGCTTCCAAACATCTTATTCCTTGGCTCTGTATTACTGAGCTATAGACTCTGTGTTCTTAAAAGTATTATTATTATTATTATTATTATTATTATTATTATTATTATTTTATGCAAAAGCATTAGGAGTTTAAGTGCCAGCCCAGGAGCAGGGGAAGAGGCAAAATGCACTGGACTGCCATGGCAAAACAACAAAAAAAAGAGCACACACTTTCCAGGCCAGATCATAAACCCAGGACTAAACCACGGGTTTGAGCCCTACTTAGAGCTAGGTAAGATCATATGTGGACATCCGAGGTGATGAGAATCACATATTGGGACGGTTAGCCAAGTGAGGGGCGTGCCAAATGCCACAGTCCAGAGAAGGACACAAGAATCTGCTGATCCACACACGACCTAGACAATCTTATCCAATAGCAACTTTTTCTCTTGGGGCAGATTTAATGAACAAAAGGGTGAAAGGGTGGCCGCCAGCTTTTAAGGAGCTCTCCAGGAAGTCTCTCTGTATTAGTTTTACTAGGGCTGCTGTAACAAATTACTGTGAACTTGGTAGCTTAAAACAATAGAATTTATTCTCCCACAGCTTAGAGGCTAGAAGCCTGAAATCAAAGTGTCAGTAGGGCTGAGGTCCCTCTGAAGGCTCTAAGGAGCAATCCTATTTTGCCTCTTTTAGTTTATGGTGGCTCCAAGTGTTCCTTGGCTTGTGGCTGTGTCACTCTAATCTCTGGCCTTCTCCTCTTCTCTGTGTATCTGCCCTTGGTGTGTCTTCAATAAGGACACTTGTCATTGGATTTAGGGCCCACCTGGATAATCCAGGCTGTCTCATCTCTAGATCATTAATTCAGTTACATCTTCAAAGAGACTTTTTCCAAATAAGGTCACATTCAAAGGGTCCTGGATGGGGACATATCTTTGAGGATCACTCTGTCCAACCCACTGCACCCACCAAACTGCTGCTTCCACCTCATTGACAAGAGCTGAGTCCCGCAGCCATCCCTGTCGGCAAGGGAGAAGGAGAGATGCACGTTTTTAGCTGGATGCATTTCTCCCATGAAATTTTTCTCAATGTAATGCAGGTTCACTTAGAGCTGGTGGAGAAGATTAAATCTATTTACCAACCCTAAAGAAAACGGCAGTTGTAGATTAAGGGGTAAGATGAACACAGGAGCCAAAGGTGGATTTAGGAGACTGGGTCAGTTGCTGTTGGCCAAGCTCTGGGTCACCCTGTAAGGAGACTGTAAGGTCTCTTGCAGAGACCTGTCTAAAGGCTGGCAGTGTTGGATTTTTTCTTTTCTTCCTTTCCTCTCCTCCTGGGAGGTGATACAAAGTGTTTTCTTTCCTGTCTCCCATAGAAACACATGCTTGCATATACATGCTGAATACCTCTTTCTAGAATCCCATCCATATCACAAGCCTCTGTAAATCACATTTTTTTTCCTAACTGTGCAACTTTCATGAATTCGTTTTTGGAAAATCCTAGCTCTCTTTTTTTGTCCAGAGGTCTCCTCTCATCCTTTGCTGTGAACTCATTTCCCTTCTTGACTTGGCATGGGGCCTTTTTCTGTTATTTCTCTCCACCCTTCACGTGATGTGGAGGTGGTTCCTCCCTTAGCTATCTGTGGACTGTACCAAGGTATTAAAATTACCATCTGTGACCCTAAGGCAATGCACCGCATTCTGCACTTATTAACTTCAGGCAGTGATCAAGGTCGACACCTCATTCTTAAGCAAAAGAAAATGATTTAAAATGTTGCTTTTGGTATTCACTTTTAAACTCTAAAGCTAGAAGGGAAAAACTGGAAATTATAAGATTCTCTTAAATTCTCTTTAAGACATGACCTTGTGATAGGAAAATACAAATTTGCAGTTACTGAAGGTTTTCCCTTCCGTCTCTTTCTTAAATATACTTCGGTTTACCCAGCCTCCCACACAGCCCAGTATGCCACTAAGGTTCCAGACTGAGTGTGGGGGGACACACACATTCTTCTCTGTGGGCAGGTAATAATTTCATGCACATGCATAGCGGAGGTGGGTTGTGAGGCTCACATTCTGTCTAACAAGATGTGAGAGGCATTGTTGGCCATCAGGTGTCCATAGAGTGGTGAGTTGTCTCACAACTACCATAAACCCCAAAGTGACGCTTTCTGATGGCATGTGTGATTATGATTTCCCTTCTGCTCTTATCTTATCTCCCTGATGCTCCTAGAGAGAATGCCAAGACAGTCTTTACTATAGCTTTGGTGATGCCCCTTGTGGTCAGGATGTATCACTGCAGGTCCTTGTGGATGGCAAAGGGAAAGGCAAGGTTATATAGGAACCTGTTAGGAAGAGAGCAGCAGATGTGCAGGGGTGTAACCTGGGTTTTACTCCTGATGCTGGGGACTATCAGTCACATGTCCTTTAACCACTATGTAGGTTTTTCATTTGTAAAATGGGGTGACTGGGGAGCCTGGGTGGCTTAGTTGGTTAAGCATCCAACTCTTGGTTTTGGGTCAGGTCATGATCTCAGGGTCATGAGATTGAGCTCTGCATTGGGCTCTGTGCTCAGCAGAGTCTGCTTGAGATTCTCTCTCTCTCTGCCCCTCTCCCTTTCTCTCTCTCAAATAAATAAATATGATGGCTAATATCTACTTCAATATTAAGATTTTTATAAGGATTGGGGTGCCTGGGTGGCTCAGTTGGTTAAGCAGCTGCCTTCGGCTCAGGTCATGATCCCGGGGTCCTGGGATCGAGCCCCTTGTCAGGCTCCCTGCTCAGCAGTGAGTCTGCTTCTCTCTGTCCCTTCCCCTGCTCGTGCTCACTCTCTCTCTCTGAAATAACTAAATAAAATTAAAAAAAAATTTTTTTATAAGGATCAAATGAGGCTGTGTTCCTGATATATAGTAAGTACTCATTAGTTCAGTGTGAATTTCTGTCTCCTGCCCTCCCCAGTGGATGCATTGCTTCATGCTGGCTACAGACTAAGCTTGGTTGACATTTTATCAGTCAGTCACCAAGCAGTAGTAGTAATACTAGCATTAATATGGGTCATCACTGCATCTGCTAAGCTACTGCAGTGTATTGCCAGTGTATGTGTACTCTCTCCTAGGGGATAGTTTAGGGATTCAGGCTCGTTCTATCTAACAGCTGTGCCATCTGGAAGATGTGGCCAAGGAAGGGGACAGAATGATAGAAAAAGTGCTCCTGCTTTTAACTGCATTGGCCCATATGTGACACTACTCTGTTCTGCTAATAGTCCACTGGTCAGAACTAGTTAGTGCAGCTCTAACCCCATTGTGAGGGAGGATGGGACATGTAGGAGAGTACACGGATACTTGGTAAACCTGGATGGTCTCTACCATACTCTGGGTCTACAGTGTCCTTAATATCCAGAGTCCCCAGCTTCCTGTTATTTTCCCTGAGGCCTTCTTAGTTCAAATTCTTAATGAGAGAAACTACTTTTCCAATTCCTCATTTCAAGCCAGAACACACATGTCATGCAGAGGTTGCTGCCTAGTCAGTGGGCTTCCTATAGACAGCTGCCCACCCTTGGGACAATCATTCGTGACTAGGGGGGTCACAGTCATCTGGTCTGCTGCCTCCTTGGTAGGGACTGTTTTAGGAACATGTTCTCTAAGAAGGAGATATAGATGGAGCCTGCATTCCCAAACAGAGGTTATACCAAGGAGCCTAGCCTGATCTTCTAGGGATCATCTAGGACCAATGGTCCATGATTTGGGGACAAGAAGCCTTTTATGTTCAGGCATCATTTCAGGCAACCCAAGCCTTCCATAGTTGTTGCTTTTTTGCAGGTCCTCACTTTAAGCCAGACCAGTCTCTGTAATGACTAAGCAGCCTTCTTTTTTTCAGGCCCTTGGAAAGGCAGGGCAGTGGGCAGATAGAGACACATATTGATTTTGCCTCTGAGTCTAAGTAGAAACTTTAAAAATCTTACTGTGGGTTGCCTAGCAAGATTGCTTGTAAGCAAGAGGTAATTTCCTCGTATGGACAACAAGAATTCAATTGGAAGCCATTGACTTCCCATGCCCCACATAACTCCTTTGTTATTTCATGTTCTTAATGATACTGCTACTAAAAGTTGGGGAACAGTAACCTAACCTCAGCCACCCAAATGGTGGTGGAAGTGCCTTGGAGAGAGAACTCTGTGGTATTCGGAACGGCATATGCAATAAACCAAGAATTAATGTGCAGAATAGTTACAAAATGAGCAGTAGTTGGAAGAGCATTGGAGTCAAGTTGGGGTCCAATACTTAGGTCCAAAACTTACTGTGTGATAAATTGATCTTTCTGGCCCTCAGTTTCCTCACCTGTCAAATAGGGACATTAATACCTCTTTTTGTTGGGAACATTTCAAATAAAACATGACAATCATGTAGTTCATTCTCTAGAAGAGAATAGCAACTCAATTAAAGTTGGCAGCTAGCATTATTATTTCCTAGTCCTTTGAAGGCAGACCTCTCTGGGCCTGACCATGCTCACAGTGCCCAGGCATCTGTTTAGGTTAGTCTGTGGGGTTCCAGCAGCTGGATGGGACACCTGGAGATACCTCCTTTGGAAAAGATCCTAGTCTGTGCCTTTGGCCAAACCAGGGATTGCTATCTTCTGCATGGCCTTCGTACTGTCTTCTGCACCCTCTACTGCAGAACTGAATGAAGGATGCACAACTGTCCCTACTATGAGTGGAGAAGAGGCAGCCACACCCTCCACAGGGAGCTTTCAGAGGAGATAGGAAGCCTCCATCTACAATTTTTTCTCAACCTCCGTACCAGCCATAGTGCTTCCAATTCCATTGTCATAGGCCACAGCCGGTGGCATCGTTTAGAGATTATGCATTTATCTTTCCATCAGCAGCATGGGTAGGTTTTTTCAGGGTCCTTTTGAGGGAAGAGTGTTCTGTGATCTCAGAATTTGAGTCACAATATATCAAATTAAGTCTAAGCCAGATAGTATGCTCAGCCATGTCTAGGTTGTCAGAAATAAAATACAAAGTGATTTTCCAAGGGAGAGGTATTATTTTCCATGGCCTTGCTGGAGTCCTAGAGGATCATATCCAATGTGACAGGCATTTATAGAGCACCTACTGTGTACTCAGTCCCAGTTGGGCTCTCCAGGAGTTTTCGGACTAGTTGGGGAGAGAGGATAAACCCATGAAGAAAGGACTCAAAAATACCAAGGTCATGCAACGGTAGAGAACAATACCTGGCAGTAACTAAATAAACTGCGGGATTCTGATTTCCAGAGCACTGGGATGTGATTGATGGAGAAGGTAAAGGGAGCTGCGAAAGTTGACTAGAACTTTATCTTCTCCTTGTTCTTATCAGGGAACAAGGAGATGCTTGTTCACATTAAAGGCTGGTAAATTTAACCGAATGGAAGGAATTGTACTGCTTTAATCAGAATATTGCCAACTTGTACAGTTCACTATCATGTGGTCAGTAAGGATACCTTTCCCCCATGCTGACTCCTACAGTGATAAGGGTCAAACGGCACCTTTCAAAGGATGATCTGGATTCTTTCAAAGACAGTCCCTCCCACCTGCCCTCTTCTTCACGGAGCAGTAGGCTAGGAGCACTAGAGAAAGGGAAGTGTACCCCCCACACTTGAAGATCATTGTTCTTCTCCAAGTGAGAACTGCCAGTAGAAGAAAGTTCTTTCTGTTCCTAGCCTAAATATCAGAGAACACCTAGGATTCTTTCTTTGTTGCCAACTAAGCAATGCCCAGCTGAGAGGAAGTGTGATAGAGTTCTTTGGGCTGACTTACATTTGACAGTGGTGCAAAATGTAATACTTCTAGCTCATTCCAACTACTCATTGATTTACCCCAGAAAGAGTAGCTGTTCATATTGAGAAAAAGCCCGAATCCAGGTAGGATAAAAAGAGTAACTGTTGCTGCAACAGAAGACAAAACGGGAAACCTGAATTTCTAGTGGTAACAAGGAAGGAATCTTATCCCAGGACAAGGACTTGAGGTGGCTTAGAAAGAAGTGTTCTGTTCAAGTCTCGAGGTATTTCCAGGTTTCGGTTAAGCAGTGACTAATAGCAGTTAAGATAAGTACCAAGTTTATCCAGAGGCTTATTTCTTTAAATTCCTCCTCTTAAGATGTATTATCTTTACATACTCTGTTTTTAAAATTGAATTATAGCTGACACACAATGTTCTATTAATTTCAGGTGTACAACATAGTGATTCAACAGCTGTATACTTTATGCTATGCTCCCCACAAGTGAAGCTACCATCTGCCATCATACATTATTACAGTATCCTTGACTATATTCCCTATGCTCTACCTTTTATTCCCATGACTTATTTATTCTGTAACTGGAAGTCTGTATCTGCTGTTCCTCTTCACCTATTTTGCCCATCCCACACCTCTCTCCCCTCTGACAACCAGCTGTTTGTTCTCTGTATTTATGGGTCTGTTTTTGCTTTTTGTTTATTAGTTTATTTACTTTTTTTTTGTTTTTTAGATTCCACATATAAGTGAAATTATATGGTATTTGTCTTTCTCTCTCTGACTTATTTCACTTAGCATAATACTCTCTAGGTCCATCCATGTTGTGGCAAATGGCAAGATCTCATTCTTTTTTATGGCTGAGTAGTATTCCTGTGTGTGTGTGTGTGTGTGTGTGTGTGTGTGTGTGTGTGTATCACATCTCCTTTATCCATCACTATCAATGGACACTTAGGTTGCTTCCATATTTTGGCTGTTGTAAATAGTGCTGCAATAAACATAGGGGTACATATATCTTTGTGAATTGGTGTTTTTGTTTTCTTTGGGTAAATATCCAGTAATGGAATTACTGGATCACATGGTAGTTCTATTTTTAATTTTTTGAGGAACCTCCATATTTCCATAGTGCTGCAGCAATTGACATTTCCACCATCAGTGTACAAGAGTTCCTTTTTCTCCACATCCTCATGAACACTTGTTATTTCTTGTCTTTTTGATTCTAGCTATTCTGACAGGTATAAGCTAATATCTCACTGTGGTTTTGCATTGCCTTGATGATTAGTGATGTTGAGCATCTTTTCATGTGTCTGTTGGTCATCTGTGTGTCTTGTTTGGAAAACAGGTCTTCTGCCCATTTTTAATCAGATTATTTGTGTTTTTGGTGTTGAGTTCTATAAATTCTTTTTTTTTTAAATTTTTTTATTGTTATGTTAATCCCCATACATTACATCATTAGTTTTAGATGTAGTGTTCCATGATTCATTGTTTGTGCATAACACCCAGTGCTCCATGCAGAATGTGCCCTCCTCAATACCCATCAACAGGCTAACCCATCCTCCCAGCCCCCTCCCCTCTAGAACCCTCAGTTTGTTTTTCAGAGTCCATCGTCTCTCCTGGTTCATCTACCCCTCCGATTTCCCCCCCTTCATTCTTCCCCTCCTGCTATCTTCTTTTTTTTTTTTTCTTAACATATATTGCATTATTTGTTTCAGAGGTACAGTTCTGAGATTCAACAGTCTTGCACAATTCACAGCGCCTACCAGAGCACATACCCTCCCCAGTGTCTATCACCCAGTCACCCCATCCCTCCCACCCCACCCCCCACTCCAGCAACCCTTAGTTTGTTTCCTGAGATTAAGAATTCCTCATATCAGTGAGGTCATATGATACATGTCTTTCTCTGTTTGACTTATTTCGCTCAGCATAATACCCTCCAGTTCCATCCATGTCCTTGCAAATGGCAAGATCTCATTCCTTTTGATGGCTGCATAATATTCCATTGTATATATATACCACATCTTCTTTATCCATTCATCTGTCGATGGACATCTTGGCTCTTTCCACAGTTTGGCTATTGTGGACATTGCTGCTATAAACATTGGGGTGCACGTACCCTTTCGGATCCCTACTTTTGTATCTTTGGGGTAAATACCCAGTAGTGCAATTGCTGGATCGTATGGTAGCTCTATCTTCAACTTTTTGAGGAACCTCCATACTGTTTTCCAGAGTGGTTGCACCAGCTTGCATTCCCACCAACAGTGTAGGAGGGTTCCCCTTTCTCCGCATCCCTGCCAACATCTGTCATTTCCTGACTTGTTAATTTTAGCCATTGTGACTGGTGTGAGGTGGTATCTCATTGAGGTTTTGATTTGGATTTCCCTGATGCCGAGCGATGTTGAACACTTTTTCATGTGTCTGTTGGCCATTTGGATGTCTTCTTTGGAAAAATGTCTGTTCATGTCTTCTGCCCATTTCTTGATTGGATTCTTTGTTCTATGGGTGTTGAGTTTGATAAGTTCTTTATAGATTTTGGATACTAGCCCTTTATCTGATATGTCATTTGCAAATTATCTTCTCCCATTCTGTCGGTTGTCTTTTGGTTTTGTTGACTGTTTCCTTTGCTTTGCAAAAGCTTTTTATCTTGATGAAGTCCCAGTAGTTCATTTTTGCCCTTGCTTCCCTTGCCTTTGGCGATGTTTCTAGGAAGAAGTTGCTGCGGCTGAGGTCGAAGAGGTTGCTGCCTGTGTTCTCCTTTATGATTTTGATGGACTCCTGTCTCACATTTAGGTCTTTCAACCATTTGGAGTCTATTTTTGTGTGTGGTGTAAGGAAATGGTGCAGTTTCATTCTTCTGCATGTGGCTGTCCAATTTTCCCAACACCATTTGTTGAAGAGACTGTCTTTTTTCCATTGGACATTCTTTCCTGCTTTGTCAAAGATTAGTTGACCATATAGTTGAGGGTCCATTTCTGGGCTCTCTATTCTGTTCCATTGATCTATGTGTCTGTTTTTGTGCCAGTACCATACTGTCTTGATGATGACAGCTTTGTAGTAGAGCTGGAAGTCCGGAATTGTGATGCCGCCAGCTTTGCTTTTCTTTTTCAACATTCCTCTGGCTATGCGGGGTCTTTTCTGGTTCCATACAAATTTTAGGATTATTTGTTCCATTTCTTTGAAAAAAGTGGATGGTATTTTGATGGGGATTGCATTGAATGTGTAGATTGCTCTAGGTAGCATTGACATCTTCACAATATTTGTTCTTCCAATCCATGAGCATGGAATGTTTTTCCATTTCTTTGTGTCTTCCTCAATTTCTTTCATGAGTATTTTATAGTTTTCTGAGTACAGATCCTTTGCCTCTTTGGTTAGATTTATTCCTAGGTATCTTATGGTTTTGGGTGCAATTGTAAATGGGATCGACTCCTTAATTTCTCTTTCTTCTGTCTTGTTGTTGGTGTATAGGAATGCCACTGACTTCTGTGCATTGATTTTATATCCTGCCACTTTACTGAATTCCTGTATGAGTTCTAACAGTTTTGGGGTGGAGTCTTTGGGGTTTTCCACATAAAGTATCATATCATCTGCAAAGAGTGAGAGTTTCACTTCTTCTTTGCCGATTTGGACGCCTTTTATTTCTTTTTGTTGTCTGATTGCTGTGGCTAGGACTTCTAATACTATGTTGAATAGCAGTGGTGATAGCGGACATCCCTGCCGTGTTCCTGACCTTAGGGGGAAAGCTCTCAGTTTTTCCCCATTGAGAATGATATTCACTGTAGGTTTTTCATAGATGGCTTTTATGATATTGAGGTATGTACCCTCTGTGCCTATACTCTGAAGAGTTTTGATCAAGAAAGGATGCTGTACTTTGTCAAATGCTTTTTCTGCATCTATTGAGAGGATCATATGGTTCTTGTTCTTTCTTTTGTTAATGTATTGTATCACGTTGATTGATTTGCAGATGTTGAACCAACCTTCCAGCCCAGGGATAAATCCCACTTGGTCGTGGTGAATAATCCTTTTAATGTACTGTTGTAACCTATTGGCTAGTATTTTGGTGAGAATTTTTGCATCCATGTTCATCAGGGATATTGGTCTGTAATTCTCCTTTTTGATGGGGTCTTTGTCTGGTTTGGGGATCAAGGTAATGGTGGCCTCATAGACCGAGTTTGGAGGTTTTCCTTCCATTTCTATTTTTTGGAACAGTTTCAGAAGAATAGGTATTAATTCTTCTTTAAATGTTTGGTAGAATTCCCCTGGGAAGCCATCTGGCCCTGGGCTTTTGTTTTTTGGGAGATTTTTGATGACTGCTTCAATTTCCTTAGTGGTTATAGGTCTGTTCAGGTTTTCTATTTCTTCCTGGTTCAGTTTTGGTAGTTGATACATCTCTAGGAATGCATCCATTTCTTCCAGGTTATCTAATTTGCTGGCATAGAGTTGCTCATAATATGTTCTTATAATTGTTTGTATTTCTTTGGTGTTGGTTGTGATCCCTCCTCTTTCATTCACGATTTTGTTGATTTGGGTCATTTCTCTTTTCTTTTTGATAAGTCTGGCCAGGGGTTTATCAATCTTGTTAATTCTTTCAAAGAACCAGCTCCTAGTTTTGTTGATCTGTTCTACTGTTCTTTTAGTTTCTATTTCATTGATTTCTGCTCTGATCTTTATTATTTCTCTTCTCCTGCTGGGTTTAGGCTTTATTTGCTGTTCTTTCTCCAGCTCCTTTAGGTGTAGGGTTAGGTTGTGTGCTAGAGACCTTTCTTGTTTCTTGAGAAAGGCTTGTATTGCTATATACTTTCCTCTTAGGACTGCCTTTGCTGCATCCCAAAGATTTTGAATAGTTGTGTTTTCATTTTCATTGGTTTCCATGAATTTTTTAAATTCTTCTTTAATTTCCTGGTTGACCCATTCAGTCTTTAGTAGGATGCTCTTTAGCTTCCATGTATTTGAGTTCTTTCTGACTTTCCTCTTGTGATTGAGTTCTAGTTTCAAAGCATTGTGGTCAGAAAATAGGCAGGGAATGATCCCAATCTTTTGGTACCGGTTGAGACCTGATTTATGACCTAGGATGTGATCGATTCTGGAGAATGTTCCATGGGCACTAGAGAAGAATGTGTATTCTGTTGCTTTGGGATGGAATGTTCTGAATATGTCTGTGAAGTCCATTTGGTCCAGTGTGTCATTTAAAGTCTTTATTTCCTTGTTGATCTTTTGCTTAGACGATCTGTCCATTTCAGTGAGGGGGGTGTTAAAGTCCCCCACTATTATTGTATTTTTGTCAATGTGTTTCTTTGCTTTTGTTATTAATTGCCTTATATAATTGGCTGCTCCCATGTTAGGGGCATAGATATTTACAACTGTTAGATCTTCTTGTTGGACAGACCCTTTAAGTAGGATATAGTATCCTTCCTCATCTCTTATTACAGTCTTTAGTTTAAAATCTAATTTGTCTGATATAAGGATTGCCACCCCAGCTTTCTTTTGGTGTCCATTAGCATGGTAAATGGTTTTCCACCCCCTCACTTTCAATCTGGGGGTGTCTTTGGGTCTAAAATGAGTCTCTTGCAGACAGCATATCGATGGGTCTTGTTTTTTAATCCAATCTGATAGCCTGTGTCTTTTGATTGGGGCATTTAGCCCATTTACATTCAGGGTAACTATTGAAAGATAGGAATTTAGTACCATTGTATTGCCTGTAAGGTGACTGTTACTGTATATTGTCTGTGTTCCTTTCTGGTCTATGTTGCTTTTAGGCTCTCTCTTTGCTTAGAGGATCCCTTTCAATATTTCTTGTAGGGCTGGTTTTGTGTTTGCAAATTCCTTTAGTTTTTGTTTGTCCTGGAAGCTTTTTATCTCTCCTTCTATTTTCAATGACAGCCTAGCTGGATATAGTATTCTTGGTTGCATATTTTTCTCATTTAGTGCTCTGAATATATCCTGCCAGTCCTTTCTGGCCTTCCAGGTCTCTGTGGATAGGTCTGTTGCCAATCTAATGTTTCTACCCTTGTAGGTTACAGATCTCTTGTCCCGAGCTGCTTTCAGGATTTTCTCTTTGTCTCTGAGACTCGTAAGTTTTACTATTAGATGTCGGGGTGTTGACCTAGTTTTGTTGATTTTGAGAGGGGTTCTCTGTGCTTCCTGGATTTTGATGCCTGTTTCCTTCCCCAAATTAGGGAAGTTCTCTGCTATAATTTGCTCCATTATACCTTCTGCCCCTCTCTCTCTTTCTTCATCTTCTGGGATCCCAATTATTCTAATGTTGTTTCATCTTATGGTATCACTTATCTCTCGAATTCTGCCCTCGTGATCCAGTAGTTGTTTATCTCTCTTTTTCTCAGCTTCTTTATTTTCCATCATTTGGTCTTCTATCTCACTGATTCTTTCTTCTGCCTCATTTATCCTAGCAGTTAGCGCCCCCATATTTGATTGCACCTCATTAATAGCCTTTTTGATTTCTACTTGGTTAGATTTTAGTTCTTTTACTTCTCCAGAAAGGGTTTTTCTAATAACTTCCATGCTTTTTTCAAGCCCAGCTAGTATCTTTAAAGTGATGATTCTGAACTCTAGATCTGACATCGTACTAATGTCCGTATTGAGTAGGTCCCTGGCAGTCGGTACTACCTCTTGTTCTTTTTGTTGAGGTGATTTTTTCCGTCTTGTCATTTTCTCCAGAGGAGAAGAGATGAATGAGAGAACAAAATGCTAACAGGGTAACAACGTCCCCAGAAAATATACTCTAAACAAATCAGAAAATACCTGAAGCAGTGGGAAAAGAAAGGGAAAGAGAGAAAAAAGAAAAAGAGAAAAAAAGAAAAAGATAAAGATAAAAACAAAGAAAAACAGAACAAAACAAAAAAAAAAAGAGAATATGATCAAATATGATCAGGCTGGTATATAGATCAGTGCCACACACTAGATTTTGGGTGTATTTTGGTCTGTTAGAAGAACATGCCTCCCAAAATTTTAAAGAAAGAAAAACTTATATATGTACAAAAATAAGGGTTGATATGATGAAGGGATGGAATATGACTGTAAAGATGGAAATTATAAAAAATTTTATAAAAGGAATTGATAAGAAGTTGTTTGAAAAAAGAAAGAAGAGGATTTAAAAAAAAAAGAAAAAAAAGGGAGAGAATGTGATCAGGCAGGGGAGTAGAAAAAAACCATACACTAGAGATTTAGGGTATATTTTGATCTGTGAGAAGAAACTATCTCAAAATTTTAAAGAGAGAACAACTTATATATATATGCCCAAAATACGGGTAACTACTATGAAGGGATAGAATATGACTCTAAAAATGAAAAATAAAAATGTTTTTTAAAAAAGAGATTGATAAGATGTTGGTTGAGAAAGGGAAAAAGAAAAATTAAAAAAAAAAAAGACAGTTAAAAAAAAAAAGTAACTTTGAAAGACTACAGAATCATGGTAAAAAAGCCATGGATTCTATGCGCAGTATTCCCCTAGCGCTGGAGTTCTGCCGTTCTCATTGATCGGTAAACTTGGTCTTGTCTGGCTGTTCTCGCTGATCTTCTGGGGGAGGGGCCTGTTGCCGTGGTTCCCAAATGTCTTTGCCGGAGGCGGAATTGCCCCGCCCTTGCCCAGTCCGGGCTAAGTAATCTGCTCGGGTTTGCTCTCGGGAGCTTTTGTCCCCTGAAAGCTTTCCGTACAGCTTTGGAGGCGGAGAGTGAAAATGGCGGCCTCCCAATCTCCGCCTCTGAGGAGCCGAGAACTCGGGGCCCCGCTCCTCAGTGAGCCCCCAGAGAAAAGCCGTCAGTCACTCCCCTCTCCCCAGTTTCCGGCTGCACTCCGTGCTCACCCGGCCTGTGACCGAGCGTTTCTATCTCTGGCACCCGACCCCGCGCAGAGTCTCCAAACCCAGCAGACCCCTGCGGTGTGCTCCCGCGCCTCTCCTCCCGGGGGGAGAAGGTGAGTGTCCCCGGATCTGCCGCTTGTTGGGTCCCTGCTGGAGGAGCAGTGGCCTGACTGTGCCGGGGATCACGGTTTATGGCAACCCCGAGCTGAGAGCCCGCGCCTGGGCTCCGTCTCTGCAGCCGGCTTCCCCGCTCCGATACCTGGGAGCTCTGCCGCACTCAGGCACCCCTGGTCTTCCTGTGACCCTGAGGGTCCTGAGACCACACTGTCCCACGAGGGTTCCACCCCCCGCTTAGCCACTGGAGCGACGTCCCTCAGCAGAGCTGACTTCTAGAAGTTCCGATTTTGTGCTCCATGGCTCTGTCACTTGCCAGAAGCGGCCGACAGAGTCCCCCTCCCCCGCCGTCTATCCTCCCGAATATCACCTCGGATTCACTTCTCCGCACGTCCTACCTTCCAAAAAGTGGTCGCTTTTCTGTTCAGAGAGTTGTTGCTATTCTTTTCTTCGATCTCCTGTTGAGTTTGTAGGTGTTCAGAATGGTTTGATCCCTATCCAGCTGAATTCCTGAGACCAGACGAAATCCAAGTCTCCTACTCCTCCGCCATCTTGCTCCGCCCCTATAAATTCTTTATATATTTTTATATTAACCCCTATCAGATGTATCATTTGCAGATATCTTCTCCCGTTCTGTAGGTTGCCTTTTCATTTTGTTGATAGTTTCCTTTTTGTGCAAGAGCTTTTTATTTTGGTGTAGTCCCAGTAGTTTATTTTTGCTTTTGTTTCCCTTGCCTGAGGAGACATATCTAGAAGAATGTTGCTGAGGCTGATGTCAAAGAAATTACTGCCTGTGTTTTCTTCTAGGAGTTTAATGGTTTCATGTCTCACATTTAGGTCTTTAATCTATTTTGAGTTTATTTAAATACTCTGCTCTCTTTGACTTGAACTGTTTTATGAAAGTTATTGACAAAGTGCATTCATGTGCCTGTTAATAACTATGCCATGACAGACCTGGTGGAACCACAGGCTTTTATCAAGGCTAATGCCCTGAGTACAAACACAGTTCCTGGAATGAAGACATCATATTCTAAGACAGCCCCAAATGCTCAAGCCAAACATTTAAAGGGCTAGCACCTAACACACATTTTGGTAATTTTAGTAATAACTAGTAACTGCATAATAACCTCTGTTCCTTCCCTTCTAGCTGTGTGGTCCCCCATGGAAGGATAGAACGCATGCATTTCTCCTAAGCTACTCAGCTTTTGTATCTTCTTCCCTTTTCAGCACAGTGTAAAGTTTGTTGGCCAACTCGTGGCATCTACATCAGGCTGATTTCTTAGTCTTCCTTGGACAAACTTTACTGAGTATCTAATCTGTGTTAGGCTCCTTCTACAATGCAGGTGTATCACCCAGGAACGTGAAGCAGTATGGGATGCACTTTCCTTGGACCCTCAGGCACCCTGGGCTTCAGCTTGCTGAAGACTGAGCGATAGCAGCTCTCAAAGAACCCTGGCCGTGCACCTTTTGTATCCTGGGACAAGCACGTGCTTTCCCCTTGTTCCCTGGCATCTGTACCACTCTCAGAGAGGGCTGCTGTGGGTCAGTTTGCTGCCTTGTAGCACATAGGGCTCCCTTTGAGCAGAGGTCATGTTCAGTGACATAAGAATTGGCAATTCTTGGGTCTAATCTCCTTCAGTGCAAAATCACCCCCTGCTCATCTGTGGAGACCACAGTGGAGAGCCTGATTTTACCTGTAGAGGACCTACAGAGCATGGCCACTTCTGTGGGAAAGACCAGCAGGGGTCTCCTCTTCCTTTTCAGATAGCCATGTATATGGCAGGCATTTGAGGTTGCCTCATAGTATCAGATCTGATCTTTAAAGTTCCTACTTGTTCTACTTCCTTTATATACATTCCCACCCTGAGAAACACACCTTCCAGACAGATTCTCTGAGTAATAAGTGACCAGGCCCATTTCTGCCCTGGAGAGAGGTTCCCCTAGATGACTAGCATTGTCTTTAACATGTGCTTTCTCCTGAGAGCCAATCCTAGGAATTTTCCCCAGAGCCTGCTAGAATTCTCCAAGAAAGAGGCAGATTTGATCAAGAAGGGCTTTCTTCCCATTGGCAAAGTAAGCCCAGAATTATGTCCGAGTCCTTAGCCTAGACCCTGCAGACCAGAAGCCCACTGCCTGTCATCACAGAGGATAGCCTTCCTGACACATGGGCCAGAGCGGGAGTCCTACCCTCAGTTCTCCTAGCATCCCATGTCCCTCCCTGTCCCCCTGCAGGAGCACTACTCAAAGCATCAGTTTCTTTTCTTTTTTTTTTTTTTTTTAATTTTTATTTTTATTTATTTATTTATTTTTAATTTTTTTATTGTTATGTTAATCCCCATACATTACATCATTAGTTTTAGATATAGTGTTCCATGATTCATTGTTTGTGCATAACACCCAGTGCTCCATGCAGAACGTGCCGTCCTCAATACCCATCACCACAAAGCATCAGTTTCTGCCTGGAATTCTAGACACTGTTTCCTTCCAGAAAACAAGGGCCCTCATTAGGATGGCCTACAAAGAGTTGGGAGGGTCAGTTAAGTCTTCCAAACCACCCTACCACAGTGGACAGCATTCAAGGCCCTTGTTCTTTACACATATATTTTTTAAATTTTATTATGTTATGTTAGTCACCATACTTTTACACATATTTATACAGAAGAAAGGAAGCTTCCAAAATGAATCTTCATAAAATGCAAGATAGGAAAATTTCATGGTAGATTTTTTTAAAAACTCTGTTATGAAAAATGGAATTAGAAATTATGAAAGCATGTTAATTTTGTCTTATGTTTAACAAAAATGATATTATAATTGCACCTATGTGCTATTCATCCTAAATCGAGTGTTGAATATTTCCCCCCAACACTATTGTTAAGCAGCAGGGGGGGACATTTGAGTGGGAACTCACTTTCTAAATGATCTTCAATTAATGATGTGACAACTTTTCCTTTTTTACACAACCTCACAGTTGGGGGCATTGATAAAGATTCTCTTTAAGAGGACTACCCATCCATATGAATTCTTTTGCTGAGTGCCGAGATAGCTGGAAAAAGGCTGACAAGAACAGACTAGATGTCCCCCTACATCAGAATTTCTGCAGTGACCACAGAGAATTTCCACATTGGTATGGTCCTTGGTGATGGCAGCCATTGGGGAGCTCCCATGTCCTGTCCTGCCCTGGCTTCCTAAGGGTAGCCTGTCTTTAGGGCTCTTTAAATTTCCCCCCACTTCTCAGATTCTTTTTTTTCCCCCAAATGTTTTCACCTATTTATTTATTTATTTAAATTCAATTAATTAACATATAGTGTATTAGTTTCAGAGGAAGCATTCAGTGATTCATCAATTGCATGTAACAACTTCTCAGATTCTTCCTCACCACTATCCCCTAACAAAAGGAGGTGTCTCTTTCCCTGGATCCACCTCTTGCCAGCTCTCACCAAGTTGTCCTCATTCTTACAGGAGCACTCCCAATGTCCCTGTTGCTCATTTCCATACAAAACAGCTTCAGGGAGGAGTCTTGCAGGGGGTAGGTTTTCAGGGGAGAGGTTCCCTGCCTTTCCACCCTCACCCCCACCCCCCCACCCCCCAGTGTGAGTGCAGGCTCACCTGGTCCTTTACTCGTGGGACTGTTGGATCAGACATCTGCCTATCATCTCTCAAGGGTGACAGTATGATTCTGAGAAAATCTGTATGTAATCCTTGTGGCACAAGGAAACTTCCCTGCTTGGATCGCTGGTCGGTGGCTCCCCCTTCAGATGGTGTCTTTGAAGTCCACAGGCATTTGCAACGTTTGGTTCCTTACCCCTCAGCCTTGGATATGAACCCAAGGAAGGGTACAGGAGCCAGGGTACCCTCTAAGGCTGCTCCCTTTGTTACCCCAAGGGGAAATGGATTCATCATTCTATTTGGGATTAATGAAATGATTTTAGTCTCCTCGATCTTCTAATTTTCTCAAGACTACAGAGACATTGGTAGCTGAGAAAATGGAGACTAAAAAAGTTAAGGGAATTTCCTGAGGCAACACAGCCAGACAGTGGCAATACAGGACCTCCAGCTGAGCCGAGTACATTGTTCTTAACCACATCACTGTGCCGGAGCAGTGAAGAGTTAATAAGGGACCCGGTCACGAAAGAGCGGCCTGTGGTATTTCAGACAGTCCGTGTCCCTCTCCAGTTAGCAGAAAATACAGAAATGAACTTTTCAGACAGGATCGTCTTCTGAAATTTTAATATCGACTCTCCTAGTAATTATGCAAATGCAGGTAGAACCACCATATCAACAAGTCTGGGAGCTGACACTAGCCATTTCAAACATTCAGTCATAACTTGCATGGGGAAATTGGAGCAGTTTGGCACAAAATTTGCTTGCTCTTTAAAGTATTAAACCTCAGTACTTAATATTGTATGATGTGCAACTACTTAGAAATCCTATAGTTGCCCAAGCTATAGGGAAAGCTCTTCAGGGATTTCTGGATCCCGTGGAAGATGGGCAGCCTGCCAGTGGGGCTGAGTCCACCCTTCTCTGCCTCCCTGCAGCCTCTCTTTTCCAGGCGCTTCTCTCTCTTGTCAACCCAATGCTGTCCCTGTAGCTAGGAGTCCCATCTCTTCTTGCAAGGAGCATTCATCTGAATACACTCATTATTGTTCCCTCTTTGGACATACTCCCTTTAGAAGTTGATCCCAGAGAGGGAAGCTCTTCCCCAGAGGGAAAGGAAGAGACCAGCATTTGTTGCAACCCTGCTAGGTGCCAGGCACTGGGAGAGCTCTGTTTCTACCCTCTTGTCCGGGGGACAGCTCTACGAGCTGGGTGTCATGACCCCATATTAAAGGGGGAAAATTGTGCCTCAGAGAGGTTAACTAACTTGCTTAAGCCAGGCAGCTATGAAGTGGTAAAGCTTAGATTTGAATAGAAGAGACAGGGCTCTGTGGTTTGTGGCTAAGGGAGTTAGTTCTGGGCATGTGGATCTTTCACGAGTCTCAGCATGTTGCACAGAGAAATGTGTCCTTTCTCTTCCTTGCTCAAACAGAGCAGGAGAGGGCCACTTGCACAGTTGCACTTTCCCTAGTCTGAGGCTTCTGGCCTCAGGACAGCTGTCCCTGCTTTCCCAGAAGTCCACGTGGTGCTGGGGAGGATCCCATTCCCTGTCAGGGCGCTGGCACTTATGGTGTCTCTTACTGCTCCCTGGGAAAGTCTGGGACTTGTGCTTGGGGGAAACCTTAGCTCAACCTGTGCCCTCAGGAGCCTTGATTGCCTCTAACTGGAGAGGTGCTCATGCCTGACTGGGGGTGGATAATTGGCTCAGGCTTAGGTAGAAGTGGGTGGAGAGTGTCTTCCTGTTGGCTCTGGAGGCCAATGATGGATATGGTGGAGGCATGAGCCTTTTGAGAAAAGACCACTCCTTGGTCTTTTCAAGACTATTGAGTTTAGGAAGTCCCCATGGTGTCTGTGTTCTATTAAAGCCCAGGGCTCTGCACAGCTTGTCAGAAGAGCTTGGAGAATTCTGTGGGCATTAGGGAGCCCCCAGTGTTGGTGGAGAGGGTTCCAGCAGAAGAGTTTCAAGGTGGCAAGGAGACAGGACCAAATGGTCCACCTAGAGCAAAAGTGATTGTGAGGGCTTGGATTTTGTGTGACCTAGTTTGTGGGCCACGTTCCATTCCTGGCTTTGCAATCAACACCCAAGTGACCTAGGGAAGTTGTGCTCCTCTCTGGGGCTTGTTTTCCTCAGCAATAATTAAAAGAAACTTGTTGGGGCCTCTGGGTGGCTCAGTCGGTTAAGCGTCTGCCTTCAGCTCAAGTCATGATCTCAGGGTCCTGGAATTGAGCCCTGCATCGGGCTGCCTGCGCAGCAGGGAGTCTGCTTCTCCTTCTGCCCCTCCCCCTGCTTCTCCTCTCTCTCTCTCAAATAAATAAATAAAATCTTAAAAAAAAAAAAAAGGAACTTGTTAAAGTCTCTCCAGATTTCCTCCAGTTCAACCATTTGATCATGGACATCCCTCTAACCCTGTTGTCATGTTAACCCTCAGCAGCCTTCCCAGAACCATGGTTCTCAATGCGTGTACCAACTTTATACCAGGTTTTGCTAAAATATTTGTTTTAAAGGTCTGGCAATTTCAAGCCACTATCACCACTCATCTTAAAGTCTGCAAATACTGGAATAATTCCACCTTAATATTCAAGGTTTTACCTTGAATCTCTTAATCCTTTTATTGTGAGGAACATGCTACTTAGATGGTTCCATGCTTTCTTGAATTCCAAATGGACCTTAAGATGATCAACATCTTCCTTAAGGAACTTCCCTCTCCCAAACTGTTAATGCAGGGAATTTAAAAGATAGGGGAATGGGCCACATTGCAAGAGAAACCTCAGAGTGTATTTGCATGGTAATATTTTGGCAGTAAGCAAAGAGGGAAATGCAAACATGAAATACCATGGGCACCATGTTATTGAGTTAAGAAATTTATTTCTATACTTCCATGGAGAGGATGGAACTTTAATTCTAAGGTCAGGACTTTTCACTTTTCTGTTCCTTCAAATTTTATTTGTTCCTTATTATTAAAAAAAAGTTTTATTTGTTCTTTATTATTAGAGAAAATAAGGATGCTAATTATAGATGTTCTAAAATAATTCCCTTGGAGGGTAGATATGTTGCCACAAACATTGGGATTGCTATTATCATTATTTCTATTGTAGATATAGAAAAGCCAAGGTTCTTCCAGGTCCATTGACCTCAGTCACTCGGGGAGTAAGGGCTCAGCTTTCTGACTCACAGTCCTGAGTTCACTCTGCTGCCCCTCAACCTCTGGGATGACTCTGAGCTGCCCACTTGGGAGCCCTGCCTTTGGAGGGCTGGGTGATGGCTTCTCCTCCCGCTCCCCTTATGGCCCCCAGACCAGGATGAGACTTGTAGGATCCAAGGAAAGAAAAGCAGGCTAGTTGGACAGAGCCATTGTCTAGTTTCTGATTGTGCTCCAGAAGGATCCTGGGCTCCTCTACCCCTTCTCCTATTGTTCTCAAGGTAGGAGGCTGCATATTCAAGGCTTAGGGTGTATCACTCCATGCTTCCCACCTCATGTGCTTGCATTCTTTGGTCACTATTCTGAGAAGCAACAGTGATTCTGTTGCATAGTCTGAAGTAGTCCTGTGCTCAGGGATGACGTTTCTCCTTATGCTTTATATGTTCCCCCTGTCCCCACAGACAAGGCCCCTGTCCTGTTGTGTGTATCTGTTCTTCTTGCCTTGCCCTGCCCATCTGAGTTTCATTGTTTATCTCCTCTGGCTGGATCCCCCAGTCCGTGGTCAAGAGCTCATAGATGTGGGTTCAAAAAGACCCCATCTTTGTTAGCCAAGTCAGAGGGGTGATCTCTCCAGGAGAAATGTGAGTCACCAGGGCAGGCCCCCTGAGATTTCTTACTTTGAGAAAAACTCTTAAGTCTGTGGTAGAGGAGCAGGGTCCCTGCTTAGGTCCGATCCAGGATGTCTCCCCTTAGCAAAGTGCTCTCATCTCCACACAGGAGACTCCCTCTTCCCTCCAAGAGGGCCTCCTTCTTATCTGGGGCCCAGCTCTCTTTCTTCCCACCCCCACCTCCTGATTCACTGGCACATCAATTTACAATACCTTACTTAGCATCTATATTCTGCATGTTCCCGGGACCTCCAAGAGGAGAAAAATGGCCCAACGCATCAAGCAGTCGAAGTATAGTGGAAAGACGAGGTGCGTGTGTTGGGCCAGCTAGACAGCATCATCATCACCATTTATGGAGAACCCACTCTGCGCAGTAGCCACTGTGCTAAGGGCTTTGCATGCACCATCCCGCCTAATCCTTAGAACATTCCTGAAAGGTAAGCTCACTCTACAGATAGGAAATCAAGGGGTAGAGAGTACGAGGGACTTGCCCAAGGCCACACAGCTCCTAGGCTGCAAAACTGGGCTTTAACCCAAAGTCTGACCCCAAGGCCTATGCTCTGAACCCCCACTCCACCCCTCTCCTGACACAAAAGTGTACGCAAAGCATGGAGGTGGAGATGCCAGGTGTCCCTGGCATAGTTCAGCTCCAAACCCCAGAGAGAGACATGAAAGGGAGTCTTTATTTTATGGAATCCAAGGTCTTCCTTCCAAACAGAATCTGCTTTCATTTCCTGCTTTAGAGGAAGAGAAAGAGCCATCTTGATGGAATTTTCCCTTCTGTTCTGTGAGGGGTGGCAAAGAAAAGAGAAAGCACTCCTTAACGACTTGTCTTCTGAGCGGTTTCAGGAACACCCTTATTTTTGAAGCTTAGTTTGCTTTTGAAATCCCAGAAGTGAGGGTGGAGGGAAGAACAACAAATATTAGAAGTGTGTTTTTAACTACACTCCAAATAATTGCTTTCCCCCTAAATTTTCCTGCACCACATATACATTTTTAAAACCTTCAGTAAGGAGGGAGCTTATCATTCACAGGAGCACGTCATCCTGGGGAAATCCCAGAGAGTGAGTGGTGGGGATGCAGGCAGCCACACACTGTGTATTACACGCGATGCCATACGTTCCCTCATAAGCTCAGCATATGGGAAAGTTATTTATCTCTCTGTCAATTATGGATGAGCCCGAGGCTGTAGTCACTCTCACCTCTGGCTTCTCATGGATGCGTTCAGTCCAGGGGAGGTGTTGGGTTTTAACCACAGGCAGACAAACTTGTGCTAAGACCACATGTCTAACCCAGCAAACGCTGGAGAGTCCGAGAGCACAGTCTGCCCTTTAGAGCTCTAGGCGCATTTTGCTTATGGATGCTATGGAAAGGCATATTTGAACATTTCTCTCTGCTTTGTAAACATGCCTTTGGAGACAGAGCAAGAGAAGAGCACACCATAAACATCCCTTTGTGGCTGCTTTCCATTTAACCAAACTGAAGTATGAGTGCTTATTACCGAAAATGGCTCATAATCTGTTTGTGGTAATTTTCTGGAGAGGCCCTGAGATGCTAAATGCATCCTTCTGATGGCTGCCTGCGTATTCTGCTGGAGCCAGCTCTGCCAGCTGGTGGGAACTGATTGTTAAATATTCTGGAACTTCTAGAGCCAATTTTTAAGCCATTGGTGGCTTGGAATTGGCCAGAGTTGGGGTTTTTGCACCATGGAAATTGGCAAGAACTGCAGATCGAGATTTTTGCCTGTTTTTCTGGAGGGCCTGTTGGCTAGCACACCACTGTGCCCAGTGGACATCAAATGCAGAGCATCCAGCAGCACATCAGACTGCTTTCCTCAAAGGTCTGGGTGACCCTCTGAACCCTGGCACAGACCCCAGCTCTCTTCCTCAGTGCTGCTGGCCCTCAGGTGCCTACAACAGCTGCAGGATGGAGCTGCTTCCAGATCTTTACCTCCAGGGCTTCCCGTGCTGCCCTTACCTGAGTTCCCATCTCTGCATGCCCTCCCAGTGCCTGAGAGATGCTTCTCCCTCTCCTTTGCTCCCTTGGCCCAGCCATATTCCTCTCTGCCCCTTTTCTGGCCCTGTTTCTGCACCTTTCACACTGGTGGGAGATGGAGCTGGGGGGGGGGTGGGTTTCGAGTTTTAGTCACATGATTCCATTAGCCTCAGATTAAAAGTTTTCAAAGGTGCCTGGGAAGCATCTTCTTTACCTTCATAATATGCCTCCAGGTTAAGTTGGGTATGATCATTCCTACAAGTAAACACAATAAGACGGAGCAGTTTGGATGGGGAGATTGTGCAGAATTATGAAACTAATTGATGGTAGAGCAAAAAGCATAGATTGAGCAAAAAGCTTAATTTTAAACAACAAAGTGAATGAAATGAAGGCACATGTGTGCACCCCACATGAATCAGTGGCACGAAATATGGGGAGTTCTTTACAACCACGGGGAAGGTACCAGCTGCATGGCGTAACTGAGGTAGGTCAGGCCGGTGAATCTGGGATGCTCTGGGGATCTGTGGTGGCCTGCAGTAACTTACAGCTGCCTCTGAGCAGACCTGGAGAGTTAGGTCCTTCTAAATCTTCTTGCTGGCCTTAGGGGAAGGCCCAGATTCCTTGCTTCTGCCTCTGAGGCCTCCAAACACCTCCTCCCCTGCAGAGTTCATGTTACTCTCATGTGCCTAGGATTCTGTCCCAGTGGCGCTGCCTCAGTGGGCCATGACCCTCATCACATAGCGTCCTGTCTTTTCTCTGTCTTCCGGTCATGCCCATCTCTAGCCTGTAAGCTCTTGGCGACCAGGTTTGCTTGAGACTAGCCTCTGAAGCTGTATCCTCCAGCTCAAGTTTCTCAATACATTTGTGTTGGGAGAATGCACGGATGGTCTTAGACACAGGGATAAAAACGCCCCCAATCAGATCCATCTGATTCCCCGGCAGAACTTGTGCATTCAAGTGGGTGCTTTCCTTCAAAGGGCCACCACACCTGTTCCAGGCGTGTGGGCCACTGGATTCTAAGGCTCTTGGAGGCAGGATGTAATACTTCTGTCATTTCTGTTCCTGGTGCCTGGCACACAGGAGGTATGTCACTCACATATTTGTTGGATGCACCAAAATAACGAATAACAAATGAATCGGTATTGTTTTCACCCTCCGGGCTACACAACCGCCATTACCCCTCATTAACATGGTTGACATCCTCCAGTGTCTGATGCCAGCTTTTCTAGGCGTCACCACTGCTCACCCTCTCGGTGATAGCAGCTGTGGTCTCCCCTCCCTCCTGCCTGATGTGAGTTCCACCTTGACTTTTCCAGACCCACTCCTGGTCCTAGGTACTATCTGTTTTCCTTCTTTATAACAAGGCCTTTGGTTCGGCCAACGCTTCATCATTACCAGTATGCTCTCTGATGGATTAGATCAGTTGTTCTCTGAAGGGCAGAGGCACCAGCCCGTTTTACCATTGAGGAAACTGAGGCTCTAAAAAGTTGCAAGGCTTATTCCAAATCACAGGCTTGAGCAAGTGAGAGGTGGATCTGGAAACTGCACCTCCTTCCTCGGTTCCTAAACCCATTTATGTTCTCTGTGCAATTCTGTCTTTGCCTTCCCAATTATAGGACACCGTAGTGGGGTGCATGACATTTCCTTAAAACATACATAGCTTTTTTTCTGTCTGTGTTTACACTGTTCAAAGGTATAAAATCATGAAACTCGGGGCAGTGTCATTCTTGCTTGTGGGTGGGGTCACATATTTCCTGGACCCTCACCCCTTCTGCTTGCCAGGGCTGGAAAGAGACCTCATTCTTCATGCCCACTGGCACAGGGGCTGAGCAGGGAAATGTGGACAAAAGGTTGTTTGCAAAGGGCAGGCAGCAAAAAAATCCCTACTTCTGATTAGATTTTTCTTCCCAAACCAGCTTGTCCCCTTCTGATCTCTGCATCTCACTGGGCAGGGCAGCCTGGGCCAGAAGCTTTTGTGTTTGAGATTCTTCTCAAGTGAAAGCACCAGAGCCATATCCTCACTGGTCACCGAGGTGTCATGTCCCAGAAATGGGTTGAAACATTCAGGATGTCTTTCCCAGGGAACAGTCCCCGTTCTATTGTTCTCATTGAACAGCCACTTGTCAGAGGCTCTCATTCTTTAGGAAATCAAGAATAGCTTCAGATGTTTGATCAGAAACCCTCTGGGCAGCAGAGCTTTGCCCAAGTGACTGCAGAGCAGGCTCAGTTGTTCGGCTGAGAAACTCTGGGAGCAGCACACTTCCAGAATTGTTTCCGTGGGAAATGTAAACCTGGTGTCTTTGCATGAGGCAGAAGCCTGCATTCTGCTCTCTGGGCAGGAGTGGCTTCTGGTGCAGTGGCCTGGGTGTCAGGTGCATTGGGCTTCCGGCGGGGGACTTGTGCTTTCTGGCCCCTCTCGGACTAACTGTTCCACAGAAGAAGGAACAGCCGCTGCGGGGAAACCTAGCATTTCCCAGCCACAGTCACACACCCGCCGCTCTGCTTCCCCATTGGCATAGCCCCTGCTCTATTTTTGACTTAACATTTTTCTCCAGTTAAATTTATTGTAACAGGAAACTTTATATGTCGACCATGAGTGGAAAACTAATATCACTTGCTGTAAATCTGTGAAAGTAAATGCGGTGAAATCAGAGCAATTATTAAATTCCAGGCAGACATTATTGCCTTCAGGAGGAGGCTGTGAGTGTGAGGCGGCTCAAAGCCAGAGAGAGGGGGGCCAGGTTGAGAGACATACTGGGCTTCTCCCTACAGGAATCTCAGGGGTTTGATCATGAATCGAAAGAAGCTGGCTTTTCCCCTGTGAGCAGGGAGTTTGTGCCCAGGTAGCTCCTGGCTGTGGCTGAACTGTTCTAGGTACTCCCACACCACCCACTTCATACCCACTGGCAAAGTGCGCTGAGTATTTTTATCAGGTTGTCCAGCTCCGGTGTCCACAATCTACCATCTTGCCCCCTTTGAAACCCAGGTGCTGTTTGCGTTTGGGCAATCTTGTAGCATCGCTTCTGTATTCCTGATGCCTTTTCTTGCTCCAGCTCCAGCTCCGCATGGGCAGGGGAGCAGTTAGTTAGGGTGGCTCTGAGTACACCGTGCTGTTCTGTGCCTGCTTCCTTCTCAGCCCTCGGAGCCCTACTTGGGGCTCCCCAGTCCCTCGGTGAGTGTTCCTCTGCTCACTGCATGATGAAGATGACCCCTGTTCGGTCTGCCTCTTCTGTCCTGCATTGTGCATTACACATGGTGGCCTCTGCAGACTATGATCCCTTCAAAGGCGGGGATGTGCCTTACACAGCCCAGTGCCCCCCAGTGCACCAGGGCGCCGTCCAGCACAGGGCCAAGGGCACAGGCTCTAAAATCAGAACCTGGGGTTGTGCATGCTTACTGCACGTCCGGACCTCCAGAAGCCTGCTTTCCCCACCTGTGAGGCCGAGCTAGTAGTACTGCCACCTGGGTGATGGCAAGGATGTCATGCAGCAGAGCAGGCAGATCCCTTGACCCAGAGGCTGCCCGTGACCGCCCCCCAGGACTGCTAGTTCCCCTGGAAGGGAGCTGAGTAAAGAGGCAGGTCTCTGGTCAGGGTAGGGAGGGGCAGGAGAGATCAGGTTTCTGTAAAAAACACTTATCACTGATTCTTTCAGTGGAAATTTTATAACCCACTGTGTGGGTCCAGTGCTTTTAGCTTCTCAAAGAACTTTCATGGCCATAAATTTATAGAATTAGCAGAGCAACTCTGGGACAGGAAGGAAAGGTGTAGTTGTGCCCATTTATAAATAGGAAAATCAGGGACGTGAAGTGACTTGCCTAAAGTCATGGAGAGCTCAGAGCACTCAGGCCTGGGACTCAGGTCTCCTAACTGGGTTCCATATACCTTGCATTTGGTCTCTTTGCCTCTAGGGAACCTCATTATTGGGATGCCTTGCTGCTAATTGCCTCCCTCTTAGGCCAGATCATGGATTGAATTGTGTCCCTTCAAATTCATATGTTGAAGTTCTAAACCTCAGCTCCGGAGAATTTGACTGTATTTAGAAATAGGGTCTTTAAATTGTAAATAAGGTAAAATGAGCTCATATGGGTGAGCCCTAATCCAGTATGACTTGCGTCCTTATCAGAAGAGGAGATTAGGACAAAGACAGAAGGACAACCAAGTGAGGACACAGCAAAAAGGCGGCCATCTGCAAGCCAAGAAGACAAGCCTCAGAAGAAACCAGATCTGCCAACACCTTGATCCTGCACTTACTTCTAGCCTCCAGAACTGTGAAAAAATAAATTTCTGTTTAAGCCACCTAGTCTGTGGCATTTTGTTATGGCAACCTGAGCTGACTAATATATTAAGAGACAAAAAAAAAAAAAGAAAAGAAAAAAAGAAAAAGGCTATGTGGACCAGGAGCATGAGGGGAACACTTCCCAATCCCAGAGCAGAGCAATGATTCATCATTTGGCCTCATCACTGCTAGGACTCCCTGACGTATGTCAAAGCTGAACGCACTGGAGGACCTGGGTGATGCTGAGGCTGGGGAGGGAAACCTCGAGTTTTCTCTCATCACCAACAGTGGTTATGGATGTGATTCTGTGTGGTGCAGCCTGGGCCCTCTCTTGGAAGTTGGGGTCAGTTGGTGAGCCTCAGAATGAGTTCTGCCAGGAAGTTTGCACTGGGAGCACATGGTTCCATGTCAGATACACTTGGGTTTGAAGTAAGACACTGGGCGAGTTACTTACCCACCCCAAGCCTCAGTTTTCTCATCGTTAGAATATGGACAGTGTGTTCTCTCCAAAGGCAGGAATATATGTGTCATGTCTGGACTAGACAAGAGGCTCTGTAAGTGGTGGTTGCAGTGGTTATCACCACTTCATTGGTGAACAGTTCCTCTGGTGTTGTCCTTGCACTCCCAGGACACAGGGAGAGCAGGAGTGGTGGGGCTGAAGGTGGAGAAGCAGCCCCAGAGGTCAAAACCTAGCAGAGCAGACAGGTGGGAGCCAAGGAGGGCACAAGGGACAGGGAGAGAGAGGACCTAGCTCCACATCATTATGGGGCCTGGAAGGGATGAAATGTTCGCTCAGGAAGTGGAGGTGAGGGTGTCACACTCACATTTCTTCCCTTGCCCACTGCCTGCTTCTCTGAACTGCTTTCTCCTGGTTTAGGAGCAGAAAGGACACAATAGGACTCCATGGCCCTGACTCGGCAGAATCCCGGAGTCACATCAACCCAAGGTCAATCAGAAATTGGTATTGAGCACCTTTGTGTGTGCTCAGCCTAGCACTAGACACTGAGGAGTGGAAGGAATGAGAGGCCTTAGTCCCTCCTGTGACCCCGGTGTGGCTGGTGAGATGTCCAGACAAGACACAACTAAGCAAAGTGATGGGCATAAGCCAGCCTGCACATGGTAAATGTTTAGTTCGTGTAAGCTGTGAGTTAGAAGACAGTTAACTGTGGGCATGCGTGGGCAGCAGGGCATCCTATGTCTCAGAGGGAGTGCGACTTTCAAGTCCTCGGCTGCCACATGGGTGGTTGGTGGACGCTCCTTGAGCCTCCATTTCCTCTCACATGAAATGGGTACCCTTCAGGGCTTCCTCCCTGGGCTTTGAAGCATTCCCAGTGGAGAGCTATTCACCTTCGGGGTTGGAGGACCTCTGTGTGGAGGACCGTCCCGTGCACTGCAGGTCACTGGGTATCCCTGTGCCCTGGCCACTGACCTGGCAGCCAAGTATACATATGTTGCCAATGTCCCTGAAGTGTTGCAGAATTACCCACCAGTTGAAAATCAAAATAAAGCACTGTATCAGTCTGGGCCCCCCTGGTAAACAGATAACACACTCAACTGAGGTAGTTTGAGGAGAGTTTAATAAAAGGATGATTTTCAAATGTGTGGGCAGAGCTAGGGAAGCCACAAGAAATAGTACAGTACCCAAGGGCTAGTAATAGCAAGGAATTCCCCCGCGGCTAGAAGTGACACGGGGTGGTGGAGAGGTTGCCAGGCAGAGGGCTCTGGAGGGAAATCATGACGTTCAGTGGATGGATACAGCCAACCCAGAGTGCCCCGCAGGGAGAGAGCCAGGGCAGTAAGATTCCAGCTTCCCTTGGATTTCCTGATGGCCGAACCCAGCCAGAAGTCAGAGGCAAGGGAGCCTGCTGATACAGGCCAGACAGGCTGGCCTCCTGCGGCCCAGAGTGGGAGGAGAAGGGCAGAGGGGCCAGGTGATGGTCAGCACAAACACTCATCACAGTGTCTGACACATAGTGTGGACTCAGCAAATATGAAGTCCTCCCCTCTGGGCAGAAAACCTTGCAGGGTTTCCAAGCAAAGGGAGGCCACAAGAGCAGGCGTGGCTGGGGTGGGCCTCAAATCACAGAGCAAAGTCATGAGGTGCTGGGACCACCCCTCCAAATCCCAAATCCTCAGTGCCCTTCTCAGCTCTGCCTGAATGCAAATAGAAGGCTTATAAGGGGGGACGTGCTGTAGTTGCGGAGAGGGCGCATGGCTCACCTTGGACGCTGCTCAGTGAGTAACAGCACAGGCTGGTCACAGGGGCTGTCTCCTGCAGGGGAGTGCCCAGCTCTGCAGATCGCCCTGGAAGAGCAGGGCCTGGGCACTCGGGCCAGGCTCACGAGGGTGGGCAAGCTTGGGAAAGCTGCGGCTTGCTCTGACCTTCCTGAGGAAACCAGTTCTCACCATGTCTGAACTGGTAGGAAAATACTGAAGCCTGCTGTTTGGAGTTGACACCAGTAATAGCTTGAGGAAGCTTGGGAAAGCTACTGTAGTGGGGCCGGGGGGGGGGGGGGGGGGAGCGGGTTGTAATTATGTTTCTGTTCCAGTCGGGAGCACAGTGATGCTGAGCATGACGCATCCCCCCCTCTCCCCCCCCCCCCCCCCGGTTCTCTGTCCCGCGGTTCTGCCACTGGACATTTCTCATGCTGCCCTCAGAAGATCCCAGAGGTTTGACCACAGTTCCGACTTCCATGGGTGCCCACCAGCTTCCAGTGCATGCTTTGCAGCCAGAGGATGCCTCTCCCCGCTGCATGAGCTTGTCAATGCATCTTTAACAATATGAATCTATTAGCTGTGCAGGGTTGGCATTTATGAGGAGGCAAGCCTGGACGGCACCTCTTAACTTCAAAGCCAGCAAAATGCAGTGGATGGATGTGAGAAGAGCATTCGGTATACAACAGAAGCTAAATGGCAAGGAGTGGCAGTAACTGCTAATGGAATCACGTTAGCTGAATCATGGACTCCTGATTCACAATATAACTATTTTATTAGATAATAAAGAATGTCTTTACTCCCAAGAAATGGATTCTTCGGAAATTCCCATGGAGAAACCTCTTGAGCACTCTGCTGTGTACCACATTAGCTCCCCTAATGGGCTGGAAACGTGGATGTAATGGCGCAGGGAGAGGGTGTGCCACTCAGGGTCACGTGGAAACAGCGTCTGAGGCGTGGCAAAGCAGTGGGCATGCGCACTCCCCAGAGGGCCCCTGAGGGACGGGCGTGCCTGGCGGTCCCCTTGGTCTCATAGAGTAGGCGTCTGCAAACTTTTTCTGTAAAGAGTCAGATAGTTCAGGCTTTGCAGGCCATACAGTCTGTCACATATTCTTGTTGATTCTTTTTCCTGCGGCTGGAGCTCTTCCTCATCCTCCTCCGCTTCCTCCTCTTCCTCCTCTTCCTCTTCTTTTTCCTTTTCTTCTTTTGTAACCCTTTAAAAAATACAAAATCCATTCTTAGCTTCTGGGCTGTACAAAACCAGGCCACTGGCTGGGTGTGGCCCTTGGGCGGTTTGCCCCCCCCTTTTGTCGTGGGCGATGGAGAGCTGGTCATTTCACGAGCCTCTCAGAGGGGGCACACAGCACTGAAGGGGCCCCACTTGGAAGTGAGTCACTCAGGCAGCACGTCTCCACTGAGCACCTGATGCACGCCAGGCACTTGTTCTAGGACATGTGGGATAGGTCAGTGAGCAAAGGAAACAGGGTGGCTGTTCTTGTGAATCTCACATTCTAGTGGGAAGGGACAAGCAGTTAAAAAACATAGTAAAAAAAAAAACAAAAAAAAACCTAGTAAATAAGCAGGTAGGAGGGTGATAAGTGCCAAGAAGGACGTAAATAGAACAGCAGGAACTGCTGGAGAAGGGTGGATGGGGAAAGGAGGAGTCTGGTCTACCTTGTTTCAAAGCCTAGCTTGACTAATTTTGGCCATGTGACCTTGGATGATTTGATTAAGCTCTCCGGGTCTCAGTTGTCTTTACTATAAAATGAGGATAATCTTCAAGGGCAGTTTTGGAAGTAGATGAATGTGTGAAGTAAAGGGCCACAAGAGGAGACTTTAACAAATAGTAGCAGGGACCACCCGCAGCATGCTATATGTAGTTTTGGCAGTCAGAGTGGTAGAGGTATTAGTAGTACCTACACACCCAAGTTAAGCTCCCAGATCACCCCCCATTCGTGTCAAGGCTGCTACACTATCACATATGGTTGGAGGGCTCAGGAAGTCATCAAATTCAATGTCCCCATTTCACCAGCAAAGAAACTGAACCCCTAGAGAGGTGGGCTTGCTTACGGTTGCACAGTGAGCCTTAGAGCTCCTCCTGCTCCTGGCACTGGCCCATCAGACCACTTTACTCCTATGCTAATAACTTCTCTTCCACTTTGCCCCCCCACCAAGCAGGGCCCCCAAGAGGCATAGCCCTCACCCAAGTACTAGTCCTGGCCCTGACATGTGCCCACAATAGAACTTTGGCCAAGTTACTTGGTTTCTCTGTGCTTCAGTTTCTTTTTTTTTTTTAAGATTTTATTTATTTGCAAGAGAGAGAATGAGAGACAGAGAGCATGAGAGGGAGGAGGGTCAGAGGGAGAAGCAGACTCCCTGCTGAGCAGGGAGCCCGATGTGGGACTCGATCCTGGGACTCCAGGATCATGACCTGAGCCGAAGGCAGTCGCTTAACCAACTGAGCCACCCAGGTGCCCCTGTGCTTCAGTTTCTTTACCTATAAAATGGGGATAATAATCAATCTAATCTCATGTGATTAGGGTGAGGTTGAAATATGTTAATATTTGTAACACACTGAAAGCAATTCTTAGAGCATGGTAAGTTAAACAAAATAAGTGCTATAGAGAAAATAAATAAATGAGGAAGAGAGTCAGCACAAGTGGGTTTTTGTTTCAGCTAAGGTGGTCAGGGAAGGCCTGTCTAAGGACATAGCATTGGGGCTAAAATCTGAATGCTGAATGCTGAGATACCAACTCTGAAAAGATAGGGGACTAGCATCCCAGGCAGGGCAATAGCACCTTGCAAAGATCCCGGATGGAAACTCATTTGGTGTATTAAAAAACAGAAGCCTAAGTGGCTGCTAAGCATTTGGGGATGGGTGGGCAATGAGCTGGAGAAGAAAGCCAGGGCTGTCAGGGAGGGCATCCTAATAGCTGATTTTTGCTTAGTGTCACCATACAAAGGCACAGGGTTGTTAGCAGACTGCTGTGGAGGGGCAGAGCTCTAGTGGGTAGTGGTGAAGGCAGAGAAAGCAGATGTTCTCCACTGCGGTAGCCCAGGCAAGGGATGGTAGTGACTTGCACGAGGGTGAAAGCAGTAGGAGGTGGAGGTGGTGAGACATGGATGGATTTGTGGAAAATTTTGAAGGTCGAGCCACAGGCTAACAAATGAGATGTGCAGGCAGTGTGAAGAGAGGAGTTAAGGATGACTCTCCAGTGTTTGGTCTGATCAGCCAAGTGCGTAGTGGTGCCAATAACCAGGATGAGGCTGACTGGGCAAGGAGCAGGTTTGGGGAGGCATCGGGGGTCTAGTTCTGAGTGCTGAGGTGCCCCTGAGACACCCAAGCAGAGATGTGGGAAGAGGTGCAGTTTAAAGAATTTTTTTTTTTTTAAGATTTTATTTATTTATTTGACAGAGAGACACAGAGAGAGAGGGAACACAAGCAGCGGGAGTGGGAGAGGGAGAAGCAGGCTTCCCACCAAGCAGGGAGCCTGATGCAGGGCTTGATCCCAGGACCCTGGGACCATGACCTGAGCCGAAGGCAGACGCTTAACGACTGAGCCACCCAGGTGCCCTGAGGTGGCAGTTTAATATTCAAGTCTGGGGATGAAATGGTGGCATCATCAGCATATAGGAGGCATTTGAAGTTCAGTGCAGGATGAGAACATGCAGGAAGTGAGTGCATATAGAGAAAAGGGCCAAAGACAGAACCTTTGGCCAACGCAGAGTCTAGGAGAGGGTAATCAGCCAAGGAGATAGGGGCCATGGACTAGGAGGAAGCCCAAGGCAATGTGGAGACATAGAAGCATAGAGAGACAGTGTTTTAAGAAAGCCAGTGTGATCCTATCAGAGGTGAGGCCTGAGAACTGACTCTTGGGTTGAGCAGGACTAAGGTGATTGATGACCGTGGTGGGAACACTCTCAATGGAGCAGTGGAGAGAGAGCCCAGTTGGAGTGGGTTGAGGAAGGATAGGGAGGGAGGACATGAGAACTATGGGTGTTGTCAACTCTTTTGAGAAAGGTTGCAGTGAACAGGAACATGGAAATGGGGCAGTGGCTAAAGGGGAAGTAGAATTGTAGGGTAAGGGGTGTTAAGTGTAGGTAGAGTCGGTGTTGAGTGTTACATGTGAGAACAGAGTTGACGGTTCAGGAGACAGCGAGAAATTGCAGGAGCAAAGGCCTTAAGTGGGGAAGAGGGATGTATCTAGGGCCCAAGGACGGGGTCAGCCTTAGGTGTAGGGGGGTTCTACTGTAATTGAAGGGAAGGCAGAGTATGTAAGAACAGATGCCAATAAGTCAGAGAATTTAGGGATGGGGATATGAGGTCGTTCTTGGTTTCATCTCTTTTCTTTATGAAATAAGAGGTGAAATTACCAGCTGAGAGTGAGGAGGAGGAGGGAGTGTTGGAACTTTAAGTAGAGAGAAGGTGTGAAATTCTCAGATGTGGAGTGAGACGGTGAATTTGCTGGAGGAATATCAGCGCACCGCCTGCAGTGCTGAGCACCCACTGGAGAGCTGGGTCATACATATGGACTGAGCCCGGTCGGCACCATCTACCTGGTGTTCTCCAGACACATTCACATGGGTGCAGGACCTAAGAAGGGGGTCACTTGTGTTAAACTGGTGTTGGAGTAAATTCTGGAGAGAAGGAAGGAGGGAGAGACATAGCTGGTAAGCAGATTTGCAAGAAAGGGTGGTCTGGAGAATGCACTCTAAGCAGAATGAGGATGGAAATGGAGACACAGAGACATGGTTGACAGCAACAGAGTGGCAGGGCCAGTGGAGTGGAGAATTGTTAGTGCATTTACACTAGAGTGATGAGCAGAAGGGTGGGAGGTGATGGTCAGGAATAGGTGATTGAAACAGAAATTTCATCATTGGTTCAGTGATTGGTGATGATATATGGCCTCAAGGGTAGGTGCCCAACGTAAGAGGAGAGAAAATATTGGGTTTAGGAAGTCAAGGAACTGAGAGGCCATAGTTATGGAGGGGCCATTCCCATGGATGTTGGGGTCCTCCCACATGGAGACAGGGAGGCGGTGTGAAGGCATCAGTGAATGGCAAGAACCGGGAAGTTGGCAGATGACAACAGACCTGTCCTTCAGAAGACCTGAAGGTTTTCAATGAAGAAGGTAGGGACAGGGTTTGAAGTGGCAATGGGGGTCCATCAGGGCAGCTGCTCACCTCCAGACTCTGGGCTGTGGAAAAATTGCCTCTACTACTAGAAAGGTCTATACTAAGTGCCCAGAGGGTACTTAGGTGGAGGAACTATCCAGCACTGAGCCCTGACTATGGGATCCAAGTGAGTTTGGTTTTGATATTCTCTAAGTGGTACGGGGCCAGGAGATAGGTTTGAAGATCAGGGAGGGACACTGGGTAGCATAAGGGGAAGCACAGGTTAGTGCTCTCCATCTACTTGCTTCTCCTCCAAACCTCTTGCCCATTTTTCTTTTCTAATTACCTGGGCCTTTAAGACTTATGGGTCATCCTTTTGAACTTCATTCATTCATGTATTCTTGCATGCATTCATTTAAACGTTCACTAAGAGCCTGGGCTGTGCTGGAGACACAGAGATGGTCATACCTAGACCCTGCCCAACACTGTGGGCCCCTGATACTGTGTGCAGATGTATAAGTGGGCTGGTATCCATCAGGAGGTACAAGTACTATGTTCCCATCAAAGGTTAAAACAATGAAATTAGCAAATTATTGAATTTAAAAAAATTTAGAGGTTAATTCAAGGTTATCATTATAATGTGACTCTTCCTCACTTTCATACCGGATGCATTCTTGAGTGGGGGAGAAAGGGGTGATGTTAAGGCCAGTGCGGTGGGCTATGTGGGAGTGGGAGTACCCCACAGCATTATCTTAACCCTGGAAGACAGTAATAACCTGGGGACAACCTGCTAGGGTTTAGATCCCAGATCCACTTCTTATTTGACCTGGAGTAAATTGCTTAACCTCTACATCCTCATCATAAAATGGGAATAATAACACTCTTAATGATAGAATTGTCATGAGGATTAATTGAGGTATAATGCTTATAAAATTCTTAGCACGGGGCTAGTCCAGTACACAGGAAGGTCTCAGTACATTCTAGGTTTAATTATTATTCCTAGCATGCTACAGTCTATATTCTGGGCCAAGTGTATTGCAGTGGGAAAGATGTTGAAAACCCCTGGTCTGATGGCATGGGCAGTGCACAACCAGGTGTCTATAATGCACACAGCTGAGTGGAGGCACAGTGCTCAGAGCCAAGTGCTATGGAAGCAGGGATGAGCGGATTGCCAGAAATCACGGCTCTCAGACCCTTCCTGAGTCCAATTTCCTAGTCTTGGATGGAAAGAGCCAGATTAACCTCAAGGGCTTGAGGAGACAAGAGCACAGGAAGAACAGGACTGGCATCGTGGGGTGGTTGTGAGTACTGAATGAGTTAATGTTTGTAAAGCAAGTAGGCTAGTGCTGGGCACAGAGTATATATGAGTTGCTGTTGTTTTTCTCTTCTGTCCTTTATAGGCTTCTAGAATCTTTGTGTTTCATCCCAGATCCTGGCAATACCACATGGACTTGTAAATCCAAGTGACATCCCCATTTAAATCATCATCCTCATAGTGAAGTGTTTAGAATTGACTGTGTCTTGGAATTAGGAAACAAATGCTCACATCACAATAGGATTCTCTGCTTTAATAAATAATGGATTCATTGCAGGGCTTCCTAACCTGTGGTTTATGGACCAGTCACCTGAAAATTTATGCAAGTATTTGTGAACACATGCACTTATATATTTTTCTAGGGTGAAGGTCTACAGCTTTCATCAGATTTCCTGAGAGATCTTTGTCCCCCAGATAGATTAGGAAGCACTGAGTTCTCCCAATTAACATAGAATTCCATTTGCAAAAAAAGATCAATTTAAATACATTTGCCATAAGTCCAGCTCTTGGGTGAGTGAAGAGATACTCAGTTGGGCAGGACCTACCCGCTGTGGGCCTGACTCTGCTCTGTGGTCGATACCGTAGGTAATGAAACAATACATGAAATATGGTTTCTGCTCTCAGAGATGGTATCAGACAAGCATCCTGGAAGGAAACAGATGGCACCTTCAAACTAGGTAGTTGGAAGCAAGGTTAATAAAGAGGTTATTTACAGAAGCGTGGGCAGGGCGTTGCGAGCGATGAGAGAGAGTGCGGCACCGTAGTCTAGATGTAGTGGGTAGGCATGGTGACCATCCTCAGGCCTGAAGGGGAGGGACTCATTAGGGAACCTGAAGACAAAGCTTGGTAGGGAAGGTCTCCTGACAGGAGCCATGACCTTCCTTTTAGTGGAGGGACAGAGCCATGTTGCAGTGACCTCAGGAGGGAAGCCTGGGGCAGTAAATACCCCAACCTCTACCCCTCCTTCCTTCAGTCCCCACCGCTGAGCCCCAACACAAGAGGGCAGGCCAGGGAGCCAATTGAGGGGTCCATATGACCTCAGGGCACAGAGCTGGGCAGAAAAGGGAAGGTTCACCGAGAGGAGCACATGAAGATGTCTAGCTCCATGACCTGAGGAAGGGAATTGAGCTGAGGGGATCATGTGAGAGTAACACATGAGGTCAGCAGAAGTGCAGACATGATGCATAATTAAATTCTCAGCAGGAAGAGTAGATAGTGAGGAGGTTTGAGAGCATGAAGTCATCACATTTTAGGGTATGTGAACTCCAGTGTATCTGAAAACTTATAGTCCTGGAAACTGAGTGGCCATCTCAGTTTCTCCTGCAGTGGCAAAGAGCTGACCCCAATTTGGGAGTTGAGTCAGTGTTAAATTGATTCCTACCACTTTAAAAAAAAAAAAAAAACAACCTTTTTTGAACTAATTAGAGGCTCATAAGAAGTTGTAAAAAGAGCACAGAGAGATTCTATCTACTCCTCCTCCAGCCTCCACCATGGTGACATCTTATTTGAGTATAGTACCTTATCAAAACCAGATTCCTACCACCTTATAGAATGTAACTTATGCCATTGTCATTGCGTGAGGGTCACATTTGGTGAGGGTGTTTATTCAGAGGCACCCACTTTGTAGACCAAAGGCCTATAAACACCTCTCCTTGCCACTCCCTTGGCAGCCCAGTGGCACTTCTGGGAGACTTGGTGATGCCAGCATATAGTAGTTTTCAACCCCTTAGAAAGCTGTGTGCCCTTGGTTAAATGTCTTAACCTCTCTGATCCCTGGTGTCCTCATTTGGAAAATAGTATCTACCTCACGAGGTTGTCGTAAGAATAAAGACAGACAAAGCATGTGGAACGTCTGACACATTCTAAGGTACTACTTACACATAGCCACCATTGTCTGCGTATCTGCAGAAGTACGACTAGCAAAGATTCTGGGGTCAGTGGACCTGAGTTCAAACCCAGGGTTTGTTTCATTTCGTTTTGTTTTTTACTAATTAGCTGTGCTATCTTGGCATTCTTAGTTAATCTTTCTTGGTCTTAGTTTTCCCATTCTTTAAATGAAGATTATACCTACCCCACGGGGAAGTGGTGAAGAGTCAAGGAGACGAAGCATGTATGATATCTGGTACACAGTAAGTGTTCAGTAATTAATGGTCTCATTATTGGATGGTAGGTGGGAACTGTAGCTTCCTTCTCTATCTTCAGCATCTAGCAGGCATTGGCTTGGACAGGTGCTCAGTCAGTTGTTGACAAGTGAGAGAATGTATGAGTGACTGGATCTTGAGTGGGTTGGTGTTCTTGAACCCCTAATCAGCCACCACATCTGCTGGGCCCGGTGTGTTGAAGCTTGGTGCCATTCTGAAGCCTCTTTCTTGGAGCCCCATTCATCAATCCTGACTTCTGCATGCCGGCAGAGCGAGTGATGCATCGCCCGACCCCTTATCATGCGTAGGAAGCCCGCTCTCCTGGCCCCCTCTCATGTAAATGTAACCAGGACCCCATTCATCAAGGGGACACCGAGTCCTCCTGGTAAACTGAACTGCCTAATGTACAGGGAACACGAGTTCCCTCCACAGCATACTGAGCAGCCTAAGCGAGGTGCCCAGTGGTACGAATGCCAAGTTTGGCTGCTGACATTCAGGAGATAAAAGTCCCATGCGTCATGATGTGATTGTCTCTGACACAGGTTTCCAGACGAGGGCGAGGATGAGAGAGTGGAGGAGAGCAAGAGCTTTGCCATTAGGGAGATGCAGCCAGCTCCCGGGCACCCCTTAGTATGCACTTGGAAATGCCATGAAACCTCTGTGAGCCTCAGGTTCCATCTCTGCCTCATGGGAGTGCCAATAACAGCCTCTCAGCCTGGCGGTGAAAACCCCGTTTGGTGGGCCCTCTGCAGTCACAGTCTAATAGAGCTGCTACATGGTGCGCCAGGTAGTGAGCACCCCACTGGGGTTTTTTTTTAAGTGAGACATTGAGGGAAGTTTTGCTGATGCTCAGAGTAGGTATTAAATGTATATTCAACGAAGCGCTCACTGAAGCTTTGCCAGGACTCAGAGGTCATGCCCTCAAGGAAGGTTGCCTGGGGTATAATGAAGGAACATGCATCATTTTCCTCATTCATTCTTTCAATAAACATTGACAGCTACAAACTATATGCCACCCGGGGGGGGGGCGGTGGGAAGACATGAATAAAATAGCCCCTGCTCTTGGGGGCTCATGTTCTTCAAATGGCAAAGAAAACATGAAACAAGAGTGTGTCAGCGAGATGAGTGCTATGATAAAAAGAAGCACAGGGACTGGGTGGGGTGGGGGATGGGCCCAGCCTGCTGGGTCCTTGATCCCAAGAAGCAGAAGCGGGTGATGCTTTTCTATGTGTCGATACACATTTTATCTCTGTTTTCAAGAAGTTTTGACCTTCACAGTTTTGTAGCCTCATTCAAAGCAATATTTGTATCATGGATTAAACTGGGTTCAGCGCTGACAGTCATTTTACACCACAGTTCCCCATTCCAGAGCTCTTCATTTTGCTTCTCTTTGATTTGATGGACTGAGTTCATTCCCGTGGATGTACTTGGATACCATCACCACTGGGAAGAGCACATCAGGGACGTGTTTTCTTAGCCCTTGTATGCTGAAGGTAATCTTTCCCCTGCCTCCAAAGATGGACACCACGGCTGCTGGTCTGGTGTTGGGTCACAACCACTGTGTCTTTCACAACTTGATAGATCTGTGACCAGCAGATAGTGTCCCAAAGGAGAAGTCTGAGGGCAATCTGACTCTATTTTCTTTGGTAGCAAACCCATTTTGTGATTTTTGTTTGGGTACTTATTAGACCATATTTTGTCCTTTCAAATCCAAATTTTTGCAGGTCACTAAGAGTGAGTTTCCTCAAGGTTTTTTCTTTTTAATGCAGTGATCCTCTTAGGTCATTTTTTTTTTTTTTTATACTCAGAAAATTTCTTCTCTTATATCTATTTGTTGCATCTACAGGGTATACTCGGGACTGGTATTTTCTTCTGGAATACAAGTTATGTGTATGTTTGAGGATTGCAGTCATCTGCATTTATCATTTTCTCTATCACGACATTAACGTTTTTGTCCTTTTGTTCTGTATCCTAAGAGAGGTTGTCAGGTTTGTGGTTCACATCCGGAACATCCCAAGCCCCTTGGAGGCAACAGGCAGGCCTGGCTTCCTTGGACAGTTTCTAGCCTGACATTGGTCCCAGCGTTGTCTCTGATGCTGCTTCTGCCTATAGATGGAGGTGTGAGATGAGGTGAGATGCACAGGTCATGTGGCCTGTTGGTGGTGGGGAGCCAGTCAAGGCTTTTGTGCAGGGCAGGGCTCAGGCAGTTCTGTGTTTGGGGAAGCTCACTCTGGCATTTGTGTCGAGGAGGGTAGACTGGACTGAAAGAGACAAGGGTAGGAACACAAACACAGAGAGGGGCCTAAAATTGCCCTTTGGTTGACCAGTGTCTTGTCTGAACTGGATGGCAATGGGGAATTAATGTAGACACAGGCAGCGATGTTAAAAACATTGAAGACTAAATAGATCATTGCAGCTATACTTGGGTGTGATTTAAAAGCAGGTGATACAACACCCCCAAAGTAATAAGCTTCTCTCAGAGATGAATTAGGATTCAGTCTGGCAATTACATTAAGGTTTCTGATAGATAGCTCACATGGAGAGCTGCAATTATGATACATATCGCTATTCTACATGGCAGGCTCACATAACTCATCATGTTGGCTGAAGTTTAACAGCAAGAAAGAATGTAAAAGACTCCTCACTTTGAGGGGAAATGCTTTCCTCTGATTTCTATGATTTTTACCGACAGCACTTAAATAATTGATTCTTTTTCTGTGTTTGAAGGTGAATAATAAATAGATCCATATGCACCTTCTTATTTTTTCAAGCTAATACAGGTAACCTCACTTAGAATGCATAAATCTTCTAAAAATACTTTGTAAACCAACTTTATCTCCCCATACAGGAGAAAAAGAGAAAATAATTCTCCTGTGCTCTGAAATGTAGAGGAAGGAAAGTGTGGGGTGGCAGAAAATGCCTGGACCGTGGGCTTTGGGAGACCCAATTTCTGGTCCCTGTTCTATCACTTTCTGGGCATGGAAAGTTATTTAGTGTGTCTGAAACTCAGTTTCCTGGCTGAAGTTGAGAACAATAGGATGTCATGAGGATGAAACCAGATGACATGTGAAAGTGTAGCACAAAGTAGGTGCTCCAGAGAAGTGAGTTCTTTTTAAACATTTTTATATGTCTTAAAGTTGAAAAACATCATTAATAGCAAAGGCCATCTAAAACAATTCTTACAAGAGCAACGCAACTAATATCCACATTTAGAGGACTGTCGCTCCCTTGGAATTGCGTCTGTGTCGTTGTAGGAGATGGCAAAGCTAACCCCTTAGTCCACCCCAGGGATATCCCGTACAGAAGATACGGAAACGTGTTCTTTGGAAAGTGATATATTTTTGCCCTTATTTTAAAGGATTTCTAAATGTCAAGATGGGGTGCGTTCTTAAAATGTTTGCTTAGTGGGGCAGGATCTACCTGCTGACTTTGAAATCACACAGAGGCCTGATTCTTCAATGGAATCAGAGACGAAGTCCTAATCCATGCCTAGGCTACTTCCATCTATAGCCCAGGTATCTCCAGAGAGGCCTGGGGGCAGCTGACATTTGGTAAATCAATAAACAAGGACTGGGGTGGAAGCATGCATGCCTGAGAAAGGCCCAGGTCACTCCCACACCATCTGAAGGCTGACGCCTGGAGAGTGGCCATGGTGGGGCCGCCAGGAGCCTGCCTTCATCAGCAGGTTTGAGAGCATGCACAAGTAATGTTGCTGGGAGGCCAGCCGCATCACAAAGTACTAAAAAATCATGGGATACGGGAATACAGGTGCCCCATGCAGGGCATTCAATGCAGTGAACAAAACCTGGGACATTTCTTTGAAAATGAGAGAATAGTGTCTGTCCTTACAAGAATATTCAAAACCCACTGTGGAGGCAATAGGACACATCTGACTATAATTTGGACCTTGAGAAGTCAGAGCTTTGATGGGATATCCAGCCCCCTCCTCTAATTCATGGCCCTTAGGTAATTGGTTGCAGGTAGAGTGGAATGAGCAACTGACTTGAAATCAAAGCTCTCACCCAGCTTGGAGCCCCGTCTTCAAGGGGCTTACGTATGGGACCTTTAGGATATAACTTCATTGCCTCTGAATCACAGTTTCCTGCATTAATCAAGTAGTGGTAAGCACTGAAGACGCCTTTATTTTTCCTTCTTGCTTATATGCTTCTACTCTGAGCTGGGTATTTCCCTTGGACACAGAAGTCTTCCCACTGGAGTTGCAGAGCACTGTGCAGCCTGAGTCTATCTCCAGCTTAGATGGCTTTCTGCTCTCTGGATGACATCAGACAGGGCAACTCTTCTCCGCGCAACAGGACATTTGTAGCCCCCATCCCAGCCAACTGGCTTCTTGGGAAGAGCAACCATGCACAGGGCTCATGAGGCCACCCAAATGGTCTGGGAATTCTCCTTAAAATAAAAGCTGTCCTGTGCTAAAACTGAGAAAGCTTGGGTTGTTAATCAGGCCCCTTTGGGTAGAGGGAATTCTCACTTGGGCCTCAGCTTAGGAGAAGATAGTTTGACACTTGCTAAGCATTGTCTTTACAGCTTTCTCCCAGTGCAGCACAGGGGCCAGAAGACAACAGATTGTGCAGGGCAGATCATCCGTGCAGCGCTGGGCTGGGGCGGGGTGGAGGGAGCAGCTGTCACTTAGTGCCCAAGATGCATGTGCTGTCATTCTACCAATCCATCAGGGAACATCATATTCATCAAGCGCTCCAAAATACATGCGGCAAACCCCTAGGTGGTGGCTTGTGAAGGATTTCCCAGGCTGGGTTGTAAAAGGAAAGTTGAGAGGTGCATATAAGAATATTTTAGGATGGAGAACACGTGGAATTTCTTGCCCCAGGATGTGTTCACTTTGCAAAGAAAAATGGGTTCAAGAAAGGTTTAGATAGCATTTCCAAGTGGGTATTCCATATGAGAGCAACAGTCCAAGGTGATGCCTTTTAAAAGGATCAGATATATTGGGAATACACTAGATATCACAGTCATCTTTTGGAGTTACACAATGCCTATTTACACATAAAAGACGCTGAGATCTGTAGTTAAGATACCTGTTTAATTTTGTTTCTGAAACTTGTTGATTCTGGAAACTTTTTTTTTTAAGATTTTATTTATTTATTTGAGAGAGAGCACAAGTAGGGGGAGAGGCAGAGGGACAAGCAGACTCCCCACTGGTCAGGGAGCCCCACGCGGGGCTCGATCCCAGGACCCTGGGATCATGACCTGAGCCGAAGGCAGACACTTAACCGACTGAGCCACCCAGGCGCCCCCTCTGGAAACATTTTGATGTCTGTAATTGCATCCCATCCTTCTTCTGTGGCACACACTCAGAAACTCTGCAGAATTTCCATCACACTTTTCCTCCATGTGGTCCTTGTGGCCAGCCTCAAAGATAGGATCTGGAGCTGAATGGAGAATGAGGTTGACCCAATGTGTGCTTTCTGAAGGGTTTTTATTCTCATGTTCTCTAAATATAGACTAATTTGGCTAGGAGAAATTCATGAGCACCTGAGCTTCTAGGGATACTGAAGAAAAGCATCTGAAGGGGAAGAATGGGAGCAGATATTACAGCCTATGGCATTGCCTTATCATACACGGAGAGCAGAATCGGCAGAGCACACGTGATCATGCATGGAGCAATAACATTTGGCTTTTGGAAAATGGAGATGTTAATCTGGTGGAACATTTTATGACACTGAGGTTGGAGTATATATCTCAACCTTTTTTTTTTTTTTTTTTTTTTTTTTTGATAGCTGGGGCCAGTAAAAGAATGGGCTATGTTGTATGTGTCTCTTCCTGTCTGGGACCCCTTCATTTTAGGAACGAATAATAAACCCAAATCTCTAAAATCTTATAACCCCAAACTAAGTTATAGTCTGCTGTTCACCTTGACAGCACTGGTGAATGCAGACATACGCTTAGGAGATTTAGGTTTCAATCTTGGAGCATTAATATGAGTAAGTCATTATTTATCTTGGACTTAAGAAGATTTGAAGGTTTTAGATCCAGGAAGGCAGAGTGAGGGTCACTGTCATTCTTAATGAGCAGTTTCTTTAGAGTTTATGAAATAGAGAGAGGCTGACTATGCCTGTCAGCCACAGCTTCCTTGAAATGATTTGGATGTATAACTGTGCTCTAGTAATTAAAAATATATATCACTTGGAGTCGTCAAGCCCCAATAGGATCTTCGTTTCCTCTTGAAAACAAGCACATCTCCCCCTCAATTCTTGCTGCATGTATAGTTGGTACTAACGTGGTTGCAGTAAGAGGGACAGGCTTTGGAATTAGGCAGACTTAACTCCACAACTTAGTAGCTGTGCCTTAGAGAAATTACTCAAACTTTCTGAAATTCAGGGTCACCTGTGTAAAATGGGAACAATGGTATTTATCTTGTGGGGATTGTTGTATGGATTAAGGAAGGTGACAGCACATTGCCTTGTCAGTGAGAGATGTGACACTCAATATACAGTAGTTAATTTTGTTGCTACTGTTATTATTTGGCCTGTGGCCTTCCCCCTGGGCTTTGACTCAGGTGGAAACTTGACCACATGTGTAGCAAAGAACACAGGTTCTGGGGTCAAGGGGACTTGAGCTAGAACCATGACACTGATTATTATCAGCTGTGTGATTTTGGGAAAATCACTTTGCTTCTCTGAGTTTTAGCTTCTCCATCTGTAAAATGGGGTGACTGTTAACTGCCCTGTATATTTGTTGGGAGAACTGGATGGGAAAACTTAAGGAGTCACCTGAGCACAGTCCTGCCAGGGAGCATGTGGTAAAGGAATGACTCCTACTCTTACTCTAGACTTTGAGGATGGGGAGTTGTGGTTGGATTAGGACCAGAGTAGCTGGGTTTAACTTCGGGGAGGGATTGTGGAGATTGGGTAGTAGAAAGTATGGCAGGCTACCAAAGAGATAGCTGAAATCCATTTATAAATGAAATGGCTATAAAAATGTAGGACTATTTGATATTCTGTGGTTACTTTTATCATAATCTTGGCCTGCCACCTCCAAATTATATTGGAGGTTGAAGGCATTTATTCCACAAATATTCATTGAGAACCAGCCATGTGCCAGGATTTGGGCTAGGTACCGGGATACACTGATTTATTCTGAAGAGGGAATCATTGATGAGGGTTAGCTCTGTAATCAGGGGCAAGGAGAAATCCATTTTCCTCCTGTCCCAGCCCCAGTAGGGGCTCAGGAGCCCAGTGATATGAAATTACTTGGGCAAGGAGCTGAAGACCTTTGCAGATATCAGCCTAGGTGAAATTCCAAACCTAGTATGTTTGTTCTTTGCCCTGTTTCATTGTATATACTATTTCTCTGCTTGCTTGGAAAGTTTCCACCACCCCCAGCCCCCCAGCCTGTACCTCCTATACGGCCTCCTAGGCAAAGCTCAAGGGTACCTCTTCCATGAAGACTTCTCAGACCACAGTCTAGGTTAATTGTCCCTCCTCTGGAACCTGCATTACCTTCCTGTGCTTCCTTTCCTCTAGTTTAGCACCCACCACTCAGTGCCCTCTGGTTGGGAACATCTTCCTCCTAGACCAGAAGCTCTTGATGCAGAGACTCTATCTGACCCAGGGACTGTAATGTGTTAGGGACAGTAGTAGTGTGATTTGAATATATGTGGCTCAGCTTACTTGCAAATCATGAAGAGATGTAATAAGGGTAGCCGTTGTTATGACTGTGCTAGCATTTACATAGAGCTCTGCAGTTTATAGAGCACTCCTTCAGTCTTTCCTCGCTGAATTCTCACCCAGCCTCCTGAGGCTGACAACATCAGTAGAGCAGGCTCTGCTTCCCTGTCCCCTGTCCTGCAGATGGGGAATCAATAAAGGACTGAATCTTTGGGGTAAATACCCAGTAGTGCAATTGTTGGGTCATAAGGCAGCTCTATTTTTAACTTTTTGAGGCACCTCCACACTGTTTTCCAAAGTGGCTGTACCAACTTGCATTCCCACCAACAGTGTAAGAGGGTTCCCCTTTCTCCACAGCCTCTCCAACATTTGTTGTTTCTTGTCTTGTTAATTTTTGCCATTCAAACTGGTGTAAGGTGGTATCTCAGTGTGGTTTTGATTTGTATTTCCCTGATGGTTAATGATGATGAACATTTTTTTCATGTGTATTAGCCATTCGTATGTCTTCTTTGGAGAAGTGTCTGTTCGTGTCTTCTGCCCATTTTTTGACTTGATTAGTTGTTTTTTGGGTGTTGAGTTTGAGAAGTTCTTTATAGGTCTTGGATACCAGCCCTTTATCTGTAGTGTCATTTGCAAATATCTTCTCCCATGCCATGGGGTGCCAAAAAAAAAAATAAATAAATAATTAAATAAAGGAGTGAGTGTGTGGGCTGTGCTGTGTCGGAGTTGACATTCAAATCCAGGTCTGTGTGATTCCAAATCCTTTTGCTTTCTCTATTTACTATAATTTGTTTGTTAATTTTCTTACTTAATAGAAGCCCTAAGGAAAAGGAACATGCACAAACATATACATGTGTACACACAAAGACCAGGGCCAGTGCAGCCAGCGAGGGGCTCTTCAGTAAGGTGTCCACCTGTCAGGAGCCCTCCTTCCCCTAAATTACATACCTCTACCTAATTTCCCGAGACCTGACATTTCTCCATGGAGACCAAAATCTGAGATAATACAATAGGGCTTAGGATACAAATATTGCATATGCCCAAAATGGCAATAGCCAATTTCTCCTGAGAGCCATGTGCTTGAAGGGAGGACAGAGTAACTTGTAACAAGGGACAGGGACAAGTAGAAAAGGAAACAAGCTTTGCTGTCCACATAGTGCTGCCTGCCATGAGGCCTTTGTTGTGTTAGACCACATGTCTGGCCCTGTCCAGGGAGCCACCAGTCTAGTGCTCAGGGATGGAAATCCTTCTTGGGTCAGAGTCACCTGAGGTAGGTGCACCTTCCAGGTGCCCCGAGGCAGCATGGCTGGGGATGTGCTGCCTGAATGAAGCCAGGTGGACATAGGAACCTCAGTTTGAACCTCAAACCTCAAGGACAGATTCACCAAATGAAGCATTAGAAGACATGTCAACAGCTGTCCTGGAGCTTGGCTGGCCCTGGAAACACACGGACACTTGCTCTGAATGGCTTTCTCTCTGAGCCATTCATAACCCTGAGTTATCCTCTACTCTTACCAAGGTCGGTATGGACATCTGAGGTCCTTCTCTGCTCCTGGTTCAGCCAGGCCTTGTAGAAAAAGTAGAGGAGGGGCCCTTGGGTGGTTCAGTCAGTTAAGCAACTGCTTTTGGCTCAGGTCATGATCCCAGGGTCCTGGGATTAAGCCCCACATTGGGCTCCCTGCTCAGTGGTGAGCCTGCTTCTCCCTCTCCCCCTGCCCCTCCTCCCTGCTTGTGCTCTCTCTCTCTCTTAAATGAATAAATAAAATCTTTTAAAAAAAAGAAAAAGAAAAAGTAGAGGAATGTGAAAAATTAGAAGTAATAGATGTACCTCTTTCTGGCTCTGAATTACTTTGTTGTGATGGCTCCAAATCAAAGTCCATTTTAAGAGGCCATGTTGGCATTTTCTCATATCCTCTCTTCCAGAAAGGCAGATGGTATAGTGGAAAGGGAGCTATATTTAGAATTATAGAGCTATATTTAGAAGATGTAGGTCCAATTCCAGCTCCATCATTTACTATTAGTATAATATTGGGCAAGTCAATGATATTTCTGCACTTGGGTTTTCTCTTTATAGAATGTGAATAATCATATTTATCTGGCAGGGTGGTTGCTAAGGATTAAGGATGATATCATGGGCCTGCCATGTAGTAGGTGCTCAGTATTTGGCAAAAAGGCAGAGGAGCATGTCACAATACAGCAAATTCTTGTGTTGTAGAAAACCACGGTCAGGGGGCATGTTTCAGCTCGGTTCTGACCACCCTACAACTCTGGCAAGCTACTGAACACATCTCAGAATCTCCCAGGGGCAGTTTGGATTTTTTTTTTTCCCCCACAAAGGTGGAAGAATAACATTTGCCCTTCCTTTCTCCAAAGGTTTTTGTAAAGTCTAAGTGACTTTCAATAATGGGCCGGCTTTCTGCCTCTGCACTGAGAATGGCTGAGTCTCTGACTTGATGGGGGGGACCAAGAGGATGAGGGATAGGGATGAAGAAGACACGGACATGCCTCTGCTTCCTGCCTGCCTGTGGGCCACCCACCTGCACACTGGAATCACCTGGGGAGCGTTAGCAAGTCTTGTGCTAGGGTCTCACCCCCTCCCAGAGGTGCTGATGTGATTGGTCTGGAGTGCAGTGTGGGTATCTGGATTTTTCAAAACTCCCCAGGTGTAATGTGTGGCCAGGGCTGACAACCACTGCTCTCAGGGGAACGCAGATCTGAAGAAATATAAGTGGCAGCCCATATTTAACTGGCTCTGACTCTATCAGCACATATTGCTTTTAAGGCGAGTTCGTTACTCTCTGTACTAGCAACCACTCACATTCTCACTGGATTAGATTGAATTGGACATAATCTTGGCTCATGTTTAAGTCAGTGGAACCACACTCTCCTCCTTCACCCAGTGATTTGTCCCTCATGATCATGGTTCTAGCATGACTGGTCTGGCCACTGGCCACTTCCTTACCTCAGTTCTAGATCTGAAAGCCGGTAGAGAGGAAAGTCATTCCTTCATCTCTGGCTGGGAACAGGCTGACATTTCCTGAGTGCTTACAAAGGTTCTTAAATGTTTCAGTGTATCAAAATCACCCAGAGGGCTTGTTAAAATAGGTTGCTAGCTAGGCATGATCCCAGGGCTTTTGATTCAGCGGGTTTGAGGTCAGGTCTAGAATTTGCATTTCTAACAAGTTCCCAGCTGATGCGGATGCTGATGCTGCTGGTCCAGGGACCACACTTTGAGAACCCCTAGTTCTTTTATTATTTCCCTCTGATCTCCCAAAATTACGTGAGTAGGCATGACAACCTTCATCTCCAAGGGCTAAGTAACTTGTTAAGGGGAACACCTTTTAAGTGGCAGAGTCGGGACTGCCTCCCAAATCTGCCCCTCTCCATGTACCACTGTGCCTCCTGACAGGCCAGTATTGGGTTCCTGCAAGAATCTCAGCCATGTTCCAGGCACCATAGAAATGACAAGAGATCCCTCCCTAACTCACTTAAAACCTTTTTGTGGCCTCCACCAAGGAAGGAAACTCAGAGAGCCACCCCAGGTATGCACCAAAACAATACCAATAGGAGACTGCCAGTGACTCAGGGCCCAAGGGTTCCTTTCTGCCTAGAACTTCCCATGGAGTTGGCCAGGGATGGAGAGGGCTGTGGGCTGCAGAGGTCAGGAAAGGCTCTTGGAAGAGGAGGAGGTAAAGTGGGCCTTGAAGGACATGGCATTCATTCTAGGTTCTGCCCCTTCTTCAATTGTGATCATTGAGCTAGAGTGCATGCTCCGTCCTAGAAGTGGAGCCAGGCAGCCCCCAGCCTATAGTCCTGTTCAGACCAGCCAGTGAACCTTATAGAGCGCACCTGTGCACACAGGGGATGGGGCCTGTGTCTATGGTCTTTGCCTCATCCTCACCACTGCCTAAGGCAGAGGAATCAGTGTCTATGCTCTATCCAGTTCCACTGCCACAACGGACCTTTCCTTGATTCTATTGCTTCAGAGCTGACGCCAAGAAGGGGTCTTGTCCTGAGTAGTTTCCAACCTTGTCTCCCCTGATCAATGGAAAAACCCCAAACCAGAAAGGTAAAATGAGACAGGGGCCCCAGGTTCTGAAGCCCACTGAAGAGCTCTGAGATTTGGGACATCTCATTTTATTCTCAGACTCGCTTACCTCATTTGTTTGATTAATATAATCATTTGTGATTTGTATAAGGAGGTAAATAGGCTAGGAGGTACACATTCTTTAGGAAATCTTGGCATCCAGATGTACGTTTGCAAAATCTCATCTTGGCTCATGTTACTTCCTTTATGTGGAGATGAAAGGCAGAGCTCATGGTTTCTTTTCTTTTTTTTTTTTAATTAAAGATTTTATTTATTTGACAGAGAGAGACACAGCGAAAGAGAGAACACAAGCAGGGGGGAGTGGGAGAGGGAGAAGCAGGCTTCCCACTGAGCAGGGAGCCCAATGTGGGGCTTGATCCCAGGACCCCAGGATCATGACCTGAGCTGAAGGCAGACGCTTAACGACTGAGCCACCCAGGTGCCCCAGAACTCATGGTTTCATTGTGAATATCATCAGGATGAATGGTTGCTGGGGACAAGGGATGCCCAAGAGAGGGGGTGCCTGAGGGCATGGAGGCTGCTCATAGAAGACCCCCGACCTGAGGTGAGGCGTGGAGGACCATGGGTGAGAAAGCCGCACCCCAGGGGTGGGAGGGAGCAGAACATGGTTGGCAAATGCAGAGGAGTTGTGCAGAACTGGGCCCACCTAGCCAAACTCACACCAGCTGCCAGAGACTCCATTTCTATAAGTTATAGGAAGTGTCATAAGTAACCAAGTTATATCCACCTGGATTTTTGTGATCGTTTTTCTCATTTTCAAATGCCCTTATGTGTGTTGAGAAACAGTCTGTCTTGATCTCTGGGCATTTCTGCTCAAGTGATGACTGGTCTAATAATGTTGCGCCCTGAGGCAGGAGGTGGCATTTTGATCCTGGCTGAGCCCATTGCAATCTCAGGTAATAAGCACCGATTGCTTTGGGCCTCAGTTCCCCCAGCCATAAAATGGGAATAACACCTGTCCCATCCACCTCTTGGGAGATCAGAGGTGATCGTGATCCATTTGAAAGGGCATTGGGATGTTGCAGGCAACTTTAAACTCTACAAGGGCGAGGAGTAGCAGACCAGCCAGTACTTGAAAGCACCTTAACTTTGTGCTAATATTGTGACCCCTGAGCTCTCAGATCCCCATTTTCTCATCTGTGTGTTGGGGATAACAATACCCTCCTCACAACATTGGGCCCTCACTGGGCTGCTGCGAATTCAGATAATGTGTGTAAAGCCTCTAACACAGTGCATGGCATATAGAAGGCAAAGCTTAAACAGTGGCAGCTGTTAGAATGCTTAGAATCATCAGACTGGTTACAATCATCACATATGTGAGTATAGATATTTCTGGCAGGTAGACCCAATTCTTTTGTGGAATTCCCTTCCCCTCTTTTTCACTGTAGTAGTTCTCAGTACCTCAATTAAAACCTAGAACCCACCTCGCTAAGCCTTCCTGGGGCCTAGATGAAGAGCATTGCCTAAGAGCCCCTGTCTTAGTCTCCCTGCATTTTACCCCATTCTGGCTTTGGGAAGGACAGTTCTGTGTGCTGAGTGTGCCCGTTCCCCAATTCCCTCTAATGCAGGGTGAGCTGCAGGCGGGAAGCCTGCCTAATCATTTGTGTAGGAACTTAGGATGCTCTGATAGCAAACTTCCAATTGCTTCTTTGCCTGAAATCTTCGGAGGAAGTGTGCAGAGCGACATGTTATGAGTCCAGCTTTGCTAACCAGTGAAGGCGTGTGGAGGGTGCTGTGCTAATTAGCATGCTGTCTCCCTCACTGAGTGCCTTTGTGTTGTCAGCTTTTGCTTGGTAGATACTAAACACTGTTAGGGCAAATGATATGATGACTGACAACTTAATAGATGTCTTCTTGAGCTGAACGTGCTCCCCTGTGCTCCAGCCAGATAAAATTAACAGAAGCCTTTAAGACCATCCTTTTTCAGGCTGAGGCTTGCATGAGTGATGTGCTTGCAAGGGCCTCCCTACTCACGTGAAAGGCATGGAACTCGGTCTGATTAAAGATTAGGGGATTGGATGTTTGTCGACAGGCTGCCGGCTGACTTACTGGAGAATGGATATTTTCACAGTTATTTCTGATGACAGCTAAAAATTATAAAGGGTAGTAACAAATACGATTCTTGTTAATGTGAACAGGCCTCCAAATGAGGGCTGACATTAAAAGCAATCCCCTTAGGAGATTGCATAGTTATTCTGATTACATGGAAAGTACTTACATGGCTTTTTTCCCCCCTTCTTTTTAAAAAAAGATTGTTTTCAGAGCCCATAAAACCAAAAATACTGAAGTAGTGCAGCTTGGGTTGGCCAGATTAGGCTCAAAGTGCAATTTTTTCTGGAAGTTAGGTGATGTTGGATGCCTCTCTCTCACACACTTTTTTTTCTTTATTAAGATATAATTGATATATAAACACACACACATTTAATGTACATATCTGATGAGTTTGGACATATACATACACCCATGATACCCTTACCACAACCAAGGCACTAAGCATGTTCATCACCTCCAAAATTTTCCTTGTGTTCTTTTGTGGCTTCTTTTTTTTTTTTTTTGTAAGAATACTTAACATATGATCTATCCTCAATGTATTTTAAGGTGTTATATGCAAATAATGAATCATGGAACACTACATCAAAAACTAATGATGTACTGTATGGTGACTAACATAACATAATAAAAAAAATAAAGTGCACTATATTGTTAACTATAGATACTGTGTCATACAGCAGGTCTCTAGAATTTAATCATCTTGCATAACAGAAACTTTATACCCGTTGAAAAATAATTCCCATTTCTCCCACCTCACAACCCCTGGAAACCACCATTCTATTCTTTTTTTGTGAGTTTAACTCATTTAGACATCTCATATAATTGGGATCATGCAGTATTTGTCCTTCCCTAACTGGCTTATTTCACACAGTGTAATGTCCTCTAAGTTCATCCATGGTGTCATAATGGCAGGATTGCCTTTTTGAAAGCTGAATTATAATGGATAAAGAAGATGTGATATATATATATATATATATATATATATATATATATATATATATGCATGCCTTGGGCTCCTCTTTACATCCCCAGCCCCATGCTATGCTGTGCCTGAAATTCAGTCACACTAAACCATCTTTATTCACCCAACAGGCTACATATCTCCTGCCTCCGAGCCTTTGCACACAGCTTTTCTTTTGCCTGAAACAAACAACTTCCCTTTCTTTTGGGGCTCGCTAATTCCTTGTCATCTTTGAAGAAACATTTCAACTTCTGTCTTCTGTGAACAAGACCCATACCTCCAGTTATCCCCCAGGAAGACCATTTGCTGCCCCTGTATGCCTGAAACTCCTCGTCTACTCTTTGGTGGCTTTATCATCTTGGAGGAGTTGAGTTATGGGATTTTTTCCCACACTGTGATTTTAGATGAGAGGACATATTTTTACTAAACCCTCTGTAACTCTGCTTCTAGCAGAGCATCTGGCACATGGTGTCACCTCAGTAAATGTTTATTCAGTGACTTTAGACAGCTATAAATAGGAAGCATGAGTAGGTGGACAGAGTTTGGGCTATGACATGAGAGAACCGTGATTTCAGATTCCTTCTCTGGCCCACAGGAGTCAGGGGGCTGTGGGGAGACCGCAATGTCTCTGTGCCTAATGTCTTCTGATCCACATATGAGAGAAAATGATTCCTAAGGACATAGGGTTTCTAAAAGAAATAAGGGCATCAATCAGTTGCTCTGCACAGCACATATGGGCCGTGTAAAGCATTTGCTGGAAGGATCATAGCTTCTTAAGGCAGTTCTCAGAGAGAAGCTCTCCAAATGGTTCCAGCAAGGCTGAATCATTGGAATAAGTACATAGGCTCCCCCAGGGACTACTTAGAAGAAATCTCTCTCAACTGTCTCAAAGAACACTGGTGTGTGGTGGGAAATGCAGCTTTGCTTCCCACTACTGAGGCTCATGTTCAAACAGCACCTTGCCCAGGGCTGCTCCAGCCCCAGCCTCCAGCCCAAGGGCCCTGGTAGCAAACTGTAACGCATTTCCAGCTTTGTCAGCATGTTCTGATCAAACCTCTGCAGTTTAACAAGCTCCAGGCAAGATTCCAGTGCCTCTTCCAAGCACAGGAAGGTTTTTTGGGTTCAAAGAATATCATTCCTGGAGCTGGTAGAATGATCTTTCTGATACAACCCATCCATGTGGGGCAGATGGTGTTATAAAACATTCTGCCGATGAAAATCGTTGCCTGTGAGTGAGATGGCCCAGCCTCCATGATGGCCTGCCGTTTCAAAAATGCTTTTCCATAAGAAGCCTCTTTTGTTTCTGGGAGGGACCTGGACATGTGGTTTGGCTCCATTGTGGAGACTTGGGAAGACCTGCCCCCAGGACCCCCCAAGCCCACCTGTCACTGCCTGGTAAGGTATAATTCCGTACCCTCCCTGCTGTTGAAAAATACATACAAAGAGGCACAGAATCCATTACAGAAATGAAAATAAACAAAACTGGCGACAAGTGGAATTTAATAAGTTCAACTAAGCATTATAATAACTTACAATAACTGGGATGCCCTGAAGTTGCTGAACACGTGATAAGGGAGGAGGAGTTTAACTGTAGTTAAAATGCAGTGTGCAATGCAGGTTGTTTTTATTAGGAAAAGGGTATTATAGAAATAGCAAAAGCTCAGCAAAATGTTGTTAAGGTGTCTCTGAAAAGCAGGAGGGCTGGGTAATTCAGACGAGGCTGGAGAGTGAGCAGCTCCTGGGGAAGGGAAATGAAGGGGTTCCATGGAGGAGGCAGTGCCATGCAGACCAACAGGGAACACTTCTCCTCCCCTAAGGCTCCTTGAGGTTTTGCTAAATAAAGCAGGTAGGTAATTCAGAGGAAGTTCAACTGTGGGAAAAGAAAACTAGAAAGAAATTGTGTTGCATCTACAAAGTCGCAAAAGTAATCTAGTAAACATATTACTAGCAACACTGAAGAAAATATCTTAATCTGAAAGAGCAACAGCACTGGGAATAAGAGTTTTCATGTGCCAGAATGGAACAGTGAGGGAGACCTTGCTGGGCAGTTAGAATATTTAAGTCAGTTTAGAACCTGAGACTAATGACAATGACATCATCCTCTCCTTCCTCCTGCACCACCTCCTTCCAGCCCTCCAGCAATAGCATGACCTGGGAATGCAGCCCTCCTTGCAGAACACTTCCTCAGTCACCTGTGCATTTATTCATCAACATTATTTAGTATTTGCCGGGTACCAGGCTCTATTGCAGGTGCTCAGTATACAGAGACAAAGTACACACCTGACACTATGAAAGGAACTTGTCGACTCTCAATCTATTGAGTGAATTAATGAGTGAATGGATGGATGGATGAATAGGTGAGCTGATTTGGACATGACCCTTCCTTAGCAGAGGCCACAGTCTAATAGATGGAAACAAGAAGTACAACAAGACTACTTCCATGTACTCAGATAGGAGTCTGTATGGGACCCAGTGGTCCCCTGGGGAGTGAGCTACTCACCCTTGGAAGTCAAGGAGAGCATCCCAGAGGACGATGGAGGCATCGTGAGGCCAAGCCTTCAAAGATGACTTTCCTATCTTATGGGCATCTTGGTCCTTGCCTGTAGCCCCACACATAGGCCCACCCTTTAGGGAGTCCTGGGTCCCAGGAATGGTTCAGCTTCTCTGATGGTCCCTTCGCCCAACTGCTTGCACACTTTGCCCTTTGCCCCCTGATTCAGTCTGTTTCTGGCCACCGCAGGGTAACTGTCCCACCTGATCCAGCCTGTGGCCAAGGACCCAGCCCTGGTGCTAGCTCCAAAGTCTAGCCGTGTGATTGACCCACACTCCCCATAGATGTGACAGGGTCCCTGTAACATGGTAAGTAGGTAGCTTGGCCACTTTAAAGTCATCCTGTGTCAGGGAAGCAAATGAAGGTCATTCCAGAAACATTTGGAACTCATAAAGAGGATCATGGTAAAAGCAAACAGATGCATGGGAAAGGACAGGATTAAAGAAGGGGTGCAGAGTCTACCACGCTGCTTGTGCAGCTGCTCCTTACCACCCACTGTGGTCCCTGGGCTACGTTTGAGGAACCCTGGAGCTGCCTAGAACTTTGTGAGGACCACAGAAAGTCCTCCGCTTCCAGATGGAGGTAAGGAAGGTAAAGACAGCAATTCTTGTCACAGGGCACCGAGGAGAGCTCAGAGAGCTCACTTAGCTGGTGAGGTGGGGGTGGACTTCTTTTTTCCTAAAGCCTTTAATTGCTAATGACTTTGAGTGGGATTTGTTCAAGTGATTCTTTGTGCTCAACCTTTTTTTTGTTCAAAGTCATTACTCACTGTGTTTCATTTGGGTATTTGAGACAGCCCAGCCTGGCATATTTCCCATCATGGCACTTTATAAATGTTCATGCTGATTAGAACTTTTATTTTTCATAATGACCCACGAATGTAATGATAATGCAAGTAATAGTCCATATCTAATGGCTTCTTGTCCAAGGGCTGAGGGAATTTGTTTAATGTAGTTAGTGCCAAACTTCTAAAAGAAAACTATTTAAGCTTTTGCATTCACTTATGCATTTTCATGAATCTCTAGGTAATAAAAGGGAATGGCTCATCTGGAAAGTTGGGAGACAAAGAAGAAGTTCGGGTCACTTGTGATGACATTTTTTATTGTCTCCATACCATTTCCTCATCATAGACCTGCTAAGAAACTTCAAGTTCTAGGCCAATGACAGGATGAGGAGACTCTGAGTGTGGAGCCAGAAGTTTGCAATACCTGGGTCTGTTCCACATGTGGTGGAACTACACCACTTGGTGGCCCATAAGCAAGTCATGGGTACAACTTCTTGCTGGTGGACAGGGGCTCATTGGGGGGATGGAGCAGCTGGAGTGTTACCCTCCAAGCCAGAGAGAGGCAATCCTTTGTTGCGCAATCCTAAAAGACTGGAATCCTTCTCCCAGAGCCTGACTGAAATCAATAGAGAAGCTCACAAAGCTACCCCACACACCATGAGCATTTTCTTCTCATCCTGAGCCCTCCACCCCCTTAGTATTGTCCACTTCTGGCCATCCCTCGTCTCCATCTGTGTTCTCTTGTGCATATTCCCCAAAACCTTCTCTCAGTAAAATCCTGAGGGTAAATAACTATAGTTCATGGGTCCACTGTCCCAGAGGTGCTGGCACAATAATCATGAGCTTTAACGGTGCAGTGAAACACTTTGGGTGCAGGAAAATGGATTTCAAACTGAGAAAGAATGGTCTGAGGAAACTTTTATGTCACTGAAATCATCTGAGAATAGGGATTCCACTTCACCATGAGCAGGGTTGTTAGACAAAATACCAGGCACACAGTTAATATGAACATCAGATAAATGGCAAATGACTTTTTAGTAGGAGCATGTCCCAAATATTGTATGGACATACTTATACTAAAACAATCATTTATTGTCTATTTGAAAATCAAATTTAACTGGGTATCCTATATTTTTATTGGTTAAATTAGACAACCTCATTCATGAGTCCTAGCCTTGGTACCACCTCCTAGGGTCCTGAATAGAACCTAGGGTGAGGCGGTGTCCCAGTAACAAAGTGGGTACAGGTGGGTACACATGGTGGCACACTTCATTCACACCCAGACTGACCTGATCATACTGCTTCTACCTTCTGATCTGGTTATTTCAATGAATCATGGTCTGTTGTGTGCTCAGTCTATGGTAGGTGAGGGGACACAGGTAAGACCTTCCCCACTTGCTTGGAAGGAATGAACACTGCATAAGCTGTGAAACCATAACTGAGTTCAAATCCAGCATGTGCAACTTTGGTCACATGATATTCTCCATTCCTGTTTCTCATCTGTAAAATGGAGACAATATCTACATCTTGGGTCGTCATAAGTTTTCAAAGTGAAACTTGGAATGCAGCTGTGTAGTGAACCCTGCAATGTGCCACCTAGACCCCCTTTCAGTAAAGTACCAGTTGCCCCAGCTGCTGGGAGAAGTCTTGGAAGAAACAGCTTTCAGCTGTCAGCCCCTTTGGCATTGCTGCAGCTGCAGGGAGGGGCATTGCCCAAAGTTAATCCCTTTCCTAGGGTGGCCCCCATCCAGGGACTGATGAATTCAAGAGTATAAAGATGCATCCATCTCAGACCAGCCCAGGACAACCTGGAAAGGGCCATTCAAACTCTAGAGCATCACTGGGGTTTGTTGAGCCTGCATCACAGCTTCCCTTCTCCCACTGCCCTTCCTGCTTCCTCTTCTCCTCTATAGCTGTTGATAGCAAGGGTACTCCTAAAGAAATATCATATCCAGTAAACGCGGTCTTAGGGTCTGCTTCCCAGGAAATCCAACTTGCAACAGCATGGTACAGTTCCCAGCACATAGTATAGGGTTTAACCTGCAGAAAACTTTATAACAACAACAAAAGAATGGCAACAGTATGGTCAAACATACAGTACCGATCTAGCTTTACATGGCATCTCCCGCACCTTCTTAGAAAGGTCCTCCTTCCTTGTGGTGATGTCACTGACATTACATTGTGATGAATGCAAGAACTGTGCCTGCCCCTGTGCCTCACTTGGTGGTTGACACGGGCTGGAAACATAGCAGGTGCTCAATAAGTGCTTGGGCAACATTTAGCTACTTGGCCTCAGAAGATCAGATGAAGCAGGAAACTTTTGGAAAAGTCATTTACAAATCTACATAGCTTCAGGAGAGTTTGCCTATAAGCAGTGTGCAGAAGTGATCTGTGAGTGGTTGCAGCTGAAAGTGAGGGGCTTGGCAATACCCTTGGCCCATAAAATGAGGTCATGTAGGAAGAGTGGCAAATCCCCCAGAGCTCCTAGCAAATGGTGGGAGAGAAGCTTATGGCAGGGCTGGAGAGAGAGCAGGGCATGCCCAGGAAACTTAAGGTGTCAGGGGAGATTAGGCAATGAGTGGGAGTCAGAGCAAGTAGAGATTACAAAGTGAAAAGCCTGTGTGCCAGGCTGAGTGTGATCTTTATATCCAGGGTGATGGGAGCTCTGGGAAGGAGGGAAGCAGGCGTGGTCTGATCTGTGTTTTAGAGGCCACTCTGCCTGCAGCAGCAAGGATGCTTTGGAGGGTACAATACGAGAGACGGTTGGAGGCAGTTGCCACAAACACTAAGAGCAGTGACGGGGGGCTGGGCCTGGCAGTGGGGATGGAAGAGACATTTCCATGAAGGGCACTATGTAGACATGGTAAAACATGAATTAATGTTGAGATAATGATGAGAGAGAAGGGAGGAGGTTAGGGGGATATCTAGGTTTTTGATCTTCCTTCAGCTCTTTGCCTATCTAGCTCATCATGCAAGAGCCAGCGAGGTCCAGCCCCACCTCCTAAACACCTGCAAAAGTGGATTCCTTATTGACCCTCCCTTCTGAAGTTTCTGCAAAATTACATCTGAGCTACCTAATCACATAGTTAGAATTCCAAATCCTCTTCTCAGTTTCAGTTATTGGGAGCTTCTCCAAGCATGAAGCCATCCCTTGCCTCCCTATCACACACATTAGTTCTATAGTTCTTTCTCTGGTGGACCACGCTCAGACTTGTCTTAGAGTCTCTTACATTGCAGTTCTCTCTTCTGGAGCATTCTTCCATCCCTCTCAGCTTTCAGGTCTCAGCTCACCTATCTGTCACTTTTGAACGGTGGTCCCTTCAGCAACCTCAAATAGGTCACTTCCCTCTGACATATATCCTTATAGGATCTTCTACTTTTTTTAGCACTTACCCCAATTTAATTACTGGTTTAACGGGGCTCCTGGGTGGCTCAGTCAATTAAGCATCTGCGTTTGGCTCAGGTCATGATCTCAAGGTCCTGGGATCAAGCTCTGCTTGGTCTGAGATGGATGGGCTCCCTGCTCAGTGGGGAGTCTGCTTCTCCCTCTCCTTCTGCTCCTTTGCCCCCACCCCCGCTCATGCTCGCTCTCTCTCTCCCTCTCTCTCAGATAAATAAAATCTTAAAAAAATAATAACTAGTCTAACTACATAGTGCTGTACCTCTAATACCTAGCAAAGCCCCTCCCCCCATGCCATAGTTACTATATAAATAAATATTTGTTAAATGAATTTGTTACTTATGGACAACATTGTGTACATGGGCAGTGGGGATTCACATTCCATTAGTCTGTTTTTATTTGTGGGTGTAAGCCATTTTGCAAGTTATTTTTGGTTAGTTGAAAATCAACCCCCCAGGAGTAAGCAGTCCCCATATCCTAAAGGTCTACTTTACAGCTAGTTCCTTTTCCTTGTACTTAAGGAAATCCCATTTTCTCCTACTCCATGCTCAGGGGAGTTAGAGATAATCTACATATCCAAGACATAAATGCTTCATGAATCCAAGAGATACTTACAAAGAACCTGTTATGCACAAGCCCCAAGGACAAGCCCTGAAGCCAAGGTTTGTCCCCACATGCACTAACTTCAGCTCAAAGGATCCCAAAGGAGGCCTAATTTACCTGTGATTGGAGCCACACTGGCTGTGGAGCTTGGGTGCCTGCCTGGTTTATGTGGTGCCTCAGAGAGCTTGCTTTAGGAGGATTTTGGAATTGCATGCCCGGGCACGGTGTGGGGCTTGTTAAACTGTAGAGGAGGAGATGACATTCCAGCTTCCACTGTTGAGAGAAAGGGTCCTGGCACCTTGTTCCCTGCATGGTTCCTCTCAGCTTCATTTATGGGCCCTGTTGCTCAGACTGTGTAGGCAGAAGCTCTTTTATGAAGACAGAGGGGTAGAGGAGCAGGTGCACTCATTGGCACAGGGAATACAAGAGGCTGCCAGGCAGTTAAAAAAACAAATTACCCTACACAAAACCATGGGAATGCTCTGCCTTTGACTGTCACTCCTCAGGGCTAGTCACCTACCTATGGTAGGAATTTGGCAAGAGCTCTGGCTTGGAGCTTCAGCATTCTGCCCAGCAGTGGTGAAGAGCAGGACTTCCCCCTATAGTACTGGGATAGGCTCTGCTAACTGGTATCCACCAGCTCAGACCATGTGTGCTATGAAAAGAGCTATGAGGGCTGGGTGCACCTGTGTGTGTTTGGGGGGATGCAATTAAAAAGGAAATCAAGGCACAGGTAAATCCATTCTCAAAATCATTACCTCACCCCTGAATTCCTTCTTGGAGAGCCTCATTCTTTGGAGGTTAAAAGACCTTTAAAGTTGTCAGATTCTCTCTACACAAAAATAAGAGCCTTTAAATGAAGAGGGTCTGAGCATGATTCATCACTGGTACCTTGGGAACAATACAGAGGGTGGAACATAGGACAGTGATGGCAGCATGGGAGATGAGAGAAACATCATGCTGGGAAAGGGGCTTCCCAGAGGGAGATGAGCTGTGCTAGGAAAGGGCAGAATAAGAAGAAGGAGGCTGGTGTCAGAAAGACACTTTTCTGATCCCACTGACAGTTATGATGGGTGATAGTTCATTCAGTGACTTTGCATGTATTTATTGGTGCTTCCCATGGGCCAGACACTGTTTAAGCTCTGGAGAAAGAGTGATGGACAAAACAGATAAGGTCCCTGCTTTCAGGGTTTCTATTCCAGAGGGGTCAAATAGACAATGAAAAAGTCAAGACTTACAGAAGGTCATTTCAGGTGTGATAATTGTCATGGAAAGAATCAAGGTGTGATAGGATGAGTTGGGCAGTGAGAAGATACTTCAGATGAGGTTTTCTGGAAGGGGTTCCCTGAAGTCTGAGCTGAGAGCTGAATGATGAGGAGGGGTGAGTCATGCCATAGCAGGAAAAGCATTCAGGCAGAGGAAAGAGCTAGTGCAGAGGCTTCCCCAAGCTAGGACTGAGCTTGGTAAATCTGAGGAATAAAAATGAAACTACTGTGGCCAGGGTGGAGTGGGTGAGGAGAAGTGGTGGAGGGATGAGTCAGGAATGATCTTATACATCATGGGAATAAGTTTGAATTTTATCCTAAGTATGGTGGGCAACCTCAAGGGGCTCTAAGAAGAAATGGCCATGGCCTGTTTTATGATCAGATTTTCTTTTTGAAACCACCACTCTGGAAGCTCTGTAGAAAAGGGATTATAGGGGAGAAGAGTGAAAATGGAGGCAAATTAGAGGGTCCTTGCAGAGTTTCAAGCAAGAGATGGTATTGGCTGGGGATGGGAGGTTGGCAGGTGGGAGAAGAGAAGTTCCACTTTTTTTTTTTAAGGATTTTTAAAAAGATTTTATTTATATGACAGAGAGAGAGAGCACATGAGCAGGGGGAGTGGCAGGCAGAGGAAGGGGGAGGGGGAGAAGCAGGCTCCCCACTGAGCCAGGGAGCCCAGTGCGGGACTCGATCCCAGGACCCCAGGATCATAACCCGAGCCAAAGGCAGAGGAAGGCAGACACTTAACCAACTGAGCCACCAGGCGCCCCTGAAGTTCCACATTCTATCATGTTGATGTAGAAATGGCAGAACCTGCTGATGGTTTATGTGTGGATATGTTGGTTTAGAGAAAAGCAGGAATCAAGGGCCCTCCTGGGGTTTTTGCTTGAACAGAAATAATGGTGCCCTTTTCCAAGATATGGTGCCCTGAGGTGAGGAGCAGGCCTAGGAGGAAATCAGAAGTTGCCTCCTGTTCCAAGTGGCAGGTTCAGGTTTCCTGAACATTTGAATAGGAATGATAAATTATACCTGGTTAGGGATTCATCTTTGAGAAAAGAGCATGCAAATTACATTCAAAAGCTTAATGTCCTTGCTTTCTCCCAAAGCCAGGGGCTGGGTCTAGAGCAACCTGAGTCTGCCTAGGAATTGTTTGCTTGGTACACTGGAAAACCCTAGAGGATAATAGCCAAATTGCCACTCTGCAAGTATACCTTCAATCCAATTCATTATGCATTTGCTAAGTGCCCACTATCAATGATGCCCACAGTCATGGAATCACCCTTAAGTCAAGGGATTCCAAAATTTCAAGACAGAGGCATGAAGGTTCATTGCATTATGATTATGATCTGTCTCAAAAACCATTTCTAAGATTGTTAGGCCCAAGCTATAAGAGTAAGAAGCTGATTTTATGTCCTTATTCATGCTTCCTCTCTCCCTTTTCTTAAAACAGATTTATTACCAACCCTCCTGAGGACAATCTTATTTATCTTCGTCTTGCCCTACATTCTCAGCATAGATACCTAGGCTGGATATATAATGTTCTTTGCATTCCATTGACCCCCCCACCCCTCACCCATTGTCTACCACTTCTCCTAGGAGAGGGATGGCAAATGGGTTTCATTTAAGTGCTACTTCTTTTTTTTTTTAATTTTATTATGTTATGTTAGTCACCATACAATACTTCATTAGGTTTTGATGTAGTGTTACATGATTCATTGTTTGCATATAACACCCAGTCCTCCATGCAATACATGCCCTCCTTAATACCCATCACCGGGCTAATCCCTCCCCCCACCCCCCTCCCCTCTAGAACCCTCAGTTTGTTTCTTGGAGTCCATAGTCTCTCACGGTTCATCTCCCCTTCTGATTCCCCCCCGCTTCATTTTTCCCTTCCTTCTCCTAATGTCCTCCATGCTATTCCTTATGTTCCACAAATAAGTGAAACCATATAATAATTGTCTTTCTCTGTTTGACTTATTTCACTCAGCATAATCCCCTCTAGTTCCATCCATGTCAATGCAAATGGTGGGTATTCATCCTTTCTGATGGCTGAGTAATATTCCATTGTATATATGGACCACATCTTCTTTATCCATTCGTCTGTTGAAGAGCATCTCGGCTCCTTCCACAGTTTGGATATTGTGGACATTGCCTCTATGAACATTGGGGTGCATGTGGCCCTTCTTTTCACTACATCTGTATCTTTGGGGTAGATACCCAGTAGTGCGATTGCTGGGTCATAGGGTAGCTCTATTTTTAATTTTTTGAGGCACCTCCACACTGTTTTCCAAAGTGGCTATACCAACTTGCAGTCCCACCAACAATGTAAGAGGGTTCCCCTTTCTCCACACCCTCTCCAACATTTGTTGTTTCTTGCCTTGTCAATTTTTACCATTCTAACTGGTGTAAGGTGGTATCTCAACGTGGTTTTGATTTGAATTTCCCTGATGGCTAATGATGATGAACATTTTTTCATGTGTCTGTTAGCCATTTATATGTCTTCCTTGGAGAAGTGTCTGTTCATGTCTTCTGCCCATTTTTTGATTTGATTATTTGTTTTTTGGGTGTTGAGTTTGAGAAGTTCTTTATAGATCTTGGATACCAGCCCTTTATCTGTAGTGTCATTTACAAATATCTTCTCCCATTCTGTGGGCTGCCTCTTTGTTTTGTTGACTGTTTCCTTTGCTGTGCAGAAGCTTTTTATCTTGATGAAGTCCCAAAAGTTCATTTTTGCTTTTGTTTCCCTTGCCTTTGGAGATATGTCTTGAAAAAGTTGCTGTGGCCAATGTCGAAGAGGTTACTGTCTATGTTCTCCTCTAGGATTTTGATGGATTCCTGTATCACATTGAGGTCTTTCATCCATTTAGAGTTTATCTTTGTGTATGGTGTAACAGACACATAGATCAATGGAACAGAATAGAGAGCCCAGATATGGACCCTCAACTCTATGGTCAATTAATTTTCAACAAAGCAGGAAAAAAGATCCGATGGAAAAAAGACAGTCTCTTCAATAAATGGTGCTGGGAAAATTGGACAGCTATATACAGAAGAATGAAACTCAACCATTCTCTTACACCATACATGAAGTGCTACTTCTTATTGATTGATAGAGTTTGCTAGAAACACTGTGTTGGGAAGGAATCTGAGGTCATGCCCAGACTCAGTGGGATTGACTACCCATGCCTGTCCTGGATATGAGAGAGGGCAAGGTTCTGTCCACTTGTTCCAAGATGTTTTAATTACCTTTTACCTATGTCAACCAACCCCAGATATTTCCAGGAATATACTTCTTCTCAATTTCATTGTTCATGCCTAGAATAGAGTTTTGTACATAATAGGCTCTCAATAAGTATGTATTGAATGGATAAATAGAGGAATGAATAAATGAATAAATAAATGAGAAAAAAAAATTTTTTTTTAAAGTTAACCCTGAGGGGGCTGAGAGCATGACCAAGCACCCTGTGTGCCTGGCAGTCATGAGAAAGTGTTTCCTAGACCTCCAACTATAGGGTGGGTAATGAGCTGGTAGGTGTTGAGACATCTTGGCTTTGAGGCCATGCCTCCCATGGGCTGCTTCCAGCCAATGACTGAGTGTGGGGATGCTGGGGGATCCTAAGGCAGACCCACTCCTGGGAGACACAGGATTTCCAAGACTACTGGCTTTGGGTAGAGGATGACCCCAGGGATTCAGCTTTATACAGTTCCACTTAGACTCCATGATAGGATAAGACTCTTTCAAACAATCTTCTCTTCTTTCCTACATTGGGCTCACACTTGCATCAAGGTCTAAAATCATTTCCAGCCTCTTCTGGCCCTTTCCCTCTTTTCCTTCACATAAGCATTTTCCCTTGTAAAATCCTTTAATCCCATCTTGGGTTTTCTATTGTTTTTTGTTTTGTTTTGTTTTGTTTGTTTTGGTTTGGGTTTGGTTTTTTTGTTTTGTTTTTGTTTTTGAGGACCTAGACCAACACCATCCTGCTAACATCAAAAGGGACCAGGACTCTATTAACCCTACCAGATGCCAGCTGTGCAGCAGGTTCATGCCCTTTGTGAAGTAGAGTGAGTTCCTGGAAAAATTCTGATGGGAAGAAGCATCACTGTTGAGAAATTCAATCTCATTTAAAAAAAAAATGAGAAAATGATGTTGAGAATTAACATGTAACTGTTTTTGTAAATATTTCAATTTTCACTAATATATAGCACACCAAATAATACACTATCAATGACATGATACCCATCTTAAATTCAATATAATGAGCTCTGAATAATTAATTCCATTTATCATTCTGTGTTCATAAGAATCTTTTAGACTTTCCCAACCCTAAATGAGTTAACTGCCAGTACGTTTCTGTGCTTTGTTGCAGATAATGTGCATGTCTTCTTTCCCATCCAAATGTCCTGTGATGATCTGATTTCATGAGATAGGAGTTACTTTTCCTCCTGTGACCTACTCAATTCTATGGGATTCCATGTAATTCTTATTATTATATGCCGTACTGCCCAGGCCATTGTTTACCTTCTGCTGATTTCCTTAATGGACCCTGTCTATCCATTCTTTGTTTTTCTTTTCCTTTTTCCTTCCTTGTTCAGTTATCCCCAGAAGTAGTGTTGGTGTATGTTGGAAACCAACATTCTCTTGACGGATCAAAAGTTATTCAGAAGTAAATATGTCCAAACCAGGAATCCTGGTTAAGAGAATTTATATTTGGGGAAGAAACATTGTACATGGATCTTCACACAGATCATTGACAGAAGCAGTAAGAGCATATTCATTCATTGATCTTTTAACACCATGTGCCATGCCCCGCACTTAGTACTGGTGAGATCAGGGATTTCATGTATCTCTTTTGGGAAGGATGCCTTAAGCACTGAGAGACTCTTCTAGCTGGCAAATACCTGTTCTATTTACAGCTAGGAGAAATTGACACCTTTAACAGTGGAGTTACCCTTTAAAATCGCTAAGATCATGATTTCTCTTTTGAGACACACTGGTTGCCTCCCAAACACTCTGAAAATTCAGAGTACAGATTTATTTCAGAAATTCATCACGATGCTTTTAACCTCTGATGCCTTTTGCAGGAATGATTTATGAAGTTTGTTTCTTTTTATGGCGGTTTCTCCAACCAGGTTGCAAGAGATATAAAGACTGTGATTTCAGACAATTATTCTCTTGACAGCATGTGCTCAAGTTCATACAGCAAGGGAAGATGCTCCACTTCCTTTTTCCAAAAGAATCAGAAGCTCTATTACCCACCTGGTATAGCAACAATCGGTGTGCAAGCTATTCAGTCAACCAGTTGCTTTTCTTTCACATCCAGGACCAGAGAAAGGACTGATCTTGTCACTACATTGATCAACTTTCCTCCAACTGAGTTGAATCTGAGAATTGATTATTTGAGTCTTGCCTTAACAATTTTAGGTATCTTTTCTTTCCCTCCCTCTCCTCTGTCTCCTTGTTCTCTCTCTCCTCTGTCTTCTCCACTCACATCTGTTCTCTTTCTTCCTACATAAGGAGTAAATACTGTGTTGTAAATCCTTTGCCAGGTCATAGAGCAAACTTGTTTGGTCTAAAGAACACTTTAACACTCATATTACAGAACCCCCCCAAATTTATGTTTTTGTGGGTTATACCTATTGCTGTGTATTGCATTACTAATTAAAGCTGATAAAATTTAAAATATACATTTATTAATTCAGTTAAAATAATAATAAACCTGTCATGTTAACAAAAATATTTTATTAAAAACTATATTATTCAAAGGAAAAAAATAGTGAAGAGGGTGCCATTTTTTTACATTTTTGCAAATGTCTGGCTTTAATAGAAGACAGCTGAATTCTCTTATCTGCTTCTGCATTAAATCTGTTGTGGTCTCGTGTTGTATAGCCTCTGGAAAACTCCTCCAGAGAGAATGAAAACAAAGGAAGCAAATAACATCTCAGTACTTTTATGAACATGGTTTTGACATTGTGAACCCTCAAGGGTCTCAGGAACCTCCAAGAATTCCTGGGCCATAGTTCGAGAACTGCTGTGTGTGCTAGGGTTAGAGATACAGACATGGAAGAGCCAGTATCTTTCCCCACCATTTGCTAGAGGAAAGAAACAAAGGATATTTATAGCCCAGTATGGACCTTGGTGTGCTCAGGATAGGGAGGTGGCTTTGGGAGCACAAGGAGAGAGGCCTAATTCAGTCTGGGTGTGTTTTCAGGGGTGGAGGGAAAGGGGAGGCTCAGAAAATTCTTCCCTGCATTTGTGGTGCCTTAGCTGATGATACTGTAGACAACTAATTGCAAAGGGAACCACCTTGTCTGAAACCCCTGATGCTCGGGGCTGATCATGAGGGCAACCTAGGGTTTGGCTTACAGCTTTATCAGGATTATGTATTTAGTGGTGGTGGAGGAGAGGCTTTTTTGTGCCTATCCCCTACCTCTGATATTCCACAACTTCCCAGAAAGGAGCCAGATAGTCCACATAAATAAGAAGTGAAATTGGCCTGCCAATGCTTTCTTTCTGAAGCAGTGAGAAGCAGATGAGCATTTTGCAGTGAATATACTATAAACCAGATAATTGCCATTCATTGTTCTGAACATCTTGGGATCTAAGGCATGAAATGGAATTTGCAGTAAAAATGTATCACACATTTCCTATCCTCTGGAACAAAGTTGATATCATAAGCCACAAAAGTTTTATTTATTAGTTTGCCAGTAGAGAAACAAAAATATGGTGTTTCTATCTGAGGTTAAAAGGAATTTGCACTGTCATGTCAAATCCTTTCACTCATTTTTGAATATAACTTTTTAAAATATTCTTCAATGAGCAAGATGGCTAGTTTTATGTGTCCATTTAGCTAGGTTATAGTACCTAGTTATTCAGTGAAACACAAATTTGGGTGTTGCTATGAAGGTATTTTGGAGATGTGGCTAATATCTACAATCAATTGGTTTTAAGTAAAGGAGATTACCCTCAATAATGTGGGTGAGCCTCAAACAATCAGTTGAGAGGCTTTAAGAACAAAAGCTGAGTTTTCCCAGAAAAGAAGAAATTCTGCTCAAGACTGCAACAATAACCCCTGCCTAAGCTTGTAGCCTGCAGGCCTGCCCCCATAGATTTCAGATTTACCAGCCCCCATAATTATGTGAGCCAATCCTTTTCTTTATGTGTGTGTGTACACACACACACATATGCATACACAAATGTATGTATGTATGTGTATGTATATATTTATATATGTGTATATGTATATATATGTATGTGTATATGTACATCTCTATCTCTTTCTATCTCCTATTGGTTCTGTTTCTCTGGAGAACCCTGACTGTTTTCCCATAGATTTCAGTCTTGGCTGTTTTGTCTCCTTGCACTCCCTTAGAGCACTTGATCCAAGAGTGGACCCACAGGAGATGGAAACAAGCATGTGCTGTTGCATTGATCACTGGTCAGAGGAAGAATAGTTGGGGTGGGACTTTCAGTTCCTCCATGAGGGACCGTGACCTTGACTGATTTAAGCACCCCACACCTTCCATAGCCTCATCCATGAAATGGATCCCGTGCTGTCCTCTCATGGATGGTTGAAAGGATTTAATGAGATCACAGCTGTAGAGCCTGGCACATAGAGGTCCCTTAAGAGTAGCAGTTCCTGATTAGTTACACTGAACAACAGTGATTACAGAAAGAGTTTTAGACAATTGCACTTAGTAGTGTAAACTCCAAAGTAAGTTAAGGGCTGGTTTTAGGGGTTAAAGATGTTTAAAAGGCAGTGAAGTATAAGATATTGAAGGAATAACAATGTTGGGGAAGTATAGATGTAATAATCATTTTGTTCAGTAAGTAAGACATTTTTGTGTGGAAAAATGAGTTGGCTCCAGCAACTGAATGTGAACATTAAACCATCAAAATCCCTGCCCCACTTCTTCCTATTCAAATGATCCTCTTGAATGGCTCCCAATCTTCTTTACAGACTTAATCTAATTTTCCCATCCCTGGGAGTTCTGTTAGGTTGTCAGCCCACCAACAGGTTTATTGGGTAGCTTGAGCATTGTCTACCTGGGGCACACTGGGTCCCATGTGGGTCCTGACCCTAGCCTGTTGAGCTTCAGAATCAAAGGTGCTTTACTGTGGACATACAACATGCTAGTCACCAAGTCAGCTCTGACCCAAGGTCTCATTTTATCTTCCTCCCACTAACCCTGCAGAATTAGTATTACCTCCATTTTATAAAAGGAGAGGGAGCAGAGATCTGGGAAGATTGAAAGACTTGCCTAAAATACCCTGTAGGTTACATGGTATCAGAACTATGACAAGAAGCCCAGTACCCCTTGCACCCAATCTCAGGCTTTGTCTTGCACAAGCTTTGAGCAGTTGGCTTTGTCCAGATGGCTTATGTGGAGACAACTGAAACTCACTTTTGTAAGATTATACAATCCCTCAGTGCACATTTCTCCCTAGCCTTGCTCCTGGCCCACATGCCAGTACCCAATAGGATAATGGCATGTGGCTCATCCCCAGGCTGGGGTAAGGACTTTGAGAGGACCCACACTCCAAACAATTATTTATGGGTGGAAAATGACAGGTGGAAGGGAAGAAAAAAATAGGAATGGTGAATAAATGGCTGGGTAAATGGATAGGAGGAAAGGAGGTAGGAAGGGAAGGAAAGCAACATGCTATCCTCACTGAGAGCACCTATCAAGCAGTTAAGGATTAACAACTCAGTCATCTTTTCCTCAAATGCTTGTTCAACCCAATTAAAACGGTGAAATGTAACCCTCATCTTCTGTGAATATTTGCATGTATGAGTCACACACATGGGATTTGTGTTTAAAACTCTCTAATTGGTACCTCTAGCAAGAAAGATACATTGCCTCTAATTAAGTGATGGCAAATGTCACCTTATGATTTGGGAGGCACGCCCTCTTTCTATTTGGGTGCTGTAGGAAAACCTGCTCACTGGAATCAAAGTGCCACTAATTGCTTCAGGCATTGGAGGTGCCAGCAAGGCAGCGGTGTGCTCACCTCACTTACTGATGTTCTGGGCACTGTGTTAGGTCCTGTGGATATCATCATGACCAGGATGTGGTCTCTTCCTGCAGAGGGCTCATACTTGTATGGGAAAGAGGGACAGGGAAACAGCTAATGGCAATGCAGTGGACCTGTAGCATGAGAGCAGGTGGTACAGGGTCATATAAAGTGCAGAGAAGGACAACTGGAGGAGGTGGGGCTGGATCTGAATCTGGAAGGATGTACAAGCAGGAGTCAGGAGGAAAGAGAGGAGAGGAGTAGATGGCACAATGAGGGCAAAGGTGTGGGTAATCGGGGAACTGGTGCCTTTGGGGGGCTTCATCTGATCTTGCAGTTGAAGGCAGGATTACTGCTGATGGATCCTAAGCAGGAAAGTGCAAGATCAATGATCAGAATTGCCTGTAGGCAGGCTGACCTCTCACCTGGACAGGGATCCTATCCTACCCTCACTCTAGAGCAGGGAATAAATATACTTTTTTAAAATGCTATTACAGTTATTGTAGTTAGGAATCATTTTATTGCAAGCACAGACACTCTGTTCAAACTAGTACAAATAGAAAAAAAAACAAAAACTGGTGCCTGGGCAGAATGAATGAAAAACTTCACTTGGCAACTTCAGACACCCAACAGGCTGATGGGTCCATGAAGACTGAGCAAGACCTCAACTGGGAAACAAGTGTGGGTGGCCGGCCTCTGTATCTCCCGCAGCTGCTCGGGCTGCTTCTCTTGTCTCTGCTTACTGGCTCCCAAATCCTGTCTCCTGGCAGATTAGCTTTCTCTGATGTTATGGCTTCTCAGCTCCCCCTAAACTTTGAGTAACCATTACACGTATGCCACCCCAACTGCTTATGGCCTTTTATCTCAAGTATTCATCACCAGGGGTGCCTGGGTGGCTCAGTCATTTAAGTGTCTGACTCTTAGTTTCAGCTCAGGTCATGATCTCAGTGTCATGAGATCAACCCCCACATTGGGCTCTGCACTCAGTACAGAGTCTGCTTGGGATTCTCTCCCTTTCCCTCTCCCTCCCCTTCTGCTCCTCCCCCCTGCTCAAGCTCTCTCTCTCTCTCTCTCTAAAATAAATGAATGAATAAATAAATAAAATCTTAAAAAAAAAAGTATCTATCACCAAATAAATTATAGGTTCTGGGCCTGTCTCCTCAATGAAAATTGAAAGATCCAACCAACTTGCCCAGCCTACTCCACGCATTGATTTCCCCTGGGTTTAGATATCCACCCAGGTCTAAGCACCCCTGCCAGGGCATCAGGTCAGAAGAGGGAAGTTGGGTATCACAGGCAAAAGACCAGCCTGACCACAAGAATGACCTATTTACTGGGGTGTAAGTTAACCTCTCTAGAGCATTTTGTAATCAGTACAGTATGTTGTTTTTGTTTTTTACTAACAGTTCACTTTTACCTAGAAGGAAGTATTGGAGTTCTGAGGGTCAACTTTAGGATGAGAGTAGAAAGATTGAAAGGGTAAATCATTAGCTGCTTGGCCCTGCTGCTTGGTTTGAGTGTTAATGCACTTTTTCAGAGGTGGAGGCAAAGAGAGAAGGCAAGGAGTGCTCCTGAGAATGCATCTGCACTCTAGTTAAAGACGCATTGGGTGACAAGACCTAATTTCTCTGTAAATGGAGCAGAAATATCACACTGGTGTTTCCTCTGTATGAGTGCAAAGATACAGGCATTTCTCCAGATGCTGAAACAGCATGAGAAAGACATAAGATGGAGGTAAGAAGCAGTCCTAAGGGGGCATGATATGACAGAGTTCAGCCTCAAGAAGAGTTGTGTAACGAAGAGAGACATTATCTCTCTGATAAAAAGACTGATAAAAAGTCTGTTCTTCTGAAGTTACAACCAAATGGAACAAAGCATGAGCTGACTGTACTCCGTCTATTGGAACAAAAAGGCAGAACAGTTGTCATGGGAGGGAAGAGATTGCCTAACATCAGCCAAGGCACAAGCATCAATACCTTGCTTCTTTCTGGAAAGGAGTTGGTTCTCTGGTGTCCCATAAAGCCAGCGTTTGGAGGTGGCTCCAGGATGAATCTATACATGCCATTAATCCCTGGGTGATGTAGATACTATCCATCAGTCCAGTCTCTTGGCTGGACTTGCCCCTCAAACTTCATTCTCAGCCAAACCTAACTATTCACATTTCCCCTGTGGTTTACCAGGTGCTTTTACCATTGGTCTTTTCCCATGCATGTTCCTCTGCCTGGGACCCCCACATCCTTTATCCCTGCTTAATTCCTACTACTCATGACTTCGAATCTACCATCTTCAGGAACTAATTCTGGATTACCATGCCTGGATTAGCGCTTCTCCTTTCTTTTTCTGTAGCACTCTGCTTTTTCTTTGCTTATCTATCTCTTGCCATACTAGTTATCGTGGACCCCTCTCCAGTCTGAGGGTCCCTTGAGGATAAGAACTTTGTTCTTACCACATTATAAATTATATATAAAATTTATACATAATAAAATTCTGCCTTTTGAAATGTGCACATTGCTAAGTTTTGCCAAAGGCACACAGAAATGTAACCATCACCACAATCAAGATACAGAACATTTCCATCATCCAAAAGTTTTCTTATGTCCCTTTACAAGCAAACCCTACCCCATCCCCCAGATCCTGGCAACCACTGATCCATAATCTGTCCTTATACTTTGGCATTTTCTAGAATGTCATATGAATGGCATCAAGTAGCATGTAGTCTTTTGTGTCTGACTTCTTTCACTTCATTTCACCAGAGAAATGCTTTGGATATTCAACCATTTTGTTGTATGGATCAGTAGTTGATTTCTTTTTACTGCTGAGTAGATGTCCATTATATAGATACACTGCAATTTGTTTATCCATTCACTAGTTGATGGCCCTTTTATTTTCTAGTTTGGTACTATTCTGAATAAAGATTCTATGAACATTTACATACAAGTCTTTTTGGGTAATTTATGTTTTCATTTGTCTTGGGCAGATCCCAGGAATGGAACTGCTGAGTCATTTTATAAGAAATTGCTAACTATTTTCCAAAGTGACTGTATTATTTTACATTCATACCAGCAGTGTATGAGAGTTTCAATTGCTTTACATCTTCATTAGAACTTGGTATTGTCAGTCTTATTTTAACCATTCTAGTGGTGGTGTGGTGACATCCAATTGTGGCTTTAACTTACATATCCTTGATAGCTACTAATGTTGAGCATCATTTCATGTTCTTATTTCCTCTGATGACAGGTCTGTTCAAATTTTTGCTGCCCCCCCCCTTTTTTTACAGATTATTTTTCTCATTATTGAGTTGCAGGAGTTCTTTATATGTTTCTGGATATAAGTCCTTTGTGAGATATGTCTCACAAATATTATCTCCCAGTCTGTGGCTTTTAAAAAAAATGTTTTCTGAATAGTGTTTTTCAAAGAATAGAAATTCATAATTTTAGAAATTTTGATGTATCAGTTTTATCTTTTATTCAGTGCTCTTTTTGTCCCTTCTAATAAACCTTTGCCTAACCCAAGGACACCGAGCTTTTCTTTTATGCTTTCTTTTAAAGGTTTCACAATTTTTAAGTCCTACATTTAGGACCATGATCTATTTAGAGATAATTTTTGTGTATAATGTGCAATATAATTGGAATTCTTCTTTTAAAATATGAATATCCAATTTTTCTCAGCATAAGTGAAAGACTATCCTTCCCCTCCATTGGATTTTCTTGGAAAGTTTGTCAGAAATTAATTGACCATGTGTTTGTGTGTCTTTTTCTGCACTCTTTATTTTTCTGTTGATCTGTATCTGTCTTATGTTAATACCTTACTACTTTATTAGTAGCTTTATAATAAGTAGTAGTAGCTTTATAATAAGTTTAAAATCAAGTAGTGTGAGTCTTCTAACTTTGCCCTTTTTGTTTCAGAATTGTTTTGGCTACATCAGATTTTTTCATTTTCATATGAATTTTGGAATTAGCTTATCCATTTATAAAATCCTACTATTATTTTGATTTGGTTTGCATTGATCAATTAGGGAAAAATTTACATTTAACTATCTTGGCTCTACCAAATCATAAACACTGTCTATCTCTCCATTAAGACTGCTCTAGGTCTGGGCGCCTGGGTGGCTCAGATGGTTAAGCGTCTGCCTTCGGCTCAGGTCATGATCTCGGTCCTGGGATCGAGTTCCGCATCGGGTTCCCTGCTCAGTGCAGAGCCTGCTTCTCCCTCTCCCTCTGCTTGTGCTCTTTTGTCTATCTCTCTGTCAAATAAATAAATAAAATCTTTAAAAAAAAAAAAAAAAGACTGCTCTAGGTCCTCTTTAAATTCTTTCAGCAATCTTATTAGAGTCTTTGGTGTACAGATGCTACATGTATTTTGTGAAAGTTATTCCTAGGTATTTCATGGTTGTTGATATTATCATATTAGCCTTTTTTATTTAAATTTCCAATAGTTAACTGCTAGTCCATAAAAATATGATTGATTTTTATATATTGACTTTATGTACTGTGGTCTTCATAAACTCACTTATTAGTTCAAGTAGCATTTTAGTAGATCCCATAGAATTTGCTTCACTGAGGATCATGTTCTCTGCAAATAAAGGCAATTTTATTTTTAATTTACAATCTTTTTTTTTTCTTCCTTTACTGAATGGGTTAGAACCTCCAGTACAATATGAATAGTACAGTACAAGGTAAGAGTGTATATCTTTGTGTATTCTTCCTGCTCTTAGGGGAGTGCATTCACTCTCTAACCATTAAGCATGATATTAGCTATAGGTTTCTACAAAAGTTCTTTATCAGATTGAGGAATTTCCCTTCTAGTCCTTCATTTGCTGATTGTTTTGATTATGAATGGATGCTGAATTTTGTCAAATGTTTCTTTCAGGAGCTCCCCTACCCATTTTACCCTCAATCCTTAAGCTGTTTTTGCATATTTAAGGTGCCCCATAAATACTTGTTGAATGAATGGAGCTGGGCTAAATACCTCTGAGGGTGCAAGGCCACACTTCAGACACTCAGAAGCATGAAATGGGCTTAGGGGAACTTAAGAATATTTGAATGCCTATTCATGTTAGAGGTACTAGATTTGCCTAAATGATCTCATGCATTTTTACAACATTCCTATGAAGTTAAGTATCTCCATTTTACAAATGACGAATGAGTAATAGATGGAATGATTAAACAGCTGGAATATGGTTGGGATGTGGGGAAAAGGTCCTGTGTTTCATAACTCAATAGAAAGAAAAAAAACAATCATTATGTTCAGAAAACAAAGAATATACAAAGGAGGATGGCTTCAAATATTTCAGTTATTTAATGGTGTGTCTGGATATAAGAATGGCACCTGTGGAATGACAGCTGAACCATTAAGAAGGAAAAGCAATCCTTGCATAATACTTAGCTCAGCCATGAACAAAGGTCTCATAGTCAAAATAACGTAAATTTAAGTTATTGGTTTGCAACCCTGATGATTTGATCTATAGACAAAACAAAGAAGATTTAATTTTGCTTACACATCAAAATACAAATGTTTATCAACTTTGACAAAGAAAAAGTCAAGAAAGATCTGAAATAAGTTAGAAGATGGGAGAAAAATTAGGAATTTGTAAGGAATGTTAACACTCTTATTTTACAAAAAGGGAACATTTAAACCCCTCTGAGCTTCAGTTCCTCACCTGCAAAATGAGATATAAAATCTTATCTAATGGGGTTATAGTGAGGATTAATGAATGTATGTAAAATGCCTAATATGGGATAGGTATTCAACTAAAAGGAGAAAAGGGTGGCAGACCTATGATAGAAGGAAGTAAACCCATTCCCACTCATGAGGGAGAACCTCAACTCTAAGGTCTATGTCACCTCTCCTGCTGACACTGTCACTGCCAGAGAGCAGGGTGGTGAGTCAGTAATGAAAGGTCAAGGGCCGTGTGTCCAGCCCAGGGCATCTGAATGACATGACAACTCTGCCAGTGGTATCATTTTCCCCATGTTACAGTTGAGGGAGTTGACACATAGAACCAGCCCTGAAGTGGCTAAGCCAGGCCTGAAACCTGGCAACTGTGACTAGATTTGGTTGCCTGCCATCGAGTCAAGCGCTACAGCGAATCTGAAACACTGGATGAGCTTGTGGCATATCCTCTATACACATTTCTAACGAATAGGCCCCTAGGTTTAATTAAAGGGGAAAAAAGATTAATTGTTTCTCCCAATAGCTGCAAATTATTTACATTGCATTTGTGTTGATGGCTAATAAAAGAGCAAAGGCATGTGGGGACAGCCCAGGGTGGCTGTAATTCTTCCAGGGTCCATAATGAAGCACCAGTTTGAATGCCAGAATGTGAGCCTGGAGGAGCCTGCTGTCCCATTCAGACTTGCAGTGGGCAGAACTGCTCTCTACCCTGGGCATGATCCAATCCACAGAAATGGATCTCAGGAACCAAGACCTGAGAAGAACAAGGCATATATCCCCGCTGCTCTAAACTGACTCTTGATTAGCTCATGACTGCTGTGGAATGGCTAGCTTGAGGCTACCACCAATCCTAGAGCAACTTTTAACTGACCTTTTGAAGCATGATGGTGGGGGAAGGGGACGGTGCTGCCCTAACTTTCTTTGTGCTCACATGAATTGTTGAACTTCTCTCTGAATCTCACTTCTCTGGTTACTGAGGTGTAAAATGGGACTAACTAATACTCTATGTCTCTCATGCGGTTGTTGGATGAGAGCCTATGACTGGACAAATGTGCAATATTAATAATATTATTATTAATCCATAATAATATTCAAGTGATGATCTTGAAAGTCAATCCTTGTTTTGTTTTTCCATTGTGTTCTAGTCAACAAGCACAAACCATGGATCGAGACTTCATATCACGGAGTCATAACTGAGAACAATGACACAGTCATTTTGGACCCACCACTTGTAGCCCTGGATAAAGATGCACCAGTTCCTTTTGCAGGTGAGATGATGGTGTCCTACGGTTGGGCTTGGCTCACTTTGGAGCTGTGCTGGGAAGCCTCCACAGAGCGCAGGCTCGGGCTGTATATAGCTGTTGTCATCCCCTGTGCATCTCATAGATCAGCCTGTGATTTCAAAGCTGTGTGCGTCTTCTGACCGCTGGTGTGGTTCTGATATCTGGTGTGGTTCTGATTTCTGATTTATGTTTTTTTTTCCCTTGGTATTGCCTCCAGTGCAAGACCTTTATTTCTTCTTCTGAGAGATGGTATATTGCTGAAACGGCCTCTGGAGTTGGAAAAGCTGGGCTAGTAAGGTCCATAGGGAAATAATTTTCCCTCTAGAAAGATGACCTGTAGACAGATTAAGTATGTGACCCCCTGTCCCAACTACACATATATCATGGACAGGTGAAGACTTATAATTTGGTAGATTGGCAAGAGAAAAGGGGGGGAGGGGAAGGACCAGGAAATATTTGCTAAGGATAGGACAGGGCTGTGCCCTTGAGCTTCACAGTGGGTGTGGCTTTTGGTGGAGGAATCAGAACACAGTGCCATTTTGCCCTCTGCAGCTTGTGGCTAGAGAGTCTTCTCATTATTATCAAGATTATGACTACTTCCCTCTCAAACCTCCTGCAAGGGCCAGGTCTCAGGAAGGGTGTGTGAAGAATATGGCTGTCTCACGTTTCCAAAGATTTTGGCAAAGAGAATGGGATGGCTGATGGTAGGGGGAGGAGGGAATGGACAAAGAATTTCTGAAGATGCCTGCATCATGAGTAATATTGTTAGCATTTTATAACTGTCAGGAGAAAGACAGGAAATTTAATGAAGGTTTTCAAGATTTCTAGAAGATTGCTTTATGATAGATGGGTGCCAGGCTCAGGTTTTCACCATGATGAAGTCTATTTTTTCTGACAGTTTGTCTGCTACATTATGAGCTACTTGGGCAGAAAAAATTGTCTCTTTCACACATCTAAGAGATAAGCTCTATGAAGGTCCTTTTTTCATTATGGAACATTGTAAAGTAAGGAATGAGGGGGGGGGTTAAATGGGGAAATTCAGGTTATGTGAAGATAAACCCATAAGCATTCTTGCGGAGCATGGGGAAGATATCTTGACTCTCAGAAGAAGGCTTTATCTTTATTTTATGTAGAATGATAACCACCAAGGGCACCTAACTGTGACTTCCATGGTGTTTAGAATTAGGATATTTCCATACATCTTCCAGCCATCCTCAGAGGTCCCAGCTCAACCAAATTCCACTTGGAAGTATGAATCCCATGCTGTCTTTTCCACAAAAGATGAGTTGTCTTCCCCAGACCTTCTTTGCCAACCTGGGAATATTCCAGTGCATCCCCTTCTTGGACATAACTAGATGATACTAGGGTTAATCAGCAATTCTTAACCCCTAGAAATGAGATTTTAAAACAAACACTAGCAAAACTGTTTGGGTCATGGAAATGTTTGGTTTGGAATGCACTGTGTGCTTAACAAAATAGAGACAGTATTTAAAAAGTGGGAGATTTAGGACAAAAACACAGGATTCTGGTTTATCTTGATGAACCAGATTGGAAATACAGGGCTAAGTCATGGCTTCCCTCTTGAGACTGAGCATGGGCTCCTGGCTTCCCTGAGCCCCTTCTCTACAGCCTGTGTGCAGAGGTCTTCCCACCAAGCAGGTCTTCTTGTTCACCTTTCTTTTCAAGTGTGTGACTCCTCTTTAAAACATAACAGAAAAAAACCAATGACATATTAAACAGGAAGTAAATGTGTGCCATTAAGTCACTTTAGTATAATGAAGCTAACACTTTAAAGATGAAGGATGTATCTGATTCTTCATTATGTCTACCCTCAGCATAGCCCTGTTCTCCTCCAGTAGTGAACTAGGAAACTGAAGTTGTTGAATAAGCTGTCCTACAGTAAAGTGATAAGCTCCTTAGTGTACAGACCGAAATTGGGAGGGGCAGTTTAAGCAAATCTGATATTTAGAAGTTTGGACTTACAAAAGGTTACTTATTTTCCTTGGTTATGGGGCTGCAGAACAATTAATAATTTCACCTGAAGATTCAACAAAGGGTTTCTAAATCATAAATCCATCAAATGCCTTTAAACTTGAATTTGTATTCTGACCATTTGATGTGCCCACTGGTTTTCAGACACATCTGGAAATGAAGATTTGCTTCTAAGCCAAGGCCTGAGTAGTTATTTCCATCTGAAGAAAATTTCTATGCTCCTCTTGATATTTGCAGCTGCATAAAAAAAAATCTAGCTTAATGCATCAAAATATAATCTTCCAAGCTCTTAAGAGTAAAAAATAAAGGTGCTTTTTGGAATGGTCAAAGCTATTTTTCTCAGTGTTATTTATGATCAGCTCTAAGACAGGACACAGGCACTAGCCATCCATCCATGCTGCAGACGTTTATTTTAAAACATTTATCTTAAAAAGAAAATACTGAAGATTTATTTCAGATCCCTATCATTCTCATAAAATTGAAAAATTCATATCTTCCAGCTCCATCAGTTCTGGAAGTCAACTGCAGCTTTTAGTCCCCCCCCTTATCAACTGTTCTTGTATTGTGTGTCAGTTTTTCTACCCCTTTCCCACTGGTCTTTATTTCCAATTTAGTCTGTGAGGTGAGCTGTAAGCTTGCTGGGAGATGGTTCCATCCATATCATTTTTTCTCTGTCCCATTTCTTTTGTGAATTCCCCCCCTTTAAAAAAATTTTAAGAAAAATTTCCTATGTAAAATAGCACTCATTTAAATAAAAGTCATGGTCACACTTTGCATATAAATGCAAAATTCAGGGATATAGAATAGCTTTTACTGTATATTTCTTGATTGTGACAATAAGTGTGTATTGTAGAAAATGTGAAAAATATAGTGAAACACAAACAAGTATGAAAAATATGTTTTCTTACCCCCCAGAGAGAGCCTCTGTTAACACTTTAGAGTATTTCCTTCTAGTCATTTTTCTACTCTTTTTTTTTTTTTCAAAAATTGTGATCACACCTCATATTCAATTCTAACAATTTATTTTTCCCCACTAAACTAATGAAAATATGCCATTTATTAAATATTATTCTGCAGCTGATTAAATGGCTACATGGTATCTTTCTCAGTGAATATTCTGTAGCTTACCATTCTCTTTTTTTCTAGCTTTATTGAGATACAATTGACATATAACATTGTGTAAGTTTAAGGTGTGCCATGTATTGATTTGATAAACTTCTATATTGCAAAATGATTACCACCATAGTCTTAGCTAACACCTCTATCATCTCAAATAATCGCTATTTCTTTTTTGTGGTGAGAACTTTTAAGATCTACTCTCATAGCAATTTTCATGTATATAATACAATGTTATTAATATAATCACCATGCCATAAATTAGATACCCAAAACTTATTCATATTATCACTGAAAGTTTCTACCCTTTGAAAACACCTCCCAATTTCCCCCCACCCCCAGTCCCTGGTAACCACCAGTCTACTCCCTGTTTCTGTGAGTTGGGCTTTTTAAAGCCAATTTCACATAGAAGTGAATCCACATGTAAGTGATATTATGTATGTGATAGAAGTGATTCCACATACAGACGCCATATATAAGTGAGATCATGCAGTATTTGTTTTCCTGTGTCTGGTTAATTTCACTGACCATAATGCCCTCAAGGTCCACCATGTTGTCACAAATGGCAAGATTTTCTTTCTCATGGCTGAATAACATTCCACTGTATAGATATACCACATCTTCTTTATCCATTTTTCCATTGACAGAAACTTAGGTTGTTTCCACATCTTGGCAATTGTGAATTATGCTGCAATGAACATAGGGATGCAGATATCTCTTCAAAATCCTGAATTTATTTCCTTTGGATATATATCCAGAAGTAGGATTTCTGGATCATATGGTATTTCTATTTGTAATATTTTTGAGGAATCTCTATACTGTTTTCCATAGTGGCTGTACCAGTTTGCATTCCCACCATCAGTACACAAGCGTTCCCTTTCTCTGCATCTTTGCCAACACCTATTTCTTCTTGATGATAGCCATTCTGACAGGTATGAGGTGATGGGCAATTTGTCTGTTACAATTCTTTTTTAATATAATGTGTCTACATTTCTGATTCTATCATTTGGATGGGTTTCCAGAATTGAAATTAATTGATCAAACATTTTAAGATTCCAGAAACAGGGCACATGGGTGGCTCAGTTAATTAGGTTAAATGTCTGACTCTTCATCTCAGTTCAGGTCTTAATCTCAGGGTTGTGAATTCAAGCCCTGCTTTGGGCTCCACGCTGGATGTGGAGACTACTTAAAAAAGTAAATTAATTAAAAAAAGAAAGTTCCAGAAACATGTTAAATTGCTTAGTTGTATGAGTTTGCAGTCCCATTCTCACCGCAGTAGTCTCATTCCCTAACCCCTGAATGGCTTGTTCTACTGGTGTGATCTAGTGACCATGTGGTAGAATCACCAATAACAGTAGCCTCGTCATCTTCATCTGTAAAATAATACAAGCTTTCCAGTGTTGTTATTTTGATTAAATTTAAAGAATAACTATGACGCATGTTATAATGATTCAAGATAGAGTAGAAGCTTAATAAATTCAAGTTTTGTTTTGTTTTTCCATATCCTTTTCTCTGCCCATTTAGTAGAGGAGATAATCAACTCAGAGAGAGGCCAAGCAGCTTGCTCAGTATCCCAGGGCAGGCCAGCCATGGGGCTGGGACTGCAGCCCAGGGATTTTTACCACTTGCTCTGAGTTCTTTTTCCCAGTGATGTAGCCTTTTGATCCCTGCCTCACCTGATTACTAGAGGTGTCAACTCTCAGTCAGTGAATCCTCCCTCAGACCTCAGTCAAGTCCATTAGACCTAACTTAGTTCTCAACCTAGTGTCTGAGCCCCATGGACATGACCTTCTTAGAGAATCAGATCCAGGAAAATCCTTAAGTAATAATGAAAATCTTGTCCATTGCATGGCAAAAAATGATAATGAAAGCAAGCTGGCACACTGTGAACTTATTAATTTCTACATGAGCCCCACTGAGGCCTGTTAGGAAACTGTGGAGACTTTTAAATTTGAAGGGAATTAGATTGCCTTTCAGAGATAATAGAACTGTTCATTTGTCTACATTGGGCCAGTCTGGACTTGTCTTTTGTGAGGAAAGGGCAGCAGGGAATGATCAGGTATAATTGGCTGGCTTTTCAGGCTGGGTGACTCTCTGAAGGAAAATTGCCCGGGATGTGATTTGGCCTGGGTTGATTAGCTGGTTGCAACAGAAGTTTCTCCCCTCTCTGTGGTTAACTCCACTCACCCTCCTTGTTCTGCTCAGAGTCTGCCCACCTTATCTTTGGACCTGCCCAGGGACATTGTTTGTGCTTCAGGCACCCTAGGTCCCTGATGGCAGGGATCCTCCCCAAGGGTTTGTGCAGCCCCTGTGTCTTATGGTAGGAAGAGAATGAGAGTGTGAACAGCCACAGGCTTGACCGGCCACACATTGCTTTATATTCAGGCTCTGCCATTTGCTAGCTGTAAGGTCTCAGATAAGTTACTGAACTCCTCTGAAGGACAGTTTGCTAATATTTAAAATGGGGGTAAACAGAGTACCTACCTCTAGGTTAATATATGGGTTAAATAAGATACTAATGCTCAGTGCCTAGAGCACTCCTGGCCGCCAGTGGATGTCCAGTATGTCGCAGTGCTGATAATCTTAGCAATGGTAAAAATGAGAATAATCACAGTAAGTGTAATTCTTAGTATCATCAATAAGCCACAGTGTTTTATTCATTTTAGGCTGATTACAGTTCTGTGATTATAACCTGTGATAATGATGTTAAAGAAAGGAGAAAAGTGAGTTTGGTATTTGTTCTAAAGGCTTAATGCCATCACCCATCAAGCTATGTTGCCCAGACTGATCATGTGCCAGTGCGAAGACAGTAAGTTAAATAATGTAGGCAAGTTGTTTGTGAATTGTGCCGAACTCTATAAATATTAGTTGGCAATACATTTCCTTAAATTGCACCTATAACCTGTCCCTGTGGAGTAATTAGTTGCAAGATACACTTTTAGATTACTGCAAACCACATGCCCTTTTATTATAAACACACACACACGTGCCAGGCATGGCACATAGAATTGTATCCAAGCCTCACACCAACTCTGTGGAACAAAAAGGTCAGCTATCATGATTCTGTTTTACAAATGAGGACATCGAGACTTAAAAAAATTAAGTAACTATTCAAGGTTACCTAGCTGAGGATGGCTCAGCCCTGTCACTCAATTCCAGATGCTCAGACTCCAAGTCCTCTGCCAGTTGTCCAGTGTGGGGTACATATCTCATTGGCAGTAGAAGATCTACATGGTACCTGGACATATGGTTAAAGAATGCTGAATCCCATGCTAGGTCATTCCCTTTTAAGTTCTTCTTCAGCCTCTCTGATTATGTCAAGGAGAAAGGCAGCTTGGGAGGCTCAACACCTCTCAAACATTTGCTAATGTCTCTTTTTGACAAAGAAGGAACAAGCTCTATCTCAAAGCATTCCATAGGCAACACTGAGGAGGTAGAATTTTAGTACCATTCTGTTGTATTTTATTTAAGTTACTTTTTCTTTTTTTGAGACAAGTATTTTTGGCTTTTCAGGTTTTTTTTTTAATAAATTCATTTGGGTTTTTTAAAACCCCAAATTTGGTTTTGAGATTTTATTTATTTATATATATATATATATATTTATTTATTTATTTATTTATTTGAGAAAGCAAGAGCTCATGCACCTGCATGTGAAGGGGGCGGGACATGGGCAGAGCGAGAGGAAGAGGGACGAGCGGACTCTGTGCCTAGCGTGGAGCCTGATACAGGGCTCCATCTCATGACCCTGAGATCATGACTTGAGCCAAAACCAAGAGTCAACGCTTAACCCACTGAGCCACCCAGATGCCCCTAAAACCCCAATTTAAAGAAAAATGTAAATAAATAAGTAGGTAGTTCATGGCAGTGGCAAAAACCATGAAGAGGTCTATGATTGAGTACCAAGTAGAACACCATAATCCCCTCTGGACCTCATTCCCCACCCAGCCACTGCAGGACTACCCACTGTCTTCAGTCTCCCCTGCCCCATGGCTCTCTGAGCTCTGACCCTGGCAACAGGGGAGGCATCTATGTTGGCCTCACAGTAGATGGGACTTTGTATTCCAGCTGGTTTGTGTGGGGGTCAATCTTGTGGGCCAGAGGAAAGGTGGCCCCTGGTGTCCCACCCTGGTCTCCGAGCATTCTTGGCCTCACCTAGAAATCAGTTTGTGGCAGTCCTTGCAGAGAACTGGGGATTCTCTGAAATCCACAATCTGGATTACAGCCTTGGACCTCACAGAAATAGAATCAAGAATAAACAGGACCAGAAAGACATGGACCAGTGTCTATTCATTAGAGTACATCTGAAAATTATGAAAAGGAATAAGGAATAAAACAAAATTAACCCACATTCCAAGACCCTGCTAGACCATTTTCTATCTGTATATAGATACATAGTTCTTATTAATTTGGATCATCGTATACATGGTTCAGAGTTTTTGTGTTTTCATTTTTTATAGACCTTTTCCAAGCTGACCAAAATATATTTTAAAATATTACTTAAGAGTAGGATACATAATTATATATCATATAGCCCTATCATAGTTTATTTAACCATTCCATCATTTTTATATATTTAGATCATTTCAGTATTTTTCCACTTAAAAAATATAACATTGCCATGGGCAACTTTGTTTGAAATACTTTTCTTAAACAAACAGGAGTCAGGGTTTCATGTTTATGGTTTAGTTCATAGATAGTAAAAAAAACAGATGTGTTCTATTTTCAGTGACAGATTGAGATTGTGTTGTCAGATGTTTTTGCTGATATGAACTGTGATTGCCCAATTTTTGAGCAGATGGTGGGGTTCAGAATAGATGGGAAAGTAAGAACTGGACTGACTCCCACACCCGTCCGCAGCCTGTGGCAGAGCCCTCAGTGCTTGTCCCCGCAGGCTTCAGGCCTCCATCCCTGTGATGAATTCTCTCCCTCACTATAGTGACTGTCATCTAAGGCTTTCCAGTTGTAGGCAAGGTGTGATTTGAGAACTCAGCAGGGTAATACAGAAGTTGCTTTAGAGCTGGGGAAAATGCAGAGTGAGGGCATAGCAACCAGTAAACAAACCAGAAGACCTGGTCGAGTTGATGCTTGTGTCCTCTGTGGAGGGTGGCCATGACAGCATCCATTTGTAGTCCCTAGGAGCAGCAAGGCCTGTTGAACCACCTGTGGTCCTGGTCCCGGTGGTGGTGGAGGGATCTGCCAGGCAAACTAGGAGAAAGAAAGAGCTGGTATATCCATCACTCTGAAATTAAAATATTGAATTGGCTCTGTTCTTGGCGCTCTATCTTCCACCAGTTTGGCAACTGCCAACCTTGACAGTGATTCATTGGGGTTGGGGGCATATTTAGATCCCTTTCTTGGTTATCCCTCCATGAGCACTGCATTCACTCCAGTGTTTCCTTTTCACACTTTTTACTACTCCCTCCTATCTGCTGATGGCCAAGAAGCTCAGGAGGCAGATCTCAGCACTGGACAGGGCCTTCCATATAATCCTTGGGCTCGTGGAGCCTGGAGCACAAAGCACTGGCCTTGCTGAGAAGAGAAGTGAACATCTGTCCTACCTCAGAGGTAGTCGGTGGCCCCTTTCTATGGTTTAGCTGCTCTGCTGGAGGAAGAATGAGGAGCTTCCCAGCTTCACTGCTGCCCATCAGTTTGGGGTCTTTGCCCTGAATTTTCTTTCATCTTGTTAATTATCCTCTTTCTTTGCCCACCCCTGACTTGCTCTCAGTGTCCCTAAAGCTGTCTGCATATTGCCTGCCACCAGGCCTTTTGTTGTTATGGTTTTCATTTCTCTCATTTTGAAGGCCATGTGTATTTTTGCTGTACGGCAACTCAGTCTAGGTAAGTTTAGGATGGCCCATCTCATCTGAAGAATTCCACTGTCCACCTCTTCTCCATTATGTTCCATGTTTAATCCTGGTGTCCCAGGCCTTTCTATGGAAGCCTAGTTGCACAGGGTTCTTTGTGAGCAGCTGGGTCCCCTGTGAGTATGGTCACATGAGCTCCACTTGTGCTCTGTGTCAGAGGCAGGCACTGAGGGGGACATCCCCTCAGGATGGCTGGGGGAGGGCTAGGAGCCAGAGTACAGAGGAAGGAGGGCAGGAACAAGAGCTGGCCAGTTAAGAAGGAACAAGAGGATCCCAGATAAATGCTCATAGCAGCGGCTGGGCTCCATAGTCTAACGAGAAGTAAGAGGCTATTCACCAGTACGCCTGACCTTCTCATTGAGAGGACTCTGGCAAAGTCCTGCTCCGGTTCAAACTAATATCTAAGGGAGACCCAGTGTTTACCTGTGGGTCATTTTCTGTCAGTTAGGCTGAAAAGTGAGGGACATTCAGGGAGTCAAACCATGTTGGTTTTCCCAGGACTGAGGGTTTCCTGGAACATAGGACTTTCAGTGCTATAACCAAAAAGATCTTGGTTAACTGGAGTGAATTGGTCACCCCACAGGAAGGATGTGGAGTTCTAGGGTAGAAAGCTTGAGTACTGGCACTAGATTGCTTGAGAAAAGCCCTTAAAGGTAGGAATTTCAATTCTTCTGGAATTCTGAGTTAATGGCAGTATTATAGTAAAACAAGATGAAAAGTGAACAATGAAATCAATAATAATAGCAGGACTGGTGACAGCCCATATGGTAACTGTGAAAATTAGAAACAGGTGCCCTTTCTTACATATGGACAGTCTCCCACGTTAGAGAACACAACGTGACAAGTGGAGAAAGAGGTGGATTTCGGCTCCTACTTGTCCCCTCGGTCTTACATACTTGTACAAAAAAACAACTTGCACATAACAGCACTGAAAATTAACATTTATCAAGCTCTTACCATATACCAGGCACTGTACTAGGTATTTTGCACACACTGTATCATTTAATTTTTACAACAATCCTCTGAAATAAGTATTATCATTGTTCCTATTTTACAGGAGAGACTGAGGCTAAACCAGATTATGTAATTTTCTCAGAACACAGTAGTAATGGTGAAATTGTAATTCTAACCAGATGTCTCAGTTAGGTATTGCTGTGTAACAACCTCTCCAAAACTTAGGAGCATCAAAAAGCAGCCATTAATTCTTTCTTAAGAGTCTACCTGTTTGTTAGACAGCTCTGCTAATGTGAGCCAGGCTCGGCTGGCCCCAGCTGGGCTTGTCCAGGTATCTGTGGGCCGTTGGTGAGTAGGCTATAGGCTGGCTGGTCTAGAGTGGCCTTGGCTGGGATGACACTGTTCTCTCCCACGTGTGCTGGCCCAAGCATGTTGGCAGGCGAGGCTGAGTATCTCCCTGTGGTGATCACAGAAAAGCATAAAGAGCACAGATATGTGCAAGCACTTTGGCAAGCTACTTGGAACAAGTTTGTCTACTGGCCAAACAAATCGCATGGCCAAGCCCAGAGTCAGTGTAGGAGTAGACTATGAAGGGCAAAGAGGGGTGACAATTTGGGGTCATCGGTGTGGTCATTCTATCACAGCCTGCCCTTACGCCACAACTCTTCACACCTCTTCCTCATGTAAAATATGCTCACTTTATTTTAGAATCCCCAAAAGTTGCATCCAATCATGGCATCTGGCTTGCAGCCTAAGACAGGTCTGGATGCAGGTCTCTTGATCCAGAGCCCAGTGAGTTATTTTCTGCCACATACCCTCCAGGGAAGAGAAAACCTCAACAAGCTCCCTTTCAAAGAGGAGAGGAATGGGAGGCACACAGCAGTCACTGGGCTGGCCTGTCGCGATCCTGATATCCCACTAGAGAAATGGTGCCATGTCCCTCCATTTTGACAGTCTTTCTTAGGAGTGGCTCCCAGGCCACTGTTCTCTACTACTCCCTGTTAACCACTCTTCTCTTTCACCATCATTTGGTTCTGCTCCATCCCAAGCTAGTGGACTCAGCAGGAGTGCGCACAAGGTCCTGACCTCAGTCCTTGGGGACACTCCTACTTTCATCAGTGTCTCTGACTCTGTCCAGCCTTAGCGAAAGACAATGGGTCAAACCTAACTCCAAAGCCAGGGTTCCTTATACAATAAATCAGAAAATACAAAAAAGTGAAACAAAAAACACACCTTTATTTCTATCAGAGAAACAATTCAGAGGATATAGACATCAAAACTCCAAGCCTGAACACATCCTGAGGTATTGGGTACTCCAAATCTATGGCCTGATGTACAAATGTGATGCAAACATGTTTGTGGTCCTTTCCCACTCACTGCCCCTGCTGGCCAAATTCTAGGCCACATGATCCAGACCCCTCCCTAACTGTGATTGGACCTGAAGTGGGCACCTGGCTCAAGGCAGCCAGTGAATAAACTCCTTACAGACTATGACTTGCTACCTGGATAGAAAAGGCCACACAGGCCAATGGTCTCCTGTTTGAGTGCTAAGGGAACATGGGAGAGTGTGGGGGTTCTGAATGAAGTTTCTGTAACACATGCAAATCACAGTTAAGAGCCCTTGGTCAGCAGACTGAGGCAATGCAGCTGGTCCCAGGGAGAAGCAGATGTGCCTGGAGGGACAGGTCTAAGTGGTTCCTCTTGAAACTGGCCTCCATTCCCAAGTGGTCCTGGTGTGCAGGTGATCTTGGATTTCCATGAAATTATTCTCATTGTTGTACTTTATTTCCACTCTCCACTGAGATGACTATGTCTCTATCCCTGGAAATCAAAGAGGCCAAATGAAAACCAGCTGTTAATATGGTTTTCCATATTGAGGGCAGGGGCATTGTTTGAGCTACAGGAGAAAATAGAGCCCAAGAATGTTCAGGTAAGGGGGCAGCATAGTTAAGAATGAGCAGGGAATTTGAAAGCATTGAAGAAATCCTCTTAAAAAGCCATACCAGTGATCATCACAGTGAAATCAATGATGACTGAAAACCAGCTCCAACTGTCAGTAATTGGACCGTTTAATAGCCAAGCTTAGACAAGTTAATACCGATTCAAATCCCTTGTCCAAAAGCCATTTCCACAGCTTACAACAGTGGCCATATTGAATAGGCCTGGAATCGGAGCCCATCACAAATATTAATTATGAACATGAATATGTAAGGTCAATGGTTTTACTTTAATAGGAATTTGGGGCCTATGAATGTAAGTCCTAAATGTCTTAGACTTGTTCGAGATTCCAAAGCAAAGAAGAGGAGTATAGCAGGCATTTATAGTTCATTCTGCTTGGCATTGTGTCCAGTGTGAGATCACTGAATACCTTGGCGTGAATTCAGAGCTCGATTTTATTATCTTGTAGCTGCCTGTAATCACAGATGAGGCATCAAAGGCCAGCTGTCCCCCATGAACCTTGACAGTCTGTATAAACTAATTACTTTTTTATGAGCCATCCTTTCAGAGGTTTGGAGAGAGAGCCTATTAAGCCAAGTTCAATATGATCTACAAACTAAAAATTATTATTATTTATCTAAGTTGCAACTGAGTGCTGTGGTAAATGACATCCTCTGTAATGATTGGCTTAGGTGGCCATGGACTTCATTAAAATACAATACTTTGTGTTGTTTTTTGTTTTTTAGTTTTTTTTTTTTTTTTCGTTTTAGGGGTTTTTTTTCTTTTTAGTGGGAAGGTGAATCCCAGTGTGGCAGGAGTTCTTTCTGCACATTAATGATACTAATAGCAAAATTTGAAGAGCAAGGAAGAAAAAACACAAGTTTGGAAAGTGAGGGTACATTAGCAAAAGCCCCTCTCCTGGCTCCACAAGGCTGTGGATTGCAAGGGTAAAGACTATGTATGCTCTTTGTCCCTGAGTCCACTGCACAAAGAGCACCCCTTGGTCCTTTCCCTTTTGGTATGCCTCTCTCTTGGAGTCCCTAAAGAGATGGGATAACAGATAAAACACTCACTGCAGCCTGCCCTTAGACCACCCCACTTGGTGCTGTTCCCAGTTGTCTGTCACGTTAAGTGACGCCGTCTGTGCCACCGTGCCTCACATGTGGTGGGCCAGCCGGACCATGTGGGGTGTATTCTATCCCAGCCTCTGCCACTGGGCGCTCCATCACTACCTGCCTCCAGATGCGTACTGCTGTGATGCTCTCTTTCGTGTCCAGTATGATGATGACGGGCCCCGGGTGGCACGTGGCACTCCCCTTCATCACCTCCCTCCCTTCCCAGGAGGAAATGGCTTTTTTCCTCTTCTGGCCAACTCTTGCTCAGCAGTTCCCACAGAAACGTTGCTTGGACTCCCAGTACTACAGTTCTTTGTTTTACCATAAACTCCTCCCTTTCCAGAGACAGATGGGGGTTCCCAGGCCGTAGATATAAGGGATGGGTTCACATACCAGCCCTGGAGCTGTGCTGTGATAAGTACTTTTCCACTCAAGTGCTCCCCACTGACCTGCCCTTGACTGTCTGAGTTCCTTCTTTTGTAGTTTTGTAGTATTACTTTCCTCTGACAAGTAAACATTCCTGTCAGTTACGTGATTTCCGTGGACGCTCTCCACTCATTCCTCCTCTCATCCCCACACACCGTCCATCACACATCACTCCATGTGTCTGAACCTGATTTACAGAGAGGGTCCTGAGCTACATGCAAGCCAGTGTGAACAGCCAGATAGCAGGGGAATAGCAAGAAGGACCATGTAATTCCACATGCCCCATATCAGGATCATGTCCACCGCACCAGGACTCCTGCAGTGACAGCATGTAAAATAGACCCTTGTCTCCTAAGGGGCATCCTCGCGGTTCCCATGATCAGTTCTTTCCTTGGCCATGGGACTTGCCACACTGGGCTTCAATTGTCTATCCATGCCCCTGCCCTCTCACTGGTCTTGAGTCTGAATCCATTGTGTGTCCCTAGCACCTAGCACTGTAGGTGTTCAATTAAAGTTGGTGCAATGAATGATTGATACTGTATTTCATGCTTAAGCTAACCTATCACCTTCTCTTATTGCTTTTGGTGTATTTGCTCCTGGATTCAGCTGCATTCTGTGCACTTTTAATCTATTTAATTGTCTGTTCCTCATACCAGAGTGAGCTTGTTTATCCTTGTATCCTGGCATACAACCTAGCTTAGAGGCTCCTAGTAAATATTTGCTAATTTGAGTTGAAAGGACTGAGTGGGTTCCCAACCTACAGCTAACAGCATGGGGATAGACGTGGGGAACATTGGTGTTCAGGGAAGTCTCATCTGGTGCCCACATTGCACACTGCAGGGGCTAAGACTGACTCCTGGCGGCCCTCTGATGTGATTGGGAGCAAATCCACCCCACCTAGTGTGTTTCCCAGATCACTACTCCCACACTCAATGTAGCCAGTGCAGGAAGAGACCTGGTTTAGGGAGGTCTGGACACTAGAGGGGACAGTGGTGATCCAAAGAGATTCCTTGTGGTAGTGGAAAGTTACCTTACCTAAGGGAAGAGGCAGCTGCTACTCAGTGCTGGCTAATTTCTTTTAAGAAGGTTGATTTTTAAAAACAAAATTATTTTCAAATCGTGGTGATTTGCATGCAGTTGTAAGAAATAACATGGAGGGACCCTGTGTACTCTTTATCCAGTCTCCCCCAGTGATAACACCATGGTAAGCCATAGTACAACATCACAACCATGATATTGACATTGATTGTCAAAATACAGAACATTTCCATCATCACAAGGATCCTTTAGGTTACCCTTTTATAGCCACACCCACTTTCCTCCCATCCACACCCTCCTTAACTTCCTGGCACCACTAGTCTGTTCCCCTTTGAATAATTTTGTCATTTCCAGTATGTTATATAAATGGAATCATCATTTACCCAAAGGATACAAACAGTGATCCAAAGGGGTACCTGTGCCCCAATGTTTATAGCAGCAATAGCCACAATAGCCAAAATATGGAAAGAGCCCAGATGTCCATTGACAGATGAATGGATAAAGAAAATGTGATACACACACACACACACACACACACACACACACACACACACACACACACACAATGGAATATTACTCAGCCATCAAAAAAAGAAATCTTACCATTTGCAATGACATGGATGGAACTAGAGGGTATTAAGCTAAACAAAATAAGTCAATCAGAAAAAGACAATTATATGACTTCACTCATGTGGAATTTAAGAAACAACACAGAGGCTCATAGGGGAATGGGGGGGGGAATAAAACAAAATCGGAGAGGGAAACAAACCATAAGAGACTCATAACCCTAGGAAACAAACTGAGGGTTGCTGGAGGGGAGGTGGGTAGGGGGATGGGGTAACTGGCTGATGGGCATTAAGGAGGCACTTGATATAATGAGCACTGGGATACAACTGAAAAATTACTAAACTCTACCTCTGAAACAAAAAAATAAATAAATAAATAAATGGAATCATCCAGTGAGCAGCCTTCTAGAATTGGAACTTTTTTCACTCAGCATCATTTTCTGGAAATGCATACAGGTTGTTGCCTGTATCAGTAGTCTATCCTTTTTATTGCCAAGCGGTGTTCCATGGAATAAATGTACCACAGTTTAACTATTCATCCACTGAAGGACATCTGGGTTATTTCCAGTTTTTAGTTACTATGAACAAAACTACTGTAATATTTGAATACAAGTTTTTGTGTGAAAATAAGTATTCACTCCTCTGGCATGTCAAGGAGTAAAATTGTAAGGTGGTATGGTAGTTGCATGTTTCATTTTTTACAAGACTGCTAAACTGTTTTCCAGAGTGGCTATTGCCATTTTACTTACTAGCCATCAGCAATGGGATGAGTGATGGAATTTCTCTGCATCCTCACCAGCATTTGATGTTATTCCTATTTCTTATTATAGTTACTCAAATAAGTATGTAGTGTTATTTCATTGTAGTTCTAATTCTCATTTTTCTAATAGCTAATGATGTTAGATATCTTTTCATGTGTTTATTTGCCATGTATATGTCATATTCCACGAATTGTCTCTTTTTGTCTTTTGCCCATTTTCCAATTGGATTGTTTGTGTTTTTCTGTTGAGTTTTGGGAGCTCTTTACATGTTCTTTTTTTTTTTTTGAAATTTTATTTATTTATTTATTTTTTAAATTGTATTATGTTATGTTAATCACCATACATTACATCATTAGTTTTTGATGTAGTGTTCCATGATTCATTGTTTGCATATAACACCCAGTGCTCCATTCAGTACGTGCCCTCTTTAATACCCATCACCAGGCTAACCCATCCCCCCCACCCCTCTCCCTTCTAGAACCCTTAGTTCGTTTCTCAGAGTCCATAGTCTCTCATGGTTCATCTCCCCCTCCAAAAAATGAAGGGGGGGAAATCTTTACATATTCTTAACACTCACTAGTTCTTTGTCAGATATCTGGTTTGTAAATATTTTCTCCATCACATAGCTTGCTTTTTATCCTCTTAACATGGTCTTTCTCAAGGCAAAAGTTTAAAATTTTGATGAATTCCAATTTATCTTTCTATGGATTGGGTTTTTGTGTCCAGTTTAAGAACTTTTTGCATTGCCTGAGATTTTAAAGATTCTTTCTAATGTGTTTTTCTAAAAGTTCTATAGTTTTACATTTTATATTTAAGTGCATAACCCATATTGACTTAATTTTTATATGCGATTACATTAGGTTGAGATTTCTTTTTTTCCTTTTTCTATCTCCTCCTCCTCCTTCTTTTTGCCAATGGATATTCAATTACATACTATTTGTTGAAAAGTGTATCTTTCCTCCATTAAATTGCTCTTGCACCTTTGTCAAGAAAACTCAGTTGGACATAGTTGTGTGTGTCTATTCCTGGGTTCACTTTACTGTTCCATTAATCTATATGTCTACTGCTGCCTCAGAACTACACAGTCTGGGTTACTACAAGTATATAAATCTTAATTTTGGATAAATGAATGACTCCCAATTTATTTATCTTTTCCAAAACTGTTTAAACCATTTTAGTTCCCTTAACTTTCCCTATAAATTTTAGAATAATCTTGTCTACATCTACAAAAAATCCTGCTGAGATTTCAATAGGAATTGAATTAAACTTGTTTATCAATTTGGGGAGAATTGACATTTTTACTGTGTTGAGTCTTCCAATCCATGAACATTCTATCTCTCTCTATTTGTTTCAATTTTCTTTGATTTTCTTCATCAATGTTGTGTCATTCTTAGCATAAAAATCCTGCCCATGTTTTGTTAGATTTAGGCCCAAATATTTCATTTTTAGGTGACTATAAATGGTATTGTATTTTTAATTTTGTGTTCATTGTAACTATAGAGAAATACAATTGCTCTTTTTTATGGTTATGTTTTTATGTTTCACATCCTCCAACCTTGCTGGACTCCTACATAGACGATCATGTCATCTGCAATTTGAAACAGTTTTATTTCATTTATTGTCTTACTGCACTGATTAGAAATGAGAGGTTTTCTTGCCTTGTTCCGGATCTTAAGGAAAAAGATTCAGCCTTTGACCAGTAACTATAATGTAACCTATAGGGTTTTTGTAGATGCTCTTGAGCAAGTTGAGGTAATTTTCTGTTTCAAGGTTTCTGAGAGTTGTTTTTTTTTTTTTAATCAAGAATGGGTATTGATTTTCTCAAATTCTTTTTTTCCAGTATCAATAATTTTTCTTCTTTGGTTTGTTTATATGGTGATGGATTGATTGATTTTCATATATTGAACCAACCTTGCATCCTTAAAACAAACCCTGTTTAGTCATAGTATATGATTCTATTTATAGGTTGCTGCATTTTATTTGCTAAGAATTTATTCAGGATTTTTTTGTCCATATTCATGGGGGATATTAGTCTGTCGTTTTCTTTCTTTGTATTGTCATTATCTGGTTTTGTATCACGGTGATACTAACTTCATAAAATTAATTGGGAAATGTTCCCTCCTTTTCTGTTTTCTCAAAGAGATCATGTAGTATTGCTGTTAATTTTTTTTTAAACATTTGGTAGAATCCTCCAGTGAAAACTTTTTTGGGGCACTTTTGAAATTATAAGTGAAATTTCCTTAGTAGCTATAAGGCAATTCAAAGTATCTATTTCATATTTGGTAAGTAGGGGTAGGTTGTGTTTCTCAAGGAATTGGCCCATTTCACACAAGTTGACAGATGTATGTATATAGAGTTGTTTTTAGTATTCTCTTATCATCCCTTCAACATCTACAAGAGTCTATAATGATATATGCCAGTTCAAACACAATATTGGTAATTTATGTCTTCTCTCTTTTTTCTTTTGGCAGACTTGCTAAAGGTTCATCAATTTTATTGATCTTTTTGAAGAACCAACTCATTTCATTGATTTTTTTCACTATTGTTTTTCTATTTATTTCTTTGCTTTTTGTTCCTATTTTTATTATTTCTTTCATTCTGCTTGTTTGGGCTTGTTATTCTTTATCTAGGCTTTTGAGGTGGGACTTTGATAATTGATTTGAGATATTTTCTCTTTTCTAATGCATGCATTTAATGCTATAAATTTCTCAGCACCTCCTTTGCTATGCCTACAAATTTTGATGAGTTGTATTTTTATTTAGTGAAGTGTATTAGTTTTATTTTCATTGAGAATTCCTCTTGGAGTCATAGTTATTTAGAAATGTGTTGCTAAATTTCCAAATGTTTGGAGACTTTCCTGTTATCTTTCTGCTGTTGGTTTCTATTTTGGTTCCTTTGTGGTCAGAGAACATACTTTGTATGATTTTAGTTCTTTTAAATTTTTTGAGGCTTGTTTTATAGCCCAGGATCTATCTCAGTCATTATATGTTCTGTGGGCACTTGAAAAGAATGTATATTTTGCTATTGTTGGGTGAAGTGTTCTAAAAATGTCAATTAGATCCTGTTGGTTGATAGTGTTGTTAATTTTTTCCATATCCTAACTGATTTTCTGTCCAGTTCTATCAATTGTTGAGGGAGGGCTGTTGAATTGGTCAACTATAATTATGAACTTGTCTATTTTTCCTTTCAGCTCTCTTAGTTTTTGTTTCACATATTTTGTAGCTCTGTTGTCAAGTACATACACATTTAGGATTGTATGTCTTCTTGGTGGGTTGACCTTTTAATTATTATATATCATCACTCTCTGTCTCCAGTGATGATTTTTTTTTTGCTTTTAAGTTTACATTATCTGATATTAATATGGCCACTCTGCCTTCCTTTGATTAATTTTTACATGATATATTTTTTCCATTCTTTTACTTTCAATCTGCCTCTATCATTATATTTGAAGTAAGTTTCTTATAGATGGTATTTTGGATTTTAAAATTTACTTTTCCAATCTGCCTTTCAAATAGTGTATTTAGATCATTTATATTTAATGTAATTATTGATATGTTAAGGTTTAGATCTGCCATTTTATTTATTGATTTTTTGTATGTTCTCTCTGTTTCTTTCTTTTTTTTTTTAAATCTCTGTTGTTGTTGTTTTCCTTTTCTTTTTCTTTTTTTAACCAACTGAGCCACCCAGGTGCAGTGCTTGTTTAAATTTTTTTTTAAATTTTATTTTATTATGTTATGTTAGTCACCATACATCACTAGTTTTTGATGTAGTGTTCCACGATTCATTGTTTTCATATAACACCCAGTGCTCCATGCAGTATGTGCCCTCCTTAATACCCATCACTGGGCTAACCCATCCCCCCACCCCCCTCTCCTCTAAAACCCTGTTTGTTTCTCAGAGTCCATAGCCTCTCATGGTTCATCTCTTCCTCCGATTTCCCCGCCTTCATTTTTCTCTTCCTTCTCCTAATGTCCTCCATGCTATTCCTTATGTTCCACAAATAAGTGAAACCATATGATAATTGACATTCTCTGCTTGACTTATTTCACTTAGCATAATCTCCTCCAGTCCCATCCATGTTGATGTAAAAGTTGGGTATTCATCCTTTCTGAAGGCTGAGTAATATTCCATTGTATATATGGACCACATCTTCTTTATCCATTCATCTGTTGAAGGGCATCTCGGCTCTTTCCACAGTTTGGCTATTGCGGACATTGCTGCTATGAACATTAGGGTGCATATGGCCCTTCTTTTCACTACATCTGTGTCTTTGGGGTAAATACCCAGGAGTGCAATTGCTGGGTCATAAGGTAACTCTATTTTTAATATTTTGAGACACCTCCACACCGTCTTCCAAAGTGGCTGTACCAACTTGCATTCCCACCAACAGTGTAAGAGGGTTCCCCTTTCTCCACACCCTCTCCAACATTTGTTGTTTCTTGCCTTGTCAATTTTTGCCATTCTAACTGGTGTAAGGTGGTATCTCAAAGTGGTTTTGATTTGAATTTCCCTGATGGTTAATGATGATGAACATTTTTTCATGTGTCTGTTAGCCATTTATATGTCTTCCTTGGAGAAGTGTCTGTTCATGTCTTCTGCCCATTTTTTGACTTGATTATTTGTTTTTTGGTGTTGAGTTTGAGAAGTTCTTTATAGATCTTGGATACCAGCCCTTTATCTGTAGTGTCATTTACAAATATCTTCTCCCATTCTGTGGGCTGCCTCTTTGTTTTGTTGACTGTTTCCTTTGCTGTGCAGAAGCTTTTTATCTTGATGAAGTCCCAAAAGTTCATTTTTGCTTTTGTTTCACTAGCCTTTGGAGACGTATCTTGAAAGAAGTTGCTGTGGCCGATGTCAAGGAGGTTACTGCCTATGTTCTCCTCTAGGATTTTGATGGATTCCTGTCTCACATTGAGGTCTTTCATCCATTTTGAGTTTATCTTTGTGTATGGTCTTAAAGAATGGTCGAGTTTCATTCTTCTGCATGTGGCTGTCCAATTTTCCCAGCACCATTTGTTGAAGAGTCTTTTTTCCATTGCCTATTTTTTCCTGCTTTGTTGAAGATTATTTGACCATAGAGTTGAGGGTCCATATCTGGGCTCTCTATTCTGTTCCACTGGTCTATATATGTCTGTTTTTGTGCCAGTACAATGCTGTCTTAGTGATCACTGCTTTGTAATATAGCTTGAAATTGGGCAACGTGATGCCCCCAGCTTTGTTTTTCTTTTTCAACATTTCCTTGGTGATTCGGGGTCTTTTCTGATTCCATACAAATTTTAGGATTGTTTGTTCCAGCACTTTGAAAAATGTCATTGGAATTTTGATCGGGATGGCATTGAAGGTATAGATTGCTCTGGGTAGCATAGACATTTTAACAATGTTTATTCTTCTGATCCATGAGCATGGAATATTTTTCCATCTTGTTGTGTCTTCTTCAATTTCTTTCATGAGTGTTCTGTAGTTCCTAGAGTATAGATCCTTTACCTCTTTGCTCAGGTTTATTCTGAGGTATCTTATGGTTTTGGTGCTATTGTAAATGGAATCGTCTCTCTAATTTCTCTTTCTACAGTTTTCCTTTTAAACTATCTGTTGTTTTTTTCCCCTGCCTTCAGTCAGAATTCATTTTGATTTATCTATAGTATTTTCAAGTATATCTTTTTGTATAGCTTTTTTAGTGGTTGTTCTAGCTAGTATACATAACTTATCACAGTCTACTGCTATCATTATCTTGTCAGTTCAAATAATATATAGAAACCTTACTTCTTTTTCTGTCCCTTTACCCTCCCTGTGTATAAATGTATTAAATATTTCTTTTACATACATTTAGAGCCATATCAGACTGTGTTATAATTTTTGCTTCAACTGTCAAATGTAATTTAGAAAACTCAAGAGAAGAAAGGACTATTGTATTTACCCATATTTTTGCTTATCACATTCTTCCTTTTTTCCCTGGTATTCCAAGATTCCCTCTTTTACAGTTTCTTTTTTATTTCAAAAACTTCCTTTAACCATTCTTTCAGAATAGGTCTTCTGGTGACAAATTCTCTTAGTTATCCTTCATCTGAGAATGTCTTGCCTTCCCCTTCACTCCTGAAGCATATATTTTCTGGATATAGGATTCTGGGTTGACAGTTCTTTTCTTAAAAATTGTTGTGCCCTTCCTTCTGATTTCCTTGGTTTCTGGGTAGAAATCTACTGTCACTCTAACTGCTTTTCCCTTATACATGAGGTGTTGTTCTGGCTGCTTTCAATGTTTGTTTGTTTGTTTTTTTCTATGTCTTTTATTTTCTGAAGTTTAATTATATCACCTTGGCATGGACTTCTTTAACTTTATCCTGTTGGATATTCACTAGACTATTCACTTATTTACTCACAATAGGTTGTGTCTCTTGTCAAAAAGGGGAGTTTTCAGCCATTATTTCTTTGAGTATTTTTTTCAGCACTGCTCTTTTTTTCCTTCTTCTTCCAGGACTCCAATGACATGAATGTTAGATCTTTTGATCCTTTGTTATAGTCCCACAGGTCCCTGAAGCTCTCTCTCTCTTTTTTTTAAAAGTCTATTTTCTCTCTCTTGCTCAGATTGGGTATTTCTATTTCTCTCTTTTCTAGTGTACTGATTCTTTCCTCCATTTTGCTGATGAGCCCATCCACTGAGCTTTTTATTTAATTTATTGTGTTTTTCCATTCTGAAATTTCCATTTGGTTCTTCATATCTTCTCTTTCTTTGTTGAGATTTTCTACTTCCTTGCTGGCTTTATAGTTTATTTTGATTTAAGCATGTTCATAATTGACCATTCAAGCATTTTTATCATGACTGCTTTGTCAGATAAAATCTGTCATAAAATCTGTGTCAGATAATTCTCATATGTCTGGTATCCTACAGTGTCATCTATTGATTGTCTGTTTTTCATTCCATTTAAGATCTTCCTGGTTTTTGGTATAATGAGTGATTTTCTATTAAAACCTGCAAAATTTTATATTATTCTCTGAGACTCTGGATCAATGGGCTTTTCTGCCACCACTCCAGCAGGGAATGGGGCAGTATCACCCACTTACTGCCAACCAGAGGTAGAAGTCATGTCCAGGTTCTGTACATGGCTTTTACTGACACCTGAGTGGGGGGTCTCCTCATTACTGCTGGGTGGGGGTGGGAATTCTAGCTTCTCACATGGTCTCCAGTGAAAATGCAGTGGAGATGGCTTCATTACAACTAGACAATGATGAAAGTCCTGACTCTCACCTAAGCCTCTTTTGACACCACCCTAATAGGGAGGGGAGAGTGTTGTTCCTCATTACTGTCAGGGGAGAGTGGACATTCAGGCTCCCCACATGGTCTCCACTGACACTGTAGGAGAATCCTTGTTATGGGCCACTGTTATGATCTCTGCTTGATCATCCCTGATACTGCTTCAGCCAGGATGTTGGGGTATACCTCACCATAGCCTCATGTGGGTGGAGGTCTAGGATCCCAACTCAGCCTTTCTTGGCATGGGTAGAAGTGAGGCCACAGTTTCTTATGTAGTGCTTGTCTGAATAGAGTGGTAATTATCTGGAAGTTATCTGTCTTGCTGGACTGCTCCTTTCCTGGTCCTTTGGCTAGAGAGAGCCACCTTTTGTTTGGGGTTTTGTTGTTTTTTGCTCTTCCTGTTGGCATTTCTGAGTTGTAGGATTCTTTGGCTCCAAGTTTGGGATATTTGAAGCAAAAGAAAACCTAAGGTTTCTGAGCTCCCAAACCAGTCTGCCTTCTCTCCAACTTACAGAATCTTCCTATGTTTGTTTTGTGAATCTTGTCCAGGGTTTTTACTTGTACTTAGTGGGAAGAATAGATAAAAATCTAATATTTTTTTGTCTATAAACATAAGCCCAGTCTACCCAGTCTTGTTTTTTTCCAAAAGAAGTCAGAAATCCAGAGCTTTTTGTGTGTGAAATTCCCCAATTTTTTTAAAGTTAACAATTCAGTTTTATCTACAAAGCACTGTGTGGACAGGCAGTCTACAGATTAAACAACACTGCTGGCTAAATTTGTCCTCAGGCCACATGCTCATGACCTCTGGTTTAAGCTACGCAGGCAAGGAGGGATGAAGGGTTGTGGGTTTGGTATACTTGGAGGTTTGCACATTGCCAAAGAAGCGTGGTTGCCCTATCCCACATTTACTTATTCATTCATAAGAACTTATCACATGTCTACTGTGTGTGAACTACAGTGGTGAATGAGACAGCAAGGGCTTCTCACTATGGAGCTTACATGAACAAACAAAATACACTATAGTAGGTGTTGTGATGGAGAAGTTTTCAGATATAGATGTGACTTTATGGGCAGCTCCTGAGGTGGGATGTCTTTCTCATGGTTAATCCTAGTGGATTTCTTCAGGAATCCAAAGTCATCTTTCTTGTTATTTAAGAAGATTGCCTGGGGGAAGCCACATTGGCTCCAATGACAGCTAGAAGTGAGAACAGGTGCCTCTTATCTACATCCTGTCCGGGAAGCTGGCTATAGTCAGAAGTAGCAGAACTCTCCCAAACCTCATAGTGGGGGAAAGGCAGGGAAGAAAATCCAGAGTCACACTAAGAAAGTCAAGGAAACAGGAGGGCTGACATCTGGATGTAGGGTTGGAGCATGATTTATCATTGTGTGAACAGGTCCCGGAGATGGAGGTGAAGGCTAGAGGTGTCACTCAGCATGTTCTCACCTGGTCAAACCAGGGGCTGACATGGAATGGGTACCACTTGCCATCTCCAGGGGAGAGAGGGGACAAGGATGGACCCAAGAAATTACCAGTACAAATTCCTTTGACCCTTTTTGGTCATCAGGGTATGAGATAATCAGTCCTGATTCTGAAGATGCATATGTGTCGTTAGGTACTCTGGAATCCCAACCAGCATAAACACCCATAATGGGGTAGAACCAGAGAGGTAGCCTGAACAGCAAAAGCTGTCCCACTCTCATTTATTGTACAGTCTTAGGCTTCTGCATACAAACATTTTGTGGTGAAGCCAAAGTTTGAAAAGCCCAGAATTGAACTTTGTTTAGATTCGTATCTGAACACTATCTATGATTGCAACAGCAGCATGATTACTTTGTTATGAAAAAAATTAGTTCTCTCCTGTTACACTCAGGCCTTTTCCATCTCAAAACCTTGAAATCTTCAGAGGTCTTTGGCAATTCCACATTTTTTATGAGTTTCAGCAATAAAATAAGTTGATTTACTCAGCTAGGAAAAGGATGATAAATACTAATTGAATTTTATTTTGCAGAATCCTGCAGCTGAAGATAAGGAAGCTTAAAGACATGACAAAAACAAACAAATAGCACATAGTTTGTTTTCCTGTACGGCAAATACAACCCTGCCTGACTTACAAGCATTCCCCCTTTCCTCCAAATATGAGAAGGTCACAGTCTCAGCTCACTGCTGCCAAGGTAGCTGTCCCCACTATGAAATGATTGTTCAGTGGCATTTACAGCAAATTGCAGAAAGGAGAAAGAGCTTGCTGGAAATAGACTGGTGTCAGACTATCACATCTCATAAAAATAATAAAAATAATAGCCATGCCAGTCTGTCCTGTGCCTGGCACTTTACATAACTTCATTTACATTCACCAATCACATGAGCTTGTAAAGGTGGCACTATTTTTACCTTAAAGATAAGGAGACTTAGGCTTAGAAAGGTAAGTGACTTACTGAGATCACATAGCTCAGTAAATGTTGGAGCCAGAGTTCACATGGATGGCATCATTCGCTCAGATCCCTGGTTCTTAACTGGGGGCGATTTTGCCCCTAGATAACACCAAACAATGTTCAGAAACATTTTTTTGTTGTTGTTTTCTTAATGGGTTGGGGGGTTGCTATGGCATCTAGTGGGCAGAGATCAGGGATTCTGCTAAACATCCAACAGTGTACATCACAGCCTCTGACATGAAAGAATGATCTGACCCCAAATGTCAGTAGTGTTGAGATTGAGAAGCCCTGGTCTGGAAGACAGGAGGCCTCAGATTTAGTTCCTATTCTGCATCAAGCTCAGAATGTAACTTGGAAAACTTACTTCCTCTCTTGGAGCCTCAGTTTTCTTGTGTGTAAATCAAGGGGATGGACTGTGAGATTGGATTATCTCTAAGGTTTTTGCAGCTTTAATACCCTTGGATCCTGAGAAGCTTTAGAATTTCATCTCTGGCTCTTGAAGTGGTCTTGAACAGACCTATGAATCATACTGAGGCTTCAAACAAAAGTAAGAGTTTTTGGAAGGCATAAAGAAAACTGTTGTGAGGACACATGTGGACACTTAATGCATTCAGCAATAGAACAAAATGTCTTCGCATCATATTGTATTTGGGTCTTAGTTGTTAAATTTTGACTTCTTACCACAATTAAGTTGCCCATTCTGAACCAGCCAATTATTGTGTCTCTGTGGGTTGGCTGAGCTAGGTGTGGTGTATTGGTGCCTTTGGGGGAGGCAGGTCAGCTGACAGTGGGGTATTTGTGCTACCAACAACTGTTTATATTATGGACACACAGACTCTGACAACCACGAGACCAGCTGAGCCTTAGCATGGGCAGACCACCTAAGCCTTACCATAGCCCCATTCTTCTGGATAGGCCCCACTGGCCAGTGGAGGTCGGTGGGGAAAAATTTATTCCAAAGCCAAAAATTACTTCTTTGCTAACACACACACACACACCCCTACATCTACATGGATTAACCCACACATTTGGCAATAGATTAAATATTTCAACCACTTTGTGTTTGTTTAATGAAGATTTAACTTCATCCAGTTTTTATAATTGTCGGAGGACCGACCTTCAGTATATTGAGGATTCATTGTTAGTGCTTTTGTGAAGGTCAGTGGGAAAAAAGCAGGTTAAGAATTTGTTTGAATTTTAGTCAGGAGGATATTTGAGAATTGGTAAGTTAAATTGCTAAATTAAATTCTCAAGTTTCTATGAGTCACGGGGTAGAATGTAGATGTGGGCATGTTTCAGTTCCTGCCCCGAAGGACCTGGCAGTCTCTTGGTGGGAAGGCACAGGAAAGCTGGGTTGGAGGCAAATGACACTGCTGTAGCCTTAGATGCCATGAGGCTGGGTCAGGGTCATGAGGCTAGTGAGTTTTTGCAGGCTGATTTGTTTCTGTGTCATCAGGGCTGAGCAGAGTGTCAGGCACACAAAGGCCTCAGTGAACACTGCTGAACATGACAGACTGACACAGTTCTCTCTCGTAGCTTTACTCACGTTGCATTGAAGGTGTCACTATACCCTGCTCTGCCTTGACTGGGAATTCCGTGACGGCAGAAGCCCTGACTTGTTCACCTCAGTATCCCCTGCACCTGGCCCAGAGCATTCCCAAGGAATGGATGAATTCATGTACAACTGAGTGGTACTCCCAAGGGCTCTGTGTTCCAAGGACTGCGTACTCCCTGAGGGCTGGGGATAGTTGGGTGAGGCTTCACGGATGTCAGGGAACCTGAAAGATGAGGCAGAGAAAAGCAGAGGGAGACTTCCAGATTGTGTATTGAGGAGGCAGGTTACAAGTGCCTTTTCCTAGTGAGAATTAGCAGCTACTTGGTGTCTGAAGGCTTGTATGAGTCTTCCCTTGCTGTGTAACAAAGTACCACAGATTCAGTGGCTTAAAACAGCACTCATTTATAATCGCACAATGTGACTGGGTCTTCTTCTCAGGGTCTTACCAGCTGAAAACAAGGCATTGGTGGGGCTGTATTCCCGTCTGGAGCTGGGTCCTCTAACACGCTCCCTGGTTGTTGGCAGAATTCAGCTTCTGTGGCTGAAGGACTAAAGTCCCTCCTTCCTTGCTGGCTGCCAGCTAGGAGATGTTCTCAGGTCCTAAAAGCTCTTATACAGATATAGCACATAGTATATGGCAGGCACTTCACATAGATTTTTTCACTTAGCCCTCTAAACCAGGGGTCAGCAAACTTTTTCTTAAAGCATCCGGTAGTAAATACTTCAGGCTTTGCAGATCAAGAGGGAATGTCCAGGCTATTAGGTAGGTACTTAATATAATCATATAAAATGTAATCATTTAAAGATGTAATAAGCATTCTTAGCCTATGGGTTGTAAAAAAACTGCTGGCTGAATTAGCCTGTGTGGGTGGTAGCATGCCCTCTTCCTGCTCTGAGCAATCTAATTAGACTAAAATATTATAATATTTAGAGATGGATAAATGGAGACGCAGAGCCTTTAGGTTACTTGCTGGACTCTCTCAGCACCCAGCTGCGGCTGATTCTGGTTCCCAGGTCTGGTTCTGCAAGGCCTGACCAGAATCCACATGTACAGGGATCATCGTCTGCTCGTCTTTCTTCTAGATGCTAACTCCCTTTCTCTCAAGTCCCCACAAGGGTGACAGGGCCAGAAGGTGGAAAATTAGCCTACCACGTGCCAGTTGTGAGGTCTCGGGCAGTCATTCTGTCTGTAGCCTGTTTCTTTTCTCTGAAGTAGGTGGGGTACTGCCTTAACCTTGCCCTGGGTCCTTGGCCACTGGCCAACAGCAGCTGGGGAAGGTGGTTAGGGCCCTCCTTAGGAGGAAATGAGAGAGTCTTTGTGGATGTCCAGGCTTATCCATCAGATAACCCTTCATCTAATCACCTGTACCCTTGCCTGAACATCAGGTCCCCTGGGAAGGTTTCTAAAAAATGTAAAAATCAAATTCATGGGCTTTGTCCCTAAAAATTCAATCCAGTAGGTCTGGAGTGGACCTGGGAATTGGAGTTGTTTTGAAACTTTCTAGGCAATTCTGATGCAGAGCCAGATTTGAAGCCACTAAATAGATCAGTGCTTCTAATCAGCTGGGGTACTTACCAAACTTAGAGACTCCCAGGCCCCTGCCTGGGTGGTTATTGTCACTAAGGATGATGGAGACACACTAGACATGTTTTCTCCCAGTCTCCTTCTACCCCGGAGTCCCCACACATGCTTGTAGCTTGTCTTCTCAGAGATTGGGCCAGCAAGCCTGGGTGAGTTCTGGATAGCGAGATGACTAACAAGCACCACGGGTCAATCTGATGTTCTCCAAAGTCTGCCACGCGCTGGGGATGAACAAACCAAGTGAGTGCACCTGGCCATCAGGTGGACTCAGTAGAGCTCACTTCTAGCAATCACTTAATTAGAACTTAATGACATTTAATCCAAATCAGACACCGAATGTTAGAAATTGCGAAGGTCTTTTAAGTTTAGTGACACTGAACCCAAACACTGTGACAAATATAGTTCAGATTCTGGCTGGAGGGCATTATTTATGCAAGGATTGGAGCAGCTGGTGGTAGTTTCCAGGTGCCTCCTAGGAGACCTTTAATGCAGACACGAAGGCAGTTCAGCTCAGAGGAGTCTGTGTTCTACATAGAACCTCACACCTCTTTCCTTGGGAGCTTCACTCGAGGCAGGAGCTGTATAGACTAGTCGCATCCTAGGCAGGAACTCTATATACTGGGCAGGAACTACATATACTAGTTGCAAGTTAGTCTTTTATCAAAGTCATCCTAAAAGACAAGATTTTTTTGCTCTTTCTAAATGGCTTTGGTTATTGTATGGTGTAGTGGTTCGTACACATTTTCACCCTTCTTAAGGCCTGGCTCAGGTGACTCCTCCTGTGCTAAGCTTTTCCAACCCCTCCCCACCCAGGTGACACATCACTCAGTACTTACCTCTGCAGGACCTTGATCAAGACATGGGAACTCCTTGTTCATCCAGCAATCTTCTCTCCCAATGCGACCACGCTGAAGGAAGGAAAGTGACCTCCTTGCCTCCAGGTCCCCATCCTCACACAGAGCAAAAATGTCTGCTAAATGAGAGCTAGGTAAATGAGTGGAAAGCCCTATACGGTTGCTTGAGGTGAATATAACAAAGGCCCTGCCCTCAAAATATTTACTTAGAGGGAGAAGTTGACAAGGGGCATGCTGGAAACCACTGTGGCGTTCAGAGACTGGGGACGGTGGTCTCAGTTCAGGGGGGGAACATCAGAGGAGGCTTCAGTGTGGCAGATGATTGTCGAAGTGGCCATTGGAAGATGAGTGGGCCCTAGTTGCTCCATTTAGAAGGAGAAAGGAAACCAGGAGCAGAGACAGAGGGGATGAAAAATGTGGGCATGTTGAGGTTGTGGCTGTCGACCCCTTTGTCTGGCACACAGGCCTTGTGTATAGAGGAAGTGGGAGCCACAGTGAGGAAAGAGCAAAGGGACAAAAACATGTGGCATGTTCACTGTCTGCCTGGGGGTTTGCACTTGTTAGGGACCCAGGAATGTTTTGAGTGACAGGACTGATAGGGAGACATAGGGAATCAAAGTGGCATATTTGGCCACTGGGAGAGTAATTGTGAATGCTCTAACTTTTGATGGTGCAAGATACTAATTATTTCTTCAAAGAGTATTTATTGAGCACCCAGTACATGTTAATCTCTGTTCTAGAAACTTAGGATACAAATAAGTGAACCAAAAAGAGTTCTGGGTCCTCATAAAACTTATATCCTAGCAGAGGTGAGAGTGAGACACAGACAGTAAATAATAGACATAGAAAATCAGCAAATTATATGGTAGGTTAGATAAAGAATGAAAAGGGAAAAAATCCTGAAAGGTAGAGGAGGGAGTGGGTTGGGTAGTGAAGATGATATTGAAGGGAGGGTGGGGATGTGCGGTGTGTCATCTGAATGAATGGGTTGGAGGGTGTTTCAGGCAGAGAGAATGGTCAGTAAAAAGGCCTGGAGCTGGGGGCTTTCCAGATTGTTTAAGGGAAGCCTGGGGTCAGAGAGGTAATGAGGGTGGGGCAGATCAAGCGAACCATGGTGAGAGCTTTGACTTTTCCTTTGAGTACAGTGGGAGCCATTGCAGGGATTTGGGCAGAGGAGTGACATGAATTGGCTTACATTCTGATAGGACCTCTCTTGGAATGGCATTGAGAGTAGATTGTAGGAGAAAGGCCAGGGCAGTACCAGGAAGGCCAGGTAGAAGGTGACTGCAATCATCCAGCTAGGAGTGCTGGTGGCCTATATCATGAGGTGAGAAGTAGTGGGATTTTTGGTGAGTACGTTTTGAGGGTGGAGCTAATAGGATTTACTAATTTTTGAGGTGCGAGAGACACATAGGGGTCTAAGATGGCTGCAAGGTTTTGTGTCCAAACACTGCCCAAGTGGGTGCAGTGGGTTTGGGAAGGAATAGGGGGCATTTACTTTAGAATGTTCCATTTGCTATGTCTTCTAGCATCCAAGTGGAGATGTGAATAAGCAATTGGATACCCACATTTAGAGTTTGGGAGAAAGGTCTGACTGGAGAAATAAATTGAGAATTGTTGGTTTACAGCTAGTCTTTTAAGACATGGGATATTAAGATGTTCAGGAGAAGAGATAGAGGACAAGCAAAGGAGACTGAGAAGAACTGGCCAGCAAATTAAGAGAAAACAAAGAAAGTAAAGTATCTGGAACTAAAGGGAAGGAGGTGGGATATGGAAGAGACCAGTGAGATACTCCCCAAGCCAGTTCCTCTTTTTCCCAGGCACATAACTAGACTACATTTCTTACCTTTCCTTGAAATTAGATGCATCTACATGACTGAGTTCTGGACAATGAAATGTGGCTGGAAGTAATGTGTGCTACCTCCAGTAAAATCTCCTGCTCTTTTGGCCTCAGATCATGGTGGAGCCTTCATATGGGAGGATCTGGTCCCCTAATGACTGCGTGGAGCAGTAACCACCCCGCCACACACACACACACACATACACACACACACACACACACTTTGGAGTGCATCACGGGTGAGAAATAAATCTTTATTATTTTCAGCCACTGAGAGTTGAGGGTTGGTTGTTACAGCAGTTAGTGAATTCTGACAAACATAGGGAATGATCGAGGGCTTTGGCTGAATCAGGGAAGATGAGGACTGAGGAAGGATCATTGCCAGTAACAACCTGGAGGTCACTGGTGGCCTGGAAAAGGGAGTTTTCAGGGAAGAATGAATGAAAGTCTGATTGGAGTTGGTGCAATAGAAAGTGGGAAGAAAGAAGTTGGTGACAGTGAATCCAGACCCACTCTCCATGACTGTAAAAGGGAACAAATGGGGTACTAGCTAATGGAGAAAGAGGGGTCAGGAAAGGGTGTTTTGTTTTAAGATGGGAGAAATAAGCAAACCTTGTGCCATTTGTTGGTGGAAAATGTCAGCTCTTTTCCTGAGCCCATGGTGCAATTTGGCACCTAGCCCATGCCTCTGCCGCTCACCTGGGACAGTTATTTGTTTCCGCCTGAATAGCAAATGATATCGTTTTGAAAGGCCTCCTGGTGCCTGATTGATTTGTTAGGGAACCTGGCAGCTTTAATGGACTTTTCTGACAAGACAATGGCTTCTCCTGGCAGTGCTTGTCTTGGAGAGGTTCCAGGGATGGTAATGAACAGCATTATGCTGGAAAACAGAGGAGGAAGAGGAGGAAGAAGAGGTAAATGTTGCAGTTTACTTGCAATGGAACCTGAAGCATGGGAAGGAAGTCAGCTTTAAGGTCCTGTTTAACCCACTGAGCCACCCAGGCGCCCCTATTTAAGGTCCTGTTTAATTGGCAGATACCAGGGGAGGGAACAAAGATATGAAAGAAATGTGTCTTGTTAGGGTCTTGGTTAGTAGGAAACAACTAGGATCACCCCATGAGCATATTTCCTTTTGTAATTAATCTCCATGGATCTCCCTTTTCCTTCTGTTCCCCATTTTCCAAAGAAAAGGTGTCCTTTGGGATGCAGTGTGGCATATGAGAAAAACTCGACTTAAATTCCTGCTTCATCACTTTCTGCCTATGTGACCTTGAGTAAGTCACTTAACGTTTCAAATCTTCCATTTCCCCTTCTGGAATATGGAAATCTTCATATCTGAAATAGTTTATGGCATGTGGCATGGGTCCGCAAGTGGTGGCTCTTGTTATTTGGGACCATCGAGAAGACAGGATGGCCTAGAGAAGCTACCAGGATAACATGGGTTATCATGTGGTTCTCTTCTCCAGCCTTGTGTAACTTCCCCTCCCTGTGCCTCCTCATCCATAAAGTGAAAGTAATCACAATGCCTACCTCACAGATTTGAGGGGCGTATTAATGAATGAATGCGTGTAAGACACTTAGTGTCTGGCACATGATAACTTCTTGATGAATGAGCTGTGTGTGTGTGTGTGTGTGTGTGTGGTTTTGTGTTAATTTGGGGAAAGGCACATCTCCTGGCTGGTTGGTTGTACTTAACATGGAACCTGGGCAGAACTTGGGGATGGGGTGAGGGATCTGGAACTAAGGATAGCAGTGTGATGCTCAGCCTGTCTCTCATTCCAGCTATGCCCAAATGGTCCTCCCTGCGGGAGCCAGATGTGCTGAGGGGAACCTCCATTTGAGGGGTAACATGAGGAACCTTGAGGTCCTTGCAGTTGCCAAGGGTCTTGTTCCCCTCTTACTGTCCCTCAGGCAGCCAGACTGCAGTGGTGCTTATAATTGCTCAGGCCTGCCTGCCCCCCATTCTGGCTCTCTGAGGCCATTGGGAAGGGACTGGCAATCCCTAATGACAGTACATTGGTGGACCCCCTGTCATTATTGACCTGCTAATGATTCTTAGGGGCTCTAAATATGGTGGGGCATGGAGGAGTCAGGAGGTATATGAGAAGAGGGCAGACATTTTCCATAAGATGTGGCCTTTGTCTTACCTGTGACAAGGTAAACATTATTAGGCATATCTTAAAGGTAAGGAAGTTGAAAGTCAGAGAGGTTGTGTAACTTGCCCAAGATCATACAACATCCAAAGGGATTTGCCAGCATCTGAACCCAGGTCCTTCTGACACCCAAATACTATGTTGTTTTTTTTAAATTTCTTTTATCATTATGCCCATGTGTGGTTCAACTCAATTCGAATGTATGGAGCTCACATTGAGTCCTCAATGCTGGAAGGGGGCCATATGTGCACAGAGGCAGAAGACATTATGCCCACCTGTGAGGAGTGCTCAGTGTAGACATGAAGGCAGAACATGCTCATGGAGAACTTGAGCATGTGATAAATGTTCAGTGATCAGGCTGGCCAGACAATGAAGCAGGGGTTCAGAGAAAGGCAAGTCTAAGTACTCTCTAGGTCATGAAAGGTGGGACTCCCAGAGACATTAAACTGAGGATGGTGAGCAGAGAGTGTTCAGAAGGCCACAGAAGGGGGGTGAGGAGGCAGGATTAGATGTAGTTGTTGCTTGGACCTGACCCTACACAGCCACATTTTCTGCATATTCGCAAGGCAGTTCTTGGTTAGTCAATGAGCTCATCAATCAAAACACCATCTTCTGCCACTCCACGAGGGCTGAGCACCTACTGTATGTAAGCACTGTGTCTGAGACTTGAGCCCACAGGACAATACGGCAACAGCTCTTACTCCCTGATCAATGCAAATACCCGTGTCTCACAAAGCTCCAGACCCACACTCCTACTGGTCAGCCCTGGGGCTGGGTGGGACTCGTATGGACAGCACCCTGCTGTAGGCATGCACTGTGCCCCTAGGGGCTGGGAGCTTCATCTTCTGTCTCTGAAGAAAATGCACCCAAATGCACAGGAGTAAGGGATTTTATTACAGATATAACCTTGAAGCTACTCCTATTAAACAAAATGAAAAGGAAATCATTCACAAACTTCAGAACATTCGCTTTTATTAGTAACAAATTACTGCTTGGTGGAAATACTGCTGCTGAGATCTATAGCTATAAACAACTCTAAATTAGTCTGTTCATGGGGCCGGGAGGGCACCTTTAAGATCTGGTAGTGGAGTCCGGGAGTTGAGAGAGGCAGGCAAAGAACCCACAGAGACACCTTCTCCTTCTCTGGGGATGGAGAAGTGGGCTTAGCAGGAGGCAGAAGCCTAGAGGGAGGACACACTCCTCCCTGGGGGAGGCCCTGCAGAGTCCCTCAGAGCCACCTCCCCAGCTTGGGGGCAGAGGCCAAGGCAGGGGGCAAGGATGAACAGCACTGGCAAAAGGCCCCTAAAGGAACTGATTGAGGAATTGCAGCCCCAGCCAACCGGAAATGAGCGCAAAGTGCTCCAGGCGGGTCTGGCTTCCTTAATACCCGTCTGCTCTTATCAAGTGTGAGGACACCTGACACATAACAGCCAAACATGACTCTTATCTTCCAGACCTGAATTAGCTCCCCAAACCAACTCTTCAGGGCTTCTTCTTTTAAATAATGAAGTATCTGATAAATGTGCTGCCAGGTGGATTCAAGAGCAGCTGAGGAGAGCGCTGAGACCAGGTTTAAAATCTCCCATTGAAGCCCTGTAGGGAGACATTTGTAACTGCCCTGCTAGAATCTCTGTTTAGGGAGGGTGTGTTGGGTGGTTCCGTTTGGACGCTGGTGGGGCACGTCCAGGGTAGAGAACGCTCAGAGGCCGATAGAAATGTGGTGGGCCCGAAATGGCAGATCTGAGGTCTGTAACAGCTGCCTGAGCCAGGAATTGCTAGTCCCAGGAGGAAGCAGAGCCTACCCTGCGCGAGCAGTGTATCAGGCAGCTGATATTTGTCCCCTCCTTCTAAATTCTACTTCTCTGTGCATCCCCAGGATCACTGAGTAACCAGAGCCCTACGGGGTGAGGGGCAGACCCTGGGATATTCTCAGACCTTTCTTCAGACCTTCCTCAACCTCATGTTTCTCCATCACAACTGACCGATCATGTGTCCCATTTCCAATTTCTAAGGTGCCTGTGTTTTAACTAATAACCTAACAAACAGCAGAGGGAAGAGCTTTGAGAGCAGGTCCTCCTTCCCAGGAATGTTTGTGCTTTACAATGAGTTAGTCCAAGAGAAGGAGTGTTTCAGAATCAACATGAGTCTCAGTGAGAAACTTCCCCTCTCTAAATCCCAATTCTCCACTTTGTAAGAGGAAGGAGTTGTTGTAGGTGACCCATCCTAGCCATTCTATTCATGTCTTAATGGCATGATTTCAGACATCAGAGAAAACTTTCTGTGACCCTTAACTCAAACTACACCTAAGCTACCCATTTTGTCTTCCAGGGTCTTTAAGGGGGGATAATGATGCCTTCCTTAGGAAGTTATTTCAAAAATTAAATAAGATGACACTTGGGAACGTGCTCCACAAATTCAGAAGGTCAAAACCACTGTGAGGACTGACATTGATGGTGTTCTTTTAAATAACCAAGCACAGAGTAGATAGAGCATTCTGTGCCTAGTGAAAATCCTCCTACATATACCTTGATGCAATTATTGGATTGTCACACAGGGTAAATTCCTAGGAGATGAACTGGTGGGTCAAATGTATACTCTGTTAGCATTCTTGGTACCCAGAGCAGAACTGGCTTCCAGAAAGGAACTGATTTACCAGCAGTTAAAAAAAAGAACTGCTCTCCTCTCTGTTTTGCCAATTTAATAAGCAAAATTGTGGCCACATTTTATTGTGCATCTTGTTGATTACTGGGGAGTGTGAACATTTCCAAAATCATTATGGGGTATATGTGTTTTTTGTTTTGTGAATTTTGTATTCATATATGCTTATAATTGAAGAGATTATTGCTTCCCTATTAAAATGCAAAATGTCTATCTCTAGCTTCCTCTTTTTAATAGTAACCCATTCACATATCTTTGTTTTGCAGGAAATATTACTCTTTTGTGCTTTTAAATTTTGATTAGATTGTTTTGGATATAAATTTTAAACAGTATTAGTCAAACCCATTGATGTTTTCTTTTATGATATTTTTCTCATTACTTTTTGCTCTAAGCAAAAGGAAAAAGGTTCCTCATCCAAAAATCTGAACAATACTAATACTTTTTTCCCAAGGTTATATAAAGCTCATTTTTAAACTAACTCTCTAAACTTTTTGAAATTTGTCTTGATGTAGGATTGGAGGTGAAGCTCTAAATTTCTTATGAGTAAAAATATTCACAAAAATATTTCTCTTGAAAATAATTTTATTAATCCTAGTTTAGTAAATTTAGTTGGTTTTATCTAGGAAAGTTTATTTTTACTGATTTTCTTTTTATGAAATACAATGAGATCTTTTAATCTTAAATTATGATTGATTTTTTTGTCTGTTTTATTTTAGTCAAGGGAAATTTATAATATCTTTGTTTATTGATTCTGTTCCCCACAATTACAGATGATGCTTATAATCTCTGTCCTCCATGTATTGTGTGTTCTGACATTGTTGTTTGTTTCTTTGGCATTTTCCTGCCTTCTTAGATATTTTATTTTATTTTTTTTAAAGATTTTATTTATTTATTTGACAGAGGGAGAAAGAAAGAGAGAACGCACACAAGCAGGGGGAGCTGCAGAGGCAGAGGGAGAAGCAGGGTTCCCACTGGGCAGGGAGCCAGACACAGGGCTGGATCCTAGGACCCTGGGATCTTGACCTGAGCTGAAGGTAGATGCTTAACTGACTGGGCCTTCCAGGCACCCCAGATACTTTATTTTTTGCATCAGTTTTACAGTTTTTACTTTGCTTTTGTGTGCTACCAATGCAGATTTTCATTCTGATGCCATATTTTTGGGTTCTGTTGCAATCCTTTTTATTTCACTCATCTTTTTTAGTTAATTCTGTTGGGGTTTCATATTATTTGTTATCTTTTAACCCAGTTTTATGTAAAAAGACACTGTGACTTTGAGCAAGCTATGTACTTTCTCTGTACTTCTCAGGGGGTAATTGGAGAATAAAATGAGTCAATGCTTATAAAGTGCTACTAGCTATGTTTGGCACAGAGAAAGGGCACAATTAATCTTACTTATTATTATTAACACCCACCACACTTTCTGGTTATTTTACATTCTGAAAAGATACAGTGGATAGAAAATGATAGTTCCCAGTTTGAAGTGCCCCCAAATTTCTTCATATCATTGTCACCACCACAGCATCTTCCTATGAGAACCATATATTTAGGGAAAATATGTCATTACCATTCTATCTACTCTACTCATATCTTGCTCTCACAGTTTTGAAACTTAGGGACTCAATTACCTATAGAATAAAATCCGCTATGTGTACAGTGGTGGTTGTCAGCAGGAGTGGGGATGCAGAGTTGTGGGTGTTGCTTGGGGGACAGTATTCTGGCTGATCAAACCAGGATCCATTTAGTAGAAAAGATAGGGCTCAGTATTTGGATAAGTATTGACTTTGCATTTCTGGATCAGGGGGCCCATGGGGGAATGAATGGACTATAACCCCTCATGCTTTTAGGTCAGCAGGTTCACTTCCTTTCAGCCAAATAGCTTCGGTGCCCATTAATGGATTTTTTCATTTCTGTTTCACTGGTAGGAGATAGAATTTTCCTTTCAATTCTGTCAATAGGTTAACTGCCAGGGCCAGATTTTGGTGCCTTTGTGAGTGGTGGTTCTTGCAGTGGCTTTGCATGTACTTCCATGGGGTACTGAGGGAGACTGAGTCCACTGCTGTTATTCAGGGACCCTTCTACAATGTATATCCCTGTTGAAGTTGCAATGATATCTGCATTGCTGTCTGAACCTGCAGCTCCCCAGTCTGGGAGCCAGAGCACCCTGGGATTTAGTGGATGAGAAAGTAGCAGGAACCCTGCACAACACTCTCCTGTGGACTAGCACCTGGAGAGGACAAGTGGCATAAAGAGCCAGCATGATGAAAAGGAGTGAACTCTTAGTTCAGGTGGTAGTGAAAGAGGGCATTCCAGTGGTTCAACTTTGAAAAGATGCTAACTTTTTATGTGTAAGTTGGAGCCTTAATTAATCTAATTCTCACCACAAGCATAGATTTCAAGGACTTTTCTAAGCACCTTCAGGGCTGCAAATCAGAGACCATTCAGGTGATCATTCATTCACTCCCCTATTCATATTTTTTGAGCTCCTGCCATGTTCTAAGTGCTGGGGATACAGTGGTGAATAAGACAGAACCTTCCCTATCTCTTCTGAGAAAGTCTACTCTTCATTGCACACCTACCATATCACACTCATTTATTAGGAGTCTTACATGCCTCACTGCACATGTAATGACTCTGGGAAGTTGCCACCATTGTCCTTATTTCAAAATGAGGAATTGGACGCAAAGAGCTTTGTGTCAGTGGAAGGCCAGGACTTGACCCACTGTTTGCCTGACACTAAAGCCCTTGGCTTATGCTTCTTAAATCCACCAATACCTACATGCCATGAATGATAAGAATATGTTTGTGAGGATATGACTCTGCAACCAGAGATGCAGTGTTCAACTTGATAGAAGCAGCAGTAGCTGGAGCATGCAGTACATCTGGATGCTGAGAAACATCTGGAAGCATTACACTTTTTTGGCAGGTGTTTTGGCAACAATGAACCAGTCAACCCACATGATACGCACCCAGCAGGAAAGAGGCATTCCCACCTGGAGTACAGACTCTTGAAGTCTGAGAGCAATTTTCAGTTTTGCTCTTGTAATCCTATGGGAAATCATGCACTAGCCTGAGCTGAATTCATAGAGGCTCAAGGAAACCTCAAGCTGCTGCTTTTTTGGTTGGATAACTCATCACAGTGAAGCCACGCTATGTCCTAACCATTCTTTGCACCATTCCTGAAGAAGGATGCCACTTGTCTGGTTGTTTCATCTTGGGTAGATCTTGGTGGGCTCTGTCCATGCAGTGGGTTTGAAGGAGGAAGATTGTTATAGAAACCTGCAGAATAGGCCTACTTACAACTATTGAGGTAGAATTCAGGGACAGGGAGGGGGTTGTAACAAATACTTAGACAGCCATGAAGCTGAGGATAACTCAACATACCCTCAGTTTCCTAGGTTCTAATCTCCAAATACATAGCATTCCCCCTCCCCTTCCCAAGTATTCCATGAACAGTAACCGGACATTCTACTCACTACATTATTGTGAGCATGATTTTTTTTATTTTTATTTTTTTATTTTTATTGTTACGTTAATCACCATACATTACATCATTAGTTTCTGATGTAGTGTTCCATGATTCATTGTTTGTGCATAACACCCAGTGCTCCATGCAGAACGTGCCCTCTTTAATACCCATCACCAGGCTAACCCATCCTCCCACCCCCCTCCCCTCTAGAACCCTCAATTTGTTTTTCAGAGTCCATCATCTCTCATGGTTCATCTCCCCCTCCGATTTCCCCCCTTTCATTCTTCCCCTCCTGCTATCTTCTTCTTCTTCTTTTTTTTTTTCTTAACATATATTGCATTATTTGTTTCAGCGGTACAGATCTGTGATTCAACAGTCTTGCACAATTCACAGCGGTGAGCATGATTTTTAAGAGAGGTTCTGAACACTTAGGGGTGGAGGCAGTGTCTCATTCCCTGGACAGCGAGAGCCAGGCTCCTGTGGAGGGTCAGCCTGGTGGAACAGAAGGAGCTCTGGACTGGCTGTTGGGAGGGCTGGGATCTTGTCCCAGCTCTGCCCCTCGCTAGCAGTGTGACTTTGGTAACCATTCCCTCCCTGGCCTCAGTTTCCTCCTCCATAAATTGAGCAATTTAGTTCAGTTTAGATTATTTTAAGGAGGGCACCTGGGTGGCTCAGTCGTTAAGTGCCTTCGGCTCAGGTCATGATCCCAGCATCCTGGGATCGAGTCCCACATCGGGCTCCCTGCTCTGTGGGAAGCCTGCTTCTCCCTCTCCCACTCCCCCTACTTGTGTTCCTGCTCTCACTATGTCTCTCTCTGTCAAATAAATAAATAAAATCTTTAAAAAAAAAAGATTATTTTAAGGAAACTTCCAGCTCTCTTATTTAAGATTCATTCGGGAATGATTGGTTTGCAGGGATGAGCAATCTGTTCTCAATTATCCATGACCAATAAACAGAAGGAGAGGCCCCAAACCACATAATATATACTGGGTAATTCATATATATCCAATTAATCCTCACAATAAAAAACTTTAGGTAGTTGTAATAGTTACAGTGATATAATGGAGTTGAATCATAATGCCCATTTAATTTACTTGAATGAAACCAAATGTGGATACTGGGAGAGAAATCTTCACTTAATCTCATCTCTACATCCCTGCCCCCCACCCTATTTACCATCTCTCCCTCAGCCTTTCAAACTAGACCTTAACCTCTAGTGAATAAAAAAAATGTAAGAAAAGAAAAAGAATAATAATAAATGGAAGCTTTAGGGCTTCCAAGTGCCTGGTAGTCACAATTTAAAGAGGATTTAAAGTTTTGTGGTTTTATTTTTCAAATGCAATTTTGCTTTATTTTCAATTCTCAGGACACCTGCTGACTTTTGACCCTAAACCTGTGTAGATTTCCCCTGCATCCTCCATATTAGATATGAAATGAAAAGATAGGTGCAGATCTGGTGAGGAACCAGGATTCAAATGCAGTGGCACCAAATGAACAAGCCCCTTCTCAGTCTCCCACTTCCCACATGGCTGTGCTGACCAACTACACAGACATTTGGCTCCTCTGGAACACTACGGGTGGTTGCTGTGGGTATTCCCCTGAATGAGCAGTTATTTACACTTGGCTTTCTCATGCATTATGTTAATCATTTTTAGCAGAGATTTCCCTTCTGGATTTGGTTTGGCTCAGTCCAGTGTTAAAATGAGTTTCAGGCCTAGGGGAGCTGGTGACTAATGACAGAAAGGCAGCCATCAGTGTCCTGTGCAAGAATGGAAAATCAGTTTGGGGTGAACATTTTTCATTTGCCACAGGTAATCCACAAAGCAATTAATCTGCATATAGATAATTACAGGTTGATTCAGTTGTACCTCTCTGAAATCAAAACTGTGGTTTATATAAATAAAAAGCTTATATGCTATGTCCTGAGGACCACCCAGAGCCAGCCTGCCTAGAAAACTCCTTTAGCTAGCCTGGAAGTCTACTCTGCTTGATGTTCTTCAGTGGTTCCCCACTGCTTTTAGGCTAAAGTCTCATCTCTTTAACATGACCTATAGGGCCTCTATTATCTATATTCTGCTTATATCTTTAGCTTTGTTTCCTACCATTCCTCCTACCTCCCAGCAGCTATAACAAACTTATTTCATTTTCTCAACTAGACCATGCTTCTCTTCACTCAAGACCTTGCCGTGTATTGTCCATTGTGCCTGGAATACTCATCCCCTACGCTAAGACCCACCAGCCCTCAGCCCTCAGACCCAGAGAAGCCCACACTGATGCCACTTGTAGCCTCACTTATACTTGGTTGCAATTGCTGGTTTCTCTGCCAGAAGCTCTTTGAAGGGAAGAGATCTGTCTGCCTTCCATCATGCCTCATATCCTTACCATGTCAGTGCATACTGGGGACGCTCAATGGCTGTTGATGAATGAATGACCCAATCATCAATTAAGATTAAACTTTCAATTCTCTGCCTGGGAGAAATAGCTTCATAGCCATTTGTGTTTTTCCTTTTCATTTTTAATACCATAAGTAATACATAATATATTCTCCTTGTTAAAAAAGATAGAAGAAGGAAAGAAAAGAAACATTGCAAATGAGGCTGAACTCCTCTTAACTACCATTTCCAGGCCCAGGATCCTCCCCTATATTCAGTGTTATTTTTCCTAGCATGTATGTGTGTGCATGTAAGATGTGCACATGCACATTTGCACATTTGTATTTCTATACCCACATGTCCTACAAAGAAAATGTATAGTATTATATGGCAGTATCTATTTGCAGCTTGCTTTTTTCAAATTTACAACATGTTACAAATTTGGTCCTGTGTTAGCATCCTTAGCTTTAATTCATTCTTTTTAGAGGCTGTCAAGATTTCAGAACATGGATAGAATAGTGTATGTAGTTACTCCCCTACTGTCCATCAATATTTAAGTACAAAGTGATCCTGGACTCTTTGAGAGAGTGGGGGACTTCAGGGATCATTTGATCTTCTCTAGAGACTGGAGTCCCTCCAGCAGCATCCCTGTACAGATGTCTCCCATTCTTGCTTGGATACTTAAAGGAAGAGAATGCTCTGTACCAGAGATGGCAACCCTAATTAGAACATTTATTCCCACATCAAACTAAAATCTTCACCCTTTTAATCTCCACCATTCATTGTTGGTTCTTTCATCTGGAACCTCAACCACTAAGTGCACTTCCTCCTCCTCTCCACTTGCCCTCCAGATGTGTGATGGGAACTGTCTCACACAAACCATTCATCTTAATCCTTCACTGATTCCTTTAGGTTTGACTTCTAGACCCCGTAAACATCAGGCAGCCTTTTGAATGCACCCAGTTTGGAAAATCCTCTCTTAAAGTGTCACTCTTAGGAGGAAATACAGCACACTTGCTCTCTGGGATTATCCCTGGGCTCTTTGGGATTATCATCTCCCTCAAGTTAACCATTATGCATCCATTAACACCACCCATTATCTACATAACTTCAGGCCCCAAGGAAAAAAGGAGCAGGATGAGTAGATTTGGATCAGACTGGGATGACAGTGGGTGCAGACTCTTCTGGAATGCAGGCCTGGTGAGGGGTAGGGGGACATCAAGAGGATTCTGAGTTCCCCTGGAAAATGCCAATGAGCAAAGAGAACAGAGCTCATAATCCATCTCCTCTACCATTTTTCTTGGCATGAGCTATGGAGGAAGCCAGTCCTCAGGAACCTGGGGACATAGCCCTGCCTGCTGATTCTTGTCCGAGTAAAATAAAGTAAGAAGCACCTGGCCCCCAGGCCTAGGCAGGCAGGCCCAGAGCTACTCTAGCATGAAGAGCAAGAGGATTGTGCTGGAGAATAGCTGTTGGTGCCTGGTGTCCTTTCTTCTCTGTTCAGTCATGCAGATGCCTGGTCTACCTACATTCACCTATTTTAAGGTCTGACCTTGTGATGTGAAAGTAGGTACCCCTGGTGGGTTAGTAGGAGGGACGAGTCTCACTTTCCTTCACAGGTGATTTGTGTGTTCAAGGAGATCAGGGCCCAAATCCAGCCCTGCCCTCTATCAGTCAGCACATTCTGGTTATAAACGACAGAAACAGACCCTGGTGGCTTAAGGAGAAGAAGATTCACTAGAAGGAAATTGAGCAGGGAACTCACAGACCCCATAGGAGGTTGAAGACCCAGGTTTAATTTCCATCCTGAGCCAATCCATTCAAGATTTAGTGATCTGGAAAGGTCAGCTCTCTTGACAGCTTGGTTTATGGTTCTAATCTAAACTCAAAAACAATGAGTATAAGGTATCCCCAATGTAACAGAACATTCTAACTCTGTCTTAGATAAGATTATCCCAGCTTTGGTTTCCTTATCCTTTTTTTTTTTTTTTTAAGGATGATGTGTCCATCCACTTTGAAAGGTTTTTGTAAAAGTGCCTAGCGTGGAGTAGGTGATCAACATTCTTCAACCTCAGCATGTCCTAGGAACTAAAATGAGAGCTTGTATCCTCTGCAGATAGACCCGGCACTACATTTACCAGCTCATCTGACCTCTTTCTAACACATCCTCACTGCTTGAGGTCCTTCAGAAGAGAATCTCCTAATTATTTAAATAGTATCTTCAAAGATCACTTCCAGAGATGGAGGGAGAATTCCCACCCCAAGTGACTGCTCATGTGGCAGACAACTTTGAGAACAATGAGAGGACAGCATAGGGGAAGAAATTCAATAACAGCATAATTTAATGAAAGCAATCTTTCTTTGTCTGAAGCCTTATCTGTTTTCTTACACTTCAGAAAAGCACAGACACCATATATTTTTGAAGTCCTTATACAACATAATAAAATTAGACTATTTATTATATGTGCGTTAATCAGAATGTATCAAATTTTTATCAAGCAACCAAAATAGCTAACACTTCTGGATTTTGCATTATGATGTAGATCTGGGGTGGAGGGATGAATATTTTAGTAACTGCACTTAGTCCTTGCAGTGACAGAGATCTGGATCCCCTGGTAGAAATAGGAGGTGGGAAGAGTCCCTTTTCTGCCCTTGCTCTTATGTGTTGATGGTGGGTTTGATCAGAAAAAGCTCTTACTCTGCCTTCCTTTGTCCTCCTTTCCTCCTCCTCTGCCTTGTCTTTGTTCCTTAGTCTTCTCTTTGCCCCTCTTGCACCATCCCCTTTCTCCTTCTTTTCCTTATTCCCCCCTACTTATGCCCTTGTATACAATCGCAAACTATACAAGGTCACAAGACCCACCACTACAGGCTCATTCTTTAGAATAAAACAGTTTCCTTGTTAAAATATAAGGAGCACCTAGAACAGGAGGCAGACAACTTGTTCTTAGCCAGGTGCTCTTTAATTGTAACTGTTTATCTATCTATTCTTACCTCCATGGTAGTTATCTCCATGCAAGAAATATCAGAAAAAAAGAGACACTGGATGTGGAGTTGGGAAGGGATGGGAATCCCTGCTTGCCTTTTAACTACCTGTCACCTTGGGAAACTTAGACTCATCATTCATTGAAACACTCAGCACAATGCCAAGCACATAGTAAACATTCAGTAACTTAAAAGAGTCGGTAGAGCCTAGTAATAACCATGTGTAAGTAACTTAACCTCTCTGTGCCCCAATTTCCTTATCTGAAAAATCAGAATAATTGTGCTACTTTTCAAACTGCATCATTATAAGGATTAAATAATTCATAGAAAATGTTTAAAACAGTGCTTGGCATAAAGTATGTACTCATTGTGTGTTATCTAATATAAAGTAGGTTTGGGTTTGGTCAAGAAACACTCTAGGTATTTCCAGCAGAAAGGGATTTTGTCGAGGAGATTCGAGGACACAGGTCTTTAGAGAAGCTGAGGGGATGAAAAAGACAGCTACCATTAGTGTTTAGGAAGTCAGGAGTTGTAGCACCTGTGGGGGTGACTTGTAGGAGGATGTCCAAATGCTACTGGTGTCACTCCATTCTGCCTGCCTTCTGCTGGAGAGCCTCTGGCTGCCCACTACTGCTTAGGAGAGTGGGGGCTCTGCTCCTCCTCTGCTGTTACTCTTACAAAGATAGAAAAGTCTGTCAACCACTGGTTAGAATTCCAGGAAATCTAGTTCCCAGGGCTCTAGGACTGTGATACAGGGGGAAAGCACAGAGGAGAGAAAATGGCACCAAGTTGCCCAAAACAATCAGGCAGAGTAGGGAGAATACCCAGCGCTGATGTGAAGATGATGTGAGATTTAGAGTGTAAAAGCATTTTGTAAACTTTGAAGTTCCACGCAGATGTAAGATTTTGATGGTAATGGAATTGAAACCGGGAGCCATATGCCCAGACAATGAATCCAAGAGCATATAAGAAAATCTGGGAAACCAAGTGACAGGGCAGTGAAACAATGTTCCATAGATAATTTGACACATTTAAGAATTTACCATGTGCCAGGTTCTATTTCTATGTGCTAAGTTACTTAATCTTTACAAAAACCCATGCAAGAGGTACTATCATTATACACATTCTACAGATGAGAAATTATGGTCCAGAGAAGTTAAGTAACTTGCCCAAGGTCACACTGCTCATAAATGGTCAAGCCAGGATTTGAATCCCAACAGTTTGATTCCAGGGCACGATTTCTTAACTGCGTGTTATAGCGAAAGGAAGAATGCACAGGCTGAGGTTGGCTGACTTCACATTAATAGGGCCCTGGCTCTGACTGTAGCTAAGGGTCTGTTATATCATCCGGTGTGGCTTTTACATCCTCAGAGCAGAGGTTACTTTTAAGAGCACAGGTCCTTCTTGCTTCTAGCAGCAATTTTGTGCCAAGCCTGGGGATGTGTTCTCCTATAAAGAAGAATTTGACAAAGTGATTAAGCATCTTTGCCCCAGGATGGCTGTCCATGGAACAGAGTCATAACCTGCCCCAAGAACTGCCCCAAGATCCTCATTCAGCCCACAATGGCACCTCCTCTGTGGTTTTCTGAGATCCAGGAGAAACTGATCATCATTCAGTGATCACCATAAAAATTATTTTAATTAAAAAAAACCTTGAAGTTCATTAATTACTTTGTACATGACAAAAATAGGAAATAAGAAAATGCAAAAAAGTCCTTGCTCTTCAATATAATTGTTATTTTCTACATCTTTTTAAGATGCGGGAGAAATAGAAATGGTGTCTTGAGAGAGAGTTGTGGTCTGAGGATTTGTAGCACGTGACCCATTTCTTCTAATAGCCTTCCTTCACCTTTGGTTTTCTCTGTCAGCTGCTTCTAGAGCAGAAAAGGCCATATTTACCTTAGGAAGCCAGAGCATTGTTGTTGGACTAGAAAATGAAACTATATAAGAAATGTCAAATGCAGAGAAAGCTTGGAAATTATGGTTTTAAATATTAAAAGTTCTCTGCAGCTGAAAGGAAGGAAGAAGCCAAACCATGCTCTGCTTCAGCTCAGGAGCACATTAGCCCTGGAATGAACCAGACCCTCCCTGAAACCTTCATCAGTGACTCAGCATGTATGAACTAATCCATTTTCTAACTGCCCCAGTAGAAGGATGACCAGGAATAGGAAAGTGAGCACAATCCAAAAATTCATCAAGGGGCTGGAACTCAGGAATTAAAAACAAAACTAGAATGTTGATAAGAAAATGTAACAGTTATCATTTTTAAAAACACAATGTTTTATATTATTAAACTCCTGTTAGCAAAATTTCCCTAGTTCTTGTCAGAAAAATGGCTACCCCTATTAACCAAGAGATTAAGACTCTCTGGAGTCCCTGCATTTGCTGTTGTTTTGCGTGTATTGATCTCCATGCCATTTAAGCAAAGATGCAACCTTGCACAACCCCTTACTGGCAAAGCTGTGAGGGATCTGGGGTCATGCTCTTGCAGTAACCCTGGTGCTCATAAATCTTTGCTCACTGATTTTATTCTTACTTCCTGGTTTGGAAAGACCCATCCCAGGGCCAAGCAGGAAGTGAAATCGAGTGTGTAAGATGGAGGGATGCTGGAATTGTGCTGAGCTGCAGAGGGCTGCTCTCCCTGAAAGCAGGACCCAGCCCATTGTTGCCTGTTTGCTTGTTGGCCCATATTGCTAGATATTCTGATTTTTTTGAGAAGAACCTGAACTGATGCAAAAAACCTCCTGAATTTACATCAACAACTAGTTATTTTTAAAACACTGAGTAGATCAACCTAGCATGTCTTTGGACCAAATTCAGACCAGAGGAAACTTCTCCCCAGAGACCTCTCAAGGCAGGTAGTTGCTTTATAAAATAACTAAATCCCTATGAAATGTGGAGCAAAGGTAATGTTTGGGGTGGGATCTATTGACGGAAATGATGACCTGAGTTTCCTTCTAATAATGGATTATGTGGAGTCCCTGGGGGGACAAGGATATAGAAACAGACTTCACAAACATGGTCATGTGGGGCAGGATTGAATGGTGCAACTGTTCAAAGTATCACACAGTGAACAACATGAGCAGAGGTGGTAGAGTGGAAATAGAGGGAACCCAACCTGGATGGAGCGGGCAACCCCATTTGGCAGTGGTTGGTTCACATACAAGATTGTTCTAGAAGGCACGTGAACCTGTGTGTTGTTGTTGTTTAAATAATTGGGAATTTATTTTAATACCACCAGTGTGTCAACTCCAACCATGCTCTGCCCCATGTGTGTCATAGGGATGATGGACATGCTGGTGCCTGGGTGCATTCATATCTGAAGATTAGGGTATACATCCTTTCCTAAAAAATGGGAATGGGAATAGGAATAGAAGGGGCTCACATGCGGGGCTAAGGACTTCAGTGTTTCTTATCTCATCAGAGACATTTTCTGGCCTGTCTTCCTGGAGAACATGCAGGGGACCTCTGGGCTCACACATTAGTTGTGCATGAGTGAGTTTTAATTAAAGCCCAGGGCTTTAAAAACTCCATATTTCCTGCAGGTAACCTTTCAAATCACAGTTCTTTAATTCAGAGAATTCAAAGCTCCTTAAGAAAACAAGGTGGCATTTTATCTAGGAGTAATCTTGCTTCCAGAATCCTTTTTCTTGATTTTTTAATAAATGTTTTATGGATGTGCTCCCTCCTTGTTCAGAGCAAACCCTATCTTGGTGTCCTAGAGGCTGGTAAATACAGGGGCAAGGACACCTGTGGTACCAGGATGGAAGGGCAGTACCCAGCCCTTCAAGACTATCCAGCAGATTCAGCTCTGGCATCAGGAGCAACTGGATCTCCTACGCATCCATTTGGTAAAGTGAGTCTTCTAGAAGGCACCTCTTGGTAGCCTGGCTTCCTTCAAGTTTCCTAGTTGACCATGGCACCTCCCTGGGATATGCTTTGTCAGGTAGTGGGATACAGGAATGTCTCCAAAGGATGATGTTGTCCCTGTCATATCTACTGTTTACCTGGGGCTTTCTCTTTGCTCCACACTTTGGCCATATTTGGTCACTCCACTCCCAGAGGCGGAGGGTACTATTTTTGTCCTCATTCTATAGATGGAGGAATAGAGGACAAGAGGGTTTACATTATGTTCTCAGCATCTGTAACTGGCTTCAAACCCAGGCAGTTGGGCTCTGGACGCTGTACTCTGACCTGCTGTGCTGTCCTGCCTCTCATGGTTCCCTGCAGCCAGGAAAACAACATCCAGATGAGAACAATCAATGCATCAGTTCAACTTTAAGGCATAGACTGGGCTGTGTCACCTGCTGCTGGACTCCTCAAAGGCCCGCAGGCTAGTCTGCCCACAGCACACCCGGCAGAGGTCACCCCCCGCCCCAGGTGCCATCTCATTATGCTCCTAATACTCTACACATCAGTGTTATGATGTATTTGGTCCCTAGCCTGTAACACTGGCAGAGGCAGGGCGTGCAAGTACCCTGGGAGAACAGAATTGTGGATATTATTAGGTCTATGTGGAATTTGGCTTCTTGTCTTCCCACCTGAGTTCCATGTTTAGTTTATAGAGTTTCCATTTTTAGCCTTAAATTGGCCTAAATGTCTTTAGCTTTGGAACCAGGCCTCCTTGCCTGGGCAGCATAGCAAGCATCCCATCCATGTCCATTACCATTAACTTCCTAACTCATGGAGAAGATTCTGGGTGCATTCTGAGGCAAATTTGCCAAGAGCCATTTCCATTCAATTCAGTAGGAATGTGTTCAGTGCCCAATACTGAAGATGCATGAGCAGAATTGGTACCTGCTTCCATAATGCTTTCTAATTGAAAATCCAAAAGCAAAGCCCAAGAACTCAGAGAAAAGAAAGAACATAAGACCAAATACCATTTATGCTGATTGGTGATCGAGACAGGGCAATTTCCATCCAGAGAAGGAAGGAGGGTAAAATTTACAAATGCCTCTGTGCATTTCCAGGACTGTGAGCTCAGAACTTGCACCTACACTTGGCCTTAGATCCTCGCAACCAGCTGATGAGCTCAATACTATTATCTGGGGCCAGAAAGGACAGAAAGAAAACTGAGGCACTGGCTCTGTGGGATCTTGGGTTTGTGACTATGAGGAGATAAGGTTGAGAGCAGGTGGAGTGCAGGGGACAGGTGAGGAGTTAGCCAGGCTCTGGACACGTGTGACCTTACTGGGTCTGACTTGCAAGTGAACAACCAATCAAAGCAGAAATCATGGGCCAAGCCTTGTTCTTCTTTCTACCTCTAGAGTGGCTGGACCTTTACCACTTGCTGAAAAAAAAATGTTTTATATTATTCAAAGAATGAATTAATAATATTATTTGAGGGCTCTTATGAAACAGAAACATGATGGATACTCAGAAGGATAATAAATTTAAACTCATGACTGCTATCCTCAAGTCTTTCCCCATGACTTTAATTTTCGATTATCACTCCACATGCTCCTCAGAGTATGTCTGCAGCTAGAACTGAATGTCTCATCAGAATATGGGGCAAATGCTTAAGACAGAGAATTCTAGGAGGCAGGAGGACAGGCTAGATTTGGAGCCCCTGAGGGTCTCATTCCAATTCCATCAGACCCCAGAACTTCCAGTGATATCTACACCCTTCAGGTGTTTGGGGATGAACTGCACAGAAGGTTGGTTGTGCCTTTGTAGGTACCTAGCCAGGTATCTAGGATCTAGAAGGCTCACAGGGTGACCATGAGTGGGACCCTGATATGCAGCCCCCAAAACTAGAATTTATCTGTGCCCCAGAGTTGATCCAACACCAAGAGACTGTTTCACACATTACCTAAATACATAGAGGCTGGTGTGAAAACCAGAAGACCAGCGAGACATGAAGGCAAGAATATAACTAGATCATTGCATATCCAAGACCAGGGTTAGGAGAAAAATTTAGACAACTCACAATTTTAATATTTTTATTCATTTTAAAATTCTGTTATGTCCATCTTAACTCCAAGAGCAGACCACCCACAGGCCCTGGACAGGACATGGAGGGGCACACCCTCTCCCCTGGTTGTTTCCCAAGTGGGCAGGTCTATGTCTTCAGGCTGGCTCTTTCTTTTCATGAGAAAAGCCTTAAGCCAGATTAGTGCTTCTAGCTTGGGAAGCACTTTATTAGTAAAGTACCTCTTATACCTCTAGGCTCTCAACAGTACATATTGCCTTCAGTACTATGGGGCCCAGAGTGTAGGGGTACCTTTCTGTATCTCATTGCCAAAGCTTGGATTTTTGATAGATCTAGCCCATAGCCTAGGCCACCACATTCAGTGCTTTAACTCCCTACTTCTCATTTTCCTGATGTGTAACATGGAAAAATAGCATAAAGTTGAGAAGTGTAGAGTAAATGGCATGGCATATGAGAATGTCTGGCACAGTGCTGGGCTCCAAAATGAGCCATTCAAAATGAGGCCATTCTTTTTTTTTAAGATTTTATTTATTTATTTGCCAGAGAGAGAGAGAGAGCACAAGCAAGGGGAGCAGCAGGCAGAGGCAGAGGGAGAAGCAGGCTCCCTACTGAGCAAGGAGCCCAATGCAGGACTCAATCCCAGAACCCTGGGATCATGACCTGAGCCAAAGGCAGATGCTTAACCAACTGAGCCACCCAGGTGTCCCTCTTGTGGTCATTTTAATCACAAGGACAGTCTTCAGTGTCCCCATGGACTTCCCCTTGTTCTACTTCCTTCTCAGAAGTTAGAACTCAGAGAATGTCTGGAAAGACAGGATTGTGCTCAGAAGGGGATGACAAATCCCTGGGTGGGCACCAAGCACAAATATTCACAGAGGGCCCCAGAACAGAAGCCCACCTTCCTGCCTCTATTTACCACAAATGCGGGCCCAAGGACCCCAGGCCTCCCTAGGCAAGAGGACTACTAAGTAAGTGGTCCTGAACATGGCAGGGGTGATACAGCCAGTCTCCTACTGCAAAAATTACCACATCTTGGTGGCATCTTCATGTAGTTTGGGGGAGCAGATGTTGACAGGTAAACTGCTGCTTCCATTCTGGCTAACTTTAGAGCTGGCACCTAGCTTAATGCTCTTATGGACTGAGGATAAATGCTCTTTCATGGAGCATGAAGAATCTCCCAGAGATTATATCTCAGACTTTAAGAGCTAGAACTCTAGGGTTTGGGTTAGAGAGTCAGACATCAGTGGCCCCAGATGGGAAGGAAGGAGGAATCCAGTCTGCCAGTCGGGTTAAGTATAGAGCACAGTGCTTGGCCCACATTCCAAATACTCCATCACCATTAGCTATGTATCACTTTTTTAAAAAAATATTTTATTTATTTATTTAATTGACACAGAGAGAGAGACAGTGAGAGAGGGAACACAAGCAGGGGGAGTGGAAGAGGGAGAAGCAGGCTTCCCGCTGAGCAGGGAGCCCGATGCGGGGCTCGATCCCATGACCCTGGGATCATGACCGGAGCCGAAGGCAGTTGCTTAACCAACTGAGCCACCCAGACGCCCCAGCTATGTATCACTCTTTATTTATTTATTTATTTTATTATGTTCAGTTAGCCACTGTATAGTACATCATTAGTTTTTGATGTAGTGTTCAATGATTCATTAGTTGCATATAACACCCAGTGCTTATCACAACACAATTGCCCCATCCCCCCACCCCCTCCCCTCTGAAACCCTCAGTTTATTTCCTGGAGTCCATAGTCTCTCATAGTTCATCTCCCTCTCCGATTTCTCCCCCTTCAGTTTTCCCTTCCTTCCCCTATGGTCCTCCACACTATTCCTTATGTTCCACATATGAGTGAAACCATATGATAATTGTCTTTCTCTGCTTGACTTATTTCACTTAGCATAATCCCCTCCAGTTCCATCTATGTGGATGCAAATGGTGGGTATTCATCCTTTCTGATGGCTGAGTAATAATCCATTGTATATATGGACCACATCTTCTTTATCCATTCGTCTGTTGAAGGACAGTTTGGCTATTGGTGGACATTGCTGCTATGAACATTGGGGTGCATGTGTCCCTTCTTTTCACTACATCTGTATCTTTGGGGTAAATACCTAGTAGTACAATTACTGGGTCACAGGGTAGCTCTATTTTTAACATCTTGAGGAAATTCCATACTGTTTTCCAGAGTGGCTGTACCAGCTTGCATTCCCAACAGTTGTGACTCTGTGGACTCCTGGCCATGCAGGGTCTGATATGGGGCCTGGCACAGAGTAGGACCACAGTAAATGTTTACTGTGCGTGAGTGAGTGGACATATTTGAATCCCACCCAGCCCTCACTCAGTTGCCCATAAGTCTGTGAACTTCAGAGCCTCAAGAGAGAAAGTGCTTTTTGACCTATTTTTTACTGTTTCCCATATTGGCCCATGACTACATAAGGCTGCCCACATCACTTAAAGGAAGACCTCTGTCCAGGAGACCAGCTATAAATCGGGATCCATCACTAGTCCAGGCTGGGAGCAGGGCCTGGCACTGTGAACACAGTATCAGAAACCAGCAAGCAGACCTGGCCAGGCCCTGGGCACTAGGCACTGGGCACCAGGCACCTGGAATAGCTGGAGGCCCTGACCACTGCAGACCACCCACCATTCCCAGGTTCAGCCCAGAGGCTCCCTGGCAGTTCATGGACAAGGTCTAAGCAGGAAGCTTCTTCTGCTGAAACAGACCTCCACAGTGAGTCAGGACCAAGGCCGAGGGATCTGAGTAGGGATGGCCTCTGTTCTAGTGTAGACACAGCAACCCACTGCAAGGGTACCAGTCAGGTCAAAAATCCCTTATCCAGAATTTTAAAAAGCCCGGAAACCTTGAAGTCTTTTTGTGAGTTTGATGTCAAAACTCACTGGGTGAAAACATTTGACTGAAATGATAGAAAGATATTTATGATATTTATTTATCTTAATACAAATATTTCTATATTTAGCTACATAAATATTAGCATGTTTGATTGTGAGGCATTGCCCTCAATCCTGCGTGGAATGGTACATAATATAAATTGTGTGTGCCATGTTACCTTCCTAAATGTCAAAAAACCCTGAGCTCTGCAAGTCAGTTGGCCTTAAAGATTTTGGATAAGGAAACATACACCTGGAATAACCAGACTGGCAGGTGGCACTCCTATCAGGCCTTACACCTAAATGCCTTACATCTATTCTCTCTTTTATTTTTTTTTTAATTTTTATTTATTTCATTTTTTATTATTATGTTCAGTTAGCCAACACTGTTCTCTTTTAATCCTTACCATAATTTTAAGAGGTAGATGCTATCATTTTTGTCCCTATTATAGAGATGGGAAAGCTAAGGCCCAAAGAAATAAAATAACTTGCTCAAAGTAGACACACTTAGTAAGTGGCAGAGTTAAGAATCAAACCCAAGCAATCTGGCTTGAATATCTGCCTTCTTAACCACTGTCGTATGCTCAATTGGAGTCACGTTGACCAAGAAATGTCCTACTCACCCAGAGGCCTTGTCTGCCAGGGCCAGAGCTGATATCTTACCCGGAGCTAGCAACAAGTCTTCATCTTTTGTCAAACACAAGATGCATGGAGAAACAGGATGAAGCAGTAGTTAGCAATTAGAGTGTGTTTACAGCACAATCCCTTGAAATCATAACAATAATTTAATTCATTTATACTGCTTAGGCATCTAAACAATCCCTTATCCATTTAAAAAAAAAAAAAAGGAAAAGAAAAAGTAGTGACTGCTTTTCCATAAGACAGGGCCATGCCTGACTAAGTCGTGATTGAGGGGCTCTGTGCAAAGCAGCCTGCTCCCAGTACCTAGGCCAGCCCCTTACAGGGCGTGAAGCCTGTGCTGGAACTTGGGCAAAGCTGAAGGAGACCCTTGAGGAGTAGGATGAACTTTCTGAGAGATGCACTTCCTGTTTCCAAAGAGGGATCTTCAGAACGCCTTTTTGCACCTGGCTTTCTACCATATCAACATCCACTTTCCTAGGTGGGTTTATTTCCTATCTGCCACAGTGCTGGGTAGAAGTGTCTCAGAGACATGCTATGAACATCGAGAGGTTGAGATGCTCTCTCCTGGATCTCTGTCTGCTGCGATAAAATAAATGCTCCTAATTTCCTGTTTGGAAACCTCAGTGACTACTTGATCCCTTACAAGGACTTCATCCCTGCCAACCCCTGTTCCTGTGGCTGTTTTATTCTGTATGCTTCAGTATTCAGTGTTGACTCTTTCAAGGAGACCCACACATAATTAAATGAAGACCAAATCAAGTATTTCAGGTAAATCTGGTTATTGGTGACCTATAGTTCCCACAAGCATGTGTGCCATCCTCTGCAGCCAGGAAGATTTTAGAAATATATGTTATTCCTGAGCATACTGGAAGACCACCTCTGAGGATGAGTTCACTTGGAGGAATGGGGTGTTTTGGTGGGGCCACTTGGGGCTAGTTCCCTTCTGGTGGGTGATTCCTGGGTGGGTTTTGGATTCATCTATTTATCTCTTCCTTCCTAGAAGCAGTGTAGAGAAACAGTTACTCATGTGGGTTGGGGAGTCATACAGTCTGGATTCAACCTCCAGCCTGCCCCCTCCTATCTGTGTGACCTTGGCCAAATTATGGAACCATCATAACCCTCAGTTTTCTCACCCATAGAAGGGAATAACAAGGAGAGCTAGTTCTCTGGATTGTTTTGAGTGTTGAGTGGGATAATACTGGAAAAAAGTTTAGCACATCTCCTGGAACTCAATAAATAATAGCTATTATTTTTAGTCACTTAACCAGCATTCACTAAGCACTTGCTGTGAGCCAAGCACTCTCCTAGGCAGTAGAGATACTGTAGGGAATGCAATGGGAAGCTCTTTAGCATGGAGCTTATCTTCCTGCATTCAATTTGGTCATGTGCACACAGGCCTCATAGACAGGAACCGAACAGGTCAGCCTTCCTTGAAGTGTGACCCAGAATGCTTTTGTCTGGGTGAAGCTTCACAAGAAAATGAGGTCCCTGGTCAGATAAGCTAAAAAAAATTATGATTATAATCAGTAATTATGACTGTATAATCTTATAATAATCTGTAGGTACCCCATGCACAGTCTCGTACCCAAAGGTCTGGGCCTTCCTACAATAAAGATGCCTGCTTATCTTTGATTAAACCAGCATTCCCCAAACTTACATGACCACCAAATCTTTGCTAATTCCTGTTAGACTGAGTGCCATGGGTCTATGTTCTAAGGAGCACACGGAGGCAACGCTGAACTAGAGAGGACTGAGCAAACAAGTACATACTATAGCAAGAAGTACAGGGTCTGTACTTCCACTGAGCAGCCAAGCAAAGGCTTTCCTGCTCTCAGGGGCATAATGCTCTTTCCACTAGCCGGTGCTGCCCAGCCATTGCAGTCTGTCCCAGGTGGGTTTGCCTGTGTGTGGATTCAGTATCAACTCCTAGAGGAGCATCAGCCTGGCCATCCCCCACTGCAAAGCTCTCTCCTACTGGCCCTGCACAGGACTCCTCTCCTTGTGGGCCCCCACATTCCTTCCCTCCTGGGAGTCACTTCTGCAGAGGTGAGGAAGTCAGGGCATGAGCACTTAAATGCTAAACTTCCCTCCTCTATGGAGAAGTCCATAAATCTCTAACTGGTGTTTGCCCTCTTTGGAATAAACTCCTAATTGATTTCTAAAGATTGCTGTTTGCAAATTAAATTACACTTCCCTTATCCATTATATAAAGAAGCATAAACCAGTCACCTCTCCTGGGCACACACCCCCTCCTTGGGCTCCTAGGGTGTGATTACATTACTTCAATTGCAGGGTTTCCATTCCACTCAAGCTACATGAATTGTTTCTCTTGCTTGTTTAATTGCCCATGTCTTATTACAGAGACAATTTATTGTTTTAGTGCAGCATAAAGTTCAAATATTTTATGCAAGATGAATATGGCCACTGACATTTTTATTCCCTTCTCAAATTCACACATACAAAATTCACATTGGAAACTTTTAAAAATGTTTGTGGCCAATACTGCAAAATGTCAAAACCTCCATAAGTTAGTTGTTTTTTAAAAAGAAAAGACTCCAAAGAGTATATTCCCTTCTCTAACATTGCTGGAGATTTTTTTTTTTTTGGGGGGGGTGGTGATGCTGACACAAGCTCATGGACTTCCCCTGGGTATGAAAATGCCTTTGAAAACACATTGGGAATGAACTGTTGATACACACAACAACCTGAATCACCAGAGAATGATGCTGAGTGAAAAAAGCCAATCCCAATCATTCCATTCATATAACAATTTTTAAATATAAAATTATTGAAATGGAGAATAGCTTAATGGTTGCCAGGGGTTAAGGAGGGGGTAGGGAAGGGGGGATAGTAGGTGTGGGTATAAAAGGGTGATGGTTGTTCAAGAGTGTGTTATTTAATTTCCACGTATTTGTGCATTTTGCATTCTCCTGCTATTGATTTCTAGTTTATTTTATTGGTTTCAGAAAAGATACTTGATGTGATTTCGGTTTTCTTAAATTTAAGACTTTTCTGTGATCTAACACATGATCTAACCTGGAGAATGTTCTGTGTGCACTTGAAGAATATGTATTTTGCTGCTGTTGGGTGGTATGTCAGTTAGGTCTGTTTGGTCTATAGTATTGTTCAAGTCCACTATTTCTTTTCTTTTTTTTTTTTAGATTTTTATTTATTTATTTGAGAGAGAGAATGAGAGAGAGAGAGCATGAGAAGGGGGAGGGTCAGAGGGAGAAGCAGACTCCCTGCTGAGCAGGGAGCCCAATGCGGGACTCAATCCCGGGACTCCAGGATCATGACCTGAGCCGAAGGCAGTGGCTTAATCAACTAAGCCACCCAGGCGCCCTCAAGTCCACTATTTCTTTATTGATCCTTCTGTCTGGATGTTCTATCCATTATTGAAAGTGGAGTATTGAAGTCTTCTATTATTGTATTACTGTTTCTTCCTTCAATTCTGTGAATGTTTGCATCATCTATTTGGGTACTCTGCTATTAGGTTTGTATATATTTATCATTGTTATACCTTCTTGATGAATTTCCCCTTTTATTGTTATATAATGTTTTGTTTATATCTTGTGACAGTTTTTACTTAAAGTCTATTTTACCTGACATAAATAGACCATCCCTGCTCTCTTCTGGTTGACACTTACATGGAATATATTTTTTCATCCTTTCATTTTTGCCTGTATTAGTTCTAACGTCTAAAATGAGACTCCTGTAGACAGTATATAGTTGGATCTTGGTTTTCGTTTTCTTTCTTCTTCCTTCCTTCCTTCCTTCCTTCCTTCCTTCCTTCCTTCCTTCCTTCTTTCCTTTCCTTTCCTTTCCTTTCCTTTCTTTCATTTCTTTCCTTTCTTTCCTTTCTTTCTTTTATCTATTCAGCCATTCCATGTCTTTTGGTTAGAGAGTTTAAACCATTTACATTTAAAGTAATTACCGATAGGAAAGGACTTACTGTTGACATTTCGTTCATCATTTTCTGTCTGTCTTATTTTATTTTATTTTTTGGTAGGGATATACTTTGATTCCTTTCTTTTTTTCTTTTGTATATCTTCCATAGGTATTTTCTTTGTGGTTACCATGGGGCATACATAAAACATCTTATAGTTATAACAGCTGGTTTTGCATTCACTTGGGGTATAGTATCCTTGTAACTGGTTTCTGGTTTTCTACAAAGGGAATTGGTTTTTGTGTTGTTGGATCAGTATCTTCATGAGAGAAGGAGGGTCTGAGGATTTCCATTCCACAATCTTGCTCCCTAGCATCCTGAATTATCTTTCTTTGACAAAGCAAAAAACATTTTCTTGCTCCTCAAGTAGTTATTCAGAAGAGCTAAATTTTATTCATACACGTAAGAAAGTAAGTATCCAAGTCAGTGAAGGAGGAAGTGGGGAAGCTGCCATGCTTACTCTGGTAGCCTTAAAATATTGTACCCACTCTCACTTTCACAAATTCCCTCAGGGCTCCTTGAGATTCGGCTTTCCAGCCTTCTCCCTGTAAGATCTTCTCTTACAAAGGCAAATCAAGCTCCTGCTCTATGAAATGTAAAGTTCTAATAATAAAGGATTCCTTTCTACCCTGTAGAGACATAGACAGAGACTTCAGCTGGCTAGTTCTCTCACAGTGCTCTCTCTCTCATGATTGAGATGATCTCTCTGAACAGGATGTGAGGTGGGAGCTCAATCTATTTTTTGTTTGTTTTTGAGATACAATCATTATAGAATATATTGAAAAAAATATATATATATAATATATCACACTATATTGAAATTATTGCTTTCTTAGAATGATTAGTTCTCTAATAGTCTGTGAGCAGTTTGAAGGATGTGTCTGATTCATCTCCTTGCCTGCAGGATAAGGCTTGGTAAAGTAAATGCTTAGCCAGTGTTTCTTGCGTGACTAGAAGGGATGGATGGATGGATGGAAGAAACACTGATAGAATATCAGGCCTCAGTGAGCAGGGTCAGGAGGTAGTTTTGGCATTGATTTTTGATGTATGCAACAGTATCCTGACAGCAGTGACATGAGACAAATATATTTGTTGGGAAGGTTCCACATGGCTGTATAGTGTGGTCAAACAGGCAGCTAGCCTAAGTGCAAAAGAATATGTCAAAACCTTGGGTATTTTAGACCTACCTATAATGTCCTCAATGAGTAGAGCTAGTCCAGTCCCTGAAGCATACCTCAAACAGTAAATACAGCCATTTCAGAAACCACCTTTTAATGTCATGTAAACACTACATATGACACCAAGCTGATATCTATAGAGGGAATCCTTCCCAAACCACCCTCAGAATATTGTAGTCTCCCTAGAATCTCAGATAATACTGTGAGGACAAAGAACCTTATAGGGTCTCAGGAGACTTCACTGGCAAGTCAGCCTGGCAATTCCTGAAGGCAATGAGATAGCTCACACTCAGCTTTTAAACAGGAGAATAATCTCTCATTTATTTTATAAGTCAACTATTTCTCCACGATGAAACATCTAATGTAGATCCCTCCCAATTCAGACCTTTCTTATCTCTATAACAATCAAACCCCATGGTGAGCATTGGGAAGGGACATATTATCAAGAGATAAAGGGGACCAATAGGGTCTTATCTTTTTTTAGGAAGCTCCCACTATGTCATGATGTCACCCAAGAGTCCTTCCTACCTGAAGAAGACATACTGGTTCCCTTTCCTGGCTTCAGAGTTATCAATATCCTCCCCATCATCCAGTGCCAGATGAACTCTACGATTTCATAAACCCCAACCCTCTAAGTTTTAAATGTTTCAGTCTATTCCCATCACAAAAAGGAGATTGAGAAAAAGGCTTTATGATTTTTAAATAATGCAGACTGTCTCAGGAGCAGCAAATTAACCATCACAAAAATACCTTCCACAGGAAAGCACAAGGGGGGACAAATTCAGGTCAAGGCAAGTCTGAAATACGCAGGACTATGCCTTTAAACTAGTTTGCCCGTTATAGCTCATCTCTGGTCTAGAACAGTACTCCACACCAAGGTGTTCAATAAGAGCCTGTGTTTCTCTTAACTGGTCCCCGTATCAAGTTGCCTGCACATTCTGTCACCAAATTCTTGTCTCTTTTTTGTGTGTCTTTTCTAGATAAGATTGAGGAGGTACTGAACTGTAAGATCCATTTGGTTAGGAACCATAATGTTTCAGTGCATTTTTGAATTGCGACACAGAACATAATGCCTGCTACATGATAGTTACTTTATTAGCCTCTGCTGAGGGAAAGGTTTCAGAGTTTTCAAATTCAAGTTGTATAGTGCAGTGGTTAGGAGCACAGACTTCCTATGTTTAAAATTCAGCTCTGTCATTTTCTAGTCATGTAATCTTGGACAAGTTTTTAAAAAAATGAGGATAATAATGGCACTAGATTATTGGTACTGGATATCACTGAATCATTGTGAGAGTTAAATAAGTAAATATATTTAAAATGTTTATAATAGTGTGTAGAATGCAGTGCACACTAAATAAATGTTATTCATTTTATTATTGAAACCTCTGATGTAGCTTGTGGGTTAGAAATGCATAGGCTTAAAAAACAGAAACATTTTACAAATGTAAAAAACACCTTACAAGTGTATAATTCATTCAATCCTGCCTTCAAAACCTACTGGCACTGCAAACCTAGTTAAGTTGCTTTTCCCCACTGATTCCCAGTTCTCTTATTGGTAAAATAAGAATAATCAGATCTAGCCATACAGTGGTTGGAAACATCACAGGAGACCATCCATGTGCCATCCCTGACAATGAATATTATGTCACTCTCTCCTGATCCTCCTTCCCTCTTCATAGGTGCCCTTTCCCTTCCTCCTCATGGTTTCCCTATTCTGTCCATCTCTCCCCAGGAATCCCTACTAGGCCTTCTGCTCTTCTTACTCTATGTACTCTTTCTGTGTTATCTCATCCCTGCCATGGGTTTGATCACAGTTCCTACAGACCAATGTTCCAACCCCCTACATCTTGCCCTGATTTCTACCCTACATTCCACTCCCAATATCTTCACTAGTCTGGTTTACAGACACTAAAAGTCAACAAGTCCAAAGCTGAATTCATCACCTTTCTTCCAAACCTGACCCTCCTCTGTATTGAATATTGCAATGAATGGCACCAGTGCCCACCCAGTTACTCAGCCCAAAACTTGTCTATCCTTTTGAACTCTCACTACTGTCATTTCAGCACTCACCAAGCTTTGTCAGTTCTACCTTATAATTCTTTCTAATACTACCCCCTTCACTCTGACCCCTATTACTAGCTTAGTTCAGGACACCAGCTCTATCCTGGGTGACTTCCAGAGTGTCCTGACACTGGTCTCTCCTCTATATTGCTACCCTCTTGGTCCATTCATTATCCATAGTGAAGCCTCAGTAAAATGTTTCTAGATTTTTAAAAGAGAAATCCAGACATTATTTCTCCCTGGCTTAAAAGGCTTCAGTGTACCCCCATTGCCCTAAGAATTGGGCCCCCTCCTTCAGAGGCTGAAAAGGTTTTTGACAATCTGGCCCCAGATTCTCCCTTACCCCACTTACCTGCATTTCCTTCTCAGACTCAAATCTCTGGTTCTGCGGTCACATTGCTTTAAGCTCCCATGCTCCTTCCTACCTATAGCCGTCACACATTTTTCACTTTACCCCTCCTTCACCTGGTTGATTTTGCATCCTCCAAGCCTTCAAGTATCAACAGAGGCTTACTTTCTCCTTCTAATTCTCTTCTTCTGGTTATATAAGGTGCCTTCCTCCAAGCTCATGCAGTGCTCCTTGGCTTTCTCCTTTCTAGCACACACCACATTGGCTTGGGCTGCTTATTTACACCTTCCTCCCCCATTGGGTTATGAACTTTTTGAAAACAGGGGCATTGCATAATTTATCCTGTATTTATTTATACTACCTGGCATATAGTAGTCATTCAGTAAGGATGAACAAACAAAAGAGAATTGATGGATGTTAGTTAACATTCCTTTCTATTCTACAGAGCCCATCTAATAAGAGTTTGACATAAAGGAGAAAAAGTTTTCCCTGCCATAAATAGTCTGTTACTCTTCTTCAGTCTTTTAGTACTTCCTATGTTTATTCCAAGCATTTGGAATCCAAACCATTTTCATTCATTGGAATGTCCTGCCTCCAAGTGACTACTAGAATGTCCATTCAGAGTGAAACATATTTTCTTACATTGCTTTCCCTTCCACAGCCCCTCTTTGAGAGGGAATATCTGGTGCTCTAGAATTGGGATGGCAAACCATAGCCTGGGGGCCAAATTCAGCTCACCACCTGTTTTTATAAATAAAGTTTTATTGGAACACAGCCACACTTGTTCATTTATGTGTTGTTTATGGCTGCTTTCATGCTGTAGTGCAGAGTTGAGTAATCATGACGGAGACCATATGGCCTACAAAGCCTAAAATATTTACTCCCTGGTCCTTGATATAAAAGGTTTGCCAACACCTGCTCTAGAGCTTTGCTCAAGAGCATCTGGGCCCATTCAGCTCTGTGCTGAGATTCAAATATGCAAGGCATAATCCAAGAAAGGGTCACAGTCTTAAATCCAATTTCCATGGCTGAAAGGCATTTCTAATACCTTCCCTTTGATAATGCTTTATGTTTTTCTAAGTACTTTCATATTCGTTAAGGAAAAGATCTTCTAATACAAATACTACTGCTCTCAGGTGAGTCCCACACTGCTGCTCTGCCAATCACACTTTCAGTTGTGAGGTGGTAGAGCGAAGACTCTGGAATCTCACTGTCTAAATCTGGCTCTCTACTTACCAATGGTGTGTACTTGAGCAAGTAAGGTACTTGACCCTCTGGGTCTCTCTCAGTTTCCTCCTCTGTAAAATGTACTCAATGAAAGTGACATCCATTTACCAAAGTTATGGTGGAGAATAGATGGGATATGGAAAGCTCTTATCGCAATGTTTGGTTTATTCAAAATGCTTAATAAATGCCAGCTGTTATAGTCTTAGTACCATGGTAAGAAATTCCAAGAAGATCTCCTGGATTTGTGTGTTCCTCCCCGCAAATTCCTAGCTATCTAGGAATAGCCAGATGCCTAAAACTTCTTTTCTCCGTACTACTCCTCTACATGAAATCTTCTATCCATCTCAGTGCCCACATGAGAAGATCATAACAACATTCCATTTGTTGCATCCACTCTGATGTCATTCAGTCTTCTCAGTCTTGCTCTTTTGCTCTATTAATGCTGTTCCCCTAAGCTTGCATTCTCTCAACCCTCCTCTCTACCTGTCTCAAAGCCCTGCAGGCTCACCACTTCCTGTAGGAAGCCACCTATGACTGTGGCCATCACCCAGAGTGCTCTCCTTCTTCCTGAGCTCATACAACATCAGGAGAGACAACTGACCTGTATGTGAAACTTGTCTCCTCAGCTTTTATTTAGCTGTATAACTCACCCAGCCTCTCTAAGCCTCAATTCCTCAACTGCAAAGTAGGAATAATAATATTTATCGCTCCATGTTGTTGCAAGGATTAACCATAATATAATAAATGTGTCTTACACGTTGTAGACTTAAAATATATTTATTTTGTCCTCCACGCTTTTAACCCATCACATGGCTCTTTGCACATAGCTGGGTACATGGACTGATTAATGTGCATTCCTGCTCCCAGTTATCGGCATCTTAGGGCCAGATGAAGGACCCTGACAGTTGCATACCAGCATTTTGTACCCTCTTCTTTCTCTGAAGTCTTTGCAGGTCCACCATGTAACCTCCCAAGAAGGGTAGTGGTAGAGGAGAACTTAAGTGCTGCTGGGTGCAAAAGTGGTCTGTTTGGGGAGAAATTTATTTTTATTATTTAAAATTTTTTTTTTTATGTTTCAAGGTTTTCTTTAAATTCTTTGAGGCTTATTGAGCTTTGTGTGGGTTTATGGTTTTCATCAAATTTGTTAAATTTGCAGTAATTGTTTCTTCAGACATTTTTTGTCTATTTTCTGGGATTCCAATTATAAGAATGTTAGGCTGTTTGATATTGTCCCATAGCTCACTGATGCAATGATCCCATGCTCATTTTATTTTCCAATTTATTTTCCTCTTTATTTCATTTTGGATAGTTTCTCTTGCTATGTCTTCAAGTTCACTGCTCTCCAGTATTTAATCTGCTGTTATTACCCATCCAGTGTATTTAAATCTGATGTATTGTTTTTGTTCATTCCTGGAATTTCTGTGATAAATAGATATAAAATCATCTATATCCATCTATCTCTATTATCTGTTTATCTACTTATCTATTCATCTATCTTATTTTCCATCTTTCCTTATCTGCCCATGCTTTATTTTATTTTTTGAACATATGAAATATATTTATAATAGTTGTCTTAAATCCCTTGTCTACTAATCCTATTATCTGTGTCACTTCTGAGTCTGTTTCTATCAACTGGTTGCTCTCCTCATATGTTTTCCTGTTTCTTTACATGCCTGGTAAATTTTTATTGGTTTATGGACATTGTGAATTTTATGTTGAGTTGCAGGATTTTTTATTATACCTTTAAATATTCGAGGACTTCATTTTCTAACCCATTTAAGTTACTTGGAATCAGTTCAAGATTTTCAAGACTTGTTTTTAAGTATTGTTAGATAGGACCAGATCAGATTAGTCTAGGGATAATTTGTCCACACAACTAAGGCAATAGTCCATGCCTTATGTATGGAGGTTTTCCTCCTTGGATGGTGGGAATACAAACTATTCCTAGCACTGTGTGAGCTCCAGAGTTTATACTTTCTGCTTCTTTCAATAGTCCTTTCCCCAGCCTTGGTGGTTTTCTCATGAGTGCTCTAATTAGTACTCAGTCAAAGACTTGAGGGCAATTCTCTGTTATCTCCAGATTTTGTTCTCCTTCCCTCTCTTTTTGTCTCTCTGTATCTCTCTGTCTTTCCTAGTCTCCCTCTCTCTGCATCTCCTTCCTTTCTGATACTCCTGCCCACAGATTCTAGCTGCCTTGATCTTCTCAAACTTCTGAATCTGACTTCTTAACTCAGGGAAACTGCTGAGCTCTCTCTGGATACTCTTTCCCTAAGACAAAGCCTGGAAAATCTTGCCAAGCAGTAAGCTGGGGCATGAGGTTCACCTCATTTGTTTCTCTTTTCATAGAGATCACTATGCTGTGCTGCCTGTTATACTGTATCTGAAATCCATTGTTTTATACATTTTTCCAGTGTTTTTGGTTTTTTTTGTTTTTTTTTTACTATTTTTATCTTTGTTTTACAGATGGTGAAACTAAGGCACAAAGAGATTAAGTAATCTGCCCAAGTTTGTGTAGTTAACAATTGGAGTAGCCAGGGATTTGAAGTTATGTTCCTAAACTCTAGGCTCTACTGTCTCAAAAGCATTTATGTAAAACAAGTCAAAATCTTTATGAATGATTATTTGGTATTTCCCAATTACAGAAGAAAGAAAGCAACATGTGTTCGCATAAATCCATCCAGCATTCAAAGGGACAGACCCATTCCACTTATCTATGTGCTCAGAGCTAAACATGGATACTTTTCCAAGTGTCAACGTCAATGCTGTATTTGCATCCTGTCTCAGATTTAAGAACAGACATTTCTCCTGACCCTTTGGGACCATAGGATAGATTGCCAGAGCCGCCAGTTGTGGCAGATACTTGTATTGAAGAGAAATACAATCTGACTTTTCACTGCTATCTGGAAAATTCCTGTTTTCAGAGCACAAACCATTTACCCAAACAGTGTAAAGAGATTATGGTTCACTCTCTACGCTGAATTATGCATGGTTTTCAGCTAGGTAAAATTCTCTGTGTTCTATTTTAAGAATATTTCCTGCACAGAGTGGAAAAAAATCTATACTATCCGGAAGAAACTACTTTTGATATATTTTACTTCTACGAGGAAAAAGGAATAATAAATCTGAACCTCACCCATTTTCTTTGCATCTTGTTTTGTAATTGGTAATCAGAGATTTCTATTCATTTTCAGAAGTGGAACTTTCCCTTCATGTTCCAAGACATTAAAAGGGAAAAATAGAAGCAAATTTGGTCCAAATTTTAAAACATCTATTGTGGTGTACTCTTTATGACATCTTTTTAGAATTAGGCTTACTAATCCTGCTTAATACACGAGAAGTGTTTGCTATTAAGCACTGTGCCTTCTCAGAACACCATGTCAAAACCATTTTAATTTGAGTTAGGGGTGATTTTAAAATGTCAGCTTTAAAAGAACTATTTCAAGAATGCCTCAGAGCCTTGGGTTCGCTACAAAGAAATTTGTGATTCATTGAAATAATAGAATGATTAAGGCAAGAAGGGATTTGAATTCCAGAGTTTTAGTTCAGCATTCATGGTGTAAAGTACAATGGATGGAGATCTAAAAGGGAAGTTAGATCACCCAACTGAATTAAAGACATTCATTTGGGGGGAAAATCAGACACATGGAAAAAATATTTCTGTAATTTCTCAAATGTACTGTATATCTCATCATCTGTCCCAGCAATCTTTTGCTGCATTTGAGTAGCAGGAAGTCCTTAGTAACCACAGTTTTTGCTGCCAGTCTCCCCAAATGTTGGGTGTGAGGATGGGACAAGTTGGTTGGTGACATGAGAAGCAAAAATGAGATAACTCCACAATTTTGGTTCAGTTCAGACCTGCAACTCAATTTTTCTTTACGGTTGCAGAATAGACATGCATACACATATGAATTAACACACAATATGTCCATGAGCTCTATGTATTGATGATAAGATGCCATCAGTTGTAAGATGTACCATCTGTACATTTCCCTCTAGCCTTAGCATTTCTCTAAGCCCTAGCCACAGCCCCAGCCATAGAGCTCGACTTTAGCTGCAGCTGAATATTCTGTTCTTTTTACAGTAGTACTTACTGAGCAAGTTATCATGATCAAAGAAAACAAGCATGGGGCACTGCATGAGATTTGGAAACAAAGGGACAAGATTTGAGCCCTACAGAACTGTAATATTTATAAGCTATGAGCCTTTAGTCAAGTTACAAACCCTCATTGAGCCTCATTTCTTCATCTGAAAGTAATGATGCAGTAATACCAAATCTGACAGGTTTGTTGAGAGGGTAGATGAGATAACATTTATGCAGATATAAAATTATAACACACATGAATCTCACTTACACTGCCAGTGTGCTGACACACATCCTGCAGGTCAGTAGGTAAGGCCTTGCTGATGGTGGATGATCCTTGGTCTTGCTCCTAGCAAAGCACCAGAATAGAGACCTAGGGAGGGTGTGAGCCAGCTTTGAAAGATTGAAGCAAAGTAGACTGGCCAGGGGATAAAGGGATATTCTAAAAATTGGGTAAAAGAGGAGGCTAAAGTTTTATGGGGCCCTTCCTCTGTATGTGCCCTCTCCATCAGAGAATCTTCCTTTTCCCAGATGACATGCTGACCATCATTTAGGAGGCTCAGAAAGGGAGAAGTGGTATGGGCTTAGGAGGTAAGGAATTGTAACTGTTGACAATGTGACAGAACATGAAAAATGATTATGCATGAAATCAGCTGTAGATATTATGACTTATAAGTTATCATTCTATGTGTTGTTTTTCACTATTTTTAGCAAGATAATTTGAAAAAAAGAGGAATATTAAGAGTGCCATTTCATGGTGTGACTATACCCATTTTGTCAAATTGTGCCTGCCCATCCCTGTCACCTGTGGTCAGGATGATAAATAGGTTTCTTACCTCCTGTTATCTCATCAGTTGTCAGTAACTGCTGGAAGTGCTCTGTTGGAAAACAATCTCAGGCCATACTTATGTTCAGCAAGTAAGTGTTCTGTGAGGACTTAAATATTATTACCTTCCATGGATGAGGGAGAGGAGAATGGACTCAGTGTTCCATGAATCCACAGACCCTGGCTTGTGGTTCAGGCCACTCATCCAGGTATCTTTGTTTGAATAAACATTTAAAAGCTGGCTGAGGAGGGAGTTGGTCCTTCACTTAGTTCCAATCTCAATATTAATGTCCTATAACTCTTCCCAGGCATCTTGCTCCAATCCTAGTGTCCCAGACTCTTCTGGCATAAATGATTAGATTATGAATTCACTCAATCATCCATTCATTCATTTAAAAAATTGTGATTGGGTGCTTATTATATATCAGGAATTGTACTTGAGTCTGGGGAATGTATCAATAAACAAGACAGATGGAGCCCCTGGAGTCCTGCTGTCAGGAAGGAAGATATGCCTTCAATAAGCACACAAACTATTTAATACATTTGCTTTACATGCTGCAGAGGAGAGGACCTATATAGTTTATTATGAATATGTAAAAATGGGGGAGATTGGTCTATTCCTGGAATCAGTGAAAGTTTCACTATGAAAGACACATAGAACCACATCTTGGTTTTAAAATAACATCTTCACTATTTTCCAGGAAAACCTGTCTATGAGACATATGAGCAGAAATATGAAGAAAGTATATTTGAAATATAATATTGAAAAGTGTGGCCATGTGTCTTCCATGGGCCAACATCTGAGAATATTTTTTACTTAAATTTACATTTTGAAAGCCTGTGTGCTTTATCCTGAATGTCCATTCTGGGTGCTCTGGCTTCCTAGAGACCAGGGAAGTTAACTTCTCCCTATACAAGACAGATGCAGGCCTCCACCACAGTGCCTTCACACTTGGCTGGGAACTACAGGGCTTTTATGGACCTGGGGGGTTTTGACACTCAGCCGTCACCTTCCCACGGGGAAGCTTACAAGCAGTGACAGCTCACGGGACTCTGAACTTTATGAGAGGACATGACTCCCATTCCCCAGGCTGCCATGTCTGGCGTTCACAGAGGCGATGGGGCCTGACGGAGTCCTCACTGCCCAACAGCCTGTGGAGGAAAAGTGCACATTCCCCAAGTGATTCTCTTGGGGATGAACACTGCAGTATCACAGGCCCCTCCCCAGATGAGTACTTGTTTTCATCAACACTGCTTCTTTCTCTTCTACCTCACTCATTGTTAAGCTCTGATTCTTCTAGAACCCTTGCCAAGCCGCTATAGCCCACTGTTCTATTTTCCATGTTTGACAACTATATCAGTCCTATTTTCCCAACCACACTCTAGGGGCAAAGGGCTTCTCAGGTCTCATAGCTCAGCCCACCCCCATCATGTTGGAGTGCAGCACAAGGTCAGTGGGAGATATATGCATTAAAGCCCATTGGTAATGGACAGGGGCAGCAGTGTGCTCTTGCTCTTCCCTTTCCAAGTTAGGATATTAGTGTCACTATCCAAGGGCTAATTTGAGGCTCAATATTTTAATCCAGACCTTTAGAAAGAAAGCCATTGCTGGGTAAATTATTAGCTAATGGTGTGCTTCCCACAAGTGGGTCATGAAATGGTGTTGATGTTTTGAGACATCATGGGTACTGTTGTTGTCATCTGTCTGTGATTTAGCAGATGGGGGAGGTCTGGGTGAGCACAGGATGGAGAATAGGGAGGAAGGACATGTAGCATGCGTATGTATATGTGCATGACTATACAGGAGTGCATAGTGTATGGGTGCCTATTTATTCCCCATGTGCTGTGAGTACATAGTGAAATACCCCATTTGGGCTGTATGCAGCTGAGGCACACAGGCAGTGATCACAACACATATACATGCAGGGCCTTCATAAGTTCTGTGGTCTCAGCCTTCCCAGGGAGTGCTGAGAACTTGAACTGCAAACTCTGGGAGAGGGTAAAGAGCTTAGACTTGCTTCTTCAAGTGTGGTCCATGGGCCAGCAGCTTCAGAATCACCTGGGAGCTTGCTCCATATGCAGAATCTCAGGTCTTCAGATCCACTGAGTCAGTCTATATCCTAACAAAACCTCCAGGTGATTCATAAGCACACGGATGTTTGAGAAGCACATGCTTAGAGTCTATTATCTGCATTGCACAGGTAAGAAACAAGCCTGGCATGAGTCTCCAAAGTCAGTCTATGTCCAAGCTGGAACCACAACCAGGCCTGGTAATGCTCAGAGCACACCTGGGCCCTCCTTGGTACAGCCCAGGCCTGTGCCCATGTTTCTCCTGCCCAGTGTGCAGCTCCTCTCCTATAAGGAGCACTATCTGTCTGTCAGAAATACCAGGAGGAGAGTGGAGAGGAAGACAGTCTGCATTCAGTGCCAGGGAGAAGTGCCAGCATCTGAACTCAGTCATGGCTAAGAGGCACAGAGTCCTCAGGCCAGAGTTATGTAGTAATAGGGGTAGCCCTCCACATCGCACAGCTGACCAAAATGACAGAGAAAGGAATGGGTGCAGAGTGGGGCTTCCTGACATGGGGTGAGTGTTGTGGTGTGGTAGTTATCAAGAAAACAATGACTTTAGCATGAAGTCAAATTCACATCACAGCCATTCAGGACTTTATGTCATATGAGACCCTGCCCCATACCTCAGGAAATGCCGTCTCTTCTTTCTTACCTTCACTCCGCATATATCTAGGAGTCTACACTCTTTGTGGGAGGGGTCTCTGTCTTAGGCATCACATGCACACATACTCACCCACACATACACACTCAATCACACACACTGTATACATGTATACATACACACTCATATGCTCACGGCACCAAGGCACAGGCTTTACACTTGGTCCATTATCTGGTTCATCCTGTAGCCCCAGCCCCTGGGATCAGGCCTGGCACGTAACAGCTGCTTAATAAAAGTTTATTGGAGCAAACCCAACTGCAGTAAGAAAACACAGGAGGGCCTTTCTCTAAGACCAAGACCTCACTTATCTAAAGGAGAGGTCAGCCCTATTGAACTTCTTCCTAAACAGATTTTCTTTTTTACTTGTGCTTATATTTTATTAGGTTTATAGTTCGAGTTTGATGTTTATTGCAATTTGTTCCTTGTAACACTTGCTCCCACAGAATGTTAATTTTATCTTATATTAAAAGAAGTTCTCATTGTGCAATAAATTTTGAAATATTAGAATTTAAAAATGCCATGGTGTGTGTTGTTGCAGGACTTCTCAGCCCTGAGCTGCACAGGCATGCAGGATGGCTCCCCAGAAAGCAAGACTGGGCAGGGTTCCCCAAGCTTTCCTCACCACAGAGCCTCTTCCTCACAGTCTTAGTTTCTCAGGAGACACTTTGGGAAATACTGATCTAGCTGTTTTGGTATGCATGCCATTTGTCTCCTAACTTGACAACCATGTGTTACATGGCTGTCAATGTGTTTTGTGCTTGGCTTTTAGTCTTCAAGGCAGAGGGCATAGTAGGTATTCAAGGATTGCCTGTTGAATGATTAACTAGATAAAAGTAAGCTTGTGAGGAAGTCAAACAGACATAAATTCCAGGGTGAAACATATTCATTCAGTTTAGTTCTAATCCAATGCAGTGAAATGTGCAGGTAACTGCTTCTGTGCCTTGCACAGTGGTAGGCATGGTGAATACAGAAATGAAAGAAACTCAGCAGCATCTCCAGGAAGCTCAAAGCCTTGAAGGAGATATGGGCATTTAAATGAAGAAATTGCCCAGCTGTGGATAAGTGGAACAAACTAGTGGATGTATGAGGCTTGGAGGTTGCAAAGGAAAAGGAATGTTTAATCCTTTATCTACATGATGACTAATGTAGGTTTTGGAAAGGTAACTGAATGTTTACCAGGTTGACAAGGATAGGGGAGAAAAATCCACGGAGAGAGTGTCCAGGATGGTCAGGGGTTTCCAAACCTTGGTGGAAATACATTGCCATGTCCCAGAGACTAGTAATTTCTAAAAAGGAAAATGTAAACACTGACAGAATTTGGAGTTGTGAATGTCTTTGTCACAATGCATACTTTTTAAAATTATTATTATGTTATGTTAGTCACCATACAATACATCATTAGTTTTTGATGTAGTGTTCCACGATTCATTGTTTTCGTATAACACCCAGTGCTCCATTCAATACGTGCCCTCTTTAATACCCATCACTGGGCTAACCCCTCCCCCCACCCCCCTCCCCTCTAGAACCCTCAGTTTGTTTCTTGGAGTCCATAGTCTCTCACAGTTCATCTCCCCCTCCGATTCCGCCCCCTTCATTTTTCCCTTCCTTCTCCTAATGTCCTCCATGCTATTCCTTATGTTCCACAAATAAGTGAAACCATATGATAATTGACTTTCTCTGCTTGACTTATTTCACATAGCATAATCTCCTCCGGTTCCATCCATGTTGATGTAAAAGTTGGGTATTCATCCTTTCTGATGGCTGAGTAATATTCCATTGTATATATGGACCACATCTTCTTTATCCATTCATCTGTTGAAGGGCATCTCAGTTCTTTCCACAGTTTGGCTATTGTGGACATTGCTGCTATGAACATTGGGGTGCATATGGCCCTTCTTTTCACTACATCTGTATCTTTAGGGTAAATACCCAGTAGTGCAATTGCTGGGTCATAGGGTAGCTCTATTTTTAATATTTTGAGGCACCTCCACACTGTTTTCCAAAGTGGCTGTACCAACTTGCATTCCCACCAACAGTGTAAGAGGGTTCCCCTTTCTCCACACCCTCTCCAACATTTGTTGTTTCTTGCCTTGTCAATTTTTGCCATTCAAACTGGTGTAAGGTGGTATCTCAAAGTGGTTTTGATTTGAATTTCCCTGATGGTTAATGATGATGAACATTTTTTCATGTGTCTGTTAGCCATTTGTATGTCTTCTTTGGAGAAGTGTCTGTTCATGTCTCCTGCCCATTTTTTGACATGATCATTTGTTTTTTGGGTGTTGAGTTTGAGAAGTTCTTTATAGATCTTGGATACCAGCCCTTTATCTGTAGTGTCATTTACAAATATCTTCTCCCATTCTGTGGGTTGTCTCTTTGTTTTGTTGACTGTTTCCTTTGCTGTGCAGAAGCTTTTTATCTTGATGAAGTCCCAAAAGTTCATTTTCGCTTTTGTTTCCCTTGCCTTTGGAGATGTATCTTGAAAGAAGTTGCTGTGGCTGATGTTGAAGAGGTTACTGCCTATGTTCTCCTCTAGGATTTTGATGGATTCCTGTCTCACATTGAGGTCTTTCATCCATTTGGAGTTTATCTTTGTGTATGGTGTAAGAGAATGATCGAGTTTCATTCTTCTGCATGTGGCTGTCCAATTTTCCCAACACCATTTGTTGAAGAGACTGTCTTTTTTCCATTGCATATTTTTTTCCTGCTTTGTTGAAGATTATTTGACCATAGAGTTGAGGGTCCATATCTGGGCTCTCTATTCTGTTCCATTGGTCTATATGTCTGTTTTTGTGCTAGTACAATGCTGTCTTGGTGATCACTGCTTTGTAATATAGCTTGAAATCGGGCAACATGATGCCCCCAGCTTTGTTTTTCTTTTTCAACATTTCCTTGGTAATTTGAGGTCTTTTCTGATTCCATACAGATTTTAGGATTGTTTGTTCCAGTACTTTGAAAAAGGTCATTGGAATTTTGATCAGGATGGCGTTGAAGGTATCGATTGCTCTGGGCAGCATAGACATTTTAATGATGTTTATTCTTCTGATCCATGAGCATGGAATGTTTTTCCATATTTTTGTGTCTTCTTCAATTTCTTTCATGAGTGTTCTGTAGTTCCTAGAATATAGATCCTTTACCTATTTGGTTAGGTTTATTCCGAGGTATCTTATGATTTTTAGTGCTATTGTAAATGGAATCGTTTCTCTAATTTCTCCTTCTACAGTTGCATACTTCATTACTTCCCTAGAGGCCATGAAGCTCTGTGGGGACAATATCTTGCTCTGATCCAGGAAGGTGCCACACTTCCTGACTTCAGGGATCCGTGGTGGCTTTGGATAGTGGCCTCACCCTGTGAACTCACACATAATTGCTGGTCTAGGAACTGAGGGAGGCTGCCCCAGAGTGTGGGTGGTGGCGTCTACTGAGGGCATATATACCATTGAATCTCTCACGTTCTTAAAGTCTTCTTATTATGCAGTATGGATATTGTAGCTTTTTTTTTAAGCTTGCAATCAAATCAATAAACTGTGAATCTCGGTGACTGTAAATAAGACAACTTGTAAAAATGCGTTTATGTTGATACTTCCAACTTAAAATTTATTTTGCTTTTACTTTAGTTTATTTATGAGCCAGGAATGACACTGATGGAGAATCTGTTTCCATACTAATAACACTAAAATAGATTTAGATGCATATCAGATGGAAGCTGAGTATCATTTTAAATTATGATTAAGGTGATGTTTTATTATTTTCCCCAGGAGAGTCATGAATTTTGACTCTGCATGAAATGTTAATTGAATGCACCTCCTGCCCCTTCAATCAGAGGATATTCCTGGTAAATAATTGTGGTTCTGAATGGGCAGTTACTACTGGGGGAGCTTTCAGGAATCATTTTGGATGCCTTCCCCTTCCCTGCCTGTCTGAGCGAGGAGAAGGATCAGACACAGGTAAATTTGAAACCCAGCTATACCACGGGGTAGCTGTGCACACTTTGATGAGTTATCTCACCTTTCTAAGCCTGAGTTCCCTCAGTTGTACAGTGGACATGATACCCCCTCATAGGATGATGATTTCATGAATCATGTTGTAAAATGCACAGTGAAATGCCTGGGATGCAGGCACTGGGGTACATGCACTGTAGTAAGTGCACTTACATTGTTTTTGTTGTTGTTATTTTATTGAAGTCTCAGTAAAAATGAGAAATCTTAAACTAATAAACCAGTCCGAGGAAGGGCTAGGCAGTAAAGAACAGGAGCACATCTGGGCAGGTAGGAAGATGAGTCTGGAGGAATTCCAGAAGAGGCGTTGGACTCCTTTTGTCCCGGGGCATCCTCACTTGCTTCTGGGAGGCAGCATAACATAGTAGAAAAGGCATGAGCTGCAAATTTAGATATACTTGGGGCCTAAATCTAGGGTTATTAAAATGGGAATAATAATGCTATTTTAGTTATTGTGAGGATTATGAATAATGGATGAAAGCATCATCCAAATTCCTGGTGCCAAATACCTGGGGACCATGGCTATGAACTGAGACCAGAAAACATAAAATGGACAACACACCTACCATGATGGCATGTGAAGAAATCCTCTTTGAATTGAAGATGAATTCCATTGAGGTTTTGGTTAATTTTCAGAAAAATGATCTAAGGATCATGAAAGGGCATTGACTTAGACCTTGGGGTCTTGACTTGGCTATCAGTGATATCTGTCCCACAAGGATCCAGTTCTTAACCCTGTGTCTTCTTCATGACCATGTCAAGAACCAAGCCATTCAGCTATTGTAACCTAATTCTTGGTAAAGCGATCAAGTTGTTAGGTTTTCTTGGGACTTTCCAATTTTAGCACTAAGAGTCCTGTGTCCTAGGAAACTCTTCCAGGAAGAACTAGATGGTTCGTGCTTATTACCCTACTTGTTACCCTACAGATGAATGATGGCCTTTGGAAAGTCCTGGCATCCTTATAGTGCCCAGAACTTCATTTGTGTTAAGACACTTTTTTCCTAAGCCTAAAAAAAGATCAACTTCAAACTGGCATATTAGATTTCTTTCATTTAAAAAGCAAGCACAAGAACACAGAACACCTGGGTCTCTAAAGTAAAACAAAATGATGTGCTTTATTTACTTTGCTGCAATTCTCCCCTCCTAATGGTTGTTGATGTGCTTGTTCGTTTGAATGTGTATCGTTTGAGTGGGAAATGCGGGCATTTTCATGTGAGGAGGGGTGCAGGGCACATGGACAGTGAGACACCTCTACCCGTCAAACCGTCCCCAGACAAAACATTTGTCTCCTTATGTAGCAAGACATGAAGCCATAAAGCAGCTTGGGCACCCTGCAGACTCCCCCACACCGCTGTCCAGTTAGTACCCCATAGGAACCACTGTTCTGCCTTCCAGAGCTTTTCAAACATACTGACTCCCAAGTCACACACTCTGAGACTCTGATTTAATTGATCCCAGATTGGGCCAGGCGTCAGGATTCCTTAAAAGCTCCCTGAGGTGATTCTAACATGCTGCCAGAACTGAGATCACTTTTGTAATCAAACAGGATGTATGAACAGTAGGTGGTTCCAGACGCCAGCACATTTCAGACCTGCTACTTCCCAGGCATCTGAGGGCACAAATTAATGGGCATGTGAGAAGGGAACTTCAAAGACCTGTCTGTGGGTATCTGAGGGGAGTTGAGAAGCGATGATGTCATTCCCTGAGTAGAACAAAGCATTAGATTTGACATCCCACAGAACAATGGGGTATAGGTTAAGCCGAATGGGGCCATTTTGAAGTGGAACATAAGCCATACCACTTAGCAGCTTTGTTGGGGGGTGTGCCACCCATCAGAACAAGGCTCCTTGTCCTGAGCTCTGCAGGCAGTGACGGCGGGGTCTGCAGAGTAGTAGCAGCCCCAAACACAGAGGAGGAAGTGGTATGGTCATTCTGGGCAGCAGTGGAAGAGGCTAAGGATCTTTCTCAAATGCTGTGGACAGCAGGCCTCAGCTAAGTCATAATGCATTAAGTGGACTTGCTCTCGAGCGCGTGTGCAACTCACCCAGAGAACGTCTAGTAGTACATCCCTGGGAAGACCTCCATTGGCGGTCAGAAGAGGGCCAGCTGAAATGCTGTGGATATGAAGGTGGAGCTGAGAGAGTAGGGACATTCAAGTGTTAGCTCATTGCAGATCCCCAGGGCTTAAGGTCTGGCAACAACAATTTTACCAGTTCACGCTGGTGCTGGATCAGCATATGAACAAAAGGTCCTTACAGAAGTCCTCCAATGGAGACTTCTGTAATATGTTTGAGGATTAGTTTATTATAAAACTTTTATCTATACACAAGAGCTAGAAGAAACTGCATTCTACAGATTTGGAGATCAGGTTTCAACCTCAGTTCTCCCACTAAATAACTAAGCAACCCTGGACAAGATACTTTCCCTCCTTGGGCTTCCATTTGCCTGATTTTGAAATGAGAGAAACAGATTAGGTGATCTCTAGGAGACCTCTTAGCACTGACACTTTAGGAATTTGTGGATTTTTTTTTTTTTTAGCTCAATTTCTGTATTAGGGTTCTCCAGAGAAAGAGAACCAGCAGGCATATATCTACATCTATACATCTAAGATAGATAGATAGATAGATAGATAGATAGATAGATAGATAGATAGATAGATATTTATTATAAGGAATTGGTTCATGCGATTTTGGAGGCTGAGAAGTCTCACAATCTATAGTTTGCAAGCAGAGAAGAGTCAGAGAAGATGAGGTGGACTGTCTCAGCACAATCAGTGATGCAGGAAAAAGGGGATGAGTTCCTCCTTTCTCTGCCTTCTGGTCTATTCAGGTCCTAAAGGCTTGGATGATGCCCACCCACATTGGAGAGGGTGATCTGCTGTACTGAGTCCACCAATTCAAATGGCAATCCCATCTGGAAACACCCTCACAGACACACCCAGAAATAATGTTTAATCTGGGCACTCTGTAGCCAGTCAAGATGACACACTAAATTTACCACAGTATCTATGTAAAGTGAGAGAGGCTTTTCAGGAAGAGTTTGCCCATGCATCTTTGATTCCTTGCTCCCGGTCACATTCCTCTACTCCCTCACTGCTTCTCCTAAGCACATCCCTGCAACTCCTGGAGCCTCAGAGGGCCTGAGATGCCAGCCTGCTTGGTGCAAGTCAAGCCCTGCTACCTCTGTTAAGATGTCATTCCAACAAACAGGGCTCCAAGAGAAAGTGTCCTGCCCCTGAAGTTATTTCCCTGTTCAAACAACTCCAGCTGCAAATCTGAACCTAGAAGAAGATAAATTGACACAGACAGATGTTCCAGCCAGAGCAATTTCCCTGAAGCTCACACAAGAATGTTTAGTCAACATGGCCAGCCCATAGAATCTGAGAAGTCTGACAAGGCTGGGGGTTGAGTGAACACTCTGCAGAGGGCTAATCTGGCACCACATTGTTTTGAGGGCTGGAACTCTTAGGAAGAAATGATCACAGGGAGCCAAAGGTGTGGATTCTGGTCTAACTGGCTGACATGACCTGAGCTAGGCTTTCATACTGGGCACCTACAATGTTCCATGTACATTATGGGCAATTTGCACATTTTATCTAATTTAATTGTCTTCCAGACCCTAGGGCAGTGTGATCTCTATTTTATAGATGAGAAAATTAAGGCTTCGAGATTCATCAGGGGAGAGTTAATTTGTGCCCCAGGCAGCCTGGCATGAAAGCCTATTTTCTTTCCTCCATTACGTGCTAAATTCTAGCTATCCTTATTTCACCCACCATTCTTGGAAACCCACTATAACTCATGGGTCCCAGCCAAGGGAACTTGGGAGTGCAGGAGGTGAGAGATGTCACTGAGGGGTTTGGAAAGGTGGAAGGTTAGGATAGTCACCAAAGAGCCTGCCCAGCAGGACCATGGGCTGCCGCAGCCAATACAGCCAACACAGCCATCGTGGCTGTGGGCTGCAGCTGTCAGGGAGAGCCCAGGAGGACAGCAGCGTGGTCGCATATGCTAGCCAGGAATCAGGTCAATTTCAGAAATAGCAAGCCCCCCCCCCCCCTCCACCCCTTCAAGAGGTACTTGCTTAAATTTTTTTAAACTTTTATCTGTATTCATTTTATGCTGAATTTTTTCCTGGGCCATAAGTTTGTGTTCTTCAGTTTCTTCTGGGATATCTTTTTCTTCTGTGCAGTCGCCTCTTGTGGTTGAGCAACAATCTATTCTTCTTTCATAGGAACCATCTCAGCGTGGCAGGTGGAGCTCATGTGTGGGTTATTCCAGCTGTGGGCTCTGTAAGCACAGAGGCACATCTGGGGGGCTATGTTCACCTGGATGTGCTGTATGATCAGAGATTCTACATCTAAATTCTTCAGTTCAGCATTAATCTGTGCATTTTTGAACATGTGCAGCTTAAAAACTCAGCACTCTTTTTGGGCCACCAGTCCTGTGCCAGCCCCACTGTTGGGCCTGGGCCTACCTACCAGGTATACCATGTAAGGACAGAATGGCACAGAATGTAAAATGAGGTCTTTCCAATACTCAGTAGCTTTCCACTTAGGCACACCTGATGGCCTGGGCAGTTTCTTGGGTGTTCTTAAAGCAGCCATGAAGATTTGAACCTCTTGATTTGCATGATTTTGTGGGATTTTCTGGGTCAAGTGAATAGAGATCCATTTTCAGAGATCACCTCAGGCCACTTATGGAAAGACCTTGCCTAATTTTTTATTAGAAGCTTGGGAGCAATCTGTGCTATGGAGGAATCTATTACAACAAGTCAGACAGACAACGTCCTAGGAAGACAGACATCGTTCGGCAGCCAGACATTTAGTGCCAGCAGCAAGCATGTGTGAGGGATCATGCATGCACTCAGCACGGGTTCACTGGTACCCACCCTGTGCCCAGTGCTGTACCAGGATGTGGGAACCCTCCATGAACCAGGTCTGGCCCTGCCTTCCCAGAGCCACACACTCCTCCAGGGCCTCCCAAAGAATCTGCCTCCTCCCAAAGAATCTGCCAAAATCTGATGGTAGAATGGAGGTGGATCCTTCGAAAATAAGCTGGGGAATATTTCCATGTCAATCAGTTACAGCTGAGAGTCACAGCTATTCGGCTGGCCTCTTTGGGGGCTCGGGGCTAATGCTTCATGGAGTTTTCATAGGGAAAAAATGAGAAAATCTATTTCAATTACTTTTTAGAAGTCAAATTTACATAATCATTTAATGTAATGCTGTTCGTTATGGGCTTCCCTGGAGTGGCATTAGAACCACTGTCCCTGCAAGTGCGGCAGCCCCTGGAGTTGCAGCCAGACATATCTGCATACAGGGAGAGCCAAACTGTACTCAGCTGCAACTGGATGGGCCCCTGGCCAGGGATAATTAGGCCAAATGGGTGAGAAACCCACCTGGGGAGAAAAGAAAGGAAAGCATTCTCTTTAATTAATCACTCTTTTTCCAAACTTAAGAGTAAAACACTAAAATTAAAATTCATTTTAGTAATATAGTCTTCATTAATGTGAAATGTGGTTTTAGGCAGACCTTAATTCAAAGCCTGGTTTTTCCTTAGAAAAGAATATTGCTTCTTGTGTGACCTTTATTAAATCCAAAACTGACAATATGGAATTATAAAGGATTTCTTATGCAGATGAATTTTGAGAAGAGCCTTTTCCCCATTGATTGGTTCTCCAAGTGGCAGAGCGGCCATGCTGTGACACATGTTTGTGCCAAGCATATGTTGGCTGTGACTCCTGCAGGTGCATGTGTGTGGGGAAGCATGAGTGTGTGGACCCTTCTGGGAGTGCAGAACCACATCTTCTCTGGCTGGCTTTCTCTGAGCCCAGCCTGGTAGGCATTCAGGCACTATCTGGAAGGAAGGAAGGAAGGAAGGAAGGAAGGGAGGGAGGGAGGGAGGGAAGGAGGGAGGGAGGGAGGGAGGGGAAGAAGGGAGGAAGGGAGGGAGGGAGGGAGGTAGAGAGAACATTACCAAAAGGTGATTCCATTGTTCTTGATACCAAAATTTGGCATCTCCTCTGGGGCAAGGCTGTTGAGTTTGCTATTTGTAAAAATTTTTGGAAAGAATAATCGTTAAGTGTCTTCTTCCATTAAAATTTGCTCTGGCCTGCATGATTTATTTGGCATCTGTTTCTATACTTTGGTAGTTTGCCTAATTATTAAATGAATGTTTTGTGACTAAAAGTCTAAAGAGCTCATTTACTTTCTTTGACATTTTGGCAGGAAAAGCTAAAAATGTTTCATAAAGTTTGGAGACAACATCTTTACTCTTGGCTAGTGGTTGACACCTGGTTCCTTGACCTGGGGTGGCAAGGGAAAGGAAATCACCAAGGGCAGCCCCTGGGTCCCCTCCCTCTCTCCCTTCCCTCCCTCCTCAAAGAGGTAGTGAGTACCTTCTTTGAGCCAAGCCCCATGCCCTGTGCTATCAGCCGTACATGTGTATGTGGTAGAGGGACATGCAGCTCCCACCCTCATGGAAACAAAGAAGGAAGCAGACAACACAAAGCAATGGACCTAGTACTCCAAGGCCATGGAATCTGGGCAGCCTGGAAGGAGTAAGAGTTTCTCTGGTGGAGAAGGGGTAGGCTGGAAGGAGGTTTCAGAGAGCAGAGCTCAATGCTCGAAGCCTGGAGGCAGACAGCCATGATGCACTGGGTTGCAGGGTGCTGGCTCTGCACCTGCTTGGGATAAGAAGACAACAGAGGGGGAACATGAGGCTGCAGTGGAGACATGCACCTAGGTTACAAGGAGCTACAGAGGCCATATTAAGAAGTTGGTTTTCTAAGCACAGTGGAGAGGCATTGAAGAATTTTAAGCAAGGCAGTGACACAATGAGACATGGGTTTTATTTATAAAGAAAACTTAAGAAACAGAATTGAGGAAAGCAGTGATGGATGAGAGTAGACGTGAGACAAGGAAGCTGATTAGGGGGCAGGTGAAGTGGAGAGTCGGGGGAAAAAGGGAGCAGATGCTAGAATGGGGCCCAAGGCTTGAAATTATACCATGTGTAAAGATTTTTTTTTTTGGTGGGGGGCAAATAATTTTTAATTTTTTTAAAAACCAATACATCAAAGAATCATGCAATGCTGCCACCATTGGATGCAATCCTGGGCCACAAGTCTGCACACTCCTTTGCGACTGGTCCTGTGGTAACAGAACCTTTCATTTAGCCTTTATTGTTTACTATGACCCCCGCATTATCTTCAGAATACAGAAACACGCCATCTTTTCTCCGGTATGGCTTTCATTGTCAAATTACCACTGCTGGATGTACTTTCTTTCTGAGCTCTGGTTTGCCTTTCTTCACTGTGGCCATCACCATGTCACCCACAGCAGTCCACCCTTGTTGGAGATCCCAATCTAGCCCTCAGAGACACTCACTACTCAAAGCATGGCCCATAGGCCAGGTGCACTGGCCTCCATCTGAGGTTTGTTGGAAATGCAGAAACCGCTCCAGCCCTACGGAATCAGAATCTGCATTTTAACAAACTCTTTGGGTCATTCGGGTGTATAAGAAAGTTTGAGAACACGTCTGTGATAGATTATGGGAAGGAGGAACACAAGTCTATAAGGTGCAAGTGAGTTAGGACAGTGTGGTGCACATGTGCATTTGTTGAGTTGATTGTGTTGCTTAAAGAAGCAGCAGCTGTAGCTCAGAGACTTGAAGGTATATATAAGCAGCTGAGAAGGCCTGTGAGCTTTTCTTCAGCCTTGACCTAGCCCTTTTTTTTTTTTTTTTTTAATTTTATTTGTTTGACAGAGAGAGAGAGATAGTGAGAGATAGTGAGAGCAGGAACACTAGCAGGGGGAGTGGGAGAGGGAGAAGCAGGCTTTCCGCAGAGCAGGGAGCCCGATGTGGGACTCGATCCCAGGACCCTGGGATCATGACCTGAGCCGAAGGCAGACGCTTAACGACTGAGCCACCCAGGCGCCCCTTGACCTAGCCCATTTTAAGAAAGCCAGTGACAGCTGGATCTGCTGGCCAGTGTCTGCGTGGAAGCCAGAGAGACCACACCAACATGGTAAGTTAACACCAATCCCTGGGTCTCCCCATCCCCCAGCGTAAACTATGTCACTCTCAGCCAAATGTGCTTTTCTGCCTAAGACTCTTTGTTTGTATATGTGTGAGTTTGATCACCAGTATCTATCTGACCACCTGTACAGTCCAGGCACATTAGACAAAGGACAGTGGGACCCCTACCCAAGGTCAAAGCAGAGGGATAGAAAACAGAAGACAGGTGGAGGTCACAAAGTTACCATTGCAAAGACAGAGTCAGTAAGTCTTGGTCATGGGCAAGATGTGGGAGTAAGATGGGCACTAGTTAAGCTCAGCATTCAAACTCTACCATTGTCACTGCCAGGTTCTTCAGTGGCTGGGAGGATGGATCATGGGAGCTACCTCCTCAGGGTACCTGTAGGAGCTGTCTCCATAGCCAGGAAATCTGTTGTCAGCCTCTCTGAGCTCAGGGGTGCTGCGCATGTGGCACCCGAGCAATTGATCTCCCTAATTAGTGTTGGCAGCAGCTACATTTGCTTATGATGTTATGTAATCAAGTTTGTATAATTGCTCTTTTATAACTCACTTTAAAAATTCAAAGCAGCACAGTTCAGGCAGGGAGAGTGTGAGCAGGGTCCCCGTGACAGGTCGTCATTCTAGCCGTTTCCTCACAGGGAAGGGTATGTGTGCTGAGAGAACACACAGCCAGAAATGTGTAGTGGAAGAGCTGTTTCCAAATCTGCCAAAATCAGGGATGGCTCCCTTCTCTGGGACAGACCTTAGTTGGATTCTTTTCATTACAAGGAGAGAGAAAGTTCAGGATCTCAGGAGGCAGAGATCCACTCAGAGTTTCAGTCTTGTTTTTTTTTTTTTTCTCCCAGGTAGTGCACCAACCAGACATGACCATTGCCTTTTCATCCTTCTGACAAGTGTGGGATTCTTTGATTGAGTGGCACTCCTGGAATTGGAGCTCCCATGCTTGGTGATGGGGATGGACTGTCAGCGATCTGCTCAAAGCCACAGGCAGCCCTTTGTTAGGGGCAGTTGGGTAACTTTCCACAATGGTCAGGGAGCCGTGTTCTGCCTCCTTTGGAACTTTCCTTGGGGCAGAAATTGTGAGTCCCTTACTTAATTTGAGCATTTACTTAATTTCTCCCCATTCTTTTCTAGAAATCATAAAATAGGTAAGGAGGGACTCATTATAAGATATTTGCAGACTTGCCATGTTCTCCCTTCTTGTTGCAAATACATGACAAATCTGAGAGGCGAGGCAGATCCTTACAAACCTTATTTAAGAAATGGAAGTAGTCAAATTATTAATCTTGGCTTTCTGCAAGACAGAAAAATCATCATATATAGGGGCGAGGAGGTCTTGGACTCTATGGAGGGGACTTCTGTGAGAGTTTCCCATAACTAATTTATAAGAGAAGTTCTTAATCTGGGACTCATTATGGCTTTAGGGACTCCATGAGCTATCCAAAATAATTTTGTGTATAATTTTTATATACATGCATTTGAACACTTTTACAGGAAGCAGAATTATATCATTCATAAAATTAGAAAGGCTGTGGTTTTTTTGACAGAGAGAGAGAGAGCAAGAGAGGGAACACAAGCTGGGGGAGTAGGAGAGGGAGACGCCGGCTTCCCGCTGAGCAGGGAGCCCGATGCGGGGCTCGATCCCAGGACCCCAGGATCATGACCTGAGCCGAAGGCAGACGCTCAACGACTGAGCCACCCAGGCACCCCACAAAGGCTGTGTTTTTAAATAGCTTAAGAACTTGGAGAATTTTTAATGGTTTTAGGTTTATTGAAGAGCCTTTAGATATATCCCATGTGGTCCTCCTGTTATCCTTGTGAATGGGGCAGAACAGAGATCATTATCTCCAGTTTATAGTGAGAAAACTGAGGTGTAGACGTGTTTTATGCTCATTGATCACATGCCTATTGATTCTCAGAAACTGGATACATAACTAGGGTCCTGACTCCTGATCTTTCCATTTTAGCACAAGCTTTAGGAACAGAAATTACTGACTCCATCTACATAATCCAGAACATTTGGACCTTTGGAAACACTTAAAATCCTTACACCCTGAATCTGGAGAATTGATTTCTAAGTGTGCAAGTCAGATTTCTGCCCACCCAAATATTCCCTTTCCCACATTTTGCAGATATGAGGGTCATGGATAATGTGAGATGGTAAAGCTATTTCTAGGTCAAAGTTAGTCCTAGGTGTGACAGCTGAAGACAAGAGAGACCTTTCCTCAAAAATATCCACAAGAGCCCCCTCACCCATTCTTTACCCCAGTCCTTTCAAACTAATAGCTTTACAATGATTAAACATATGCTTCATAAATAGCCCTCAGTACACACTACAAATGAAATAGTCTCTGAGGATTTCTTAGGAGATTAAAATGATTTATTAAGGGAAGTATTTAGATGAGAAGGAGAAAACCATGATCCAGTGGACCAGATATAATCCACAGGAAAACAGTCTATGCCTGAGCAATGAGGAAGGTCTCATATTACTTGGAGAAATGATGGGAAAAACTTACAATAGATCATATGTGTCATCATAATATCTTCTAGTACTTAAAATTCATTATTGCTCAGTTGTTTATAAAGAAGAAAGTGAAAATCACTGGTCGTCTCACTAGCACAGAGTGACAAACATTGTCAGCATTCCAGCCTGTTTCTTTTCAGTGTTCTGTGTGGAGGAGTGTGCACATGTGTGTGTATCTGCTATGGGATCGCATTCTGGGTACAACATTATTTTTCTATAAACCATTAAATATTCCCATGTCACTGAAAATGTCTTGAAAATGTGTTTTTAAATGGCTGCAAAAAACTGTGCTGACGTATAGATGTGTCATACTTTAATTAACAATCTTCCTGCTGCTGGGCCTGAAGGCTGTTTCAAAACATTTGCAGATAAACACAGAAATATTTTTATTTATTTATTTACTTTTTTATTATGTTATGTTAGTCACCATACATTACATCATTAGTTTCTGATGTAGCGTTCCATGATTCATTGTTTGCGTATAACACCCAGTGCTCCATGCAATACGTGCCCTCCTTAATACCCATCACCAGGCTAACCCGTCCACCACGCCCCTCCCCTCTAGAACCCTCAGTTTGTTTCCTGGAGTCCATAGTCTCTCATGGTTCTTCTCCCCCTCTGATATCCACCCCCTTCATTTTTCCCTTCCTTCTCCTAATGTCCTCCATGCTATTCCTTATGTTCCACAAATAAGTGAAACCATATGATAATTGTCTTAGCATAATCTCCTCTAGTTCCATGCATGTTGATGCAAATGGTGGGTATTCATCCTTTCTGATGGCTGAGTAATATTCTATTGTATATATGGACCACATCTTGATCCATTCATCTGTTGAAAGGCATCTTGGCTCTTTCCACAATTTGGCTATTGTGGACATTGCTGCTATGAATGTTGTGGTGCATGTGGCCCTTCTTTTCACTACATCTGTATCTTTGGGGTAAATACCCAGTAGTGCAATTGCTGGGTCATAGGGTAGCTCTATTTTTAATTTTTTGAGGTACCTCCACACTGTTTTCCAAAGTGGCTATACCAACTTGCATTCCCACCAACAGTGTAAGAGGGTTCCCCTTTCTCCACACCCTCTCCAACATTTGTTGTTTCTTGTCTTGTCAATTTTTGCGATTCTAGCTGATGTAAGGTGGTATCTCAAAGTGGTTTTGATTTGAATTTCCCTGATGGCTAATGATGATGAACACTTTTCATGTGTCTGTTAGCCATTTGTATGTCTTCTTTGGAGAAGTGTCTGTTCATGTCTTCTGCCCATTTTTTGACTTGATTATTTGTTTTTTGGGTGTTGAGTTTGAGAAGTTCTTTATAGATCTTGGTTACCAGCCCTTTATCTGTAATGTCATTTGCAAATACCTTCTCCCATTCTGTGGGTTGTCTCTTTGTTTTGTTGACTATTTCCTTTGCTGTGCAGAAGCTTTTTATCTTGATGAAGTCCCAAAAGTTCATTTTCGCTTTTGTTTCCCTTGCCTCTGGAGACATGTCTTGAAAGAAGTTGCTGTGGCCAGTGTCAAAAAGGTTACTGCCTATGTTCTCCTCTAGGATTTTGATGGATTCCTGTATCACATTGAGGTCTTTCATCCATTTAGAGTTTATCTTTGTGTATGGTGTAAGAGAATTGTCGAGTTTCATTCTTCTGTATATAGCTGTCCAATTTTCCCAGCACCATTTATTGAAGAGACTGTCTTATTTCCATTGGATATTTTCTCCTGCTTTGTCAAAGATTAGTTGACTATGGAACACGACAAGGATGCCCACTCTCACCATTACTGTTCAACATAGTACTGAAAGTCCTCACAACAGCAATCAGACAACAAAAAGAAATAAAACATATTCAAATTGGCAAAGAAGAAGTCAAACTCTCTCACTTCACAGATGACATGATACTTTATGTGGAAACCCAAAAGACTTCACCCCCAAACTACTAGAACTCATACAGCAATTCAGTAATGTGGCAGGATACAAAATCAATGGACAGAAATCAGTTGCTTTCCTATACACTAACAATGTAACTGCAGAAAGAGAAATTAGGGAATTGATTCCATTTACAATAGCACCAAAAACCTTAAGATACCTTGGAATAAACCTAACCAAAGTGGTAAAGGATCTATACTCTAGAAACTACAGAACACTTAATGAATGAAATTGAAGAGACACAAAAAGATGGAAAAACATTCCATGCTCATGGATCAGAAGAATAAACATTGTTAAAATGTCTATGCTGCCCAGAGCAATCTATACCTTCAATGCCGTCCCGATCAAAATTCCAATGACATTTTTCAAAGTGCTGGAACAAACAATCCTAAAATTTGTATGAAACCAGAAAAGACCTCAAATCGCCAAGGAAATGTTGAAAAAAGAAAAAAAAAGCTGGGGGCATCACGTTGCGTGATTTGAAGCTATATTACAAAGCTGTGATCACCAAGAAATATTTTTAAAAGTATTACAATGACCTCTTTGGTGCCAAAATATCCGTCTCCATTTCAGATTCTCTGCTTAAGATGAGGTTCCAGTAGAGAATTGCTGAGTTGAAGGATATAAACATTTTTAAGACCCCTCACATACATTCTTTTCAGATTTGTCACTTTGCTTTCTGACAGTGTTCAGGTGCTCTCCCTTTCACAAATTCTGCCAATGTTGAATATCATTATATATTTTTCCTACTTTGGTAGAAAAATGATCTTTGTTGTAATTTGTTATTCTTTAATTATTGATTGAGCACTTTCCTTGATGCTAATGGCATTTTTAATTTCCTCATTTACACAGTCTCTGTTCGTGGCTTTTCAGCCTCCTTTATTGTGCTAGCTCCCTTTTGTAAAATTATTTAAACAGACCTTGAAATTAAGAAAAGAAGTCCTTGTGTGGAAACTCCTATCTACTAATTTGCTAATTCCACATGGGCAGTGACTTCCTCATAGACATATGTAGCTGAAATTACTTTAATGCTTTGTGCTTAGGTCAAGTATTTATCCATAGATTTTTCATTTGACAGCTAATCCATGACCCAGCTTTGGGAAGGCATTATTTCCTTCATGTGGCCATAGATAATGGATGAGGTCATCTCCAATTCATTTGTCTTTTCCTTTTTTCTTCTTCTGGCTCTCTTTAGTCAAATTCTTGGAAAAGCTATAAATGCACCACAATGAGAATGAAAGTCATATTTCTGATGCAAGGTTTGTCATTCCCCATTTGCTTCTGTGATATGTATTTTTTACAAACCTGAAGCAAGGATGCATTTTCTACTTGAAGTTAAATTTCATTACTTCCTCCTTATTCATCTTAACCCACCCCGCCTTTACTGTCTTTTGTGGCAACTTCCATCTTAGTATCTTTGAACTGTTTTCTATGGGGCACAAGACCTCTTTGAATTTTAACAATATGTTGGAAATTTCCATTATTCTGACACTTGCTGTATGATTACTAGAAGCTGTCTGATGACAAGGAGTACTTAAGAAGGGTCTTCTGTGTAATTATCTTTATTTTCAAAACCTATTCACAATATCAGCTTTCTCACTGATGAAAATCATGATATGCATATAACATCATGACTATTTATATAGAGGAGGCACAAAATAATACATAGATGTGTCCTTGGAGTAGTAAATGGATAACCTTGCAAATTTGGTGTGTCTGTACTATACTATTGACTCACATTTGGGTCAGTCCCTTTGGTAATCATATCATAGCTTCCATGTATCTTTTATGGCTTATCTTAACCATCAGAATGTCTTCAGAGCTTGCTCTGCTAGTTATGGGTGATGCTGAGGGTTATTTCAAGGTCAGTCATACAGCAAAGCTGATTAGTATAATGCTATAAAAACTATAGATTTTAGAGTCACCCTATTCTGCCTGCTGAGCTATGTGACCTCAGTAAGTTTCATAACTGAGACTCAGTTTCTTGATTTAGAAAATGGAGATTATAATAAAAACTTTGCAGTTTCACTGTGTTTATATATACCCTGTTTACTTGCATGTTTATTTGCAGTTGGAAATGATCTAGTGGAGTACGAAAAAAGAATGTATACTCATGATGTACTATATGTTGGCTAATTGAATTTAAATAAATTTAAAAAAATGTATAATGTGGAAACAAGAGGGGCTGATTGCTGAAGTGAAGGCAAGTGGTGATTAGACTCAGCACATGAGTGGTGAGACCAGAATAAAGATACATCTTTCTGTTCCTTATTAGAACAATATAACATTCATATTAACTACTCATTGATAATTCCAAGAGGGGAAAAACATCCCTGAAAGGAAGTTTTTTTTTTTGTTTTTTGTTTTTTTTTAATTTTTTTATTGTTATGTTAATCCCCATACATTACATCATTAGTTTTAGATATAGTGTTCCATGATTCATTGTTTGTGCATAACACCCAGTGCTCCATGCAGAACGTGCCCTCCTCAATACCCATCACCAGGCTAACCCATCCTCCCAACCCCCTCCCCTCTAGAACCCTCAGTTTGTTTTTCAGAGTCCATTGTCTCTCATGGTTCTTCCCCCCTCCGATTTCCCCCCCTTCATTCTTCCCCTCCTGCTACATTCTTCTTCTTCTTTTTTTCTTTCTTAACATATATTGCATTATTTGTTTCAGAGGTACAGATCTGAGATTCAACAGTCTTGCACAATTCACAGCGCTTACCAAAACACATACCCTCCCCAGTGTCCATCACCCAGTCACCCCATCCCTCCCACCCCACCCCCCACTCCAGCAACCCTCAGTTTGTTTCCTGAGATTAAGAATTCCTCATATCAGTGAGGTCATATGATACATGTCTTTCTCTGTTTGACTTATTTCGCTCAGCATAATACCCTCCAGTTCCATCCACGTCGTTGCAAATGGCAAGATCTTATTCCTTTTGATGGCTGCATAATATTCCATTGTATATATATACCACATCTTCTTTATCCATTCATCTGTCGATGGACATCTTGGCTCTTTCCACAGTTTGGCTATTGTGGACATTGCTGCTATAAACATCGGGGTGCACGTAGCCTTTCGGGTCCCTACTTTTGTATCTTTGGGGTAAATACCCAGTAGTGCAATTGCTGGATCATATGGTAGCTCTATTTTCAACTTTTTGAGGAACCTCCATACTGTTTTCCAGAGTGGCTGCACCAGCTTGCATTCCCACCAACAGTGTAGGAGGGTTCCCCTTTCCCTGAAAGGAAGTTTAAGGTGAACTCTGAATCTGAGAACATTTGAAGCTACAATTCCACAGGCATTCATTACAAATGCCATACTAAGTATGTTCCTTTCTTATTTCAAGATCATATATAGTCAACTCTCATTATTCACCAATTCTGTATTTGCAAATTTACCTACTTACTAGAAATTTTTTGCAATTCCAATATCATTACTCATGATGCCTTCATGGTCATTGTAAGTATGTGCAATATAGCAAAAATTTGAGCTGCCCAATGTCCACGTTTTCAGCTAAGGTTGAACAAGGCAATATTCTGCCTCCTTGTTTTAGCTTTCATACTGTAAAAAAAGTCCTTTTCATAGTCTATTTAGTGCCTGTTTTCTTTTTTTCATTTTTGTGCTTTTTCGTGATTTTGATGTTTGAAATTGCTTCCAAGCATAGTGTTAAATGCTGTCTAGTGTACCTAAGCACAAGAGGCTGTGGTGTGCCTTATGGAGAAAACATTTGTGTTCGATAAGCTTCATTCAGGCATGAGATATACTGCTATTGGCCCTGAGTTCAGTGTTAATGAATCAACAGAATGTATTAAAGAAGGCGTCCTTAAACAGAAACACACATAAAACCAGGTTATATATTCATCAGTTGATGAAAATGTTATGACCAGAAGCTTTCAGGAACCTAACCCTGTATTTCCCTTAGGGGCAATGATTCAGAATTCACTAATCCAGTGTTTGTAGCAACTTTATAGAGCATAACTACTGCAAATAACAAGAATTGACTAGAGTTGATGATGATTCCCCTTTGAGGATGATTTCCTTGCATTGTCTTCTGTTGACCTATAGCAAGAGATAATCTGTAGCCTGTTAGGCAAGTGACCTGGGAGCATGGGAGAGAAGAAAGGACTATTCACTGGTTTTTCAGGCAACTGAAAAAACTGGTGGTTCTCATTGAACCATGGCTCTTCATTGAGAAGTGGGCCAGTGGGGGAGAATCTAAGAGTACAGGCATGCTTCCACACACATTTGCTGAGCGCTTTCTCCATCAGACTAGATGTTGAGATTACAGAGGTGATTTAGACAGTACCCTGCCCCTCAGGAACTCATGGTCTTTGATCCCTCCCTCCCCACTCCCACACTTAGAAAGTGTTGGCTGTGTGCTGGCCGTTGTTGTAGTGCATTACACATGATAGTCCATTTAATCTCCACGGTGACTCCATGAGGAGGTACTACTATCATCACTTTGTAGAGGAGGTCACTGAGGCTGGAGAAGTTGCCTAAATTTACTCAGAAAACAGCAGAGCCAGGAACTGGGTCCTAACAGTGGAGCTACAGACACTCGGGCCCTCATCTGTGAGTCTGCACTGCCCTTCCTGGTTGGGGAACAGGTGTAGAAACAAAGGCAGTCCCAAGTTATAGATGCTCTCTGCGGGCAGTGCTCACAGGGGCTGTGGGAGGCCAGTCTCACCAAGGAGGCTCAGACACTAGTAGGGAAGGGAAGGTGTGAACTAACAACTTGTCAACAGAGCAGAGAGAGCTCAGAGACTGGCGGCCACACAGACTCCATGGGGTCGGAGTTCTGACCACAACTCTACATGGGCCTTCCAAGGCCCTATGAGGCTTGCTTTCAAGAAAACAAGCTTCTGTCAAAAAAGGACAATCATTCCAGTGAGCCTGTCCCTATTGAGTGTGATTAAGTGCAGTTTGAATGCACTTTCCATCAGCATTGACTTTTAAAAGTGATTCTCCTACTGCAGATATGAAATAAAAGCCAGTTTTATCTGGAAGAAAAATAAAACCATCAGTGCTTTGAGTTTTCTTAGGTAAGGGCAAGATTTTCCCCATTCTTCCCACTCCCACACCCACACAGAGCTCCTGAAAAGGGAACTTTGTAAGTCAGCAAGAATGTTACACATCAAAGGGATATTCAGAGTGAGAGACCCAGGGAAGCTAGGCAGATGGAGGCATCTGTGCCAGTCTGAGTCTCCCTCTTGTGATCTGTAGCAATACATTCAGTAAGCATTCCCACACTGAGCAAATTAGGTTCTGGGTTCTTGGGCCCCTCCCTAGGTGAGCACAGCTGGTACAAACATCAACACCCCATTGCCTCGGCTCAGCTGTGATCCATGGGTGCTCCTAACACTCTTCCAGTACAGCTCCTGAGACTCTTCAGTAGCCTAACACTGGAAACCGGGGCACTGGATATTTGAGGGTGACTTCATCCATTCTCAGTGTTGACCACCTCTTCCCCTCCCCACTGTCCTTTGTTTTCCCTCATCACCAGAGGGAATGCAGAGAAGATGTGATTCCCTAAGCAGAAGCCCCTAAATTCTTAATCCTATAGGTGAATGAAACCAGTCAAAGTGTAAATAGAAAGGTGGCGGGGAGAAGGAGGGAAGGACAGGGAGAGCAGGAGAAGGAAGGAAGAAGGAAGGAAGGAAGGAAGGAAGGAAGGAAGGAAGGAAGGAAGGAAGGAAGGAAGAAGGAAGGGTGGAAGGAAGGAAGGAAGTCAGGAAGGAAGGAAGGAAGGGAGGGAAGGAAGGAGGGAGGAAGGAGGAAAGGAGGAAGTGCGGAGGGGAAGAAGGGAGGAGGGGAGGAAGGAAGACATTGGAAATCCTACAACAGTAGATCCAAAACAACCATAGCAAACTTGAAAAAATATTGAGCTCATATTATAAGAAAGTAGTTTTGGTGCTCTTATAAAACCAAGAGAGCATCTTCCAACTTCCCTTTAAGTGTAAGAAATACCTGCACCCACATGTGGGCATACCTAAAGAACAATTCCAGTCCTCAGCTTCTAAAGAGCAATCAGGAGATATATCTGTTGCTATACTGTTTACATATTGGTTGCTAAAACTTATCATTTGTTTTAAGTAGTTGTTCTGCCTCGAATAGAGGCTGAATAAATGAAAATGTGTCTGGATTTCCACTGCTGTGTTTTGGTTTCCTCCATCTAGTCTGTGCCAGGTATTAAAGCTTGGACAGTTTAGTGTTTTTGGGCTAATGGTCACTGCACAGGATGTTGATGAGTCTAACAAGTGATCATCTTTCACTGTAAGTTTAAATAGACCCAGTTTATAAGCCCACTGGTTGTTCTACTTGGCCATGGATGTTAACCAGTGACTTGTTCTTAACTGTATGGAAAGAGCACTGTGGCATTTCATGTGCCAACTATGATTGTTAGTTATTGTCTAGAACATTGTGTTGGAAAGAATTCCAAGGCTGAAATTGTCTCAGTAGGGAACAGTACCATGATCAATTAGCAGTGTTTACCGTGAGTATAGGTAGAAAGAATTGGACAAGTGAGACCTGTCTTTCATTCCTGGATCAGAGCTACAAACATTTGGAAACCAGCTATACCTGGAAATCCTAGGTGGATGGAGAATGAACCATGTTCCTCCCAAGCCATCAAGTTGAGTGTGTAGCTGAGGGAGATTCTTTATCTTCCTGTCTGTTACAACACTTGGTTCCTCTTGTCAACCCACCAAGGCTTTTCTGAGCACCTGTTACTCTCTAGAAGTCTTAGATCTTTCCTTAAGAAGGAGGAAGAGGGGAATGCAGCCTAATGAGCAAATGTAGATAAATGAGATTTTGGAGCAAAGCCAGCTCTGTATTGCTCTTCTAAGTTTTTTCTGATGTAGAGATCCTCTGCTCTAACCTAACCACCTCAGTCCACAGGCTCCAATCCCTGGGTCTGCTGCTTATTTCTGGGTTGCAGAGCAAGATGAAAGCCTACGTGTATTGAGGGAGCAATGAAGGTCAGGGGGAGAAGCTGAACCTTGCTGAAGCAGAGAGAGTCAAACAATAGCAGTTACCAAAGGAAGTGAAGGTGGGTGGACGCCTATACCAGATGGGGACTGTACGTACATCCTCAAGGGGCAGGCTGCTTAGAACCACCCTGTTCCCTCCTTCAGACAAGTCAGGTGGTTTGCCATGCCCTGGACTAGCAGACTGGCAAATCTTTGGAAGTATAAGGGAAAACTTCAGTGATTTCTAGTTTGGTTGGCCTGAGGAAGGGCTTTTCCATCTTTTTCATACCTCAACTCTACATTTGCACTGAGTTTTGGAGGCGTGGGAATTCTGGTATGGCTTAGAAGCCCCAGCATAAGGATAGAACAGTGGATAAAGGCCTCAAGAGAACACCCCAAAGACTGCATTCTTAGAAGGTGTAGCGATTTCTGGACTCTGATTCTGTGAAATGAAATTATACCCACTTTGACATTCATTAGCTCCTATTACATAAGCATATCATTTGTGCTTAAGAGACAGACCACATAAAAGTGGGGAATGAATTGGAGGCAGAGGAAAGGGGAGGCAAATAGCATTTAATGCCAAGCTTTGAGCTTGGTGGTGAGAAGCCTCCTCAGCCTGCCTCTGTGGCTGCCCTCACGTAGCTTACTATCTAGTAAGAGTAGTCTAGTAAGTGCAATGACCTGAGACCCAGCAGGGAGGGCCCAAGGACTCTGAGTCTTCAGAGGAGGGAAGGTTCATCCAGCAGAAGTCTGGGCCAGGAATGAGTAGTGAAAGGAGCACTGGACATGCCACTCATGCATTCATTCACTCAGCCCTTTGACCGACCTTTTATTCCATGTTTATCAACCCCATGTTATGCACTGGGGACACACTGATATGCACACCATGAACTTCCTCGCGGGAAGAACTGAGCTGTACTCATCAGCAGTGTTATTGATGCTGAGAAAGATTTGATGTGCAAGGCGGTGAGCATGCAGGACTGGCTGCTGCAAGCCTCCATGTGGCACTTTGGGGTGCATTAGAGAATGATACCTCTCCTGGACAGACACCACCCACAGGCATGAGGCTTGGCAAACAGAGGCATCACTGTGCACATTAGGAAAAGAGTCCCAGTCTTCTGGCTGTCTCAGTACCCAGCCACGGTGTTGACTTACCCAGTGAGCCATGGGAGTGCCCAGGCACTCTTCTGTAAGGAGCAGCCTGCACATTTGTACACAGCATCCCAGTGGCAGTGGGCTAGAGGCATACACAGCCCAGGTCTTGACTCTGATGTTGTGTAACCTTCAGTGACCCACTTGACCTCTCAAAGTCTCATTTTCTGTGTGTGCGGGCTAGAAACCGTAATATGCACCTACCTTGATTGTTGTGAGCAACAGTCAAATGAGATAATGTATGTAGTGGTGCTCTGGGCCCTGGGAGGCTCTACACAGATGAAATATTATTACTCAATAGATATTGTCTATTGATTAAATAATCAGAGAAATATTTAATAAATCCGCTAATGGGTAAACTCTATATCCCACTACCCCTTCTATTTTTGCTTCTCTGTTTTCTTCTTTCTCCCTTTCTCTCCCCCTTCCCCACTCTCTGTCCCTCTCTCACACTCACACCTACCTTCCACCATCAGCCCTGCCAATTCATAGGCTTACTCCTTCTTTGCTGAAAGACCCTCATCTTTGTTTTCAGGATTTTAGTCAAGAGGCAGGTTTTCTGTGGGGTTAGAACTGGACACAACTCAGAACCAGATGGTGTCCTTTAGGCCATACCTTGCTTAGTTTCTTGCAGAAAGGATTTTTCTTAAAAAGGACATAAAAAATAAACAGTCAAGAAGTGTTTGTCCCCAATAGCTTTATTGGAAAGCATTATTGGGCCAAATGAACTGAGCTGAGCATTTGCATTAATTAAATTGACCATAAACCCGGCATAATGTTTCATTTCACCTTTCTCCTGGCATGATGGTGCCTGAGTGTTTTGGAACTGAAATACATACCCGCTGGCAGGGATGGCTGAAAGATCAGCAACAATCAATGTTTGTAATCAAAGAAGATTAAACTCGGTATTAATTAACAGAAATCTAATGATCAACACTGATATGGGGCAGAGTGCCCAAGCCTGCGGTGCATGCACAGAAATGGAGGTAATTAAACACTGGACCCTTCTGGAAGGAAAAAAAAACTTTTGTTATTGTTGAGTGAAAATCTGTGTGTATAGCCCAATTCTTTAACCAATGGGGGATCAAAGCGAGTGTTGTAGGAAATCGGGACAGTGTGAAATGCAGCTCTTGACCTGCATTTTCAGGGTGCTTCTGGCCCCATAGGAATTTAGAGTAGTATTAAGAGAGGGGGCTTACTCCTGTGTTCAAAGCCTAGCCCCGTCACTAGCTGTGTGATCCTGGGAAAGTTACCTAAACTCTCTGAGTCTCCATTTCCTCTTTAGGTGATAGTAATAATCGTACGTATCTCAGAGGGCTTTTGTGAGGATTTGGTGATGTCTGAAGTGGTGAAGATAGAAAAGCAGGATGGTTTCTTGAGCAAATGCTCCTTACTGGGCCCCATCTTTATAGACAGGAATACATGTAATCCTCAGAGCCAACATATGAGGTACACAATAATAAGCCCATCTTCAAAGATGAACACGGCAAGGAAATTAGAAAAGAGGAAATACTGGAACTGCATAAATGTCCTAGTGAGGATTTCATGGCTCTCGTTTATCAAGAGGACTAACTATATGGCCTCTACTACATGCTACTCATTCATTGCCTCCTCCATTCACCTGCGATCTTCAAAACCTCCTACACACATGAGGAGAGGGAAACTCAAAGTGGTTAAGGGTATGAGTCCATGCTGGAGCTGGACTCACTCTCAGATGCACCTGGCTCCAGAGCCCAGACTCTGTCCCACTCTGCCTGGTGGTGTCCGGAGGAGGGAGGAGGCTAAATGGAAGATGGCAGTCATCTACTTTCTCTGTCAACCACATTTGTGACAAAATGAGACAAACTCCTTTTTTGGGAGATGCCTGCCATCTGGTTGTGAGGACAGAGTTCATAAGCAGAGAATGGAAGAACATATGCGACCCACTGTCAACTCAGTGTAATCCCGGTGTCCCCGGGAGCAATTCATGTGTTGGGCCGGTAAAGAACATGATCCTCTACTTCGAGGCCAGATTGTCTGTGCACAGGACAGTGATGCAGGGATCCACCTTGTCTTCCTTGTGGGTCGGTGGATCTATGATTGGAAACCCTGGTCTAGGAGATGACAAGTACCACAGAAACACTCAGCATTTCCAAATGATTTCATTAAAGCCCACAGAAGCCCACAGAATGGTTGAAAAGCACATCCATTATAATCTAGCTGCTGATAGCAGATTCTGAAAGCTGTGGTCCAGAGTGGTCCTAAGGGAGGGCTTGGCTTGAGGCTCACTCCTCTCCAACAGACCCAGTAAGATATCTGCATTTGACCTCTCATCCTAACATGGAGACAATTTAGCACCATTGGATAGTCTTGCAACAAAGTAATAATTTAAGAGGAATTACTCCCTAACATCCTCATCGCCAGATAATTCGTTACCAGCGTCTCTGGGTGATTTCCTTCCCAGGGAGCATCATAATCACTTTGTACTGGCTCACCAAACAGCTGATGGCTCGGTGCATCATTGCCCCCAATCGAATGGATTTACAGCGCCATTGCATTCTGAGATCATTTATCCCCGAATCTCTCAGAGGTCACCTCTACTCATCAGGGCCCCAGATACACGAGAGGGCAGAAGCCCCAATGCCAGCCCGTGTCCAAGCAGGAAAGGGCAAGTGGCAGGTTATTCAGAGTGCTTTTGTCCACTTGCCTCCCCTCCAGGCTAACTGCTTCATTTCACGGGAAGCTCTTTGTGTTTAGTAGCATAGGAAGCTGCTTACCAGGCTTGATTAGTTTCAAAGGAAGGAAAGCTTTTGAAATCCAAACTAAGTGTGCTTGTGTCATGCAGATACACAAATGTGTGTGGGTTCCTAGCTGAAGCAAAATGTGTTTACTTTAGCTTCTAGAATAAAAAGTACAAACAGAAAAGAATACATGATGTAGAATTCTATTTATAAAAAGTTTCAGAACAGGTAAAACTAAGTTATGGGGATAGAAACCAGAACAAACAGTAGCTGGAGAAACAAACGTTAACTGGGAAAGAGCGCAAAGCAATTTTCACGGTGATAAAAACATTCTACATCTGGATTGCGATGACGGCTACACAGGTATATCCGTTGTCAAAACTCATCATGGCACATCTAGCACTTGTGTATTTTATCATATGTATTTCAATGTAAAAAATAAAGGGGGGAAAGGTACAAAATGCCTAAAAATATACGAGATTGAAGTCTTATGGAAGGAGAACGTCCCAAAAAAAAAAAAAAAAGTACAAACAGAAAACAACTCTGCATTCTCCAACCTCCTTCTTAATATTTCTTGCTGGTCATGATAATAGCGCTGTGTTTAAAGCTGCTGCCGGGGCTGTTTTTCAAAGTGAAGCCATTAACTCTCTGCCCTTCTAGAATGGAGGAAGTGGGCAAAGGGGAAGTTGGATAAAGGACCACCTTCCCTGTTTTTGTTTTGCTCACACATAAATTCATAAAAACCTATGGAGTGATGTGGGAAAAGAAAACTTAAGACTTTTTTGAACAAGTTAAATCTAGGTTCACATCCCAAATTTTCCAAGACTCGCTGAGTGTCTTGGGCAAAGTTACTTAATGTTGCTGGCCTCAGTTTCTTCCCCTCTGATATGAGACACAGAACATCAATTTAATCATTATGCATAGGACATAAAAAATAAGGTCAGCAACTAATTCCTCATGAGGGAAATAGGAAAAGAAGTGAGATCTCATATAGGAAGGGGTATGCCCAGTGTCCAGAACACAATAGCCAATCAGTGAGATTATAATAACTAAAAAGACTGATTATTAAAATCTAATATGCTGTATTTTACATCTCATCATATTGATTACTACATGGGGAAATCATGAAGTGTTTAAGGAAGGTTGGCAATGTCCTTTTCAGTCTTGGTTCAGTTTTGAAAACTTCAAAGGAAATAGCTCTTATACACATGGACCCAGTTCTTTGGGGGTTCAGACCCCCACCCCCGTGTCCTCCTTGGCTCTCTCATTCCCTTGTCATTTGTGATGTAGTCAGATGAAGACCCAGGATGTGGGAGAAAATTATCTCACAATTTAAGGGCAAAATTCCTAAAGAATGACATTTCCTTTGCAATCAGACTCACCATCTTTGAATTCTTGTTGGTTGGAAAATATACTTACTTCCCTCTTTTTCTTAAAAGTACTGATCACCCAAGGGGCTCCTGGGTGGCTCAGTGGGTTAGCTGTCCAACTCTTGATTTCAGCTCAGGTCATGATTTCAGGGTTGCAAGATCAAACCCCACGTGGGGCTCTCTGCTCAGCACAGAGTCTGCTTAAGATTCTCTCCCTCCCTCTCCCGCCACCTCGCATACACATGCACACTCTCTCTAAAAACAAACAAAAAAAACAATACTGATCACCCAAGATACTGTAAAATACTTCACTTGTAATTCAGTTACTCCTCACCAGTGTTATGGATGAGGAAACTAAAGTCTCATAGGTATATGTGGCCTTAGCATGACTCCAAGATTCATAATTTGTTTCTATATCACATATGAATCAGGATAATAATATTAAAGTGCAGAGGAAAACTCTATACAAAGTGTTGTGAGAAAATCAGTGAGCTGTGAGCTGCCCTGTCAGAGCCCTGGGGCCTCATATCGCATTAGTTCCTAATGGATGCTTGCTTTTGGTTTCCTCTTCACCCCCAGCCAGGGCCTCCTCAGAAAGCCCACCAGACCAGTCCCCTGAGGTAACTTGCCCTCTCTGTTGACTCATGGTGTGGGTGTCAGAGCACTCGAGAAGCCTTCCAACAGTTTACTCCTGGCTACTTAACTGTAGGAAGGTGCTTTGTAGTTGGTCAGTTCACATCACCAGGAAGGGCATCCTCACCCTCTCTCTCCCTGTCAGCACTCTCTGAGGGTCTAGATTAATTCCAAAAGGACACAGGACTGGAGCAGCTCACAAAACCTCAGAGGATGTTCGATGGTTGAAATTACTTGGGGAAGCAGCAGAGCCATGAGCCACAGTGAGTTCATACGATGTGGGACAGAAGCCTTGGAAAGATCGAGATTGGTGTGAGTTGTGACCATTCAAGGAGAGTTTCCTGGGTGATATGGGCTCACACTTGGTCAGGTAGGATTTGGAGAGGCCAAGGAGGATGGAATCGGGGGGCAAAAGAGCAAAGATACAGAGGCAGAGGCCAGCACTTAGGGCCTAGAGACCAGAGACAAGGGAGGCCTGGCTGCCTGGGCTCTGACGTGGCTTGGGTAGAGAACCCGGATACAAACTGGAGACCTGCCTTCCATATTCCTCCCAGAGAACAAAGAATACACCTTTCCTTTCCCACCCAAAGTAGCTCCATGGGTGTGGGAACACTAGGGAATGCCCCAAGTGTAAGCAGAGAGAGTCGGGGTCCCCAGAAAAAGGAAAGATGACACAGCTTTTGGACACAAGAGAGGTCATTTTAGGCCCCCAGCTATCTTCTGTGATCTCTGCCCTACCAGCTCTACTACTTGCCCAAGCACACTTCTTGCAGAACTTCCTAGGAGATGTCAGAATTACTGGGAGGTGTCAGAATTACAAAGAAATGCAAAAACCTTAGTAGTTAAGGATTTTAAGGGGACAAAGGGAATACAAAAGCTAACACTCTCTACCAGGCCTGGAAATAGCCATACCCTATCAGAGACAATAAATCAGTGGTAAAAAAAAAAAAAAATTCCCAATGCTGTTTCAAAAATAAGTAAGGCCCTGAATTCCTTTCCAGAGATCCCATCCAGTGGATCCCAGCTCTGGCAGCCTGCCCACACCCCCTCCTTGCCGGCAGTTACCTCTGCTTCATTAGAATGTTAACACCTCCACCAAAGGAGGAAGGCAAACCTTATTTACATAATAGACTGTGTACGTAAAGGCACGCTTCCTTATGGCACATGCATGACCTTCCCTCTGCCTCTACTGTGTGATGACAAAGCTCCCCTTTCTGAATATTCATCCCAACCCTAAATAAAAGCAACCCACTCACCCTTGCCTGGGGAGGTGTGGCTCTGGAAGTTATTCCCTGTGATCTCTTTAGTTGCTGCAAATGAAATTTCCTTTGTGTGACAGCCCTACCTTGTATAGCCTCTGCCTGTAACTCACAAGGAGCGAACTCAACGTTAGTTCAGCTACACAAGGCTACGTACGAGCTCTAGTGTCTAGAGAGGGAGCCCCAGACAGTACCATAACCATTCACAGGATGAAGTGGGATGCTCCTTCCCTCAGCTTGTCCACTTGGAAGTCCCCGTGAGTCTCCTGGCTTCCAGGAGGCAGTCTTTCCTGTGTGGTTCTATTACCATGCACCACCCCCCCTCAACCCTTAGCCCACACTCCCAGCCACTGTGAGAAAGGGTCTGGAGTGGAGGCAAGAGCAAGGGCAGGGGGAGGGGACCACCATGCAGCCAGGTGCTCTCTCAGTCTGGGTCTTCTCTGACACACAGACTCCAGTGTGGGAGTGACCCCCAGCAAGCTCAAGTATGAGAGTGAAGAACATGAGACAGGGAAGGGAGCAAAACCAACAAACAGTCCAGTAATGCATGGGTTACTGCTGTGGGCATCTGGGTGCGATCCCACTGGGGACCTTCCGAGAGGTAATTAGGGTCACCAGCCATCGCAGTCTGTGCAGACTGACCCAGCGTTAGCCCTGAAAGTCCTACATGCCAGGAGTCCCCTCAGCCCCTTGCAGACGAGGATGGTCACAGGTATCGTGTAGAATGAGCACCAAAGGATGGGGATGTCGGAGTATTTGACGACACACGTCCCTCACTGGTTGAGTGTTGCCTCTCAGCATCGGCACTTCGGGGCTGCCCCTCATAAGCAGCTGAGCAAGTGACTATAGCACAGGGAAAGCCTTTGGGCAGGGCAGCCAGGAGATGCAGGCCCTTGAGGTGAGAAGTTGTCAGCATACACAGAACAGTGTGTGGAACTTCAGGTGAACTTGACATGGGCCGGGAGGGATATGGGCAGTAGCAGCTGGGATCTCAGGTCTCTGTTTATGTTAAACCGTTTCATTGTTCCTGGAATTCTGCTAGGCAGGGATGATGAGGTAAGTTGCAGGTCTGAGGAGTTAAGTTGCTTCCCCCAAGGTCACTGGCTTTGTTTCCTCCACAAGATACATCCAGCCTCAAAGCCCGTGCTCCTTGCCTTTCACATGAGGCCTCCAGTTACTTATTTTTCCTCCAGCCATCTCCAATGGCATCGAGGCCAAGACAGATTCCTTATGAATAGTTCTGCAGATACTGCTGCAAAGAGAGACTATTGAAAAGCATCCTAGAATTTAGTTTATAATAGCTCACCTTGAAAAATAACAAGGTTAAGGGGAAAGAATGTTCTATTCAATTCTCTTGTAATTAAGAGAACTTTTCTGCTTTGCATGCTGCATAATTGAATTATACCACCGATTAATTTTTTAAATAATTATTTGTAGATTTGTTTCCCCTACTGGTGTACTTTTTTTTTTTTTTAAATAATACACTTTGCCACTTAATAAAGCAGATAGATGCTGGGGGAGAGACGGTGGAGGAGATATTCTTTGTGCTCAGTGGTTCCATCATTACTATTGATTGCACAGTCTTATTATTCACCTTGAAGACATTGCAATTAATAGAAATGGAAATGAAGGAATATCCATGTTCCGTGAGGCTTCATTGAAGGAGGAAATAAACAATACATGTAGACAAGTAATAATTCTTTGTTGGCCATGACAGTGGTGTTCCCAAAGGAAGGATTACCCCGCATCTTAAGCAAGCAGCTGAGGCTCTCCCTGCTGGGGCTAGGTGCCATCCCCTGTGTAGGCCAGCTAGCAGGTCCGAGGCCCGCCCTGCTGCACACCCAGCCCCGCTGACCTGACTGCGGTCTGCTGAATAAGGTGGCATGATCAGGGTGGTCTGAGACGGCCCTTGCCCGACCTCCTCCGTCTACTTGGTATTCAAGACTGAGGACTCTAAATTGGATTACGTTAAGTCATTCTCTAGATCCCTGGATAGTTGGGGCCTGAATCATGAGGTGAGCCAGTGGGAGCAGACCCTGGTGCTCACAAGTGTTATCCTCATGTGGCGTGGTCCCCACAGCCCAGTCTTGCCCCTGCCTCTTCCCTGCCCTCCTTCCCAGCACTGCTTGCTGTCATGCCCTGGTGCCCCAGACTACTCAGTTTCCCCCACCACCCCGGCCCCCTTCTCTCAGGCCACCTCCTTGTCTGCAAAGCCCTGCCTCTCTTCCTTCTCAGGCCAATGGCTGCTGATGCTTTAGGACTTGGCCAGCTATCCCCTGCCCTCAGGCGGCCTCCTATCCTGGTTCGGAGTATGTGGTCGTCTCCTGGACAGACCTCAAAGAATTCTGCAGGAATGAGCACTGTGCTTCTTTGTTTCTGTCCCAGGCCCAGCACAGAGTGTGGTTACAGAGTCGTGCCAGGAAATGTCTGCTACTCAAGTGAACTTATCTTTGCACATTTACAATGACCTCTTTGCCCATGCCCCCAAAGGTTTTGGTTTTGTTTTGTTTTTTTTAATAAATGGGGTATAATTTAAATATGGTAAAGTTCAATAATGTTACAGGTATAAAAGGATTATTGTTTACATATATATAGAAGCATGTAGCTAGGGTACAGATAAAGGTATGGAACAACATTGTCAGCACCCCAGAAAGCCCCCTCTTTGCTCCTTCCAGCCCTCCTGCCTCCCACCCCAGGGTAACCAGTCTTCTGATTGTAACCAGTCTATCACCATTGATCAACCTTGTCTGTTGAAAGTTTTTACATAAATAGAATCATACAGCAGGGACATTTGTGTCTCACTTCTTTACCTCAGCATGATGTCTTTGGGGTTTATCCCAGTGGCATTTTATGTGCCCTGAGCTCTTCCCCTGGGGAGCTCCCCTATTCAGATGCCTACTGGGGAGCCCTGACTGGGGAAAGACAGGGTCAAGCCCAGGGCTGCAGACAGAGCTTCCACCAGCGGCTGTATGCTCAACATCAGAGCTCGGGCACTCGGATGGTGGTCAGGTCGCTTCTGCGTGACCATGCTTGAGTCTAGAAGCTGAAGCTCATTGAGAAGAAGCAGCCAGTGTCCTCCCAGGAGATGAGCAAGGAATACATGGAGAAGGGAGACACTGTCAGTGATGGCTAGGGGCAGATGGCTGTCCTCTCAGGAAACCCCTGATTTGCTCTGCCAAGTCACCGCCTCTGAGGTGACGTGCCTTCTTGCTCACTGCAGCAATGCAGCTGTTTCTGCTCAGGCCCTCATTAGGTGAGTTCAGGCAATCCGGTGACATCTGCTTAACTGTGGTGGACATGCGTCTCTAAAAAAGGCTTGTGGCCTGCCTTGTTTGTCCCTATGTCCCCAGTACCAGCAGATGCCTGGTGCATAGAATGTGCTCGGCAAAATAGCTGTCCAATGAACAAACGAGGGGGAAAAATGAGCAAATAGTCCCATCTTTTGCTCCTTCAAATACCTTTAAGATGATGATCAGGGCTCCTTCCTCACTCCGCCCTAAGGAAGCTCCCCTCAGTGCTCTCTTGGTTTGCCCTGAGGTGAGCAGGACTTCGCAGGAGCACAGTAGGCCCTCACCAGACATTTAACCCAGCCCCCAGCTTGTTGCACTCTCTCATCAGGCCCCACACAGTCTGTCCCTGCCTGGAGCCGGGCCCTACTTTGCTCCCCTCTGTGCGTACAGCCCGCACAGGGCCTGGGCCAGAGAAGGGAGCTTGGTGAATTGTGCAGGCAACAAACTGGAATATTCATGTCCTCTCTTAAGTAAAGGAAAGTTTTAGCAAGAGAGAAGAAATGTCCAAAGTAGGTTACATCCTGAGATTCCTGACTCTTACATAATAATATGTGTGTAAACAGAAGTAAATATTACCATTTCAGTGTCCACATCCCCTCCCCTCCTCTGCCCCACCAGTGGCTGCTGGCTCTCTCCTGTTAGATCCTGTGCCCTCTTTGTGCCGAATCATGGCAATGGGTAAGCAGGGAAACTGAGGGGAAGAATGTCAGGCTGGATTTATTTGCATTGAAAAAGGCATGACATTTCTGGTGGGAGAGAGTAGACTGGAGGTAGGTGGAAGGTATAAGGAAAGAGGATGGCATGAGGCAAGGAGGGCCGGTTTGAGGAGAATTTTTGAGCTAGCAGAGTGAAGACAGTAACTGAGAAGCAGCTGCCGTGCCTGTGAGGGGCTGGGAAAGAGAAAGAGGGTGTTCAGGAGGTTTTGCCGTGCGTAATGGATGAACTCTCCTCAGATTCTGAGACAGCTCAGTAGACACTTGCGCTTCTGCTCCGTTGTTTTGGATATTAAACTGGAGCGTCTTCCAGAGTGCCATGCCACACCTGGAGCCAGGGGCAGACCAGCTTCCTGCCCACTTTGCATGCAGTGACCCCGGGACTTGTAGGGGAGGCTGGGCCCTGGGGCAGAAGGGCCAGGCCTGCTGCAAGGAAACTTGAGAATTGGTACGAATGACCCAACATGTCTGGGGACAGCCCCAGCCTTTGTGCAGTGAGGACTTTGGTACACTCAGCTTGATCTGGGATGTTAGTAAATAACTCACATTCATCCAAAAGCCGATTCTGAAGGATTGGCAGAGCCTTCCTAGGACTGAGAAGGATTTTGAGTCAGGATGGAGGTTCAGTAAAAAGAGTGACATGATTGACATAACTGACCATCAATGTCTGTCCCACACGCCATGGAGAGCACAGTGGCTGTGGTTTAGAGTTTCCCTAAAGCTCCTTTCAAGGCTCAAGGTCGAAGTGTGAGTGTGAGACAATGCGCGTCCATGTGTACGGCAGATAGCCTCACGAGGGATGGGTGGCATCATTAAATATTTAAAATCTCATTCAAAGAGTACTTCCTAGAGGGTAGGAACTCTGTAAAATGCTTTTGAGTGAGTTCTTAAATAAATGCATATGGGTGCCTTGATTACTGGAATATAATATGAACAAATTATTTTTATTTTAACAAGCATTTATTGCCAACAATGTCGAAGGCAAAGGGGCAGCTACCAGGAAGGAGAGTGTTCCTGCCCTCAGTGAGCTCATGGACGTTGAGAAACTTTCAGAAATGAAACAAAACAAAACAACACAAAGAAAATAAAACAAAACAAAAACAAACAAAACTTCCAACAAGCTCCTCCTAATCACATCAGCCTTACGGCCACTGGTGCCTGAGAAAGTGTATATTGGTAACGTCTCGCTTCAGGTAGAGCAGGGTACAGAGTTGTGTAATCCCCGTTATTTTGCCCACATCTCTTAATCTAGAAACATGGGGGGTTGGGACACTTCCAGCCACCTCATTAATTTACTCTGAGAAATGCTCGCAGGCCCCATTTCCAGGCCACTTGCTGAAATTTTCTGGAACAAAGGTCTTAGATTTAAAAAGCTTGGTAGTCTGATTCTTCAACCCACAGCTGATCAGAAGTGGCGAATTTTGAGATGGGGGGTGGAGGTGGTGAATCCTAGAGGGAGCCCTCTGATCAAGATTAGAAAAGACACTATCAAAGAGACAGTGAGAGATGAGTCTGAAACATAAGAAGGCGGAAAGCGGACACAAAACCAATGAAAGCCCAGCCTTAGGGGTACTGCCCACTCCTCTCAACCACTGACCCTCCAGGCACAAGCTGCTGCATCAGTTTAGCTAACTGGTCCAAAGAGAACAGGCATGGGGACAGGGATGCTTCCTGGAGGGGACAGGCAATTGGCCATGCCCATCCCAGAGAAATAAAGCTCAGCAGCAGGATTCTTTCAGACACTGAGCCCACCAGCCAGACACGACAAGTCCTGCTTGCCAAAGGATGGTGAGGATGCACAGCTGAATGAGGTCCTCCGCACATACTCCCTCAAACATCACTAACAGCAGCCGCACCCTCAGGCGCTACAGGGGTAGGCAGGTGGCACAGAGGTTACCGTGGGCCTGGAGAGGCTGGGCGGGGCCGGAGAGCATGCAGTGCCCAGGGAACGGCAACATATGGGAATGAAGGCCAGCTGAGGCTGGACTTCTTGATTCTCTGAGAAGGTAGAATTTGGGGCTGCCCATGAAATCTCCCAAGTATAAAATAGTAACAACAAATTCAATTTTTTAGAACACTTTATAGACCAAAGAAACTTTGTTACTTTTTTTGTTTGTTTGGCCCAAAGATTCCTTCCTGTCTCCTCTTCCCTTCCCCCCATGTGTGATCTCTATCTGCTTGGAGGGGTGTTATTATCCTGTGTACACAAAGGAAGCTACCTTACAGAGTGGTGCGGTCATTTGCCAAAGTTCCCGGAGCTAGTGGCTGAGTTTTGCAACTAGGTGTGAGTTCAGAAGAGACTCACATTTCTCTAGTCTTACAGTGTGTGTATTACTTTAGAATTTTGAGTGTGCCAACTTTTACCGTTGGCAACCCATCCTGGGAAAGCTGAACAAGGGAATGTTCCATTGCGAAAGAGTCTCTGAGCTTCTGTTTCCAGAGGGAAAGTGGTGATCACCTCTCAAAATGGCTTTCTCTCCTAAAACTGAGCTGTCATCATGATATACAGGGATGTACAGCCGAGCTGGGGATGAGGTGCAATTTAGGGATTGTCACGGTCTTCAGACTTCATATTTTCCTACTGCAACCAGAGGTTTACCCCTTTATTCTTTAGGTAGGTAGGTAGGTAGGTAAGTAGGTAGGAGGGTGGGTGGCTGGGTGGATGGATGGATGAATAGATAGGTAGATAGATAGATGGATGGACAGGTAGATTTCATAATACAGAAGGTTCTGAAGACTAATACAGCAAAACATTGTTTTCCTACTACCCAGCTTGAGAAATAAAACATCACCATCTCCAGTGAGCCTGTGGTGTCTGTGGGGCTGATTGCATTGCTCTCATTTTTTGGAGGAGGAATAAGGACTTTAAGAGGGGTTAGGAGATGGGCACGAGTCCCCCAGATGGTGGCAGAGTCGGACTTGCACCCTGGGCCTCCTCCGCCTGGCTCTGGGGCGCATCCCCCTCCCGGGCACCGCACTGTTTTCTCTTGGTCCTGGGCCACTCATTTAGAGGCAAAAACAGATGAGTCCGAACAGAAAAGTGATTCCTCCTCAGACTGAAAATAACAAGCCTCAGTTGAAATTTGTTTTTCCAATTTATTTATGCATTCTTTTTTTCCTTTTAACTTCTCTCATTAATTGATAATGTTCCCTCCCAATCAGTGTCTTTGATTGTTTCTCCCCTTAAAGCTTAGGACTGAGAGTGGGTGGGTGGCATTTAAGTTATGACTTACTTAGAAAATTGATATTGGCATTTTCTGCATAACTTGCCTTTCTTCAGCGAGTTACTTTGCTCCAATTCTCTGTTAGAAGCTCCAACCCTAAAGGAGATACAGGCTAATTAAGAATTGGAAGCTGGTAAATTTCACGTTGGGCAGCTAGTATGTGCTTTTGGCAGGAATTGATGCAATTATTGATCAATAAAATTGTCATCCGAAAGAACATCTCCTTTTTTTTTTTAAGAGAAAGGAGTGAAGTATTTATTATTGAAATCAAGCCTTTACTTCAAAGATGCAGTAATGACATATGAAAACCAGGTAGGTTTTTGTCCAAATGAAGAATTATATATATTTTTATAATTTTATATTTTATATATAAATGCTATTACATTTTTTAATGAAAGAACAAATTGAGCTTCATATTTATTGCTGAGCTAAAAAGCACCATACTAGGCCCCCCATAATTACTTAATAGATGCTTGTCAAATTGAACTGAATTGAAAAGTTGTCAAGATACCATCACCCTTAATCAGTCTTTAAGGTAAAACAGCCAATTGTAGGTCTGTTCCATATATATAATATTGATGAAGTCCTAAAGAAAACGTAAGAGTAATTTTTTTTTTCAAAGAAAATAGCATTATTCACAAACCGCAGGGAATTGTGAGAATCAAGTTCTCAAATCAAGGCTGTGTGCTGCATTGTGGATTTCCTAGCTCAAGAGCCACTCTGTCCGGATGGTCCCTGCCACAGGGGCCTATTATCTGTAGAAAGAAAAGCTCAAGCTGCACAAATCTTTTCTCAAAGTTGATCCAGATTTCTGTCCAAAACTGCTCATTCTGAAGGCTTTCCTTTCCCATCATCTTCGGGTTACATTGCTCAACATCACGACTCCCTCTGTCAACAGCCTGTGTTTGCTGGGCTGGCGGCAGAGCTTCTGCACGCGGTGGCCTGCTCAGCGTAACACCAGGGGCAGGGGGATGGTCGGAGCTGGGACCAGTGACAGGGCTAGAGTCAGTATGGGCTCTGTCCTGGGGGCTCCCCATGCTGTCCTGCCACCCGCCCTCCCACCCCTGCCCCAGGAAAGCCGAGCCTGAGACAAAGGCTTGCATGAGTCCAGGGGCCAAGATTGGGGCACTAGACAGGGTACAAATTTGGATGGAGGGAAGAAAAGCCGATGCAAAGCAACGTGCTACAGTTAGTCACCACTGTGAAGGGCCCTGGAGCATAAAAACTGTCTCGTAAAGCTTTCTGTGATGCAGAGAATGTGCTCTGTGTTTTCCAGAATTGCATTCGCTAGCCACATGTGGGCGACTGAAATGTGACTCATGAGACGGAGGACTGAATTTTTTATTTATTTCATTTTAAGTAATTTTTATTAAGGATTATGCACAGACTGTGTTTTCAAGTTGCAGGCCGAAGGGGTGGAAAAAGTATCATTTACCCGCTAGCTCTGTCTCCCGTCCTCAGGGGGCATTACTCCCCACATTCCCCTTAGCCTTTGTGGGTGCAGGCAGTTTGTACAGGCACCACCCCCACCTCCCACGCCACTGCTGCGTCAGATTAGCTACAGGTACAAAGCAGGAGCTCTTGCAGGAGCTGGCGAGATACTGGTGTGTGAGGCCGTTTGCAACAGACGTGGTTCTCAGAGCTGAGCGGGCACCAGGAGCTCCTGGACAGCTTGTTAAAACACAGATTGCTGACGGCCACCCCTAGGGCTTGTGACGTGCCCTATGCACGCCATGCACCAGATGATCCTGACGCCCCTGCTGCTGGTCAGATGATCACATTTCCGGAGTCCTTGGGCTAACATAAAATGTGGGCCAGAGGATGTGAGTTGGAGCTCAGGTGACCAACCATCCCAGTTTGTCCAGGACTGCGGAGAGGAGGTGCCCTGAAACATGAGACTTTCAAGTGTCAAAACCAGAACAGTCCTGGAATAACGGGGCCAAGTCAATCCGATCACCCTTGCTGGAGGTGTCCTAGCGCATTGCCACCTGTGCCTCAGTGACTTCACCTGCCACGGGGGAAGTTTAGACACAGTCCTTCCCGCCTCCCAGGGTGTTTGTGGAGAATCAGGGTGGTGGTATAGCACCTGAGAAATTTTAGTGTCAGGCTTTAAGGTGAGCTGCTTCTCCAACAGCAAAGGTCCTATTGGCCTCTTCAAGCAAGAGATCCCCAACCTTTGAATAGCATCCAGAACTGCAGCCCCGGTGAAGACACCAGCCTCTCTGTCCGGGTCCTGATTCTAACAGAGATGATGCTGGCAGTCTGCAGACTGAAGAGTAGGGCAAGCTGCCACAGGGCCTTGGATTCATACCTGGGTTTCGTTATTAGCTGTGATGCTTTCAAGGAGAGCTGGGAAGACTCTTTGGACCATTTCTCCTTCACAAATCAATTAAATATTTATTGATTTTTTTTTGAAAAATGTCTGTTCATGTCTTCTGCCCATTTTTTGACTGGATTTTTTGTTTTGAGGTGTTGAGTTTGATAAGTGCTTTATAGATTTTTGGATACTAGCCCTTTATCTGATATGTCATTTGCAAATATCTTCTCCCATTCCCCAGGTTGCCTTCTAGTTTTGTAAGTTGTTTCCTTTGCTGTGCAAAAGCTTTTTATCTTGATGAAGTCCCAATAGTTCATTTTTGCTTTTGTTTCCCTTGCCCTTGGAGACATGTCTAGCAAGAAGTTGCTGCGGCCGAGGTTAAAGAGGTTGCTGCCTGTGTTCTCTTCTAGGATTTTGATGGTTTCCTGTCTCACATTTAGGTCTTTCATCCATTTTGAGTTTATTTTTGTGTGTGCTGTAAGAAAGTGGTCCAGTTTCATTCTTCTGCATGTGGCTGTCCAATTTTCCCAACACCATTTGTTAAAGAGACTTTTTTCCATTGGATATTCTTTCCTGCTTTGTTGAAGATTAGTTGACCATATAGTTGTAGGTCTATTTCTGGGTTTTCTCTTCTGTTCCACTGATCTATCAGGATGGCTAAAATTAACAACACAAGAAACAACAAACGTTGGAGAGGTTGTGGAGAAAGGGGAACCCTCTTACACTGTTGGTGGGAATGCAAACTGATGCAGCCACTCTGGAGAACAGTATGGAGGTTCCTCAAAATGTTAAAAATAGAACTACCCTAGGATCCAGCAATTGTACTACTAGGAATTTACCCAAAGGATACAAAAATGTAGGTTCAAAGGGACACATGCACCCTGATGTTTATAACAGCATTATCAACAAAAGCCAAACTGGAGAGAGCCCAAATGTCCATTGACTGATGAATGGATAGAGAAGAGGTGGTATATATATATACAATGGAATATTACTCAGACATCAAAAAGAATGAAATCTTGCCATTTGCAATGACGTGGATGAAGTTACAGTATATTATGCTAACTGCAATAAGTTAGTCAGAGAAAGACAAATACCATATGATCTCACTCATATGTGGAATTTTTTTTTTTTTTAGTATTTTATTTATTTGACAGAGAGAGACACAGCGAGAGAGGGAACACAAGCAGGGGGAGTGGGAGAGGGAGGAGCAGGCTTCCCGCTGAGCAGGGAGCCCGATGTGGGGCTCGATCCCAGGACCCTGGGATCATGACCTGAGCCGAAGGCAGACGCTTAACGACTGAGCCACCTAGGCGCCCCTCATATGTGGAATTTAAGAAAGAAAACAGATGAACATATGGGAAGAGGGAAAAGAAAAAAAAGAGAGGGGTAAACAAGCCATGAGAGACCCTTAACAATAAAGAACAAACTGAGGATTGATGAAGGGAGGTGGGTGGGGGGATAGGCTAAGTGGGGGTTGGGGATTAAGGAGGGCACTTGTGATGATGAGCATTGGGTGTTGTATATAAGTGATGAATCACTGAATTCCACTCCAGAAACCAATATTACACTGTATGTTAACTATCTAAAATTTAAATAAATAATTAATTAATTAAAAGTTGAAAATCCATTAAAAAATAAATATTTATTGATTATCTTCTCTGTTTAGCCCTGTATACATAGGAGCAAACAGGAGGTGTATAAAGCTTGTTCCTTGCTCCAGTGATGTCCCTGACAAACTGGGGGAAGAGAATGGTTTGACAAGGCACATCCCCAATTCCTAACTGCAGACAGGCAGACCTATGCATGGCCTCTTCCTCTCCCTCTGTTTTCTGTCTACCCATAGGCATGACAATGTGCCTGGCTGCTTGCCTGCCCAGCCTTGGACTGTGAGCACCCTGATGGCAGGGACCACGTCTTGCCTCTCTCCCTATTCCCGCACTCAGCTCCGAGCCTGGCGTGGAGCTGCCAACTGGGGATTGTTTGCTGAAGGGAGGAGGGGCCTGCTTGGTTGTACATGCTGACTTGTGAGACATATATTCTAGGAAAGGGGCTGAAGGGCAGCTGGAGAAGCAGCAGGGGCTGAAGAAGGTAAGGCAGGTACTGGGCTATCCGGATGGGTTGGCTTTTTAGAGGCAAGGAGGTAAGAGACTGTGCCTGGCCATGGGCCAGCAATAGCCAAGGCTCAGACGCTGAAGAGATCCCGGGAAATGTTGGTGACAGGGAGGCCCAGCCTGGCTCGAATGAGGAATCAGGCTGGTCAACAGACGGGAAAGAGATTGGCTCAGTCCAAGGAACAGATGAATGAAGGGCCCATAGCCCAGCTGAGGAATAGGCATCATGCATCAGAGAAGAACATAACAGTAAGCAGAGGTTTCTGAGAATGAAAGACGACAAGATCTTGCTGGCTTCCTGGTCTCCAGGATGTTGTATGATATGTTAGGGCATGCTTTAACTGCTTAAAAAGTACAGTTAATAAAATATTACTCAGCAACACAAAGCAGGAAATTATTATATAACCAACACCATGGATGAATCTCAAAATCATTATGCTAAGTGAAAGAATTTAGGCCAAACAGATGAACAAAAGGACACCCTGTGTGATTCCATTTATATACAATTCTAAAAAATGAGAACTAATCTCTGAAGACAGAATGCAGATCAGTGGTTGCCTGGAGAAGGAAGCAGAGGGAGAAGTGGATTGTAAATGGGCTTTGAGGAAATATTTGGGGGTGGTGAAAATGCTTGTGTAATGGTTTCACGGTATATACATATGTCAACACTGGTCAAAATGGACACTTGCAATGTGTGCAGTTTCTTGTAAAGAGAAACTATAACATTCGCGGAAGTTGAAAAAGCAGTTTACTTTCTTAAGGAAAAGGCAATACTTTATATATCAGTTCATGTAATTCTCTCAAGCAGCCAAGAATGTAGATATTAAATCCCCATTTTACAAACTCTTAACTGAAGCTCAGAGATGTCCAGTGACTTACCCAGGGTCACACAGCTTGTGAGTGATGGGTGGATCCAGAATTCAAACACAGGTCTGTCCAGTCTCCAAATCAGTGTGCCATTTACTGTATCTGCACCTGTCAAACTTGAATCTCCTTCTGAGAGCATGTCCCAGTGCTGTGGAGGAGAGAGGAACGAACTGATGAGCCACATAGCACTTCTAAAACCTCAGAGGATTCCCTCTCATCTTCCGGAATGGGTTCGGATCAGGAGAGGTCTACCTTATGATTATCAGGTGGTTTTGGCTCAAATTTGTAAGCCAACCAAGTGATCTCTAATCACGTCCTCTTATAGATAAAGCGTAACCTGAATTTGAAAAGCAATCAACAGAATAGGAAACAAGAGGGTCGGAGGTGGATGTGGACAACTCATGTTTCAGATATATACCTATTGTAATGTTTGAATGTTTAATCATTAACACACGTCAGATAAACAAAAATAGAAGTACAAGTTTGAGGAAAGTAAGAAAAGAGGGTGGGAAGAAAGACAGAAGGAAGGAAGGAAGGAGGGAGAGAGAAAGGAAGGAAAAGATGAAGGGAAGCAGGGATCTCTGCTTTGGGGTATATGCCAAGTGTACAGCCAAATCATTCCCCCGGCCCCTCCCCTCTCCAGCTAAGACCCTCAGCAGTAAGCGTGAGGATCTCACCAACCCCCTGGGGATGCCCAGCTCTTTTGAGAAAGATTCTATTACAATCACTGAACACCATTTCCTGGAATTTTTGGAAACACTCCTCAGTGCTAGCTGAAAAGAAATCACAATGGATTGGGACACTTTGATTCCCTGAATTTTTTGGTGGAATTCAGCCTCCCAAGTGCCAGACATAATTTCTGAGGTTTGTATATTGGATTTAGGAATGCTGATCGATTGTTTTGATTTTCCTTCTTCTCACCATGTTCCAGTTAAGCATCTCCTACTTCCCACCAACACCACTGATACTAATTATCATTTGCAGTGCTACCATTGATGCTGTGGAAGGCCCCATTAACACCTTCCAAGGGATTTGTATAAAAACAACTGTGAACCAGGCTTGGACACTAATGAATTAATCTATAAATTGGGAAAATCCAGCTGCTTCTGAGCTGGTACTCTCCACAGCCCCCTGAATGAGCTGGATTCTTTCTATCCACCCTTTATACCTACCTCTACTGATCTCAGCAGCCTCCCCAGACACCTCTCCTCCCCCACCCTGGTGCCCTGTTTCTCCTCACCAGAGTCCTGATGCTGCTATTGTATTATTGCCCTGATAACCCTGTGCTGAAATCCTCTGGGACCTTTACTGGTTTCTCCATGAGAAGAGGGACCTGTGGTTATTCTCCTTTTTGTCCATAGGACCAAACATAAAGTAGCCCCAATAGCCAATGTGAGTTATTATGTGTGCCAGACATCATTCCAAGAGCTTTAACTTGTATGCAATCCTTTATTCTCCAGAACTGTATCAGATGAGCTGTGCTATCATGCCCACTATATAGTTGGGGAAACTAGGTAAAAAGCAGTTCAGTTACTTGTCCAAGGTCACACAGCTAAGAAACAGAAGTGCTAAGATTTAAACCCAGACAGCTTGGTTCAGAGTCCAATTTCAAAGTTTGTTGACATCCAGTAAGTTGTATTTTTAGAAATTGAGGTCTTTCTTCAGGTACCTAGTTAATCTCTGCAACTGGCCAAAAACTGAAGCTGAAGGAATAGCCCATACCAGGGACCATAGCCTAATTCCATAGCAGTCTTCCATCTGTGGCACGATGCCAACCAGACCTCTACCCCTTCATGGCTCCTCATTGACTCCAGAATCAAGACCAAACACTTGAGCAAATCTTTACTCCCTTCCTTCTTTAACAAACAATGACTGGCACATCATAGGTGACATAATTAGCATTTGTTGAATGAATGAATGCACTAGAAGGTACACCTATATGAGGACAAGGTTTAGCAATCGTTGCCTTTCTAAAATCACATGCCTACCAACTTGATCATGAACTAAAAATATAACCCTGTCAATAGTCTCATATATAAGTTTCTTACATATCAGACAAGATTTAAAAGCCCAAAACATAGGATTTTATCAGGATCCTCATATATGCTAATGATGACAAATTTTCATATTGAGTCAGGCAAAATTGTGTTTTCAGGTTAGAAACAGGGCTTACGAGGCATGTAAAATAGTCTCAGAAGCCTCTTTGACCAGTCTGCTAGATGCTGAACAGGCATTTTTCAGGCTTTTAAAACCATACTTTATGTAAAAGGTGGAGAAATAAAGATCAAAAGTCCCATTAGTGCTCTAATTTTGCTAGCAGACATCAGAAAAGATTTTCATTATCTTTTTGCATGTTTAAGATAATGATAGACTCTGGAATTGTCTTGGAACTCCCATTTTATGAATTTTTTTGAGCTTGGTTTGCAATGTTTGTGTTCATCTTGCATTCATTTACTGAGTCCTTCTCATGAATTAAGGACTGCGGTCAGCCCCAGGTTGGGGTTTGGAGGGGCTGGTAATACAGGGAGCTTCAGAAGTGACTAAGAGGACAGAGTCCTCCCTTCAGGGAGCTTCCCGTTACTGGGAGCACTAATAGGGCAGGCTGCAAAGTGCTGCAGAACATCCCTCAGGAAGGAATGCTTTAATTGGGACTACAGAAGACCAATTCAGGCCTGTTGGAGGGGCGGCCCTTGAGGTGGGATTGAGGGAGAGGGGGAGAGATTGCAGATTGCTGCAAATGAAGAGAAGGACAAGGTGGGGAAGGAAAGAGCATCCCCATGTCTTGTTCTGAGGAGCTCACAGACCATGGGGTGGACAGAACCCAAACATGCCTGGTCATAGTGTAACCAACAGGTGATGCAGGAAGGGCTCTTCCCTGGTTGAGATCCTCATAGGGTCCTGGCTCACCCTCCAATTTGGAGTATGACATGGATAACGAATGTGTAGGCACAGGTATTCTGATTCACACTTCATCCTCTGTCCTCAGACACTTCCCCTCCTCAAGCTGATGACCCCTCCCTTTTGGAGACACCTCTCCCTTGGATTCTGTGATTCCATTGTCTCACTGGGCATTCCTTGTAGGTCCCTTTGCTGCCTCCTTCCTCTTCTTCCACCAGATAGCCAGATATCGGGGGTCTTTTATTTGCTGTTTTTACCCTTTCCACCCTCTCCAGGCTGGACCTCTCCTGAACTCCAGGCTGCCATATTGCCCTGTCTACTGGGTATCTCTGCTCCACTGTCTCACACGCACCTTGAATCCAGTGTCAAAAAAAGAGCTCTGGCTCCTCCTCCCACCTCAAATGGCCGCCCCTCAGTCCTCTCCATCTAAAACCAAGCCACAATCATCCTTGACTCATCCCCTCCCATCCGCACCACAAGACCCATCTTACCAGTGCAGCTGCAACTGTAAAACATACCCTAGATCAGTGCACCCTTCCCGCCTCCACAGCCACATTGTCTCCCACCTGGAGGACCTTACAAGCTTCCAGACTGGTCTCCCTGCTCCAGGTCTTGCCCCTCTTCAGTGCATTCTCCATTCAAAGCCAGAGGGTCTTTTTAAAGCAAATTCCAGATCCTATTTCTCCCTTGTTTAATTCAACTCAAAGAATTCCCAATGTCCCAAAGATAAAAAACAACTCCTCATCCCCTGGCCTACCAAGCCCCATGGCCGGCCTGAGGCCTGCCTACCACACTCTACTCTCACTGCTCTTCCCCTTGCTCCAGGACACGCACACCGTGTGGCTTCTCTCTGTTTCTCCAACAGGCTGGGCCTTTGCACGTGCTGCTCCCTCTCTGGGATGCCGTTGCCCCGTTCTTCCCGTGGCTGGTATGAACAGGACACTGTGAATATCTTAGCCCAAATAGGTCCTCCTCAATTAGGCCTTCTCTGACTCACCCAGTTAGCTGTGCCCTTGATACTTGTTTCTTTTCTAACTGCCCCCCTAAAATCAAGCCCCACCCACACACACACACACACACACAAGGCCATTATCTGCCTTGAACACAGCTGCGTCCCGAGCTGGCCAAGCACAAACCCCTTGCAGGTCCTTGTTGAAGAATGAACCAATTGATACCCCTATACCCACAAGCTGCAACTGTCATCTGTCTCCACCCCAGCATTGCTGGGTGCCTGTTAGACCAGCCGCTGCACAGAGAGTCATGCAGGACGCAGAGTCAAAAGACTTGGATGTAAACCCACATTCCAATCTTTCTTAGCCAAGTGACATTAAACAAGCAACTCACTTCCCTCATTTGCCAAATGAGGGTGGGAATAACAGTACGCCCCTCACAGCATTGCTGGGGTTGCTGCACAAGGTCATGTCTGTGAGTGTGCGTATAGATTACAGAGTACTTTGTCATGTCATACACTTCACGTAGCAGTCGTGCTTGTGCGTAGCTAGTCTAATGCTCATTTTTAGCCAGTGGGAAAGCAGGGACTCCATGAGGCTGGGGATCAATTTTCTTCCCCACCTATGACCTGTGAGTGTGTCAACCCCTGCCCTCAGGGAGCATTCATTTTCTCTCTCCTTCCCTCCCTTCATTCTAAAATGTTGTAGCTTTATTTAGTTCCATATGTATTGTTTTGCCAAATTTTCTAGGAAAAAATGATACCGTTTGTCTTTATATTCATTCTATTCTAAGCAAGGATTATCATATGATCAAAGTTTCATAGGTTGATTGACTATATTTCTTCTGTAAATTGCCTGTTTGTTTCCATTGGAGGGATGGTAACTGAACTTTTCCTTATGGCTCTGAAGTCAGTTTGGGTATTAGGGATTTTAGGCTTTCATCATCGCATAAGTTAAAATATTTCCCCTAGGTTTTGATTTTTTCTTTCAACCTTGTTTATCATAGTTTTTCCTTTACAGAAAGGCTTATTAAAAATTATAAAAGGATTTATCCACCTTTTTGTTCAACATTAATGTACTTGCATTATTTACATATAAATCCTTAGTCTATCTGAAACATATTTTGGTTTAAAAAGCGATATAAAGCTCTAGCTATATTTTTTTCCCTGAAGAGTGATACAACTGCCCCAACTTTTCTCTGTTAAATAGTCATCCCAGCCCTCCTCCCACTCTGATTTCCATTGCAGCCCTAACACCTGGATTTATTTATGAATTCTCCATGATAATTTCCTGATTCATTTGTCTTTTCTTGTGCCTTCAACTCACAGCTTCCTACCTTCATCTGTCTTAGGATCTAGAAGGATCTTCTGTTCTGAAGACCCTGGAAGTCTTCACATATTTGTTCTAGATGATCTTTAGGATTTTTAGAATCACTGTGTCAGTTCCCTAAAAACCATCTGGTTGGAAAGTTGATAGAGATAGGGTGTGCAGATTTAAGATGCTGATCCATACTGGCAAGTCAAGCTCTGAGAAGTTTGAACTAATTGACATTCTCCCCATCGCCTAACATCTCTGTCCACGTTGGGCCCTTCACCCCTTGCCTCCATTGCTGTAGTGGACCGTGACATCCCATTGCCCTCTCACTTTGCATTTCATTGATTGCTAGTAAGGGTGAGCATCTTTTCAGATGTTTACAGCTCACTTGTTATATTTTTTATGGACTCACACCCTTTTATACTTAATTGGGATGCTCTTTCCTTCCCAATCCTTTCTCATATACAACACAAACATTTTTAAAATTTGTTTGACATTTGTTTTCCCTATAGAAATTTTTGAATTTTTATGTCGTGCCTGACACATAATAGGAGCTTAATAAATATTAGTTGAATGTTGAATTAATAAAATGAAATCTACCAGTATTTTCTTTACGGTGTCTGGTGAAGACGATCTCTCCTACGAGGGCTGTGCTTTATTATTTCTAATCATATCAAATGCTCTCCTGTCACATCTATTTTTCTATTAGTTCCTCATAACCACCCTGTTAGGTAGAAAGAAAGGGTGTAATGTGATTAATTCTCAAATTGAGAACCTGAGGTTCAGGAGAGAAAAGGGAGCAAACTGGGACAGAGCCAGCAGGAGTGGCCAGGCCAGCCCTGCAAGAAGCCTCTGTCTGTCTGGACAGACAAAGGCTGAACGTCAGGAGTCATCTCCTGGGTATGCCCAATTTCCCTCAGGTGAGATGCACACCTTGCAGCTACTCCTCTGCGAGAAGCTCTCTGGGCATTACTTGAAGTAATTAACTTCTTACTAATATTTTGACGAATTGGGAAACATCTGGACTCAATCTGATTTGTTTGTTTGCCAAGTATTTGGGCCAGTTTGGCATTTAGTCAGGCAGCCTCAGTCCTTGAAGTGATCTCTGCGTTGCCTGTGAGAATTGATCCTGCACAGAAATCACACAGCCTCTGTGAGGGCTGGAGGGCTTAGCACCTCATGCCCACTGTTTTTAAACACATGCCAAGGGCTCTGGGAAACACAGCCACCTCTGGCATCTGCTCATAATAAATATTAATAGTTATTATTCATATGAATGCCTTTGTTACTATATCTTCCTTTTCAGAAGATTTCTCCAAACAACCTTTACAGGATTCTCACAATAAACTTGCAAAGTAATTACTACATAGTGTGGGCTCAGCAAACATTTTTCAGTAAAGGGCCAATAGTATATATTTTACTTTGGCTTTGCTGGCCAATGGGCAGAATCAAACAACCGTTTTCTTGGAAGGTTAGAGTGTTTTTCACATCTTATATTTAAATATATGAAAACCATTCTTAGCTTGTCGGCCCTACAAAAATGGGCGTAGAGCCAGGTTTGGCCTGGGGGCCATAGTGTGGCTAATCCCCAGCATATACTATTCTATCTGGTGAATAGATAATGAAAGTAGGGCTCAGAGAAGCTCTGTGACTCTCCATGAGCCTTCTCTTTCTGAACATGTGGGCTAATATGTAGGGCTTTGGAGTTCCATAATGATGGCTCAACCTAATAGTCATCCATTGATTCATTCATTGCCAACAATTTACCAAGCATCTATTATGTGCTAGGCATCATGCTAAGAGGTGGGATGGTGTAAAGAATAGTCATTTAATGGTCTAGGTTTCCTTTAAACAGGCCTGCGCACAGTTTCTGACCTTGCCACATACATGCTACATGACCTTGAGCAAGTCACTTAACATCTCTGAGCCTTAGTTTTCTCATCTGTAAAATGGGCACAATACAGTTCATCTGTAAAATATATGGAATAGCCCATTGGACTTCTGTAAATATATAAGGAAATAATCTATTGAAAGTCTTTAAAACAGTGCCTAGAATATAGCGTCCATTAAATGGAAGCTAATAACAACAGTAATGATAACAGTAACTATAATTTACACTGGCCTACAAACCTTCAAGAAGTGCACGGTCTAGAGAAAGAGACAAGCATAGAAACACATAGCTGTAGTACTGTGATATGAAATGCTGAGGACACAGAGGGGCTGCAAAGAGGTCAGCGGGGAGCAGCTGCTTATGGTGCGTCTGGCGAGGTGAGGAGGGTTTGCTCCAGGAACAGACCACAGAAAGAGCAGGAAGCACTGAGCAGTTAAGCTCTGGCTGGGGGCCCACCTACTTCACACTGGGGAGGCCACGGTCAATGGCCAGGTTCCACAGATGGGAAAGACAAAGCCCAGGGATCACACAAGGAGACTCATTCAGTAGTTCATTCATTCATCCATAAAACCTTTACTGGACGGGCAAAGGACAATGTACTTTTTCAAAGAGTTCATTGTCCACTGCAGGTGGGAGTGGGAGTGATGAGCACACAAGGAACTAGGATAAAAGCAAAAGGGAAATAAAGGAAATGTAGACAAGCTGCAGTTGGAGTAAAGAGGCAGGAGGGCAGAAACCCACCTGGGCAGCATGGGGACAGCAGGGGCATTGGAGCTGAGCTAAAAGAATGAGAGAGGGATTTAAGGAGACAAGGAAGGTGCTTCAGGCCTGAGGAAAAAAGGCTGGATGGAGGATCCAAGGTCTGGACATGGGTCAAGCAGAAATATTTGCAGCCCCTTTACAATAAAGAGACTCTGAATGGTGCCTCACCAGGTGGTGGGCATACAGTGAGTGCCTAATATAAGGCTGGCCCTCAACCTCATCCCCTTCTCCTTGGCTTCAGCCCCTCACTACCTCCTGGACTCTCCATAAGTTGAGGTGCCCCCCTTTTCCCCTCCACTCAGCCTGATACTGCCGGTTCCTAACAGCCCAGTGCTGAGTGCTCCCTCCTGCAGGAAGCCCTCCCAAATTACTCCAGGACGCAGTTTTCAGTAATTGTAGTATGTGGCCCAACTGAGTGGGAATAGGCCCAGTCCTGGCGGTTGCCTTATGGGACGGGGCTGTGCCCCCAGACAGACACTTGCTCCCCAGATCCTGACTTACATGATTACATGGGCCCCTCCACTTCCCATCCCTCTTCCTAACCAAACCTATAGGAGTCCTTAATCCAAAAAATTGTTTGAAAAGTTAGTTTAGAATGAAACATTATATAGTAAATTCTATTCAGTTTACTAAAGCACTATTTCAGTTGTAACGTGCATACGCTATGTGTACGTATCTGCACACAGACTCACAGAGAGAATTCATTCCTGAGGTCCTTGTTCATCAGGGAAGCGATGAAACCCTTAGCCAGGAATAAGGAAGTGTATGTCAGTCCACATCCTGGCTAGATCCTCTTCTTTATCTTCTCTGACTGTGTCTTTGTGTCAGCCACCGATCTTCATCTGTGCCCCAAGCTGTCCCACATCGACTTTGCTGTGTCATAAAGAGTCCTGCTTGTCCAGGGTGGGAAAGTGATTTGCAGAGAAGTCTGGCTCTATGGGCCAGGGCTGCGCTCTGTCACACTAGCGGGTTTTCCCCTGATTCGGTTTGCATGCACGTGTGTTGTTCCAGGACCTGGTGGGAGTTACATTACACAAACTTGCCTGCAGGAGCTCTCAGTGAAAGTTTTCTTTCTCTTCTCCGGTGGTAACACCGTTTCTATGTGTGGCTGAGAGAATGCCGCATGGGACGATGGTTTTGTGTACAGCCTTGCCTTTAGAGGGAAGAGCAACTTCCAAATTGTGAACAACCTGGAAGGATCTCCTCTTGTTGCTCAGATGACTACAGGTTGACTTCCTCACTTGGAGCTTTTGCCCAGAAAGCAGCCTCCCCTCCACCTCTGCACCCTCCCACTGGCTTTATAGGATTTGCTGTGTAATTATCCCCTGGGGTAGAGTCCCCAAATCTATAGTTTAGCGAATACCTCAAGGTAGTTTTATGTATCATGTCTCAGAAATCCACATGCAGGGCCAGACCAGAATTAGGCCCTCTGTGAATAATTGTAATTGGGAGTTTATAAGCCTCGATGGGTCTGAGTTACTGATTCATGTCCTTCAGACCCAAACCCCTACAAGACCCTCCTCTCTCACCTGCCTCCCTTCCTTCTTGCCTTTCTTCCTTCCTTCAGTGCATGCAAAACCTTACAGCTTACGGTACCCACAGTAAATTCTTCCTGAGTACCAAGCCCTCTCTTTGGCATCCAGAATGCAGGACTGAAAACTTCCCAGCTCTGCGGCAGACACTCGATGTTGGGAAGTACAGAAAAGGAAAGCTAGGAATGCAATACTGGGTAATCGGTGCGACCATGGAGGCACCCAGCGTTCGCTAGGGGCTGGGGCTCTGAAGCAGATTTCTAGAGGTGTGTTGGAGATACATCTGAAGGATGAGTAGGGGCGTAGGGGCCAGGAAGGCTATGAGGAGCTGAGGACCATCCTCAGACAGAGTACTTATGCCCTTTGCTCTTGGGACCTCTTAAATTCCTAAAAGTTATTGAGGGCCACAAAGATTTATTCGTGTAGGTTATATCTATTGATACTTATTAAAATTAAAACTGACATGTTTTAGAAACACTTATTAATTCAATAATAATCAACCCCTATTACATGTCAACATAACATTCTTCTGAAAAATAACTATATTGTCCAAAACCGAGTGAATCCAGCAAGAGGAGTGGCATTGCTTTACATTACAGCAAATCTCTTTGATAGCTAACTTAAGAGAAGATAGCTGATTTTCACTGCTACTTTTTCACTTGATCTGTTGCTGTATTATAACTGGTGTAGCTCTGTGTAGTTTGGAAAACTCGCTGTACATTCATGAGCTAATAAAAGTGAAAAAGACAAAAACATCTTCAGGAAATTATGAAAATAGTTTTGAGCTCATGGGCTCTCCTCCGAAAGGGTCACCAGGAACTCCATGGGTCTCTGGACTGCACTTTGAGAATCTCTGTTTTGGGAACAGGAAGCTCAAGGATTTATAATCGGCTAATCTGCTAGGCTTTGGGCTTCTGCTGTGTAGGCAGGGGGCCAAGTGCCTTTCCTGGAAGCTCTGAGTCCATCAGGCAACCTCCCCACTCCCACCCCTCACCCAACAGGGCAAATGGGAAATGTAGAACAGTAAACCCAGCACAGAGGTGGAATTTCCTCAAACTCTTAACAGTAATTGTTTTAGAGAAGAGTCCTTGCAATTCAGGTGCTCAGATTTCTACAAAAGCTTCAGGCCTGTTCTTAAAGCACATGTATTTTTAAGAAGGCATGTAGAAAACTATTGTGTGTGTGGACTGGCCTTTGTTTTCCACCAATGACATGGTTTGTATGCCATTATAGAACAGCATTAACATTCTTTTATTAAAAAGTCACTAGGCCCCACATCTTAAATATTTGGAACATTGTGATCATTTGAGGCTTGGATGAGTCTTGCCAGTTTTTGTTGTTTTTTTTTTCTCCCCAGAAAAAAAAAAAACAATCCCCGAACCAGAGCCATGACTCTGTTATTGCAAGGCTAGGTGAGCTGTCAGAAGGCCCGTGACATTGGAGACCACTTGTTAGCTGTGCTGACATACAGGGGCCATATTTATGAGCTACATAATTGAATAAAGATGGGTTTATAGATGAAAAAAAAAGAATGTGAGAGGAAATGGTGAATAACTGTGTTCATTCGGCTCCCTTGGGATTGGGCCTGTTTTCTGCTTCCTTGCTATTAATGAAAAGAAATCCAATTTGTTCTACATGGTGAGATTTGTAATTTAGATGCTTATTAATTCTGGGTTCGTGTAGGAGCTCTTTGAAAAATATGGTCTTCAAAGCATTTACTTTTCAAAGGCCAGCAAACCTTGGCTGAAAACAAGCCAAACACCCAAACACGTGTGGCTAAAATATTTCCTGTGTTTCACAGAAGCTTATTGCATCCTTACCATGTGAAAAACCTTGATCTAGATGTTGGGGTGGTTGGGGTTATAGAAAAAGTGCCCTCACTGTGGCCCACCGCCCAGATGGAGGAGTGAGGCAGGTGCACAGAGCAGATAGGGGCCATGTAGGTAGGCCGGGCAGTGAGGTGGGCATGGGAATGGCAGCTTCTAGCCAGAATGGTGTGGATCCCATATGGAGCCAGGTGGGCTCAGGGTTCCAAACCAGGACTCAGGCATCCTGGTGTGGGCCAAGGATGTGCTAGCCTTCCAGAGACTGTCAGTCTCAGAGACGGTGTAGGACTGTGATTCCTCAGCCACTGCCGAGTCCCCAGCCTCTGTCCAGTTCTGCAATGCACACAGCATGGGAGGCAAGAGTGGGGTCAAGGTCTCCGCCCTTGAAGCATATGTAGTCTCATCAAGGGGGCAGATGAATTGAGGGGTGACAATGACGGGAAAGCTGAGGCATTCTTGGATGAAAGCAGGTAGTTTAGCTTCTGAATGTTCACAAGAGGGAACAAGAGTATGAACATCCATGAGTTCAATCATTTAGTTCATTTAGCAGATATTTCTTAAGTGCTTACTTGGCACTAAGCATACCACGTAGGCTTGGGGAACCGGAGAAGACCAAGATGCGGTCCCTCTCAATCAGGAACTTGTATCTTCTCCTTCTCCCCTGCGCCTGGCAAGATGTTGAGTACACAGGAGGTGCTCAATTAGTATTTCACTGACTCGAATCCAAAAGAAAGTTCAGGCTCTAGTCTCAGCTTTGCCACTGCCTACCCTTGTAGTCTTTGACAAGTCATTCAACTTCTCTGGGCAGTTTTTTACTTATAAAAGTGTAAATAATTGAAATAACCCTTCCAGAACTTTTTCCAAGTCTAATTATAATAACATATATGTTATTATGTTATAATTACACTTCCAAGCATAGAGCTCCCTACAGTTTACAAAACCCTTTAACTTCCAAAGCATAGAGCTTCTTACAGTTTACAAAACCCTTTAACTTCCAAAATTTAAAATGAATCCAGCTAAAACTCAATTGGGACAAAGGAGGTGGGTTTCTAGGGATGTCTTCAGAAAGTGTAAGAACAAATTTGAGCCTGACGGGACAGTTTGGTGCCCAGCCTGACCCTTGGCCATTGTGACCTGGCTCCAGAACCCAGAGGCCCTAAAGGAGGCAGCACGAGCCCTGCATGCTAGGAGGGGTCAGCCTGCTCTAGTTGGAGAAGACCAGCCCCAACCAAGAACCCCGCTCTCACCTTCCATGGAGTCGCCATTCCCAGGGCAGGGCTTATGGCCTTGACACCTTAAGAATCCAGAAGCTTGGGACACCTGGGGGGCTCAGTCTTTAAGCGTCTGCCTTCGGCTCAGGTCATGATCCCAGGGTCCTGGGATTGAGCCCCGCATCGGGCTCCCTGCTCAGCGGGAAGCTTGTTCTCCCTCTCCCATTCCCCCTGCTTGTGTTCCCTCTCTCGCTTTCTCCCTCTCTGTCAAATAAATAAATAAAATCTTAAAAAAAAAAAAAAGAATCCAGAAGCTTGGGGAAAATGAAGTATGCTGTAAGACTGTGCCACTTTTTCCTCTCTGATGTTAAGCAAGTCACTTCTTTCTCTGAGTCTCCTATTGTTTGTCTTTGAAATAGTGATCAGAAACCGTACTCATTAGGGGGATTGTATGGTTTAAATGGACAATGTGTGTAAAACATAGGAGAGGATGTGTGATCTAGATGGTTACCTCGGAAACTGACAGTAGGGAGATTAAATGCCTCCAGACTGTAATTGCATGGAACTTCATGTCTTTGAATTTTCTCTAACTGTGGCCAGCCTAAAAGCCCTTCTTGTTTCTTTGCTCATCCCTGATAATCTTCCAAAGTGCTGGGTTCAGTTCTGAATGGAATCCTTTGCTGACGGCAGGACTCTGACCTGAAACCCTGCTTGAAGTTTGGCAGCGGCCTCTGGTTCTCCAGGGCTGGGCTGGGGAGGATATGGGGAGGATATCTCCCCTCATTGAACCAGTACAGGGGGTGGGGCTATGCAGTGGAAAGAAAGTCAAATTTGGGTTCAGGCTGATCTGAGTCCCAGCCCCAACCCCCACCCCACCACTGAGTAGGCACGTCATCTTGGGCAAGATGCTCAACTTCTCTGTCTCCTCAGGTAAGAAAATCTAATGGTTGTTCTTTCTTTACCTACTGTTATAAACCCAAAGAAAAGTAATCTATATCAAGTGCCTCGTGCCCTGCATGTCAAGCTATGCATTGTGGTTTCTTCTCCCTGGAGGACAGAATCACGTGAGCTGTCACACACACACACACACACACACACACACACACACACACTCTCTGTGTGTGACACCCCCTCCCTCCCCACCTTCAGTACTAATCACCAGGAAGGGAAGCCTCTGTTCTATGCTGAGGATCCTGTAAATGGATTCAAGCTGTCACCATATAAGACAGGGTCAGAAGGGGATGCATTTGTATATTAATAGCCTGATATGCTGGTTTCCAACAGGAGTTGAATTAGAAATTGCATCTCTTAATACTTCCAGAAACCTGAAACAGATTCCTTTAAACTCCATTATCTCTAGATAATGCCTCCTAAAATCCTTTATTTGTTTTGTTTTTAAGTTAGGAGGGCTGGGGGAGGCGTTTCAGGTCCCTTGCCTTCAAAGGGAAAACAGACTCATCCTTCTGTTCCCTAGAGATCACCCCTAGCAAGGCCAGACACCACAGGAGGAAAGAAGTGGTGCATGGTCAGGCAGCAACGAGAAGGTGACCTGGCCCTCTAGAAGTACCCCAAGAGAAGCCCAAGGAGGCCGTGGTGAATTAGCCTCTCCAGCCCAGAGAGCCCTGTCCTCATCAGCCAACACGGTCAGTATGCTTGCAGGGCCCAAGAATAACTTGGGAGGCCCTAAACAGAGCACCATGCAGCTATGGAAACCCAGATTCTTGAAACTATTTTAGCAGAACAAAATACTTCCAGTATGTGTTAAGTTAAAAAAAAAAATTAAGCCATGGGATTGTATATACAGTCTTGTGGTGAACTCGTTTTTGTTCTTTTGTTTTGTTTTGTTTTTGTTTTGTTTTGTTTTGTTTTGTTTTTAAGTGCACAGAACAAAGCCTGGCAGGGTAGACAGCAAAAACTGATGGATGACTTTTTAGTTTGTTCTTTATACCTCTGTCTTTCCAAGGATTTTTGCAGTGAACATACGTTACTTTTACAATCAGGGAGGGAATGCTATTTCAAAGTGTCCATCTCTCTACTTTGACTATCAGTCATCCCCATCCTCAGTCATCCGCTCATGCAGAGCCCCTCTCCCCCACAGAAAGTTCTCCTTTCTGCATAAATCCAGATCCTATTCATCTTCCAAGGCCCAGTGTCCTCCAGAATGCCCTTGCCAAATATACTCCCAGCATGCGTTTTGTGCACCACCTGAGCTCCTGCAGGGTTCCCGCCGCGTTCATGTTGGACACACAGTGCCTAGGATAGTTCTATGCACACAGCACTCATCAGCACTCTCTGGATCCACGAAGCAGGTGCCATGGAGAATCCCAGCCCCCAGGCTTATTGCTTCTCTTTGCTACTATCACTCACCATGACCTCTCCCAGCAGAAGATATAATTCCTCCCCACAGCGTCGAACTTCTAAGAGGCCGAGAGCACATTCAGGGTAAAGAGCCATCGGCTTTACAGCTAACCGATCCTGGCTCTACCACCGACTGATCCTGGCTCCACCACTTAGCGGTCTTGGGCAGTTGCTGAAACCCTGAGTCTCAGTTTCCGCCTCTGTCCAGTGGAAGCAAAACTCAGGGTCTGATCCACAGGACTTGAGAATGAGTGAAAACGCGTGTAACGAGAACAGCACCTGCCTCACTCACCTTTGCCCCCCGGCTTGGCTTCCTCTTTGTGCAGCTCTTGCTATACTGAGAGCTGGGCTTCCCCGGCTCAGTCCACATGTTCCAGACCCCCGGTGCTGTTCCTGCTCTGCGCCTCTGGACTCAGCACCCACAGAATGCGGCTTTTCCGGGAGATTTACATCTCAGTTGTTGAAATGGCTTTCTACTTACCCAGGGCAGTTTGTTTCATCCCCACTAGATTTCTGGTGTTCTGGGATCCATTTTTGTTTATATTTTGTAATTTATTTTTTCAGTTTTGCTGTTTCTACATGAACAGCACTGGGTAACTCAGAATCCCTCACGCTGTGAGACATCTCCCCTGGCCTTTCTCACCAGCCGGTTGCAACCTACCTCACAGGATCCAGAGCTGCTCTTTCTCCCACCCTCCTTGCTCTTCCTCCGGGGGGGCTCCTGGCCTGACCCCTCTGGCGGGGTGTAGACTGGGCCACTGACAACTCCGTGTCTGCGCTCACATCCCCATGCTGCACAAACAGGAAAGGTGAGGCTGACCGTCTCTAAAGAGTTCCCTCAGGTTTGGGAATAAGGCATAAGGTATACAAGGAGTGCTCAGCCATGCTTAGTCACATGCCTGGGACTATGCCGAACCCAGGGCATGAAGTCAGTGTCCATTAAATGTTTGTTGGCTGACTGTTTGGTTTTTTTATTGATCCATTGTCTTGCCCTTTTACTCTCCCCAACATTTTCCCTCTATCTTGTTGAAATCAACTTCCCTAAAATGGCCAGAACCCAGTTAGTGAATTTTACATTTTCCTCCATGCTGTTCATGGGAGCAGAAGGGTGTCAGCCATTTCCCCTTTGGGGGACTTCTGGTATATTAAAGAACAGAGCAGTGCCAAACCAATCAGCAACACCATGGTGCACTTAAATGTTTACACTGAATAGACTCATAAAGGGCTTCCTTTGAAGTCTGCCAGGGTATTTCCTTAGCAGGGTCTACACTATAACCCCTGCACGCCCAATAGCAAGTCTCAATATGAAGCTCTTCTTAAAGGTGAAGGATGGTCCAGAACCACCCCCTCCCAATCCCCATGATAGACACTACCTGCATTTGCTGACCTTGGAGTCTGTCAACTCCATCTTGAGCCTTTTGGGAAAGTATACCCAGGGGGTGGCCATTCACCATGACATTGGCTCTTGGCATCAATGGAAGGCCACAGATCCCTTAATCCTAGAATGCTGACAGTACCAATATCAACCCAGCAGTCAGATAAAATGGAACTGGAGAATGAACACAGGCTTCAAGGCCAGAGGGCCTTGGGTGCTCAGGCCTGCTCCACTCCTGTCAGATGTTGGGACTCAGGCAAGTCACTTAACCGTAATGTAGATGCAAGGGTCACCCATTCAGAGGGTATCATTCAACACTGAGGGAGGAAACGGGGGTGAAGGACCTGCACAGTGCCAACACGTAGTAGGCTCTCCATAAATGATCCCAATTGTTATAAATCCTTTGCAGTCCCTCCTGGAATTCACACTACATTCCGATCAAGAAATCTGTTTATGGAGGACTCTGCATCTCCCTTGGGAGAGTCTACCTAGTTAATTCTAGCAAGCACATTTTTGAAGTGAATGAATGTAATTCTAAAGCATTGTGTGAGGTGTTAAAATCAGATTAGTTGGCCTTCCCCAAGAGAACTGGTGAATTTTTCAAAACCACCCTGCTCATTTCTCAGCCAGCTGGAGTGCTGCGTGTTCAATGTTGACAGAAACCCCTCATCATACGGTGCCAAATTATTAAACAATGTTTAACATTTCAGAAGCACATTCTCACTTCAGTTTTATGCTAAGCCATCTAGTATTCTCAGAAAACTGACATTTGCTGGCATGTTAGACCCCTTCCCTCCCTACACCAGCCCCCTGCTTTCCTGAAGGCCTCCCTAATTTAGATCGAAGGCAAATTCTCCACTAAAACTCATTTCCTGCCTGGACTGGCCTGAAGCCTATGCAGAATAGGTGATTTGCATCTTGAATCAACGTTTTACTGGCTGTGTGATCTTTGAGCAGTGGTTGCATTGGTTATTCATTCTGGTTTGTTTAACACATATTTATTGAGCACATGCTATGTGCTTGGTTCTATTTTAAGTGCCAGGAATATAGTGGTGAATAAGGCCAGCCTGGTCCCTGCCCTCATAGAGAGTCAGACACTAAGCACATGATTAAGCAACTAATTATTTGAATTACAATCTTGACAAGTGAGACAAAGCAGAATTACAGCATACGGAGAGCATGTAACAGGGGGTCCGAGGGAAGGCTTCTCCAAGGAAGCCCCATGTAGGCTAAAACAGAAGACTGAGTAGGAGGTGGGAGCAGGGGGAATGGAACATTCCTGTGAAGGGCCTGAGGTGGCAAGATGCTCAGGACATATTGGTAACAGGCAGATGTGGGGTCTACCAGCTGCTCCCATGGAAGGGTGATCCCAGGTAAGGTTGGCTAGAGGTGGCAACAGGATATGCAAGCCAGGCAGGCCCTGATCAGGACTGTGGTCTGCACTGGGGGAATCGGCTCTGGGGCTGCCTGAGACAAGAGAAGGTGAAAAAGACCTTGGACCCTGGGCATCTGAAGAGGGCAAGAAGGCGGGTGCCCCACTGAGTTTGGGGGGATAGAGCAGGGTGAAGGGAAACTCTGGGAATTAGTATTACTGTAGATGTGGCAGTACTGTAGATGTCTGGTCTTATCCCCAGCTGGGCATAGCCAGTGGCAAGGGAGGTAGGCCAGAGGACACAGGACCTGGGGATCTCAGCAGACCTGCTGAGCCTCTTGGTGATTAGGGCATTCAGGCGAGGGTTTCAGGTCACAGCTGCAACAGCCAGCCAGCCTCAAGAGTCACCCCATGTGCCCTACCAGGAGTTCTTCCCCAGTGACTCAATGTCTCCTTTGCCTCTCTGCTCCTTCCCCACACTGCAGGGCCTCCATGTCCTAAATGTCTGCATCCGGTTTTGGCATCTGGCCTTTCCATTTTCTCAGGCCTGGGTTCTGCCCCCTTCCCTGGGCTCCACTGTGCTCATACAAACACACATCCCTGGTTCTTCCAGGACAGAGGTCTGGGAGTTTGAGCAGGATTGATGCTTCTGACTCTGGTTGCCTGTGGCATGGTCATCCTACTTGGGCCTTCTGCCCTGACCTCTTTCTATCCCCTCCTAGGAAGGTCTGGTCTTAGGGTTCTAGCCTTCCATGTTCTCTCTCCCTCTCCCTCTCCCCCATCTGCTCCATCTCCATTTCCCTTTTTTAACTTGGCTTCCTCCCCTACTGCTACTGCTCAGGTCTGAGCATCTGTCCCCTGAGCTACTAAACCAGTCTCCCATCTTTTCTCCTTGTCTCCTGCATGACCCATGCCATCTAGACTCAGTGCTGCAACCAGAGATATATTTATGAACCATATATCTGGATGTCCACTCTAAAGCCTTTGGGGAATACTCAGGCTGGCCCATGAGTCCTCCTTGGTCTGGCTGCCCCCCATTTCCCCAGCCCCTTTCCCACCTCTCCCTGGCAGGATATCTCAGCCTGGTTTCGTATGCTGGTTCAGTTTCCCAGGCTCTCGTGGGCCTTCATGCTTTTGTAGCTGCCATTCCTTTTCCTGGAAAGACCCCACCCACCCCTTATAGACAATCCTTCAGCTCTCACTCCCAGACTGTCACCTCTGTGAGACCCTCCTTGGTGTCCACAAACAATGGGGATGCCATTTCTGGGCTGCTGGCTTCCCTCTGCTCTCTTCCATCCTAATGTTAACTCACTAATTATAGTGGTCTGTTCACAGGTCTCCCTCCTGCATAGACTTAAGTTAGGCTCTCCTATCCTATCCTGTCCTGTCCTATTCTGTTCCAGTGCATGGCACTCCAATCCCCCTCCCCTCCGTCCTTTCAAGGTGGAATGGTTATGAGATAATACGAGAAAAGTGCTTAGAATAGTGCTTGTCACAGACTAAGCACTAAATAAGTGTTAGCTATTATTCTCATGCCTTAGCACTGTCTTATTTATTATTCTTAATCTTTAATTCATTTATTTTTTCATTAGTTTCAATGAATTTTAATCGAGCACCTAGTACAAACCAGCTTCTATGTTGGGTGCTGTGGATTCAAGAATAAACAAAAACAGATACAGACTCTGCCCTCCTGAAGCGTCCCAGGCTGAGGGAGTAGCCTGTGCCAAGGCCCTGTGGACAGGGAGCAGGACAGGTCAGAGAGCCGGGAGGAAGACCAGGGCCATCAGAGCAGAGAGAGGAAGGAAGAGGTGAACAAGATGTGGCTGGGAGTCCATAGAGTCTTCATTTTAAAAATAGTGGGAAGCCATTGAATTGGGGTTAATATGCTCAGATTTGCATAGCCCAGAATTGGGAACATTGAAAATACCTAATAAATGCTGTTTGAATAAACAGATGGTAGATGGGTGTGTGAATTAATAACAACAGCTAGGATTTATGAATATGTACTATGTTCTAGGCACTATAATAAGGGTTGTGTATGTAATAACTCATGGAATCCCCATGAGGAACCTATGAAGTAAGTGCTGCTTTAATCATCTGCACCCAGCTGATGAGGACAGACGGACACACAGTTAAGGAACTTGCCCGAATCACACAGCTAGTGAGTGTGGGCCTGGATTTCTACCCAGGCCCTGGGCCCCAGATCCTGGGCTCCAGGAGGATAGAAAGCTGGAGGAACAAGTTTGTACTAACAAACCACCCAGGGAATGAAAAGCCTTATCTGCAGCCACATCTCTAATTATGAAGATTATTCCAGTCACTTCTCTACACATGTGTTGTCAATGTTCTTCAATTCTCATTAGAGTCACTAATTAGAAGTAATCCAATTAAGCTCAGTTTTGCTTTCTGTGGTTCATTCGGACTCACGGCGCTTTCCCTTTCTCCCCTGCAGTCTGTGACTGTCTTCCCCAGAAGCTTGGAAGCAATGCAGACATTTATTTTTAATGAGAAGACCAAGTGTTTCATTAGGACGTGAGTCTGAGATCTCCTCCCAGTAGCTGTTTGCTCTGTGCTAGTTTTTCTAAGAAGTAATTGGTTTCAGATCGCTAGGTGGGCATTACTTTACAAATCAGGATCCCAGTTATACAAAAATAAACGATTTCCTCCCCTTCGATGTGCACGCCTTTTGCGCAGTGCTGTTCCTTCCTCGGCGGCACCGGCTTGGGGAGCTGTCACGTGGCCACTCTGCTCAGCTTGGGGCCCCTTGACCTGCTGTCATCCTTGCATGTGAGGAGTCTTTCTTTCTCTTTATTTTTCTTTCAAGTAGTTTGTCCCCAGGGGAAGTACACAAACTGTTTAGACAGGATGGTTATCACCCTCAGTCTACAACTCTTTCTGTAGAGTTTAAACTACGAGCTTGTTTGAGGTAATCGTTCTGTATTAGGAGAGAACAAGAAAATTTTAAGCCCTCTTTTAAAATAATAAGAAATACGGAAGAGGAACACCTTCCGGATCTTTCCTTCTGTCATGTTTTTAGCATTGTCAAGAGCCAGGATTAGCCCGTGGGTTGCAATCAACAGTGAAGTGAACTCTGTAAGACCACAATGAAATTATAATTAATTGAGATCAAGGGAAAAATTGGGGGTTTCAGAAAAACACAGTTTGGTTTGCCTTGGTTTTCGAGTCTGACAATGGGTACATGGGAGAAACAGAGAAGAGAATTTGCATTTGTTTTGAAAATTGAGAGCAAAACCTTTTAAGGGTTGACATTTTCAGCAATTGGATTATTTGTTAGCTTGTCTCTGCAGGTCTGCACCCGAATCCTGGGCAATTTCTATTTTGTGGTATTGGTATTATTTAATTTCTTTTCGAACATAAAGAAAACATTTTTTAAAAGCTATGCAAAGACTTTGGGGGAGAAAAATTCAGGCAGCTACATTCAGTGACTCAAAGAATGTGCTCTCCATGGTGCTGGGTGCTGGGATTGTAAAGGTGGGTGAATCAGGCGCCGTCACCATCATCCAGAAACTTATACTCTAGCAGAGGGGATGGGAAAACAAGTGCAACAAACCATTTCACAGCTCTTCTTTGAATCTCTCTGTAGGTCAGATGTTGTGCATTTCATGGTGCTTAATCTTCACAAGAACCCTGCAAATCAGGGACTAATTAGTTCCTTTTACAGATAAGGAAACCGAGGCTCAGAGAGGTTGCCAGGGATTCACAGCAAGGTGGTGGGGATGCAGAGCTTGCTAACTCCAAAGTCTGTGGCCCCTTCCACTCCCCAGGGCAACCGCCGTGCCCAACCGGAGGCCAAGAGGGAAGGAATCCTTTCTATCTGGGGAGGGGTCCCACGAAGGCTGCAGAGAAGAGCTGGCAGGTCAGTGGAGCGCACTGTCATTTTGAATTATATGACAAATTACCGCTGAGAGAGGCTGAGAGCAGAGGCGAGCTAAAAGTGCCTAGAGGAGGCGGCAGCTGTGGTCAGTGCTTTGGAAGAAGCACAAATGGGTTATAAAGTTGTAGCAGAGAGGCATAATGATTCCAGGAGTGAGACGCTGCAGAGACTGACAGGGAGGCTTTTACAGCATTCAAGTGCATCTGTACCAACTACTCAGAAGCTATTTCTATACTCACAGAGTAAAGTGTGTCATGGGTCAAAGTCTAGACGTCATAATGGCTTTTGTGACACAAAGCACAGTGCACTGATCTCCAAATCACAGCAAATGCCCCAGCAACTCTGCCTGCTATTGGTCCTTAGGCCTTTGGGAAGTCGACACCTACCCGTTTGGGAATATTGAGGACAGCTCAAAGTGAAAAGAACACGAACAGGCCCTCTTTTCTGGTGTTGCCCATTTGCCCTTTGACCCACCCCAATTCCAGTCCTTGGGTAGCCACAGGGCCAAGGACACCTAGTTCAAGGAAAGGGTGTGCTTTGGACCACTGGGATTTTTGACAGCAACAAACACTGCCCCTTGTAGGGCACACACCGGCAGGTGACGGGCTTGTACATTTCCCACTGTGACCTCATGGAATCTCCACTACCATCCCATGAGGTGGTTTGTCTTATCTCCATCTTTTTTTAAAAAGATTTATTTATTTTAGAAGGAGGCAGGGTAGAGGGAGAGAGAAAATCTCAAGCAGACTCCCTGCTGCAAGGAGTCCCACAAGGGGCTCCATCTCACAACCCTGAGAGATCATGACCTGAGCCGAAACCAAGAGTTGGTCGGTCACTGAGCCACCCAGGCACCCCTAGTCTCCGTCTTTCATTTAAGAAATGAAATAGCCATCCTGAAAGCCAAGCTCCTAGGAAAGAGTTGGGTAAAGACGAAATCTCATGAGTTTAATTCAAAGCCAGGTTCCGGTTCACAATACAGGAAAACCCCTGGTGTCCTGCCATGAAGCTTCCCTTAGCTGTGGCCCTGGAGTTGCCCCTGGGATCACTGTCCACACACTGAGACCCCTGGGTGGGAGAACGCATCAGTTTGTCCCTGTGAGCCCATGAATTGCATGTGTTCTGTTTTAAGCCTCCCACCCATCCTTCCCTCCTTAATCTGGAGAAGAGATGTTTATTGTTGAGACCTAATCCCCTGGAGACCTGGTGGGACTACTCACATGGGACAGGTGGATGCTCTTCTCCGTACCTCCATTTCCCCCAAGCGGCCCATGTTTCCATGTTCCAGTGTTTTCACGTTTGTTTTTTAATAAACCAATCTTAAAAAATGAAACAAACAACAGAAATAGGAGTTTTTGCAGAAGGATCTGGATCCCTAACCCTTGAGTAAACCCAGGCATCTAGGAACTAGGGTGCATATTCCTGATATGAAGCCCTCATTTTGAGTTAGTAGTGGCTACCCCCTCAGGAAGGAGCCTGTCTTCTCTCATGTGCCATAGTCCCGACCCTCCCTGTTTTTCCTGCTCTAGGCCCACTGCTAGGTTTTGTGCCTGGTCTGGCCCATGGGGCGCTGGAGTAAATATGAAGATGTCTGTCTCCCTAAGGGAAACACACCTTTGCTCCTCAGGACAGAGTCTCTGCTCTCACTCATGGCCACCTTCTAGCACAAAGCAAGAACTGAAAAATACCCTCGATGGAACCACGATTGAACTAAGTTTCTGTTTATCTCAGTTCTATGAGAGAGTTAGATCGCTTTTCAGCCTATGCCAAGGAAATATTAGATTGGCCCAAAACTTGTAGGCGCTTCCTGGTGAGGGCAGCGTGCACAGGACAGGAAGAAAACACTGCTGACAAGAGGAGGGTGAAGGCCCACGGAGGACCACCTTCCTTGACATTCCGGGATCCTGCCTCAGACCCTGAAACCACCACACACACCAACCAGGTCTGGAAGCTTCATAAGCCCCCTGGCCCTGAACTAAGTAAAATGATGGAAACCCTTGAAGTAGGGCCTTGCAAAAGTCCAGTTCTGAACAACACCTGTGATTTCCCAGCCGGTCATGAATCCCATCATTGGGAAAGGTGCATGCCAAGAGGCTTTGCTCAGAAGAAATCGTGTCAGGCCTAATTAATGACTCCAGAGCAATCAACCAGGCTCCTCTGATTTAAAGCCCCACAGACCAATCCATGCTAATTGGATTTGATTGTATTTGCTATTTTAATTAGTAGGCAAATTATGAAAATGATTATTTGTTGCTGTGGATAGTGTTATCCTCTCATACTGTGGCTGTTTGCCTCTTCCCCACGTGCTGCATGTGAGCCCCTTCACTGTCCCCTTGCTTGGCTCCTTCAGCTGAGAAATACTTTCAGTTAGAAAGGGCAATTAAAAGTTGCAAGTGTCCAGGGGAGGCTCCATGGAATTGTTGTTTCCTGAATAGGGGGGGCCCCATAGCAATTTGCCTTCCAGGGGGACCAGCTAACACTGCTGTCTGAGCAAAAATCCCAAGTCCGAGCTGATGTCTTTTAGCAAGGTCATGGCCCACCTGTTCTAATCAGTTTCTGGAACCTGTGCTATGGGCTTAGCATGGTACAGGGTCTGGGGTAGAGGGTGGGGAGGATAGAAAGTGGAGAGTGTTTGGTCACTGCCTTCAAGATGATTTCTGTCTCACTGAGGCAGTGGGCTCAGGAGAAGGGGAGCTCAGCGGAGGGCTTGCCGAGGGGCGTTCATTCTCCCCAGCTCCGGGGGAACTGTAAGTCTTTCAACTCACTCCCTCATACGGTGGGCATTTGCTGGGTGCCAGCCATGGGTCAGGCTCTGTGTAAGGCACCAGGGGTATGGGGAGAAATGAATTCCAGCCTTGGCCTTCACAGCCACGTCTGGGGACAGACAGATTCGCATATGACCACAGTGCAGTGTGAGCAGTGGTGTGAGGGAGAGAAGCCCCTTCTAGAGAGCAGCACAAGGAATAGGATCTCATCTGGCCCAATTCCTGACCCCAAATCACAAGTCCTGGAGGAAAACCAAGGGTGAGCCTCAGACTTGTCTCATAGAATTAGTTGTATCAAGTCTGAATTCAGGGGCATAGATCAAGTGCCTGACATGGTGCTGGCATAAGTAGTATTTCCTAAATGGTACCTGTGCTCTGGCAATTCACACCTTTGCCATGAACCCCCTTCTTCAACTCACACCGTCTTCTTTTCTCAACATCTCCTGGCGTCTGTGTCACCCATTTTGCCTCTCGATTGTATACCATTTTAATCATCAGTTAATTCTGTGGGCATATCCGCTCCCTAAGGCCAGGGATGGTGTCTCAGGTCTCCCAGAGCAGTGTGGTACCCAAGCAGGTGTTCAGTGAATGCCTGTTGGGGAGTGATTGACAGAGGGGCTTGTACATTTCCCAGGGGTGGTAGTGATGTGTGATCAGAAGCTGTAATTGCCTTGGAGGCAAATGATATTCTAATCTGTCACGTTTGTGAAGTTAATATTTCATTTCACATAGTTTGTGGAGTCATTGCTAAATTGTTATACCACTCAACTTTTGAAGAGACACCTCATATTAATCTCATCAAACTACTCCAAGTTTTAAACTCACTGTGAATGCAAATAAAGCCTGCCATAGAATAATGCAGGGTAGGCTGTCAGCATGCTGATGGGAAAATTGTCTCACTTTAGAGACAATTCAAGGAAATCAAGAAAATAAGTTCTTAGTGCTAGGCGGAGTCATAATAAAGTGAATTATTAGAGGCATTTCCATCTAAGAGTTTCCATGATTTCCCCGATTAGTGAGTCCTCTGGGAACAAGACTTCTTTATAATGAAGTGGAGGCTTTTAAAAAAACAAAGAAAGAAAGAAAACAATCTTCATGAATTATACCAAGGAAGTGGGCGCCTGGGTGGCTCAGTTGGTTAAGCGACTGCCTTCGGCTCAGGTCATGATCCTGGAGTCCCTGGATCGAGTCCCGCATCGGGCTCCCTGCTCGGCAGGGAGTCTGCTTCTCCCTCTGACCCTCCCCCCCTCATGTGCTCTCTCTCATTCTCTCTCTCTCAAATAAATAAATAAAATCTTTAAAAAAAAAAAATTATACCAAGGAAGTGTTGAGTGGACCAGATGGCTCAGTTATAAACAGGGTTGTTGCTCTTTGCATCATCCTTTGAAAGTGCAGGTGGTAAAGTTTGGAGAGTCTTCTAGGAGGGCACATTTAATAAGTGGCCTTGGATAGTTGGAAGCCTTAGTTTACAGAGGCAACCAAAACTAAGGAGTGAGGCTTGAGCAGCCAGACACCTCCCACCCAGACCTGTGTCCTCCCTGGAGTGTTCTCACTCAGCCTCAGTCCGCGCGGGCCCCAGCTCTCATGTCAGATTGCCAGTGACCAGCTGTGTCAGACAGAGCTCACCACCTCTCCAGACTTTCTATTCCTCACAGGCAGAATAGAAAATCTATCTGCCTGGACTTTCTCTCATGGGCCCTGAGGCTCAGATGAGACTGTGTATGTGAAACTTGGAGACCTAATAACTTACTTTCCCAATACTATGTGGGCTCGTTACTGTTATCTGACTCCATGTTCAAGTGTAAGGGAAATGGGAAGTACTGAAATTCACATTAAAGATGCAGCTGTGTCCTCCCTCACATCTCATGCCAGGTTTGTCGGTTCCTTAGGAAGCCCCACAGTTTTGTGCCTCTTTTGTAACCAAGGCTCCTAAAAACTGCATGCCCTAGGTTATATTAAGATCCATGCCAAACACAGCCCTGGGGGGCTCTCGCCAGCTGTCTCCCCTCCTGTAGGGACATAGCATCTGGGGGCCAGCCGGGAGGACGTGAATGGCAGGGAAGATCCCAGGGAATTTAGTCAATAAAAGTAATAACAACAGCAATAGTAATACGTAATCCAAAATGTGTTGATTGCTTGCTCCATACAAGTCCAGACCGCCTTGTGCTGGTGGCAGGCTGTGCACCACACCACTAGCACCCTCTAGAGCTGTGCAGTTTGTTGCTTTGTGACCCTGCACCAACACACGTTAGCCCCATGGGGCAGGGACGGTTACGGCTCCCATGTCAGATGAGGATGGTGAGGCACAGGGAAATGAATTGACCTATCCAAAGTCACTCATCTTGTGAGTGATGGGGCCTTGTGGACCAGCTATGCGTCCTTCAGGCAGTCTCCTGGGAACGATGCTCCCCAGGCAAATCCAGGCACCTTGGGCAGAGACAGACATGTGAGCTGGTGACCAGCCAAGGCTGTGCAACAGGGGGAAGGGGCAAGAAGGAGGCTTGGATGGCTAAGTGGGTGTGATGGATTCCAAGGGTTGTGGGGAGAGCAGAAGATGGGGTCAGGGTCAGCAGAGAGAGAGCAGGTGCATCAGGAATCAGGTCTTCTGACAAAGGTGGTATCAGGATGCTGGGTTTCTGCTGAAGCTGGCTCATGGTAACTAAGGGAGCAGAGCAATTACTGGGGAGCCCCTCTGAGATTTCCATCCCTAGGAGATTATCAAGGGCCCCTCAGGTCTCAGGGTCTGACCTAATATATTAGTGATTAATTGCAAAAATTTTGCTATTGCTGAAAGCTTTTTTATTTTCTTCATGCTGTTGAATAAACAGACCTTAGCATGAATGTCTCCACATGCTGGAGATCCAGGGAATTAGTGTAAAGCAGGAAAGGGTCCAGGCACCTGAGGGCCCTCCTCAGAGCCACCATTCTCTGCTGGGGGACCTTAGGTGTGTCATTTAATAACACCCATCTAGGGCCTGCTCTGTACCTAGCTGAGGAGAAAACTGGAGAAAGAGTAAAGCAGAAGATTTGAGTTCCAAAGTTGTTTTTAAAAATAATCCATCCTGCAAAACAACCTACGCTCTGAATTCTTGGGGGACAGTATTGATTTCATGTATTTTTATTCCCTTCTATAAAGGTGACTTGTCAAATTTCCACATATTATTGTTATAAGAACCCACATGTAGCAGTCAAATTTGGAGTCAAATTATCCTTGAATTTTCACTGTTTACTAACTATATAACCTTAGGCAAATTAATTAGTCCTGTAAACTTCAGCTTCTTCATCAGTAAAATGGGAATGGTAATTGTCCTAGATCAGTTAGGACTTTTCCAAGTACAGGAGGGATTCCACTTTACCCTGAATTAGAAATTAAGGAAATGTCTTGTTTCACACTGCAAGGAAGGCCAGAGGCAGGGTGCACAGATCCAGCAGCTCACTGGTGGCTGCAGGGACCCGGGTCTCCCTGTCCCTCTGTTCCATTGTCCTCAGCATGGGTGCCATGCTGGGAGTGGTTCCCTGAGATCAAGGTGGCCACCAGTGGCCCTCGGGTCTGCATGCAGCTCTGTTGTCAGCCAGCAGGAAAGTGAGAGAGAGAAAGAATCAGTTTCTCCAAGCATGGCCTATGTGGCCTTATGCTCAGTCTGTCTGGGCCATAGTCACGGGTCACTTTCAGTCAAGTGACGGTGGCCAGAGAACCAGTGGGCACTTGCTTGGTTCTTAAGTAATCAGGCAGCTCCTGGGGGGCTGGGGATGGGCTGGCTGCAGAACAAACCAGGATCCAGTTAGGAAGGGTGTCAAGGATGTGGATGCTGGGAAGGCAGCCAACAACAGTGTCTACCACAAAGTGCCGTGATAGAGGTTTTTCACAAAGAATAAAGAGATGACATGTGGAAAGTTCTGAGCATGTGTCTCAGATGATTGTAGATCACTTTAGTAATAAGCAAAGGTGCAAAGCCTTCTAGGAATTTCTGTCTGTCCCTGTTTCAAATAATGATCACTGTGCTCTTTTGAAACCTGCCCTAGGCACTGCAATTCCGATGCTACCCTTCAGAGAAAAAAGTCCACTTTTGCTGCAAACACTTCACTGCTCCTTTATGGCTTTTCCATTTTATTGCAAGTGCATTCCCAACAGTCTCTGAACACTGTGTTCCAGTAAACAAACATCCTTGTTCTGCCATGAAATGTATCCATGTCTGAGCATGATGTATGTCCAGGTCTGACCACAGGCAACCACACGTCACATCCTCCCTCAGCCCAGCTATTCCACCAGCCCTTGGGGTTAGGTTCTCTTAGGAGCCCTGCACAGTACAAGCCAGCCAGGAGATCCCGAGAGTAGGCAGAAGCACAGGGTTGCCAGGACAACCTCCCACCTGGAGAATATCCCAGATCACGTACTGGGGGGCCTTACTAGAATTCACTCCCATTTGTAGTTTCCAGGTAGGGAATGGGGAAACCAGGTAAGAGGAAAGACAGGGAAAGGAGTCCCAGCAGTGTAGCCCAAACGGAAAGTAATAGCTTATCACCGTCTCTAAAAGGAGAGAAAGAGGATGTGATAGGGTTGGTAAAGAAAGATGGCGGAGCAGTAGAAGACATCGTCCTAACATGATGATTTTCAGCTGCAGATGTCCAGGCTCCGGGCCACACTGTTGGCTCTGAGTGGATATCTCGGGCCTGACCACACAAAGTAGGCTAGCAGTGGCCCTGAGGACCAGGTGGCCCTGAGCAGGCCCCACTTCCAGACAAATCATGCCTAGGCTTCCTTTCTATTGTGGGGGTGCCGGGGGGGGGTCGAGTATCTAGGCAGTGGTGCTCAGTTTATAGGTATTTTTTTGGATTGTACAAGATTCATTATTTGTTAGAGCCCTGACTCATGTCAAGTAGGAGAAAAGTCCATTTGGGGGATGCAGTTGAGCCTTAAGCAGCTCCAGAAATGCATGAATAAATGGCAGGAGTGAGAGAAGGTAAGGGCACTCCCTAAGACTCTGGGTTGCTTACGTTTGTTTGCCTGTTCGTTGGACAAGAGGTGAGCAGAGGCGACAGAGAAGATATTGGACATCATTTTCACTGGGTGCCAGCAGCAACACTGTACCACATGGCCCACATGCTGGGCATGCTGGGAGGACCATAGAACACCCCCTTAGCTTTTGGGGGACACAAAACTGAAATCAATGGGCTTAGTTATGAAGGATAACGAGCAAGATGACCAATAGTGAGTGACTGTGGTAAACGATTGTGGGAAAGGGTGTTTTCCCTTGGCCGTCTGGGTATACCTTATGCAGAGTGCAGTTTGCTCCTACACTGGGGGCCCCGGGGCCTTGAGGACCAGGTTAAGATGGATCTGACCCAGGACCCTCCATAGCCTTAAGCCCAGAGAAAGTCCAGACTCATGCTTATGCCTCTTCAGCCAGCTTGCCTCTTCTCTGATAACACCTCCAACACCTCCTGCCCAGGGAAAGCAATCTCCTACTCCACTACCTGCTAGGTGGGGTCAGCCCAGTCAGGTGGCGAGTGTGTACCCCTCAGGCCTAACCCTGTCTCCTCCTCCTTCTCTTGGACTTTCTCAGCTCCCGGCAGTGGCCTGTGTCATCCAGTGTGTGCACTGTGTCCTTCTCCACTTGCTCCCTAAACCCCCAGGTCTGGATTCCCGCTGAGGCCCACCACCCTCCCTCTGCAGGGCCAGAGAGACACTGCTGGGGACCCTCGAAGCTAATAACTTAGCAGTCCTTTAGGCTGATAGTCCTTAAAGTGTTGCTGCTCATTGATTTAGAAGCGAGGCTGAAGGCAGGGGCGAGGAGCAGGTGGGGAGGGTACATACCCCATTGAGAAACCAGAGTCCTCAGGTACCCAGAGGCACCCCCAAGAAGGCATTGATGGTTCCCAGACCCACATCACCCGCAGAGATGATCAGATTGTTCTCCTTGAAAAGGGTTCTGGGGAATATCTGTTTTCGCATTTCTGCTATTTTTGTGTCCAGTATAGACTGGCATTTGGGGGCTGGGGGGCAATAACTGTTCCCAGCTTCTGGGGGAATCCAGGTTCTCATGGAAGGAGGGCTGTGTGGCCAAGCCTTGTCCAGTGCCAGACCCGGCACTTGGAGCAGACTGGCTTGACTAGTATCTCATTCTAGGGCAGACACCTGGGTCCTCACTGTCACCCTTTACCCCCCTCTGTGGCTCCATTTGTCCAGACTACAGCCCCCAAGAGAAGGGCAGCCCTGGGGCGGGGACTATTCTCCGGGGCAGAGCCTTAGTCATAGCTAAGTTCCCAGAACAAGGAGACCTTGTCAGTGAAGATGTCAGCGAAGAGGATGTCAGTGCTTAGGAGAGGTTGGAGTTTCCCCTAGACCACCATATACATTGTTGGTCTCCACTGGGCCAAGATAACCTGGCTACAAGTTCCCCACCTGAACACCGAGATGTGAACTAACACTGAGTCATTTTCCGGGGCCCTGCTTAGTAGTCATTGAAGAAATAATGTATTGAGTACATATCCCCCTGGCAAATTCCATGCTCAGAGCTGGGGATACAGACCCAAGTATGATAGTTTCTGCTGACAGGACATCAGAGTCAAGTGGAGGACATGGACAAGAAAACAGCCCAGTGGGATGCAGAATAACACATGCCAAGTGAGGATTATCTCCAGGGATTGTAGGAATATGGGGGAGGAACCCCAACCTGAACAACCTTAGGGTAGAGGGTGGCCAGCGACATTTTCTAGAACAGATGGCAAGGAGCTGAGTCTTTTAGAATGAACCTCCTTGTTACCAATTCTTGTTGAAGCATAAAAATAAATTAACAAAAAAGATTTGCCCAAATGCAGGTAGTAAAAGACACAGAGTGTGTGAGAGAGAAGACCCCGTTATCCCAGACTCACATGTCCATCAGAACACTATCGCTCCTGGAATCTCTGAGTCCCACTTGGAAAGCCTCCAAGGGACTTCTGGGTTACGACGTTCTGATGGAATCAGTGAATCAAAAAATAAACTCCCTATTTGCAAATCAGCATCCCTGTCATGCAAACTCCTGTTTCCCTAAGCAGAGGTTTCTCACTCCCAGAAAATCATGTACCTTCTCTGAATTAAAATCTAAGGAAGAAATAAAAAGCATACGTCATGCTGGGTTTATTTTCTCTAATGATCTGATCCATGCCCCTGTTTTGGGTGGGAAGTTATTACAGCCATAAATATTTGTAATTCTTTCTCTGATGTATGATACTTGTTAACAGCACCACAGGGTAGATGCTGCACTAGAGAAAATAAAAACATTGAATGGTGGGGACTAAGGGGAGAAAACTGGGAAGGGGGAGGGGATTCTCTCCTGGAGCAGACATCCTCAGCAGTGGGATCCGGTGGAGGGAAGTCTGGACCACTGCTCAAGGAACCTGGCTTCCCGTTCAGTCTCTGACACCAGTTAGCATTGTGCCTCAGGACAGAGCACTTCAACTTCTCAGACCTGTCTTCTCTTCTACAGGGTATCTGGGGAAGGATAAAATAAATAAATAGATGTAAAAAGGTTTTATAAAGCACATGTACATACATCTAAACAAAGGGTGCAGAAATGAAGGAAACTACTTGCTTCCTCTTCACCCCCATGGACAGTATGCTAGACACTCTTCACTTCTCTAATCGACCTATCAATGAGGCTCCAGACTCACACACATGTATGGATTGGGGGCAAATTGTGTAGCTTCTCTGATATTCAGTCTCTTCATTTGTTCAATGAAGGGAATTGTTGTTCAATTAAAGATAAAATCTGTAACAGCTTCGTAAATGGTTGCCATTTTTATACGTGTTGGTTTTACTTTATCAGTTAGGATTAGTAATTAATAAAAAGTCCAACTCAACTAGAAGAAACAAGGAGGAAAATGGGTTTCTCATGTAGTAAGAAGCCTGATGGCAGGATGGCACCAGGATGAGCTGGATGGCAGCTCAATGACTTCACCAAGGACCCAGGTGCTAGCATTGGTTTCTGTCCTAAGACTGGTCCCTTGCTTTTCGCACAAGGTCCAGCCTCACATCCCCCACCTAACAATGTTCACAGGCCATGCCCAGGAGCTGGTGCCTTCCTGATATCAACAGAATAGGAAACCCACCAGTAAGGAAAATAGGTAGATCTTAGAGGGGCAGCCAGACAGAAGCATCTGCCATATCTCTTCAAATAAGGCTCAAGGAGGAAGACAGGATCTTACAATGTCAGATGTCTCGCATACCACCTTGAAAAGTATGTGCACCCATTAGACCTCACGAAAGAGTTGCTACTAACCAAAAACAGTTCATGAAGCACTCAGTTATTAAAAAATTTTCATGTTTAGCAATATTTATCTTTTATGTAGAAAGTTGCCTATGGTATAATTTCTAAAAGCAAGGAAGAAAAGGAAACAATTGTCTAACAGTAGAAGCATGGTCAAGTAATCAATAACGTACTCCTCTAATTATGCAGTATTAAAAATGAGTTTCCGATGACATATAAAAATCTTACTATAAAATGTGGAGTGAGTAAAATAAAAATACATATACATTAGAAAGCCAACATATGTACAAAACAAAATTATGTGTAGGGAAAAAATGTACTAGAAGAAATCAGACCAAAATATTGACAGTGATTTTTCTAGGGTTGGGCGAGCCCAATTGATTGGTTCTTTTTTTCTTTTCCTACAGTGTTCCAAAATTTCTATGATTCCCATGTTTAGACTTTTAACAGGGAGAAAAACAATTAAAAAATATAATGGTGGCTAGCCTGACCACAGAGAATGCCCTCTTGGCATGGATCCGCATGTATATTTCTATTTCTGTTCTATCCAAATCAATGTGAAAAAGCAACTCAGACCGTGTGGGTAAAGCATCTGCATCTCATGCATTTTTAACAGGTTTATTGAAACAAATGAGAGATGAGGGAGAGGACCTCTGGCCCTGAGAACAGGTTATTTAAACTAGAAGTGATACTGTGGTGGCGGTGACCACAGAAATATAAGTTAGGGGACCCTACTGGGACTGCAAATGTATCAAGAAAATGCTATAAACTGGGGAAACCACAGTTAACGTCTGTGACAAATTGAAGAGGATTGGCATGCATCCTTATGAAGAGATTTATTTTGATTACAAAGAGATTAAAGAGCCGAAGCTGCCTCTAAGACAAGAAGTCTGATGAGGTAGATCAGAAAGTGTGAGATGGGGTTACTAAGGGCCAGTTTGATGTGTAAGTGTACGATGCAGTTTGCTTAACCGTGGGTGGGTTGCCAGTAAGAACTCCCACTTCCCCGAGCGCCTTGCCCATAACTTGATACTGGAGCAAAGGGTTTTTTTGTCTTGGTTTGGTTTGGTTTGTTTATTTTGTTTTTTTAAGATTTTATTTATTTTTTTGAGAGAGAGAAAGAAAGAGAGTGAGCATGAGTCAGAGGGGAGAGGGGAAGGGAGAGAGGGAGAAGGAGGCTCCCCGCTGAGCAGGGAGCCCCACTCAAATCTGGATCCCAGGATGCTGGGATCATGACCTGAGCCAAAGGCAGACGCTTAAGCGACTGAGCCACCCAGTCACCCCTGGATCAAAGTTTTAGGAAACCAAATGTGTACTTTTTGTCCTCGCAGTCCTACCCCACAACAAAGTGTTAGCCACAAGCAAAAAGTACCATTTTAAATCATTGTAATGATCACTGGGTGTGTCCGATTTCCACCCCCCACACATCATACCCGAACTCTCCCCTGCTGCTAGGCACTGTACCTGCAATTCCGTCACTATGGCTTCACTCCTTTAGGTTTTGAATAGTCCCTAGTTTCTTAAGGGTCCCCAAACAATACTTTCTCCCTGGGGGATAAAGCTTTACATGGCTGTCAGAGTGTCTTATGGCTTAGTAACTGACCACCGTTAGGGAAGGCTTCTGGGCGTGAAGTCAGGGAGGCAAGAGGTGGGCCCCAAAAGGCAAGATCTTCACAGCACTGCATGTGTTGTGCCTGAAGCTGCCAGAGACCATGTTCCTGTGGGTTGTTGCAGTCATCCAAGGCTGCGAACCACCTGATTCTAACATGGGGCTAAGGAGCAGGGAGCCTAGAATGTGTTGAGCATATCCCATCCATGGTATCATTTCATTGCCTCAGCTCTTCCTCATTTTCAGAAGAAAGTCAGCTCTGATTAATTCAGGAAGCGGGAAGTTTGCATGTTAATACACAGCTGATGGGAGATTCGAAGCCATGGCTTACTCCTCCAAGCCAGATTCCTCTTGAGGACTCAAGAGCCTGAGAGACAAAAGCTACCACCCTTCCTGCCCAGATGACCCCTTCTGGCAGGCAGCACTTGCCATGGTGCTGCCCCGTGTACTAAACACTGTGACATTGTACCAACTATGAGGGACCAAAAGAAGGAAAGCTGAGGGCCTCATTAGAATCTCCCTCTGCACCTTCAGACAAAACTCTTTCATTGACCTGTGCAATTTGGTGTGACATTTTCCCAAAGTGCTTTCCACAACCGTATTTGCTTTAGACATCAATTTTAAGAGTGAAAGGTCGACTTTCTGGATGTGAAATATTTTATACATGACCTTTTATCCGTCATTGCCAAGATTAATGCAAAGTGTTTGCCCTGAAGAATAACTAAAAATGCAATCAAATAAGATTATCTATTGCATAGAAAAAAATAACACCTCATTAAAGTGATTGGGTGTGCAGCTCTTGGCAAACAGGTCAGTATCATTAAAGCAATGCCAGGAAGCAGACAGAAGACGAAGAGGATGAGTCTATCTTATCTCAACCCTGAATGAACCAGGGTTCATTCTTATGGGGAAAACCAAGTCATTAGAATTGAAGCCAGGCTTACTAGTAGCCATTCAAAGTCTGGTGCTCTACCAGGCACTGTGGTAACCAATGTTCCCACTGCTCTTTACAACATAGCTGTCATCCTGTTCTGCAGAGGGACAATGACAGGGAGAATAACCCCAAACCCTCAAAACCTGCCCCTATTGTCTCAGCAACAGGTCCAGTTTTTGAAGTGTCTTCACACACAAGAGGGACCCAAAGCCTCCTTGTACCCACATAAAGATCCATGTGCTGCTGGTCTCAAGTTTGGGGTATAGGTCTCCCGAGTCCTACTGGCCAGACCTCCCTCATACCTGTCCTCAAACTTTAGGAAATGGAGTGGGGGGAAAACTCTGGACATGCTGCCTGCTGGACTCAAGAGAATATAGGCTTTCAGATCAGACTTCTCTCTGTTCACCTACTGACTCGTCACTGACAAATAGCTATGCCATCTTGGGCAAGTCACTTCACCTTCATGAACCTCAGCTTCCTCATCAATGAAGTGGGCATATCTGTAAAAGTTATCTCCTAGTGAGTTTGTGGAAATTAATTGAAATTAGTACCATACACTCAATAAATGTCAGCTTACTGGCCAATCCATAGAATACTGTGGCATCTGAAGAATTTAGTGTAGCATGTTAATTTCATAGTCTAGTTTTCAGACATATTTAGTCACAGACCCATTTGCTTAATGAAATTATATGTAGAAACACAACTTGTAAACTAGTTGAAAGCTAACCTTTGGGGCTGGGATACCTGGAGTCCCAGCCCTGCAGGCCAATTGTACTCCAATCCCTGGACTCTGAGGGGGCCCCAGAAGCCCTTGGGAATCACAGGAGGATGGTTTATCCGTTGTTCTGGGTACTCATTCCACCTGCACAAGCCTTGCTTCTGTTGTAACTTCTTCAGAAAGAAACTAGGTGTCTTCTCTAGCCCAAGCTGGAAAGTTTCAGGACCTGGATCCTATTCCCAACCTAACCAGTGCAGACAGACATTTCCTGGCATCCTGGAAAGTAAATAAATGGTATGTGTGCTTTGATCTTCCCCACGGTTGCCAGGATGGGACTGTACACTAGGTAATCAGCGCATGGACCATCCCCTTTAGCCAAGCCCTGCTCATTCTGCAAAACTCAAGGCAGACACACCCTCTGCAGAGAAGGTTCACTGAGCTTCCCAGTTTATGCAGAGCACTTCCTTCTTACTGGATTATAAATGTCTGGGATTTGAGGGGATCATAGGCTAGCCATCTTCCCCTGGTTCTCACTGCTCTGTTTGTCCCAACTTTGCCTGAGCCAGAAACTCTCCAGAGCTCAGCACGTACACAATGGATAGAAGAGAACTGAGGTATTTCCTCATGGTGCAATTCTTAAGACTGTTTGTGGGTGGGGAGGCTCCCTTGAACCATGGGATATGGAGAATCCTGATGAGAAGCAGTAGTAGAGTGGTTAAGACCATGGACTCTGGAGTCAAACAGTCTAACTTCAAACTGTAGCTCTGTCACTGGGTGATTTGGGGCAAGTTGTATAACGGCTCCCTGCTTCAGTTTCCTCATGTGTAAAATTTAAATTATAGTAGTTCTTTCCTCACAGGGTTGTTGTGAGCGTTCAATAAGCTAATACATGTAAAGGCCTTAGAACACTGCCTGGTGTGTAGTGTTGCATCAATTTCTCAGTGACACTTTGCCCCGTGTTTTGTAATGAAGTGAGTTAATATGCATTGTCAAAAGAGCACTGGGCTGAGATTCAGGATCTAAATTCTAGTCTTGGTTCCTCCATCAATTTAGTGTGTGATTTAATCAAGTTACTTTTGCTCTTTGGGCCTCAGTTTCCCCCATTTGTTTATCAGTGGGTTGGAATAGATTATCTACGAGACCTCCTATCTTCTGTATCTTTTTTTTAAATTTTTTTTAACTGTGGTAAGATATAGCTAACATAATAGCTACCATCTTAACCATTTTCCAGTGTACAGTTCAGTGGTATTAAGTATGTTCACACTGTTTTGCAACCATCATCACACCATCCATCTCCAGAACTTTTCTATCACTCCAAACTAAAACTGTACCCACTAAACAGTAACTCCTCCCCCAGCCCCTGGCAACCACTATTTTACTTTCTGTCTCTATGAATTTGACTACTCTAGGCACCCCATATAGGTGGAATAATACAATTTTGTTTTTCTGTGACTGGCTTATTTCACTTAACATAATGTCCCAAGGTTTATTCATGTTGTAGCATGCGTCAGAATTTCCTTCCTTTTTAAGGCTGAATACTATTCTGCTGCATGTATATATGACATTTTTTTTAAATCCATTCACATATTGATAAACACTTGGGTTACTTATACCTTTTGGCTATTGTGAATAATGCAGCAGTGAACATGAATACACAAGTATCTCTCTGAGTCTCTGCTTCCAGTTCTTTTTGTTATATACCCAGAAGTGGAATTGCTGGGTCATATGGTTTATTCTATTTTAAATTTTTTGAGGAGCCATCATACTGTTTTCATTAGCAGCTGCACCATTTTACATTCCCACCAGCAGTGCATAAGGGTTCCAATTTCTCTACATCCTTACAGCACTTATGATTTTCTCAGTTGGGAGCAGGTGTTGATTGTGGCCATCTAATGGGTGTGAGGTGTCTTCTCTATCCTTTGACTTTATGACTTAGTGCTTGATATGGCAGGGATGGCTGGTCCTGGGGTCTGCTGCCCAGCCCCCTGCTAGGTACCTCCTTCCTGTGTCTGTTTCCTGCTCTAAGCACTTGGTATTCACAGAACAATCTCCAATCCTTTCCTGAAAGGATTGTGATTTGGCTTATAAATACATGTGACACACCTTGAATTAAAAAAGAAATTCTGCCCAACCTCATAAAAAATCAGCCCCTTCTCTTTGATTTTATAGACGTAAGCACTTCAGGTCATATTTATGGGGTTAAGATCCAAGATCTGATCGATGGCCTCTCCTCCGCTTCCTGTATTTACAACATGGCCTCAGCAAAGTAGGCATGAGAATCTATGGCTGGGTGCCACTGAAATATAAATGTTCCTTCATTTCTAATGGATGCTGAAGAATGCAGCTTATATTATTACGCCTGCCATAAAATATTAAATGTAAGTAATTCAATGTTACCCAAGAGCCAGAGCCAAGCTGGTGCCTTTTTCTTCCCCTCTTCAGGAACGAATGGCCCGGAATACCCAACCTGGCCCCCGCATACTGTGGGTGCAATGCCTGCACCTTTATTATTCATGGCTGGAGGCTGCCTTTCGTAGGGTCCCGTGATGCGAACTCCTCCAGGGAATGAATGGCAGAGAGTCAAATCTCCACCCAACATTTTTGGCCTCTCCAGGGAGAAAGAGAGCCAGAGGGGCCGCTCATCTTCCTGAACCCCTTCAAGTAAAGACAGGATTCCCAGCGTGAGATTTGATCTAAGGATAGGCTGTGGCAGGTATATTCTGTGTCCCACATCCTGCCCCTCAGCCCATCTGCTTTCACTGCAGTCACAGCGGACCGTTTAAGGCATACGGTCAGAATCCCACATCCACTGGAGTCCACTCACCTCATACTCACATGCTGCCCGGAAGTGTGAGAAAGGTCATGTTCCCAGTGACACCTCCCAACTAATGGGAAACAGAGGATGGTGGTGGTCAACAATTATCCAGCCACTCATCCTTTGCAGATACAAAGGATGTGCATTTTGATGTGCATTCTACATGTTTCCTCAAAGGGTCCCCAGATGGATCAAGCCTCAGTTTGTCCACAGCAATAACGAGCCCGATTCTGCACCTTTCCATAGTTTCCCATCTTGTTTTCCATGCCGCCTTCCTCTGACTTCCTGAGACACCTCCCACATAATTTACCTGGACCAAGTCCTTATATTCATCTCTGCTTTCCGGGGGACTCATGTCAAGACACAGGCTCACAAGATGAGGAGGATTTCTGGAAGGGGAAGTGAACTTTGAGGCTTGGGGACTGACAGAAAGGCCCAATACCTCTAAAAGTCAGGTTCTATGAAAAGAATTTGGCTTCAACTGTGCTTCTTGTTCCCTAAACATCTTACCTGGACAGTCACGGTCAGGCTACAGCATACAGTTATGCAGGGCGGGCCCTGCACAAAGGCACCTAATGCACGAATTTGAAATTTGGCACATGTTCTGCTGACTAGGCCACACCCTCAAGTTCTGGGCTGCATCCACCAAAATAAAAGGCTCCTGTTTCTTAACACAACTTTACTGACCATTTTCCAGGTCATGCGGCTTCAGGCAGGCATCTGCACGGAAGAGGTACATTTTTCCAGTTCCCACAAAGGCATCTTACAGCTGTGGTCCTCTGACCCCCCAGTGGGGGTCTGTCCTATGTTTGGTTACTTTTATCCACAAACCTAACACTGTGGCCAGGCAGTCTCTCTCTCATGCCGCATATGACATTTTCACTCCTGCATGTGCCCTTGGCTACTGCTGACTCCCCACTTCCCTCTTCTTCCAGAGGTACACCTGTGTTCTCCAGCATCTGTTCTTTAGGTCTCCGCTCATTCTAGTAAGTGTCCAAGCTCACTTGTGCCACTGTAGTGCTTCCTGGGATTTGTCCATTTGTTCATTCATTCATACATTTGTTCTTCAAGAATGTGTTCAGTGTTTCCTAATAATGTACTTGGCTCTGGGTCTGTAGGCACGAATCAATCCAACCCCTGTCCTGGGGAGGGACAAAAAAGGAGATAGACAGAGACAGTGATGAGTGCAATGACAGAGGAAAGCTCTGGGGACAGAGGCAGCAACAGGTAACCTGAGCTGTCTTAATGCTAGGTAAAGGTGGAGCATGGGAGACATGGAGGGTATCCCAAGATAGAACAGTGAGTTCAAGGACAAGGAGACAAGAAATGCCCATAGAGAACACTAGACTATTCTGTGATGTGGAAGCGGAAAAGGGAGAGATGAGGTGGACTGGATGGGTCATGGGTAAGCAAGGCCCTGCCCTACAGGATAAGCCCATCATGGTGCTTATACTCAACCCCATAAAAAGCAGAGAGACAGTTGCTCAGCAAGAGCTTTGCTCTTGCTTATATTCTGCAAATGGTAGAAATTCAATTGATTTTTCCCCCAAATCTACCTGTGTTTCTGAATGGACCCCCACATAGAGTGGGGGATGGGATGAATATTTCGCTATAAAGAATGGATGAGAAATGTCATGGGTGTGGACTTGATCTTCTCAACATGGAAGGTGCTGAGTCAGGAAATAAGATCAGAGGCTGTGATTACCTCTGCCAGTCTACATCCCTTTCACACAGTGGACACTAGGTTTTCTGCCCTACATATCTCCCGGGAGAATTTTCTTGTCTTTTCGGGTAAGACAGTCTATAGGAAGGATCCATTTGCCCTTCCTCTGGACACAGACATGAGAAAGGAGCAACAAAAGCTGAAGCAGGCAGTGGGTTGGCAGTGGGCTGGATGCAGGGTTTCCATCCCTGTTTGTTTGCTCAAGATCTTAGCATGACCTTGTAAAATTTAGGGAGGCACACTTGAGCAAAAAGAGCTTGGTATCTTTGCATCTTACTGACCCATATTCAAAGCTGGTTTTGGGCTCAGACAAGTTATTAAACTTCACTGAACCTCAAATTTCCTTCTCAAGAGGGTTCAGTTACTCACTGGGCTGTTAGAACGAGTAAAGGGGACAATACGGAGTGCCTGTCACAGAGCCTGACTCTGAAGGTGACCCCAGATGGAGCTCGTTGGATATTGGCTCATTTCTCTCCACTGGCTCCTCCTTGAGGGACCTGTTTCCACGTCTCTCTGCCTCCCTTTCTGTAAACACATGAGCTCTGTGCCAACGTGCATCAGCATCATCCACCCCATCCATCTCTCTACAGATTAATCCATTTCTACGCCTCCACCAGTGCTGACCTTCTGAGTCAGATGACGGTGCACTTCCTTTGCCAGTAAATTCACCACGTGACTGTTGGCAAGTCACATTCCCTTTCTGGGCCTCAGTGTGCTTATCTATAAAATGGTTGGATGGACTGGATCATTTGTGAGAGTCCTCTCAGCTTTAACATTATATGATTCCATAATTCCGGGGCTCCCAACTATCTAGAAAATAAAGCCCAAATGCCTTGGCATGGCACGCAAGCTCTCCCCAGAGTCCCTGTCCCCATGGTCTGACTATAATTTTACCCTCATCATCCCTGGGTCCTCTTCTCCACTCTCCAGTCCCTTGCCTTCCCATCCCAGTGGAATTCTCTGTGACTACCCTGGACCCTTGCCACACTATGTGTCTTATCCCCACTCCCCAGTTTCATCACAGCAACTAGCAGGATTGGGCAGAGAGGAGACATGCAATACTGCTTTTGCTGAGTTAACTCGCAATTCCATTATGAGTGGGTATTACTAAGGGAAACACAAAGAAAGCCTGAACTTAGAATCAGGGGTATGGTTGGTGAGTTCGCCAAACCAGGCCACCTAGACAGTTGTTAGAGCAGAAACACGGGCTCTAGAAGTACTTACAGCTCTACATGCAGCCTACTGTTGAGACTGTTATGAACAGACCAGATAAAAAACGACACGTGGGTTTTATGTCTGGATATGTCACCTTGACCAGGGAGGGGCAGCCTGGTGCTATGTAAAGTACAACTGAAGAAGGCAGAGGTAGAAGCCTCTGTTCAGTTTTATCTTAGTTTACCATGTGACCTCAGTCCAACCAACGTGGGCCTCAGTTTCCTCATCTGCAAAATGAAGGTGCTCTTATCCCTGGAGGGGTGTCCTACACTGATTGAGACATTGCATGTAAAAGTGCATTGGGGAAAACATGCAAATGTTGTCCCGAAGGGAGGAAGCATTATCATGAAGTCATTGCTTATCATCCATTATAGAAAGGCTTTCTAGAATGAACTAAACCAGTCATCCACCCCAGCCACGGAGAAATGGCTCATTCTCATGGATGTGACCTGAATAAATAGAGGAAGTGTGGCAGCTCTAAAACATTAAAATGAAAAAACAGCCTGGTGGCCTCATTCATCACTGCCCGGCTGAAAGTTTCTGCTCTGTGTTATGTGTACATTTACTATTCCATGCTCATGCAGTGCGCACACAACAACATTGGCTAAAGACCGGCTCTGTGCCAAGCCCTGCCCTAGGCTGTGGAGACACAAAGGGAAAGATAGGGTCCCTGCCTTCGACCACCTCAGAGCCACATAGGGAGGCCCACAAAAGAAAACAGTCGCAGGATGTTCTAATCAGCGACAGAATGAAGGGATGTTCCCTGTGAGGCTAAGAAAAGGATCACTAAATCATCTAGAGAAACCCAGAAAGGTCCTCAGAGGAGGTAGCTTTTAAGAGTCTTGCAAGATGAGTAAGGCATTTGCAGATGGGGAAGGGGGAGCCTGAGGGGAAGTGGGGAGAACCCTCAAGTCTGGGTTGAATGTCAATTGGCATAAGGTACAGGAATGGACCTGCAAGCAAGCTTAAAGCCCAGCCAGCAGTCTGGGAAGGAAAGCCTGGAAATTGACCTTTTTTTTTTGCCCCAGAGCCTCAGGAACGTGTTGTCCTTGTCACTCCCGGTTGCTACTTCTAGGGTAGGTAGGCACATGGCCTGAGTCTCCAGGGGAGCTGCTTATGTCCAGGACGCTCTAAATGCCAACAGAGCAGTGGTGAGAGGGTCTTCTTAAAGGAGTGACTGACTCTTTACCCCAGCCAGACACTTGTTTGGCTGAAGGTTGTCTTGGGGGGGGGGACTCAAAGGCTGAGGATTATTTACCCTCTAGTGGGGAAAATGTTGTTGTATCCGCCTCTGTGGATATTAAGTTGCATCCTGGTCTTGATTAAAACCCCAATGTGGGACAGACAGCCTGCTACTAGCCACCCGGGCCCTTTGGACCTGGTGACCCATTTGGTGGCTATGGCAGGAAATGGAGCAAGGCACAAGGCGTACTCATCTTTTAGGGATCATATACTATTAAGATGGTAGTAGTTAAAGAAATATACACTTCAGTACAACCTTCTAACTCTTACAAAATATCAATCATGGCAGACAGCAGGTGGGGAAGAAGTTGTCAAGGGAGCTTGAGCTGTGTGCCCTTGCTCAGATGTGGAGGGCAAAAAAAGCCCCATTGAGACTTGAAGTGGCTTTTCTCTGACATGAGTCAAAGGGCTCAGTGCATCCCTGGTTCTGAAGCCCGCCCTTCCTGCTCAGGCCCGGGGCCACAGTGCTCGAAGGAAGCAGCCTGTGGTCTGGGCACCCCTGATTGAGACAGCCAGAATCTCGAAGACAGAGACAGGATAATTCAGATCGGAAGACTTAGAGACTGCATTTCTGACTGATTACCATTATTTTATATTACATTATTATAATAAAGGCAGAAGGGAGAATACAGTTACTGACAGAGGTCTTGCAGATGGCTGCTGATTCCTACAATGCTGGTATTAATCCAATCATGCACCTATAATTTGGGGGCCATGTGCTTCAGCAAGTCAGCTCCTCCAAGAGGAGGGGAAAAATGAACTTGCAAGACACTTGAATATGACTCTGTGTGCATGCACATATGTGCATGTGGTGTGTGTGTGTGTGTGTGTGTGTGTGTGTGTGTGGTGAGTGAGGGGTGGGGACGCCTGGAATGGCTTCTCTCCTCTGACCTTCACTGCTATCAGAACTCCACCCCCACTTGGAACAGAGGCTGCAGGCCACACCAGAGTCTCAGTCAACTAGATACTAGACACCAGAAAACCGCTTTTTACTCTAATATAGTATAAGTATAAGCAACTGTGAAGCTAGGTCGAATGAGTCAACTACTGTTTTTTTTATTTTGCTAATCTGTCCTCAATCAGCAGTTATTTACAGACTGAACACTATTGAATTCAGTTATTGACGAATGAGCTAATAATGACCAATAATAGCCATTGAGTGCTGACTGTGTGTTGGGCATTGCAAAGGCCCTTTGAACATTTTATCTCAAGTCTCCCATTTTACAGAGGTAGAAACTGAGGCTTAGTGTCGTATCCAAGCACACAAAGCAGGTACATGATGGAGACAGGATTTGAACTCAGGAACAACCCATTGTCCAGCATTTCTGGAGTCTAATGTGTGAGAGAAGAAGATGAGATGGAACTGCAGTTGGAGGTGAATCATGAAGGGTCTGGAGTACCATTCTCGGGGGCTTGGCCTTCCTTCTTTCTGGTTTTCCAGGCTCTGCCTGTGGACGGGCTTCTCCTCAGCATCCCCTGAAGTGTGGACAGGTCCCGTAGAATGGCACAGCTCCCCCCCTTGCTCAGCACCCAGATTCTGGGGTTGGGTGTGGCACAAAGCCCCCCACCTAACTGGGGTGGGGATGGGCACTGACCCTCTGCCACGCTCACAGCCTGTCAGAGCCAGTGTAGACGTGCCAAGACTTTCCTGAAAGCCAACCCCTTTCAATGTATTAAACGCTGAAGTCCAGGGGTAGGGGGCCTTTTGCGTTTTCTTTCATGCAAACACTGTTGCTGCCCTGTGTGCATCGTGCTGCAGAAAACCAACTGTCAAAGGCTTCAGTAGTCAGCATTCACCAGGCAGCAGGCTAACAGGGCCGCTGAGAACACTCCAGTCACCACATAGCACAGCTGCACAGGTGAGGAAGGGGCTAGGGGTCCTTACAACACTCGCCCTCCCCCGCCCTCCGGAAGATCAACAGCTGACGGAGGAACTGAGAACCACCTCTTCCCAATCAGTAGCAACGTTACTGTCTCCAGAAGGGCTTTCGCCCCCGCTGGTGCACGGCAGGCCAGATTCGGGATCCGTCAGGAATTAGAGGCTTACTTCGTGGGAGCTGCCATTCAAGCTCTCTTTCTCTCCTTCGAGAGGCCAGTTACTGCCCGTTCCAGGTCGACAGATGTATTAATTTCCTAGGGCTGCTGTAACAAACATATTTAAAACACTTGTTTTAATTGAGTTAACAGCAATTTATTGTCGCATGGTTCTGGAGGCTCGAAGTCTGAAATCAAAGCATGGGCAAGATTGATTCCTTCTCAGGACTCTGTGGGAGAATCTGCTCTAACCCTCTCCCTTAGCTTCTGGTGGGTATCCCTTGGCTTGTAGATGGTGTTCTTCCTGTGTCTTTACATCATCTTCTCTTTGTACATGTCTGTCTCTGTTTCCAAATTTCCCCTTTTATCAAGGACACAGTCACGTTGCATTAGGGCCTATCCTAATGACCTCATTTTGACTTGATCATCACATTCCAGGCACCAGGGGTTAGCACTTCAACATCTTCAGGGGGAAAACAATTCAACCCATAACGGCCACAGTGCTGCCTTTATTTCTGGAATCTGCATGGAAGAGGTGGATATGTCAGCTGTCACAGCGAGCGGAGGTACACCTGGGATGGCAGGCTGCCCTTGCCTGAGATGGAGAATATAATCACCTCCAATCTGAGTTCTTGAGTCCTGGAACGAGCCCATGAAGAACGCATCTCTACTAGGGTGGAATGGAGCCTGAGCCTCTACCAGCTGACATGGAGTTTGCATTATCCATTTCAGTAGCACTTGGATACTAAATGAGCTCTTACTCTTGGCCTAGAACTAGTTTAAAGGGTTTACATGTGTTAACTGACTTAACCCCCATAACTTCCATATGAGGTGGATACTAGCATAATTGCTGTTTTCCAAACAGCAGGTCACTTTCCCAGACTCACTACAGTGACAGAGTCTGGATGAAAACTCAGGTGCTTTGACATCAGAGCCCAAGTTTTTAATCCTAAATTCTCAATGATGCAGATTTCTAGGCTTTTCCCCTAGAGCTTCTGATTCAGCAAATCTGAGATGGAGCCCAGGAATTTGAATTTTAAAACGACGATCAGTGATTCTGATGCAGTCTGTGGTCCACATGTTGATTAAATGCCCTCCTGTTTCCATGGAAATAACTGTCAAATAGTCTTTAATACACAGGCCTCAGGGTTAGCAAGAGTGAGCACCTTGGTTTTCCTCCCACTTCTCTGCCTCTCTGTCTCAGGCACTTAGTGATGGGTCTCCATAGGCAACCACTCCACTCTCTTCCCCACACTTCAGCTGGAGGAGGAGGACTCTATTTGCCATGGAAACCTGGGGCCACCGATCTGCCTGTGACCCATAACTCTTAGACTAAAACCTGAATCCCTAACACAGCCACAGGCCCTCCGGTAGCTAACCCTGATCATGCCTGGCCTTCCATCCCAGCTCTGTAAATGGAGCAAGTATTTGAATCCCTCTGAGCCTCATCCGCAAAGCAGCAATAATGACAGCCCATCCACAAGGGGGGCAGCAAGGATGAAACATGGCCAAGCACTTAACGTATCCAGTTCCACTCTTGGCCCCTAGGGGGCGCTCAGTAAGTGCTGGCTTTCCTATGAAGTGCGCCCTCAGAATTGTCAGGTTCTGTGTGACACTGGGCTCATCAGAGAGCTCTTATTTGGGGGACCCAGAGAAGGATGGTAATAACTGCACGAAGGCTAGCACCCTTTACTGCACCAGGCCTGGCCCTGGTTTCTGAGGGGGCTTTTCCTGCCTGAGACCTGGGGGAACATATATCCTGTAGAACAGACAGGACCAGTGTGGACTGTTCTTCCTCCAGGCCTAAAGGTTCTCAGTGCACAGATGCCACATCTTCCCTGTCCTCAGCCCAGCCGGCTGCTCTCTGAATTTGCTGTGCACAGCACTTGGCTGCTTTTTTCCAAACAGACACTGGGGCGGGCTTTATGGGCTCTTAGCTAATGAGGTGGGGGGCCGAGATAAAGGTTCTGGCCGCCTGACACAGACCCACGTCTGCTGCTCTATTAGGAGAGAATGGGACTGTATCACACCGTGCCATGAATCCCCTCAGCGGAGCTGCCCTGTGTCAGCGGGCGTGACCAGCTCCACACCATCTGCTTCTTGGATAGTGCTTTCAGCCTCAGGTCTGAGGTGGCCAGTCCAGGCTTGAATGTGGCCGGCGAAACTTTGGTACCCTGTCTGTACCATAGGGAATTGGCTATTCTCTCTCTCTCTCTCTCTCCCGCCGTCCCTCCCCTTCCTCCAAGGACAAGTTATAAAGAAGACCAGAAGAGACTCTGGAATTACAGTGATATTTATAAAGACTAATTATAGGGGTTTAGTTTGCTAATCAGTTACCCTTAGAATCTTAAAACTGGCAGGGGCCATCCATCTCAGTGATTTCTAAATCCGGCTGCACGTCAGCATCCCCTGGGGAACTTGAGAAACATGCCAATCCCCAGGCCATAAACTGGTCCTACCAGATCTCTGGGGCTAGGGCACTGGCAGCTCTGTGTCCAACGTGGCCTTGTGCTTCCTCAGAGCCACGAGGGCCTTGAAAGAACGGTTTAGAGGTTTTCATCCTTAGCTGAGATGTATGTGCCATGTGGTCCCCCGAGGCACCCACAGAAGCACTGTACCCCTCAGGGATTCAAACGATGCGAAAAACAAGTACGGGGGGCCCACGTCACATGCCTAACGGATGTCATTCTAAGCAGCTGACTACAGGTCGTACAGCCATCGGGCCTTAGTGTCTTCATCTCGGCTTGGGCAGCAGCGCTGCCTTATGCAGGAGAAAGAGCCCAAGTTTTGGAGTTGGACTTGGTTCAGACACTTGTTCCACCGCTTACTGTGTGAATTACTGTAAGACCTTGGGCAAGGTACAGATGTCCCTCAGGCCCCCCGTTTCCTTTCCTGAAACTGAGGACAAATCGGTCGACTTCACAGGACTTCTGTGAGAATAAAAGAGCTGGAGGTGGCTGGGTGAGTGGTGTGCAACACAACGACAGGAGTGTGCATTCTTCTCCCACGCCCTCCCTATAGCTTGAGTGTATCCCTTTATAATCTTGCTAAAACTGGTCCTTGCCTAGCAGATGTCTTTCTAAAACATGTGTTTTATCTTGGCGCAGGGTAACTTGTGAAGTAGACTTGACTTTAAGAAGTTCTAATGCACTTCCTACATGTCTTTCACCTTCCCTCGTATATGGAACACCGTAGTAATATACACTGACTAGACTTGCAAATGAGGGCCAGAGAGCGAATAAAAAGGGTTAAAAAAATATAGAATAACCCTACTTTTTTGTTTAGAAAAATTGAAATAAGACTGTATACATATAGAATAATTGTGTATGCAAAGAGAAGGCTATAAACCATATTATTAACAATAGTTTTGTCTGGAGGATGCAGTTATAGATGATTTGTATTTCCTTTTTGTTTTTTAATAAACTTTATTTCTTTAGTTTTAGATTTACAGAAAAATTTCAAATGATAGTACCGAAAATCCCCATAAACCCCAATCTCAGTTTACCCTATTATTAACTTTTTACATTAATATGGTATGTTATAATTAATGAACCAATATTGAAATATTATTATTAATTCAAGTCCACACTGTATTCACATTTTCTTACTGTTTACTTAATGTCAGTTTTTCATACCGCATTACATAATCATCACGTCTCCTGAGGCTCCTCTTGGCTGAGACAGTCCCTTGTTTTTGATGACCTTGACCGTTTTGAAATATACTGACCAGGTATTTGAAGAATGTCCCTAGATTGGGATTTGTCTCCTGTTTTTCTCATGATTAGACTGGGCCTATGAGTCTGGGGAAGGAAGACCATGGAAGTAAAGGGCTGTTTTCACCACATGGGGCACATCCTATCCATCTGACTTAACACAGCTGATGTTGACTTGAACGTCGGCCGAGGTGGTGTTTGTCAGGTTCTCCTCTGTAAATATACAGTCACTCTCCACCCCCTTTCCCACACTATACTCTTTGATTTCCTTTTCATTGTTCCATATTACCCAAACTTTTTTTTTCTTTCAAGGAGCATAATTACTTTGATAATCATTTTGGGAAAAAAAAATTGACAAGGTCTCCTAAGACTTTCATCCTTTCTGTATATTTTCTTTTGGCTTGATTTTCACACTATTGCACACCTCTCCTCCAGAAGTCTTTGTTGGGAATTTGTCTGGTCACTGCCTCAGTTCCTGCCAAGTGTGCCTGTGCCCTGAGCTCAGGCTGCTCGCCTCTCGGAGGGTGTATCGTGCAGAGTAACTTCCAATGGTACCCTGCACGAGCAGCCCCATAAATCCACCAGGGAGCCTTTGCCCTCGCTGTAAACGTGAAGGGGACTTTCAGCCTCGCTTTCTCCTTGCTGCTGAAGGTAAACAGGGCGTAAATCTTGCTGAAGGAGAAGTTTCTTATCCAGCCACCAGAAAACACCCCCGCCATTTGAAGGACAATCTGCTCCACAACTGCTTTCATTCAAAACACCCAGCACCCATCACAGGGCCGGGCACGTCGTGTTGAATTACCAGAAGGATAAATGAGTAAACTGTGGCCATTTCCCTCTTTGATCTCACCCATGGCTTTTTGTCAGAGAAGCTGGTGAGAGTGACGTGTGGAAATTGGACAGTTTTTCCTACAGGAACAGCTTCTTCCTGGCCACCTGCAGCAGGCACATTGTCCTAAAATTTACTATCCTTAGTGAATTGTTGGTTTGTTTTTGTCTGTGTTTTTTTCCAAAAGAAATGGTTCTCTAGAGTCTGAGAGCAGGTGGCTAATTGCTGTGCTTTAAGGGGAGCCTGGTGAGGAAGGTAAGCTTCTGAGGGGACGTTATGGGGATGGGTGCCCTGGGGTGGAGTGCCTGTGGACACCACTTCATTTATTTAACACCTGAAAGGAAAGAAGAGTCTTCCATCATACCTTGTCAGAGCCTTGCTGTCCTGGCCCAGCTAGGATTCCCTGTGAAATGGAACATTCTTAGCAAATTGTGCAGCTCTGAGTGGGTGCTGACTTCTAGAGCAGAGATTCTCAACCTCAGCACTATTGACATTGTAGACAGAATAATTGTTTTGTGGTGAGGGGCTGTCCTGTGCATTGGAGAATGTTTAGCAACATCCCTGCTCCCTACCCACTAAATGACCATAGCACCGCTCCTCCGAGTTGTGACAATCAAAAATGTCTTCAGACATTGCTAAATGTCCCCTAAGGGGAAAATCACCCTCAGTGGAAAACCACTATCCTAAAGGGATGGCTATCTCTCTAGGTCCTGTACAATGGAATACATTTGCTTACTTCCTGCCTATGGAGGGCTGATGACTTGCTAACCATTAATTGTAGATGTTACCAGGGGAAACCGGGGAGGCAGTCCCCATCACGGTTCCTGTTCCAGTTATCTATTGCTGTAACCAAGCACCCTATACTTAGTGCAATAAAGCAGCAACCATTTCTGGATTCTGTGGAGTTTAGAAGGGGCACAGCGGGGATGGCTTGCCCCTGCTCCTGATGTCTGGAGCCCTCAGTGGGAAGACTCAAAGGCTGAGAGTGACTTCATACTGGGGACCCAGAATCATCTAAAGCTGCCTTCATTCCCATGTCTGGCAGCTGATATTTGCTGTCATCTGGAACTAAGCCGGAGCTGTGGCCAGGACACCTACTCGTGGCCTCTTCATGTGGTCTGGGCTTCCACACAACATGGTGGCCTCAGGGCATTCAGATGCCTGCATGGTGTCTCAGGGCTCCAAAGATGACTATCACAGGGGAACCAGGTGGAAACTATTGCCTTCTGTGACCAAGCCTTGGAACTCCCACGGTCTGGCTTCTGCTGTGGTCAGAAGCACTCCCAGCTGGGAGGAGGGTCTAAGTCACCTTGTAGGAAGAGCACATGGACAGAATATGTTGTGGCCATCTGCCCCAGTTCTTTTCCTGACCTTCCCTTTCTGCAGAGGATATTTTTCCCATCCCATCCCATGGACCCTGGCTCCTGACTCTCTTCTCTCAGGCTCTCTGCTCTACTCTCATTCACCACAGAGGCTCCCCCAGAATCAAAGAGACTAAAGAGAAACCACCCTCCAGGTCTGCTGGAGGAGGAGGATTCTGGGGTTTTGTCTGTTTTATTCACTCTGACCAGCCCTAGTGGCTCTGAGAACCATTTGATTCTCAATTCTAGAGGTCTTAAGAACAGCTAACTCCGTTTCATCTTGAGAAAGCTAATTTTAAGGCAAAACCACAGCATTGGTTACTATGAGCTTAGCTCAGTAAAGAATAGTGGTGCTGATACATTTGAAGTAAGATTGCACACAAATCTTTGCTTTTAAGAGACTGTCTCAGAGTGAGCTTGTGTTTTCCAGAGTCTACCAATGTGTAGTGCACAGACTGGGTTCTTAGTAAGTGTTTACTGAATAAATGTTTCTGATCTCAGTGACTGGGCATTTTATTATGCTCAATATTATCTGTATCAGAGCTTGTGAGGTTTTTCTGGAGCCTGGAATTTCAAGGCAAACTGTAATTAGAATATGAAGTTTTACTCCTCTTCGGCCCTTATGCAAGTTCTGGTGACCCTGAGTGAGCTCATATCATTGTTGTGTTAACAGAAAGACATTTTTGGCTGTGGCCACAACTGAGTTTTGCCTATGGTGGTTGCAAGCCAGGGCGGCAAGTAGTCCAATGCCTGTCAGACTGTCGTTGCTGATGTATGTGCAGCCTCTCGTTTGCTCCTGGCTGAGGATGTGTTGGATTGGTCACTCAGCTGTCTTTACTGAGTAACTGCTAAGTGTCAGGCATGAGTGACCATCCAAAAGAAGACAGTCCCTTGCCCTCAAGTCTCAGGGCCACCTTTTGTTCCCTTTGTCTTTCTGCTGTGTTTATTTCCAGTTAGTTATGATTGGCATGTTGTCCTTTCTTCAGCCTCTTCTCTTCCCATTCTTTGCCTTGCCTAGTGTATCCATCTGCTATATTTCTGTAATGCGTAACAAGCCACCCCAATTCTCATGGGCATATAGTAATAAACATTCGCTTACTACTCACTTGTGCACCATCATCTGGATTTGGCTGATTTAGGCTGAGCTCAGTTGAAATAGGGTTCAGGTCTCTTCTCCACGTTCCTCATGGCTGGCCCTGAAGCTATCCAACACATGTTCTCCTGACAAAAGATGGGGAGCACAAGACAGCAACCTGACGTGCAGGCACATTTTAAGCCTCTGCTTACATCCTGTTCACTGACATACCAATGGCCAAAACAAGTCATATTCTCAATCCAAAGTCATGTTGCATGCCAGGAGACCCCTCCCAGGAGGCAAGGGAGAGTGCTTGAGTATCTTCTGAGCAGTTATCTAATTTATCATGCCCAGAAACACTTCCATAGGTCTCATGCTCTTTTTGGCCTCTGGGCCTTTAGTGTGCCCTCCCTCTACCTGAAATACTCTCTCCTCAGGGGTCAAATCATCCCATTCCCTGACTCATTCCTACTCAACTTCTGAGATTCCATTCAGTGCCCGCCCCCTCCTGGGACACCTGCCCTGATAACACACAGGTTCCTGGACTCCCCTCTGGGTTGCCATAACATTCTGCACATGCAGACCCCATTAGCCTGCACCGTGAATATATCTGTTTGTCTTTATCACCCCCACCATTTCATGAGTGTTGAACCACATCTTACTCAACATTATTTCCCCAACATGTAGCGCAGGCTCAAAGGTTTTGAAGAGCAAATATGTGCTATATTTGTGGCACTTGCCTCTCTACATTGACAGCTCTGGGGGGAAGCACAGAAAGAACTGGGGTTTTGACATTTCCAAGGAAGAGGACCATTTGGAATGAACCGTATGAGCCGTATGGGCACAACTGACTATGTCCAATAAATGCCATCTGCTTTTGAGGCATGTGGAGACTGGGAAATCAGTGTAGACCATGTGGCTTAGGCTCTGTTCTGGTCGGCACCATATCCTCATTTGCCCTTTCTGAATTTTGTTCCTCCTATCTTGACTTAGATGAAGAGTAAGTCTGACTAGCTGTCAGTTTGCTCCCAGGTAGTAGTCTTGGAGGATTTGAGGCAGGGAGACATTGAGTAGATGCAGGCTTTGTTATGCAGGATTTGTCATTGATTTGTCATTGATGTTCCTGTGTTGATTTCCTGGTAAAGTGGGTGGGGCCGAGAGCATGAAGCAGAAGGCCGTGCATGTGGTTAAAGGCAGTGACATGTGTGACTGCCACTCATCTCTGTGAGGATTTTTCCAGAGGCAATAGGGAGGGTGGATGGGTACAGACTCACAGGCTGCTCTCAGCCCACTATAGACTTCAGTTTCTTCAGAATGGAGCTGGAAATGGGAATTTATATATTTGCCGGGTGGTACTTTAAAGTCACAGCTGCTCCTCGTTTAAAGAAATCCAAAGCCTTTCAGTGTGAATGATCATTTTGAAGGTAACTCAATTATCTGTGTTTGCCGGTTCAATATGGTACTCTTAGATATAATGGCCTATCATCTCAGCTTACTGGAACCATGCACAGCTTCCCAGTCTGGGTCTTCATCCAAAGGAGTGAGTGGAGACATTCAGAAACCTCTTCCAAATCAATACACAGAATATGAGAGAAGGCAGGGGATGGCAGGGCCCCAAACCCTGCTATCTCTCCTTGTGCCATTTCTAATTCCCCTAGGCATGCAAATATTCACATGAGTCTCACCATCTCAAAGGTGTTTATTCCACGCCAGTTGAATTGGCTGTAAAATTCATCAAACAAGATATCACACTGTTTATTCAAATTTAGAATTTCATATTGGCCAAGTCCATGCAGGCTTCCTGCATATAATAACCTAAGCAAGTTCTTTCGGGTATTCTCATTTAGAGGAGTACTGCAGGGAGCTGTAAGAACTTATGGGATGGGTGCAGTCTGTGTCTGTCACCCCCATCTTGTTTTCAGTGGCCCACTCTGCTTGCCACTCCCTTCTGACCCACTCTGCGTATCCACATCTCTGCGCTGTGCTTTGCCTGCCCATGTTCCCAGTTCTGCCCATTCAAATCTCCTAGGCAGCGTCCCCTGCCAGGACACGTGCTTTGCACAGAGGAGTTATGCAATACGTTTGTAGGATTGAGTTATGAGAATTAAGTCATCCATTTTGGAACAAGAATCAAATACGCAGAAACTCTGAACTGAGCCATTTTCAGTCCCTACTTACCTAAAATGGGGACTGAAAATTTTCTTTGCATCTCTACCTACAGTCTGCTTCCCTCTTTTCCCAGTGACCCTCAGCCAATGACTCCACCCTTCAGCATCTCTTGGTGCTCACCTACAAGAACAAAGGAACGATAACCATGAATGCGGTTGTGAGGATTATAGGTGATGGATAGATAGCGAAATACATGTGGCCCTTGGTAGATTTTCCAGAATCTAAAATAATGGTTAATATTGGGTCCCTGCATCTACCAATCCACTTAACCTGTCCGATAGTAAACACTGGAAGAGTATCTTATCTAACCTTTATGTTTTTTACAATGTTTCTCTCCTGGGAGGGATTTCACAACTCTAAAAGTTTTGATTTTCTTCAAAAGGGCCCAGATTCTGTTTCCTCCTGAGAATCATACACACATTTTGAAGAGTTGTTTTGTTGGTGGTTTTCTCTCAAAACACCATTTACTGAAACAATGAGTAAAATGTATTATTTGGTATCTCCGAGTAGAATATATATAACGTTTCCCTGTTGAACAGGAAAGATTAAGTCATTCCAGTGACATGGAATCTAAGAGTAGAAGATTCCAAAGAGGTTTTGCAGGACTGCTAAAGCTTGAGTCCACTATGGTTTTAATGGCTCTTTACAAGATGGTGCTCCTAAGTTTACCATATTGGTGAGCTCTAGTCATTTCCTTGGAGTCCTAAACAAGAGAGGGAGAGAAGTCAGTCACCTGGAATGGACTTATTAACTCATCATAATTCCTCTGTTTTTTGGTTAAGCACACATCAGATCTATCACTAAAACACAGCAACAGTATTTCTTTCTTGCTGAACCTGACTGGAGCACTGTGTAGATAAGGCCTCAGTGAGTCATTTTTCTTCCCTAAGCAACAGAGAGTAAGCAGTCATAGCAAATACACTTTTATGATATCCAGGTAATACTTCCTTCTACCTGCCTCTTAGGAATTGTTATATGTGTTGACTGTGTGTACTTGCTTTCACATGAGTTTTTATCGAATGCTCATAGATCTGTTGCGTATGTGCTAGAGTATCCTACCCTGAATTGCTTCTTCAGGGAAAAAGCATAGAAATAGAACCTTTGAAGAATTTATATGTAGGACTCTTCATTGCTTTTGACCATGAAAGAAAAATAAGAGCCAAGTTCAATTAATTAATTCCAGCAACTTGGAGAGCTGAGTTGAGAAGGATTCTGATACTTAATATTGGCTCAGTATGGAGAATGCCATGATGAATTAACATTGACTGTCACTTGGGTAGAAAGGAAGTGATGACACAGGTACTGGGTATTGGCTCTATCTTCTAGACTTGCAAAGTTAACCAACTGTGGTCAAGTTATAGAGCTTTGGCCCTTGGAAAAGTTCCTCTTGAGATGGTGGAGTTACCAAAATGAGGTGTAGCTCTAGTTCTTTGGCTTCAGACTCTCAGATAGAAACTAAATCGTTCAGCCTAATCCCCCAGGCATGGATAGATTGAACTCTACAGTTTCATTTCTGAAGCACTAGAGACTAAAACCAGGGCTTAAAAATTTTAAAACATCTGTTTCAAGTTAAAAGGATGTTTCCTTTCTCTGATTACCTTTATGTTCATGCTTCAATTGAGGGTCAATCAGCAAACACTATCTTCAGTTGCCTTGCATTCTCCTTTCTGCCCTGGGGTGCATGTCAGCCTGGGCACTTCTCCCCACCAGGCACCAGCTCCAGGCTGCCCTCTAGAAGGGATCTGGTATCAGTCATTTACATCTCAGCATGGGTTTCACTGTTCTTCTTTTTCTCAGAGATTCATAGTTTGGAAATTTCTCTGAAGAATGAAAGACAATCCCCTGCCCCCAGTGACAGATATGGTGGCCATCATAGCAGATAGGGGAACTAATTTCATATAGGAAAGCCTTTACATTATGCTCCAAGTCATACCTTCTATGTAATGACCTAATATGGGAGGCCAGCTCTGCTGCTGTTTGACCTGTACTGGAGGGAATTCGTTCCCTGAAGATTTCTCTGTGTCAATCACACACACACACACACACACACACACATACACACACACGTACAGGTAAACCCCCTGAGGTCCAGAACTCCAGTCACTCTCTCCCCCTGCTCTCCCAACCCCCTCCTCTGTGTCCCCTCTTTTCCCTCCCTATTATGGCACATTTAGGGTTCCATTGACTTTGCCAAGACTGGCTGTCAGTCATTATTATGGCTGACTGTGTTTCCCTCATGCTATACCACGAATGTACACTCTAGTTTGTCACTGGGTCAGAATCCAATTACTTTTAGAATGCACTGAAGGAATTTAGTGTAGGGAAAAAAAGCCCATGTTTCCCTTTGTAAAATGAAAATCCTTTCCCAGTAGGAGTAACCCATTTATTTATTCAAGAAACATTTGTTGGTTGCTTTTTATATAATGCTGTAGATTCATCAAGAAGATAGTAGATGGCATCGCAATGGGAGCCCAATCTAGGGCGGCAGTAATGAGTGAGGGGTGAGGGCTGCAAATGGTCAGATCTGAAATCTGTGAACTGAAATGTCTTTGAAATGGTCACCCAGGCATTTAAGAGTCCAGGTGTTTGAATCGAATTGCAGGGCAATAGGATCTAGAATTGAAGCAACAAGTCCTCATTTACCCTTTGCTTGCTGTTTTTCCACCTCAGTTCCATGCACAGGTTTCCCTCTATAACAAGACTCTGCAAACACATGTGGTTAGGGTGGAGCGAGCATCCACCCACGCACTTCCCCATCAGTCTGTGCCCATGGCTGGCTTGTGAACAGAGCACAAGCATTTTGCATCAGGTCATCTCTCTCCAAAGCCTTCTCCGACCCTCCCTGCCTCTCGCCTTGTTGACATCGCACATAAGATTGAGGGTGTCATTTGGATGACAGTTTCTGAAACTTTGCCTGAAGTCCAAGAAGGAGAGCCAAGAGTCAGGCCAAGGCTGTGGACTAATAGACCTCTTTCTACACACACTTGCTCTAATCCCCAAGGAAGGTGAGCTGACTGCAAGAGCAGCCGTCCTTCTGCCCCTTGACTGGGTGGCAGCTGAGGGTGGGGCTGGCCAGGAAAAAAGATAACTTCGGAAAGCTGAAAGGAGCACATCCCCCAAAACCCAATCTTTCTTTAATGATGCCAAAAACACTACCTGCCAGAAATCCACACTAATCTCAGAAGGTAACAACAGCTACAGGAGTTCCACTCATTCAAACAAACTTGCAAATGAAGGTATTCTGGGGAAGCTAAAAAGCCAGTTATAGATGTCTGCCTTCAGCACAAAGCTTAGCCGTGGTTGGTGGGTTCTGAACGTCCTGTGGTGAGGGACTAGATCTAATGGAGAAGATGGGAGGTGGGGTAAGGAGAGGGTGTGACCTGTGAAAACTCCTCCACATGTCTTATGTTTCCCAAAGGAAAACAGTGAAGGACACATCAAATCATGAGTGTATCAATGACACGGTTTCATCTCAAAATGGGAACCGTGGTTGCCATATGTGATTAGGTTTCATTTACCCATTTACTCCTTGCCTGCTAGAAACTTCTTGGGTTCTTTCTTCCCAAATGTCCTAACAATATGCTTCTGAATTTATGCTACCCTTTTGCAGGAGGAATGCCCGTAATGAGGTACTTATTTTGGGATCTTCCTTCATCCAGGTAGTCAGTGATTTTCTGCCTTTAACTCCAGGTCCCTGAAGTCTGGGGCTCCGGGGAATTCTAGAGAGTAAGAGATGAGACACCTGAGACAGAAAGTCATTGAGTAGTATTGTCAAAAGCCTGATCAGGTGGTAAGCAAACCCTGGGACCCCTCAACACCAATCCCAACCCCAGCCTCTCCCATCCACACCTGAGTACGTTCTTCGGGCCCTGCAGAAGGTTTAGAGTTTGTTTGCTCAATATCCCTTGTTCCACTCCCACGTGGAGAGAATCAGTGCTGGGGAAATTGTGCTCAGGATGCTGCAGGTGCACAGAGGGGCGGGGAACCAGGACGGGATGAGGGGAGACTTCCCAGAAATGGGGACAAGCCAGATGAGTGCTGAAGTGTGATTAGAAGTGGATGGAAGAGCTTGTCAAAATAAGTTGCTCAAAATGGAGAAAGCGAGAGAGAGAGAGAGAAAGAATGTTTCAGAGTTTCATTTAATTTTTTAATGAGGGAACCAGCAAGGTGACAAAATCAGTACCAAAGAAATATGAAAACTAGGATTTTATTTAGTCTTTAAAAAATAAAAAGGAATGCCAAGAAGAGATAGGTAAGTGAGATGCAAAGCTAGGTAATTTCTGCAGGAAAATAAAACTATCGCTTTTGAGGGGAGCCTGGGTGGCTCAGATGGTTAAGCGTCTGCCTTTGGCTCAGGTTATGATCTCTGGGTCCTGGGGTTGAGCCCCCTGTCAGGCTCCCCTCTCAGCAGAGAGTCTGCTTCTCCCTCTCCCTCTGCCTCTCTCACCTGCTCATGCTCACTCTCTGTCTCTCTCTGTCTCAAATGAATTAAAAAAAAAAATTAAAAAAAAAACTATTGCTATTTCTATCAGCTCCCCCCCCCTTATCAGTTTTCTATAAGTTAACCTCTAACCTTTACAGAAGACAAAATATCTGGGCCCTAAGCAATACTAAACAGTAAAGAAAACTCAGTCAAACCTCTCCCTGCCCCAGCAGGTGTCACAAACTATATAAAGACCCAGGGAGTGAATATTTTAGGCTTTGTGGGCCATAAGGTCTCTATTGTAACTACTCAGTTCTGCCACTGCGGCACAAAAGCTGCCTTCCACAATGTTTAAAGGAATGGGTGTGGCTGTGTTTTAACAAAACTTTATTTATAAAAACAGGTGGTTGGCTGGCTTTGGCCTGCAGTCTGTAGCTGACCTCAGCTCCAGGAGAAACTTAAAGGGCCACATAATCATCTTCTTGACTTATTTCCAAGTTTTAGTGCTTTTTTTTCCTAATAAGTTTACATTAAGGAAAACAGCACGTGCAAAGGCACTGGGGCCTGAGTTCATACATTGTATTTGGGGAGCTATAAGTGAGTAAGGATTCCTGGAGCACTGAAAAGGGAGTATTAGCTATACAAAGAAGAATAAAACTGGATAATTTGGGAGGAAACCAACTACCTTTTTACCTGTAGCAAGAAGTGTACCTGGTTAATACACCTGGGCAAGAAAATGAGACCACCCAGTTCTGATTCCAATGAGTAACCTGAGAGGGTTGAGGTCATCTTACTAAAGCTTGGCTTTCCTGCTTCAAAAATAAAAATAATATTGGACTTAGCCAGAGGGTTGCTGTGACATTAAAAAGAGTGCATTTCCCATTACTCAATATGGGATAGCTTTTAATTAAAAATTATTATTGATATTCTTCATTAATCAAAGTCAAAGGGAGGTCCTAGGACTATCGTTGAGTCCACAATTTGTCACAAAGGGTAGGTGCTGGGATCATGAAGGTGTAATGGAGAGTCCGGTTGCTCACTTCCTTTTCATTTCAGGTCCTCGGTCTTTGAGACTTTGTCCTAAAACCAACTCCATCTTTCCCTCTGATACACAGCTGGGCTCAGAAGCCCAGGGTTTTCTAGAATTCCTATTAAGAATCTCCTCACCCTCCACCCCAGTAACAATTTATAAACAACAAGGGCTCTGGGGACAATTGCCTTGTAAACAAGGACACAGTGAGTGTACTTAGAACAAAACTGCTGGATTAGCAGCCACATTTGCATTCCCACAATGGATGTGCTAATTAACAGTGATTCCTACCTGTTCATTAAAGCCTTAAGAGATTCTCCAAGAAACATAGCTGCGCTTTCTCTTCTGGCCCTGTCAGCAGTGACCTGCGCTTACTCAAAGCCGCTCTTTAAAATTATACCTATTATTTTTTTTCTTTTTCAAGTTTTTATTTAAATTCCAGTTCATTAACATACGGTGTAATATTAGTTTCAGGTGTAGAATTTAGTGATTCATCACTTACCAACACCCAGTGCTCATCCCAGCAGGTGCCCTCCTTAATACCCACCACCCATTCAAACAATCCCTCCCCCTACCTCCCTCCATCAACCCTCAATTTGTTCTCTATAGTTAAGAATCTGTTTTCTGGTTTGCCTCTCTTCTTTTCCCCCTATGTTCATCTGTTTTGCTTCTTAAGTTCCACATATGAGTGAAATCCTATGGTATGTGTCTTGATACGTCTGACTTACTTCGCTTTGGCATAATACACTCTAGGTCCCTCCATGTCATTGCAAATGGCAAGATTTCATTCCTTTTATGGCTGAATACTATTCCATTGTCCATATGCCACATCTTTATCCATTCATAGGTAAACGGACATTTGGTCTCTTTCCATATTTGGCTATTGTTGATAATGCTGCTATAAACATCGGGGTGCGTGTAGCCCTTTGAATCTGTATTTTTGTATCATTTGGATAAATACCCAGTAGTGCAATCGCTGGGTCATAGGATGATTCTATTTTTAACTTTTCTTTTTTTTTTTTTTAAATCTTTTTATTTTTATTTATTTGACACACAGAGAGAGACAGAGAGACAGCGAGAGAGGGACAACGAGAGAGGGAACACAAGCAGGGGGAGTGGGAGAGAGAGAAGCAGGCTTCCCGCGGAGCAGGGAGCCCGATGCGGGGCTCGATCCCAGGACCCTGGGATCATGACCTGAGCCGAAGGCAGACGCTTAACAGACTGAGCCACCCAGGCGCCCCTATTTTTAACTTTTCTGAGGAACCTCCATACTGCTTGTTGAAAGGTTTTGGGTTTTTTTTGTTTGTTTGGGTTTTTTGGTTTTGTTTTGTTTTGTTGTTTTGCTAGTTGGGACCAGTTATCTCCTTCAGAACAGAGGAATTCGTCTCTTTCCCACCAAACTCCTGGCTTCCTCAGCCAGGCTCCATCTTTTCAGGGGCTACCTCTGCCTCACTCAGGTTGCTAGTAATATCTGCCCCCTGTTAGCAGCCCTAAAGCTTACTCAGATGGCCTCAATAAAATATTAATAAATAATGATGATGAAGCATTTACTGTGGGCCACTTGTGTATTTCTTGTTCACTTCTCAGTAGTAATACTCTAAGGCTAATGATACTAATGCCATGTGGTGCTATCCAGCTTTGCCTGGGTTCAGCCAAACAAGCTGCCTGGTGATCGTGGGTGGAGGGATGGCCCCAATGATGAGGCTGCATCAGACTGCAGAGACCCTGAACCCCACAAATGGACCAAAGGTGGGTTGCAAGGCTGAGCTTAGTGAAACATAGTCAGCCTGGGAAAACAGTCCTATTCATCCATCACACATGAACCGCTCAGGAATGGGTTGGCTTGCTTTGCAATGGCTCCTTGCATATGGAGGGTAATTAGGCACATAGCCTTGGTAACTAGGAGCGGGGAGAGGTGGAGGAGGTGAGGCTGTGAATAGTTAGGAAGGACCCCCGTGTAAGTGGCCAGTGGAGTTTCTCACATCTGACAGCGCCCTGCCTCCAGGTGATGATATCGCTCATAGTTGCACCAATCAGGGTGGAACTTGGGGCCACCCAAGGCTGCTGAATTTCCATCTTGTAACTGAACTAACAGGAGTTCACTCCCTGGTGAGTCACAGATAAAGACCATCCCAGGTGGAGTTGTCACACAAAGGAAACTTTATCCGTAGTGAATAAGATCATGGGGAATAACTTCCAAAGCTGTGACTCTCCACCAGGGGGGTGAGTGCTTTTAATAACCTTAAACCTTATTTAAGGTTAGGATGAATATTCAGAAAGAGGACTTTTGTCGTCATATGTAGCGGCAAGCATGAGTTTGCACATGTGTACTCAGGAATCATGCCTAAACATGCATCATATGTTATAGAAATGAGTTTTGTGCTCCTCCTTGGGTGGAGGTTTTAACATTATGATGAGGTAGAGGTAACTGCCAGACACTCTATGGCCCATCTGCAAGGGTGTGAGTCGGTGGTCAGGCTCCAGCTGGTCTAGACTGGTAGGAGCTCTTCCTGTGACTTGCCTCTGAAAGGTAAAAGTTATCATTCCTATGAAGAAGGGGGCTCCATGGGGTCTTACTGATGACAATCTGCGAACGGACTTCATTGCCTTCTGTTGTGTATCTAGTTTTGTAAGATTAGGTATCTTTTGTGGTTAAAGATACTTCAGGCCCTTTAATAGTAAAGAAACTTTTCCTCCTTCAATCGTTAGTTGATGATTGCCTCCACCCCATTGGCATCCCCGCTACAGCCACGGAAACTTTATTTCTGTCCCCACGTTACCCACAACGACAACGGTCCTAGCACTTCGGTCACACTGTGCCTGCTCCGCAATCCTCTTGACTCCCCAAAGCCCCGCAGACGACCCCTGAGACTCTGCGAGAATCCACTTCCACCAAGATACAGTCCCAGCCTGGGCTGTGTCGCGGGGCCTCCCTTGTTTGCCCGTGGACCCGTGGAAGCGGGGAGCCCCGAGGGGCCGGATGAGTTAGGCCTGGCTCGCGGTGTGCGGGAATCAAGCACCTGACGGCACACCTGTAGCTCCTTTCTGTGAGAAGACGCCAGGAGAGACTTCGCTTTCTCGCTCCCGCGCCCTCCCATCCTCCTCACTTCGCCAGGCCACGACTGTCCTCGTGGGACCTAGCATGGGCCAACAGGGGGAAGCCTCACGCCTGACGCTCACTGTGTTGTCACAAGACACAGGCACCAATGGGTGAGTGCTCGGTGTTTTACAGAGAGAAAGTGGCATTGCTATTAAATTGTGCCTGGGTTTAAGAATGACCTTTCTTAGGTTGGCCTTCCTTACTTAAGAATGGCATTTTTTATTTAATGTTTTAAACAAACATGAATCTTCGTTCTCTCCAGAAGAGTTGGACGCAGGAAATTTGCCCTTTCACATGCTCTTTTGGTCATTTGAGCCTTGCTTTCTTTATCTGTAAAATGGGAATATTAATATCAATCTCACAGGATTGTTTTGAGACAAAAGTGAGAAAATGCCCTTAGCATTTAGCACGGCATCTGGTAGAAGGAGGGTACTCAGTAGGAAAAGGGCTGTCACTGGTCCTGCTCATTAGACACAGTGCCGGGGCAGCAAGGATATGCTGCAAGATTTCAGGAGTGAAGGGCCACGTGGTTTGAAGCAGCCTAGGAAGTGTCTTGGAGAAGGAAGGTGGTGTGCTACACCTCGTGGGTCAGGCAGACTGAAAGGTAGTCTGGCCTGCACCACAAGTGGGGCAGGTGACAAAAGACAGGCTGGGGCCAGACCTGCCCCCCATCCCCGACGCACAGCACCTCCCACTCCCAGGAGGACTGGAAATGGAGCATTGTGTCCAGGACATCACAGGGGAGAGGTTTTATTCTGATCAAGTGTGGCTCTTGTTTCCTTGGTAAGTGAACATCTGTTTGTTGCCTTCGGAAAATGTAAATTAACATAGGCTTTTGTCCTTGAATAAGAGTGAATGAAAAGTTAACCGTAATATTTTCTTAGCATCTAGCAAAACTCCCATTAGTGATGACACAGCTCAGACTTCACCATCTCCCTACCCCCATCATCCAGCACTGACCACCCTGAATTCTGACCATCTGTTTCTCCCATGGATTGGGAGCTCCTCCAGGGAAGAGACGGACATGGAGCCTTGGACCCACAGCTCAATAACTATGGGACTTTAAAGGAAAGACGAACATCAGAGGGGGCCGGAAGCAGAAAATGCTCTGGGGGTCCGCAGAGCGAGAGATCACCGCCAATGGACAGCTCAGGCCACGATTCACAAAGCAGGCCACGATTGAGCTTTGCCCCGAAGTATCCATGAGTCAGAGCACCCAGGACTGATAAAACGCCCTGTGAGCTTAGACAAGATGGAGGGCTTTTCTCTACAAGGACCTGCTAGGTGACACTTAGGAAAATAATTTTCCTCAACTAAAAGGAAAACTTGAAAACAGATTACACTAACATTTATATTATCATTTCAGACAAGGGAAAGGATAAAGAGACCCGAGAATGATCATGAACTGGGTAGCAGTTACTCATATAACCAGCCTCATTTCCTGTGCTGTCTGTCCTCATAGTACACCAGCATGTGGTTGGCATCCCCATTTTACAGGTGAGGAAACTAAGGAACATGGCCCCAGGCCATGTTAGTAAAAAGCAAAGCAGACCCGAGCTTGGACCTCAGCTCAACCACATAATACCTGCCAGGTCTCAGGCAAGTCACCTCCTTGGACCTCAATCTGGAAAATGGCGAGGAAAGAAGATATTTTATGTTGCAGCACCTAGCAGAGGGTCAGGAACACAGTACGTGTCTAACAGATCTTAGTTTTTGTTAAATTGTCTGAAATATTACCAATTAAATTCACTGGGTCTGATGAATCTTCCAAAGTGGCAGCAGTGATGATGCCACAAGGGATATTATATCAGGTGGTTGAAGACTGCCCGGTCAGAAGGGCCTGGAAAGATTAACTGACCCCATGTTTCCCAATACTGTCCCTGGACCAGCAACATCAAAGCCTCCTCCATGGGCATGCGCTCCAGACACTCTTTCCCACCAACGCACACCCACACAGTCAAACCAGCTCTTTCATATCCAGATGCACAGGTTTGAGGACAGACCAACAGAGACCTGCTGGGAGAGGTTGCCACAACCTGGAGTATTCTCCTCTCCTCCTGCCCTAGCAGAGAACCTCCCCAAAAGTCCAGCTGTGGATGGAAAGATGACGACAAACCCTCCTGGGAGCATGGTGGGCGGGTGCCTTGGTGACCAATGGCTCCCGCCTACCAGGGGAGCCAGATGAGGTGCCAGGCAGGGCAGCCTGTTGCTCACAAGTAGACAGGTCTTGGCTGAGGATGAATCTGGGAGAGAGGGTCTTACAGCGCTCCTGCACACTCAGATGGACACGCTCAGTTCCTAACAGGCCCTGGCAAGAAACTGGAAGGGCCTAGAAGAGAGCAGGATTTGATCTAAGCACAGAGTCCCAGGAACTCCTGAGACCCAGTCTTGGGGGTTGCCCAGAAGACCCCATGCCCCACAGCTCTACCTCCCTTAAATATGAGAATTACAGGTATTACTCAGGCCTACTACCTGCTGCCCCACCCCAGAGGCTGTCTGTGATAGGAGATGACATAGTATGCCCTAAAGACAGAATGCAAGTTCACGGGCACCTTGTGGGACAGGGAGAGGCCTCATCAGGAGGTTGCTGATAGCTGTGCAACCCCACCCATCCCTGCCAACCATCATGGAGCACCTACTGTGTATTCCTCCGCTGCTCAGACATCTCCTCCGGGAAGCCTTCCTGGCCTTCAGCTGGGCTGGGTGGGTGCCCTGGGTATGTGCCCCCTCCCCAGCACTGACATTTTTATTATTGCTGTCACTTTAGTACTTGGTTCATTGACCCAAGATTGTCTTTTTATCTGAGGAAGGCAAGCACAGACACACCGAGCCTGGACAGGGAAGAGGCTATAGGAGACTCTGCTTGTAGGGATCAGAGTTGAGCGGAGACTCTATGGTCTACCTCATTTTTTACTTTCTCCAGATGCCTTTAGAATGACATTCAGGGATGGGGATATTTGGGATCCAGACCATCTCATGCAGAGAGCAGAGGGCTGTGGTTTGGGAGCACCTAGACACTCTCATTTGCAGCCTGGCCAAGGGTCACCAGGGTGCTCCGGAGGCTCAGACTTCTCTGCCTGAACTGTAAATTCAGTGCCAGACTGACCAGCCTCAGTGACCTAATACGGAGGAAAATATGATACATTTCCGGGTTGCAGGGCAGAAATGCAGGCTCTTTTATGGATTCTGACAGCCCATTAGCCAATAGCAAGGGGTTAAGTGTGAAGTGCCCTAGTAAGAACTTCTCTCCCTGTTACAGCATGAGCAGGCTTCCACTGAGGGAGGCCTCTCCCCGGCTTCCTTTATCAGAGCTGAGAGCTGAGAGCCGGCAGAGCACCTGCTGGGCAGGCTGGGGCTCCCTGTGCTCTGTGTGTCAAAAGGTGGGTCTTGATGGGTCTCCCTGCTCGGAATTCTGTAAAATCTGGCCCCTCTGTCTCTCAGAGTGCTGGGCAGATGTGGCCATCCGCCTTCTATCTCCTCTTCAAAAAACTTTTCAAAAGCTTCTCAGCTTTAGGGGGCAGTTAGAGCTCCTGGAGTCAGCTCTGGGCTGGGGTCTACAGCTTGTCTGGGTTTGGGTTCCAGTTAGTGGCTAAATAGCTGGTAACCTTGGGAGAGACTGAACTGTCTATCTATAAAATATCTAAAATACCTATCTTGCTGCCACATTAGTATTTAAAGATCATTCCCGTAATGAATAGGAAAGCACTTAGGAAAACAAGGCCACATCAAAGGCAAGGTGGAGGAATGCCTTTCAGCCACGGAAATGTGATTCCAGACTGTGACCCTTTCTTCGGTCATGCCTTGCATATTTGAATCTGCACAGAGCTGGAAGGGGCCCAAGAGATTATTCTAGATTCATATTATTCGAGTTCTCAATGCTGGCAGCTCATCATGGTCACCTGGGAGCTTTTCCAGAAATACCTATCTCCTACCACCACCCCCACCCCCATCACTCTAACCCTGCAACTCCCATATTTTGATCCTGTTAGTCTGGGGATGGGACAAAAGCAGGGGTGTTTTGCAGTGACACAGATGACACATCTGGGGAGGGAGAGGCTGGTTTGGTGCAGCTCTTTGCTTTGTAGGTGCTGATGCTGTGAGGTCAGGGAGCAGTGGGGGGGGGGGGGGCTTCCGGCACAGATACACACCCAGGCAGTCACCAGGAGGCGGAATAATCCGAGAGCAGAGGCCACAGCCAGGCTGCCCTCCCTGGCAGGGCTGGCAACCAAGCCTCCTGCTGACATCCCGGCATCTATGCCAAGAGCAAAGATCCTGTTGTTCAAAGGTGTCAACTCTGAGTCTGCAATTACCCATGCCCCACCCACAACACCTACCACACACGCTGCCCCAGGAATTAATGCAGAAACAGGAGGTGGCAGTTTATTTGCTGGTATTTGTGGGGAAATACAGCCTTTTGCTCCGGCTGTCCTTCTGGACTCTGAGCTCTCCAGGGCAGGGGCTGAGTCGCCTCATCTTTGCATCCCCCGATAGAGGAAAAATCAAATCACAAAAACAATGTTTGGTGGATGAGGGAGTGAACGAACAAAAGTATGTGAGGTGCCCAAGTACGAGACTTAAATTTAAACCATGAACGTCATATAAGGAAACCATTTCCACACTCAACTAGCTCTTCTGTCCTAAATCTTGACTGTCAGCATAAAAACCATTTTGATAGTTAGCCAGGACTGCACTGATGCTAAACATTATGTGTACTCACATTAAGAAAGGAAAAGGAAAAAAAAAAATGGGCCTTTTGATTCTCTGCCTAAGTCACAATAAACCATCTATGGTGTTAATTGTTTATAATAACTTAATGACATAATTACCCCCACATAGTTTGCCTGGAATAGTGAAAACACAGCAGGATCTCAAATCGTTTGAACTAAATTTAAAAGGAAGGCCGGTTCCACCTCCTGTCGGTTGGGTGAGGTTGGTCATATGGCTTAACCTCTGACACTCAGCAGCCTCATCTTTAAAGGGGGACGATAATATCTATCTTGCTGAGTAATGATGGTGGAGACATAAGACTCACTTCCAATTACATTCCATTGGCCAGAACTAGTAACCTGGCTGCAACCTCACTGCAAGGAAGGCTTAGAAATGTCTACCTCTCTATGGGCAGTAAGCTCGGTACACATTAGTTTGCCTGCATATGGCTCCTCCCACCTCCATCCTGGGTACAGGTTTATAATTTAGTTAGAAAGAACAGGGGACCAGAAAATCACCACTCTGTGGTGGCTTGAGAGCCACAGGTTTGAGGCCTGATCTCCTCCTATAATCCTTCCTTCTTTTTTTCCTTCACTCACTCATTCACCAGCAGATATTTTTCAGGTTCCTTGGGTGCTGTGGAGAGAGTTGAGGACAGCTGTGCCTGGATGGCACTAACATTCAGGACAGGAGGCGGGACGTGGGCATGGAGTAAGAAACAGACTGTAGCTAAGAGAGAAAGTGGCTGAACAAATAGAATAAATTCAGATAGTGATAAAATACAACTGACTGACGTGATAATAAGTACTTGGAGGGGGAAGGAGAGGCATTTGAGATGACAGTGACCAAGAAAGCTCTCTCAGAGGGGTTGTCATTTTAATAGAAACGCAAATGTCTGAAATGGTCACCCACACAAAATCTCCTTCACCAAGAAATGGGGATATGGTATCAAAATCAGAAGAGAACGGTGTGACTTCTGGAATGGTAGAATGAGCAGCTTGGCAAATACTGTCCCCAAGAAGGGACAATAAAACTGAGAAAAAAAAATCATAACAAACAACCATTTCAGGACTCTGAAAATTGACCAAAGGCAAACAACAAACTGGGGAAATACTACAAACAATTTTGTGCCAATAAGTCAGACAACTTCAACAAAATGGAAAAATCCCCAAAAGACACAAGGAACTAAAACTGACCCAAAAGGAATAGAAAATCAAATAGACTTATAACAAGTCAATAAATTGAATCTCTAATCAAAAACCATCTCACAAAGAAAGCCCGGGCCCAAATGACTTCACTGATGAATTCTGTAACATATTTAAAGAAGAAATAATGCCAATGCTTCACAAATTCTTCAGGAAAAAGAGGAAGATGAGGGACCAGTATCGTCCTGATACCAAAGTCAGACAGTGACATCATAAGAAAACTACAGACCGGGGCACCTGGGTGGCTCAGTTAGTGCAGCTCTGCCTTCAGCTCAGGTCATGATCTCAGGGTCCTGGGATCGAGCCCCGCGTCGGGCTCCTTGCTCAGTGGGGCGTCTGCTTCTCCCTCTGCCTGCCGCTCCCCCTGCTTGTGCTCTCTCTCTGTCTCTCTCTCTCTCTCAAATAAATAAATAAAATCTTTAAAAAAGAGAGAGAGAGAACTACAGACCATTATCTCTCCTGAACATAGACACAAACATTCTCTAAATGTTGAAAAATCAAATTCAACAATATATAAAAAAGATGATAACTATGACCAAGTCAGATTTCTCCTAGGAATAAAGGGCTGGTTTAACATCCAAAAGTCGATCACTGTAATATATCGTCTTATTAAATGGACAGAATTAGCAAGGACAAAAAACACAGGATCATCTCAACAGATACAAAAAAAAAAAAAAAAAGGCATGTAAAAGAGATTCAATACCCACTTGAACTAAAAATAGAGGAACTTCCTCAGCCTAACAAAGGGCATTTAAAAAAACCTATAGCTAATATCATGCTTAATGATGAGAGACTGAAAACTTTCCCCCATAAAATGAGAACAAGGTAAGGATACCCACTCCAACACTTCTATTCATCATTGAACTAATGTTTCTAAGCCCATGAAATAGGATCCCAAAAAATGGTATTAAAGACATTCAGATTGGAAAGGAAGAAGTAAAAATTGTCTTTATTTACAGACAACATGAAACTGAATGTAGAAAATCCTACAGAATCAACAAAATTCTACTAGGACTAATGAACAAGTTCAGCAAGTTTGCAGATACAAGATCAATGTAAAGAAGTCAGTTGTATTTTTATATACTAGCCATGAACAATCCAAAAATGAAATTAAGAAAACAACTCCATTCAAAACAGCATCACAAATAATAAAATGCCCAGAAAGAAATTTAACAAAAGAAAGGCAACACTTGTACACTGAAAACTGTAAAAACATTGCTGAGAAAAAAATTAAAAATACCTAAATAAGTGGAAAGACACTCCAAGTTCATGGATTGGAAGATTTAATATTATTACAATGGCTACTCTTCACAAATGGATCTACATATTCAATGCAAGCCCTATCAAAATCTCAGCAAGCTTTTTTGCAGAAATCGACGAGATGATCCTGGAAATACAAAGGACCCAGAATAGCCAAAACAAGGCTGAAAAGGAAGAACAAAGTTGGAAGATTAGACTTTGTAATTTCAAAACTTACTATGTCTATAGTAATCAAAACAGTGGGGAACTGTTGGAAGGATAGGAGTATAGATCAATGGAACAAAATTGAGTGTCTAGAAATAAGCCCTTATGTTTGTGATCAAATGATTTTCAATACAGGTGCCACATTAATTCAATGGGGAAAAGGATAGTGCTTTCGACAAATGGTGCTAGGATAATTGGATATCCACATGCAAAAATGATGAATATAGACCCTTACTTCCAACATACACAAAAACTAACTCAAAAGGTATCATTCATTAATTCAAATGTAAGAGGTAAAACTATAAATCTTTAGATGGAAACAGGAGAAAATCTTTATCCTAGGATTTGGCAAGGAATCTGACACTGACACCAAAATCATGACCTATAAAAAAAATTGATAAATTGATCTTAGTCAAAATTGAAAACTATTATGCTTCAAAAGACACCATTAAGAATATGAAAAGACAAGCCACAGGCTTGGAGAAAATATTTGTGAATCATATATCTGATAAAGGACTCACTGGAACACAGACTATGTAAAGAACTCTTACAACTCAATAATAAGAGAAAGGACAACCTAATTTTTAAAATGGGCAAAAGATGTGAATAGACATTTCACCAAAGAAGATGTAAGAAGGAAAAGTGAAAAGGTATTCAACAACATTAGTCACTAGGGAAATGCAAATCAAAACCACAGTAAGCTACCACTTCAGGAGTCTAAGAATGGATATAATAATTATTAATAATAATAATAATAATAAACCAGGCAATAATAACAAATGTTGACAAGAATGTGGAGAAACGGTAACCCTTATATAGTGCAGGGCAGGAGTGAGGAAAGCATAATCATACAATCACTTTAGAAAACAGTTTCTCAGTTTCTTAAAAAGTTAAACATAAACTTACTGTATGACCCAAAAACTCCACTCCTGCATATTCACCTAAGATATGAAAAAAATATATGTCTACATACATAATGTCTACAGAATATTAATAATAGCATTATTCATAAAGCTTAAAAGTGGAAATGATCCAAAATGTCTATCAACTGATGAATAGATAAAATATGGTATACCCATACAATAGAATATTATTCATCAATAAGAAGGAATGCATTACTTATACACAGTATGACATGGATGAATCTCAAAAACATTATGCTAAGTAAAAGAAGCTAGTCACAACAGACTATTATATTATTCCATATTATAACAGAGTATTATACGATTGCATTTATATGAAATGTCCAGAAAAGTCAAATTTATGGAGAAAGAAAATAGATCTGTCTCAGGTGTTGCCTGGGGTAAAGGATGTAAGCCCCCAACATGACTGAAAATGGGCACAAAGGGGATCTTTTTGGGGTGATGGAAATGTTCTAAAACTGGATAGGAGTATAGATCAATGGAACAAAATTGAGTGTATAGGGGATAGTTGCACACTTCTATAAAATTATCGAAGATCATTAAGTGTAGACTTCTGATGGGTAAATTTTTAGACCTGCAAATTATACCTCAGCAAAGTTGCTTAAAAAAAATGAAGAGATCAAAATTTCTGATTCTCAAACCATGAATAATAGATAGTGGTCTTGGGTTCAGTGGCCACTGATGGTGGAGATGCCAGACAGTCGGAGGGGGCTAACACGTATTTAGGATCCTGTTCATGTATCTTTTCTCCCTGCCTTGAAGCAGGGCTTCTCTGGGCAGAGGTGGGATGGTGGGAAAAAACAGGAAGGGCAAACAAAATCCTTTGGGACTCTATGCTGAGCACAGTGTGCAACCATGAAGATTTTAAATTTAGGGGGTAACAAGATCCAAGTTGGATTTTACAAAGATTCCCCCTGATTGCTCAGTGAAGGATGAACTGGGGATGCGGAGTCTAGAGGGCAGGAGGCCAAGTGGGTCACTCTTGCAATGGCCCAAGTTGGAGTGGTAAGATGAGTGGGAGGCTGAATCCTGACTGGGAGTTTCCGGGTGGCCCTGACCTTCCCCAGGTTCGTGTCCCTGACTGACTTAGCTTCCCCTGGTTTCCTCATCTGCAAACCAAGAGGGGTAAAGCACAGGACCCCAGAGCCATCCACAGTGCCTGGCACACAGTCAGCCAAGTCTGTGTGTGTTTAATGAATCAGTGTCCCTCTAGGGTCCTTCTGTGTGGCACCTTTTTCTAAGTCCCGAATCTAGACCTCTGTGTGCACATTCTCAGAGTTGCCCATCTAGACAACTTCCTTCCCATAAGTCCACTTCAAGGAGTGGACTTAGTTGTTTTTGGTGTGATATAGGCAGTCATAGGCATCAGGCTTTTTCACCCAGAGTTCCAAGAGGGGGGCCCTGGAGGAGATCCCTGGAGTTCTGAGTGACATTGGCCCCTCTTCAGAGTGGGGGCCTGGGGTTTGATGGGTTCTGTCCTAAGGTATCAGAGGACCCTATCTCCATCCCCTGCTGAGGAAGGGAGTTTGAGGGGAACCAACAGTTACTACAGAAACTGCCCAAGGTCCCCAGAACCTTACCTTCCCCTTCATGTGCCATTTGGTCTCCTAGTCTGACCTGGTAGTAACCGACTTAAAACTAGTATATGTGAGGCTGGTGCCTGTTTGGAAGTCAGCTAAGATGCAGCGGTGAGGAATGAGGGGCGCGTATGTCCGGGGTGCCGGAAACAGGAGATGGGGGTGGGGTAGGGTGTGAGCGGCTTATAATAGCAGTTGGGAAGAGGGGACAAGAGGGTCCAACCCCTGGGGCCTGTGGGGGATATTGAGGCAGGGAGAGGGCCAGGATAGAAGCAGAGGCCCACCTCTAGACGGGCAGGTAGAAGGGGCTTGATTCAAATTCCATGCTATCATTTGCCTTGGAGGGAAATGTGGGTTACTACTCAAGAGAAATTCATTCATTCATTCATTCATTCATTCAGCAAAGATGGATTGGGTGCCACAGTTGTCCAGGCCCCGTCTGGACACTGGGCGCACATTAAGGTCACAGTGCTGAGTAAGGGAGCTTATAGTCCATTGGGGAAGCCCAAGGAGCTGAGCGCCCCGAGGAGGAGCACTTCACCCAAACATGAGGATGACTCGGGAATGCCCAGGAAGGACAGCACTGACCAAAAGCCACATACATGCAGAACAATGGTGCCAGAGAGAGAGAGAGGACTTCAAAACCCTGGAGAATTTAAATAAACATTTGGAAGAAAAACAAAGTATCTGGTAATGAAGAGAATGCATCTTAAGGCCCTTGTAAAGGATACAAAATTAGTTCTATTAACTATTAATTTAAAAAAAGGGTTTTGAAAAAAAAAAAATCAGAGCCCTGGAGCTCCTTCCCGCCTGCCTTCCTCCCACCATCCTCTCATCTGTCTGCTCAGTGCTCCCTGAGTGCCTGCGCCACGCCGAGCCCTGCTCCAGGCCCGGGGCTCTGGACATCGATGGAGACAGGGACCAGCACATTCAACACAAGAACTTCCTCTCTTCTTAAATTTGTTTTTAACTCATTCACAAAGCTGCCAGAAGCACCTGGGAAATGTCTAGAGCGACAGTGAGGTGCAACCCAGTGCCTTCGAGGGAGGGTCTCCCCAGGAGCTTGTGTTCTGCCCCCTGGAGGCCCACACCCCAGGCCACCTCCTCACCCTGATTTTCAGAAGGAGGCTGCACTTTTGGAACCTGAATGTCTACTTATCTCGGGGGGGGTGGGGGGAGGTGCAAGCTGACCCCTGAGGGGAAAACACAGCGCCCTTGCTGGGACAGCCTGGATGCTGGTCTACTACAGGTCACAGAGGCACGGACACCACGCACCTGTGGGATGGAGGGGACCCAGCGTCTCCACCACCCCCTTCCACCCCACCCGCCCAGGAGCCACTGGTTAGGATTCATGCTGGAGAAGCCTGGCCAGGTAAACAGAAAGACCGTCTGTGTGAGGAGAATGTGATCCTTCGGGCGTGAGTAGCAGCCCTCATGTGGAGCAATCAGCCTAATGACTTCATCCCTCATGAAACCAATTGTGAGCTGCAGGAGGACCGGAGACAGGATTTGTTCTGCCTTAAGAGGGCGGTTAAGAAAGCTGCCATCAAATATTGAGAACGAAAAATATGCAAGTCAAAACCGAGGCACTTAAATGCGTGGGCCCAGGGCTGAGCCACCGACCCAGCGCTGATTTCAGACAGACTGCAGAGGACCGCGGGCATTGTCTTTAGCTCACCCTTGCTTTCCCTCTCTCCTCTGCCCCTGTGCGTCCTGCCTGTCGGGGGCCTGAACCCTCACGTCATTCCCTCTCGAATCCTCTCCACCCTCTGCATCTGCTCAGACACCGTCTCCTCCCAGCACCTGCAGAATCACTCAGCTGGCAGTGATCACTTTCTTCTCAAAACTCTGACTGGCTTCTTCCTACTCGAGATTTGTCCTTGCACTTAGGACCTTTCTGGTGTCTTTGGCTTTTTCCCTTCTAGCCTCTGGAAACAGCTGGCGACTGAGAAGGGTGAAAGATGCAAAGACCCGAGTTGGGAATGACCAGGGTGCTCTCACTGGCCAACCCAGGGGAGAACCAGCGGGGGGGGGGGGGGGGGGGACAGGAGGGGGGACGGTGTGCGGCTCGCAGCATCGGCAGGAGGGAAGGCAAAGGCAAACCCCCAAGGACTGGCGTGGCCACCTGCAGCCACGCAGGAAGGTTTTGAGGCTGCTCTGCATGCCGAAGGAGGCTCTCTGTGGCGGCCTCGGCAGTGGGCCTGGTAGTAAGAATGTGAGTGTTGAGCCCACAACCTGGACTCCAGCCCTCTCACCTCAGGCCAGGTGACCCAGCAGGGACACTGAGAGGGACACACAAAAAAGAAGAGAAGGTCAGTTTCAGAGAAATGCATCCAGAACTTTAGAATTCTAAAACTTAGAAACTTCCATCATCCGCGTTAGTTTTACCTCAGTGTTTTGTGTTCTGTTGAATTGGGGAGGTTGAGGGCTCCATAGCATTCTTAATGCGTGAAGGTCCTAGAGTACTTATCCCAGTCCTGGCTTTAGCACCTGAATTTGTGGCACTGGCTATGGTTGGAAACCTCTCTGAACCTCCACTTCTTCATTTGTAAACTGGAATGGTAGTAACTGCCTGCTAGGATGCTTAATGAATGAGGTAAGGTTGTCAGTTCTGGGTGTAGGGCCCGGGGGATAGCAGGGGCTCACAGATGTCATTACTTCTGTCTGGGCACCAGAGGAGGGGTCTGTGGTTCATGTTGCATCACTGGGGTGAAGGAGGGAACTCCAGACCCTGAAATCTAAGCCACAGAAGGCCTTGGAAGCTTCCAGGCGATTATTTTTGGAAAAACAAATCAGGGAAAGCTGAGTTTAGGTAGAAAATTGTAAATATATGGAATTTATTACCCAGGGGAGACAGGCTACCAGTGAAATTTAAAAAAATGCATTGATGGGCATGCTGCTCCACACCCCCCCCTCCCCGAGACCCTAAACTGAGCCAGTCACAGAGCTCAGGGACAACTGTGTAAGCCGGAGGACAGGGGTGGTCAGGAAGGCCTCCCAGACAAGGGGGCCTGGCTACATTTGAAGAGATGAGTAGTGTTTTGGGTTTGAGTGACTATTTGCCTTCTAGAGCCCTTCTTTCCTCCCTTGCTCTGTGCCTTGCCCTCTACCTTCCAGCTGGTTCAACCAGTGAGGCCAGGCAGGAGCTCAGGGGAAGGAAAGTGGGAGACACCACGTTATTCATTGCCCCGGGCACCCTCCCTGCTTGGCCATTGCAGGCTGGATATGCCTTTGACCAAGGGCCAAAGGTCTTGTCAGGTGGCTCCATCCTCAGCCTCCGGCTTCAGACCTCTGAAACTGCTTCCTCCATCACCAAAGCCTAGGGGTGGTGTCTGTGTCCCTGCTCCCCCCACCCCTGTGGTTTCTCTACACCAGAACCTCACCCTTGTGAGTAGTCCCTTTACCCACCTCTCCAGTTTCCTCCTGGGACCATGACTGTTTACAGGGAAACATCAGACACAGAGAGAGGTAAACCCACCATGAGTGAAGAGACCAGAACTGGACCTGGGCCCTGCCGGGCCCTCTGCCTTGGAGGCTGGGGGTGGTTGTACTGGGGGAGGAAGCAGGGACCCCCATGACAGAGAGGCTTTTGTGCTAAGCTAAAAAGCTTGTTTATTTGGAGGTAAATGCTAACCTCAAAAGGATTTTACGTGTCAGGGTAGTATGCTCAGCTTGGCTTTAGAGAAAGAACTTCTTGGCCATCTTATGGTGAATGGGCTGGAGCAGAGCCAGGTTGGAGCCGGGACCTGCATTAGGAGGCCACTTCGGTGCTCTAGGTGAGAGATTACGAGAACAGGCTAAGGCACATCAGCAAGAGAATGGGGAGGGGGGGGGATTCTAGGGATTAAGTACATGTAAAGCACAAGGGATGAAGAAAGGGAAACTTCCCACATTTCTGCATCAAAAGATTTGGTGGATGACAGTTCCATTTAGCGAGATATTAAAAATATAGAAAGCAAAAAAGATTCCGACAGAAGGGGAATGAGTCCTTTAAAATGCTTTTAAAAAGGATCCAGGTTTCATGTGCGTAGTATAGTTCCTGAAGGAAATGCTGAAAGAAGGCCACATGGAAAAGGAGCTGCCTCCTCTCCGTGGCACCCCATGCCACTTGGCTGACTCATTCCCGTTCCTCCTCGCAGACCGCTCACCTGTTACATCCCCTGTGCAGGTCCCCGACCTGTGGCCCTCATCCCCTCCCTGAGTTCTGTCTCCCAGAGCCCGTACCAATAGCATGGCAATTGTCTGTGAGGCACGGGAGAAGGAGAACACCGTGAGGTCAGGTTCTAGAACTCAGTAGCATTCTAGAATCTGACCTGGTGCTGAACTTCCCTGACCCTCTGTAAAGGAGACCTTCTATGGGTTTTACTGAGAATTAAAGAGACTATTGTATAGACACAGCTTGTGGTATATGATAGGCACTCGCTAAATGCTCGTGTGCAGGAGCTTCCAGAAGGGGGCCAACTAGACCCGGAGGGCTTCCTGGAGAAGAAGGGCTCCATGGCACTAAAGCTGGCCTCAGAGGTAGATGGTTTGGGGGGATATTCAGAGGAGGAGGCAGGACGTCTGTGACTCTGTGAGGACAGGCTTCAAATGTAGGAATAACCCCATAGAAGGACAGAAGCCATCTGGCTGGAGGTGACAGTGTTTGGGGAAAGGAAGGATAGGACCCAGAGCCATCCAGATCCTGATGGAGGACACAGTCTTCGGCCTGAATCCAGGCCCACTCCTCAATGGGTCGGAGCCAGATACCCCCATCTTCCTTAAGTTGCAGTTAATTCACAACCAGTCTTTGTCTCAACCTGTGTTTTAAGGCCCCCAAGAGTATCCATGGGAATCCTCAAAGAGCCATGCAAGCACCCAGTGCAGACCGGGTCTGTAAGTTCTGCCCCCACCGTCTCTGCCTTGTTTATGGTGAGAAAACAGAGAAGTTGCCCCCTCTCTCTAGAGTGAGAAAAACTGCATGTTGTTCGTTTGCTATGGAAATTTATTTGTTATAGCATCATCATTCATTGATTTTCTTACAGTGTTCTGTGTGTGAGCTTGAAATGAAAACATTCTGGAAAAGCAGTCAGAATGAAGGGCTGGTGGTGTGGTCCTGCTCCATAACCATAGTTAGCTTCCCTCCTGACAGCGCATAACGGAGGCATTTTCACTGACTCTCCTCCCCTAGGAGCGTGTGGACCTTGAAGGTGAGGCCCACCCACCTCAAGTAGAGGGTCAGTAGCAGTCTTTAAGTAAAAGAATGAATTTCTGGCCAGACTGTGCCTGCTCTGTTACCCAGCAACACCTAAGACCAGCCATTTAGGTGAGGAAGAAGAATTGGCAAATTCATCAGCTGGGTTCTAGGCACTTCCAAGGTTATGGCTTGCTATTTAACTGTCTTGTGTAAAATTCAGCAGCAGCCCTTAGAAGTCAATACTGAGTCGGTGAGAGAGTTTTTCACATCACAGGTCTCTCTGAACTTCGTGCTTGGGTTTCCCAGGAGGCAGCAGAGGCAGGCCAGCGATAGGGCTTACCCACCTCTAACATGACTAATGAAACCAGGGGGGCCAGCAACTCACAGTGATGATCCATCCCTGGAGGTCTGTATGTGCATAGAGCCCTGCGTGGCCGAAGCGCTTGCTAGCCTTTTGGCCTGGAAACCAAATCTGATCGGTTGGCATGCCTGACTTGCATTGTCCAATGTGTGTGTGTTTGTTTTTAGTATTTCAAAATTTGGCTTTCAACATTTAAAAATCAAGAGAGTTCACTTAAAAATCTGCAGAAAAAAATCTGAAGATGCCAACATAATTTGCTGCTTGACCACCATGAGTGGGAGGTAAATAATAGCCCGCCCAGTCTGGCCGCAGCATCAGCCGTCCTCTGGCCCCAGCCCCCAGCACCATGTGTCCTTAACGCAGCCAGCTTCATGCACTCCCAGCACCTCGCCCTGTACCCCCTGCGGAGGACACATGACGAGCTGTGGATGGTGGAGGAACAAGGCTATAGAGGGACACACAGGCCTCACCATGCAAAGCAGATCGTGGTCCCCCTGGAAGTTGCTTCTGGGGGCCATTTGATATTACAGATGGGTGGCTACAAAATGTGAAATGGCCTATGTATTCTGGGAATTTGTAAGGATTGCTTTCGTAGGGCTGTGGGGTCATGTCCGCTGTCTGAGAGTCCCCTGCTTCACTGAGGGTTGGCCTCCCTATTTCGTCTAGAAACACCCCTCTGTCAGTCATGGGCACTCAGCAAGATGGGTTCCAGGGGCCAGGATGTGTGAGCAGATTGTCCAATGGGCCCGCGGCTGTCCCGGGGCAGGCTTCTCAGCTCAGGCTCTGTGTTAGACGACACAGGGTGCATTCTCCTGAGTCAGGTTCACTTGCTGTCAGGTAAGGCCTGGTGCCAGCATAGGTAAGAACTCCGTGGTGATTCTCGTGGGTGATCAAGGTGGAGGATCCTTGTCCCAAGGAAGGCTGTCTGCTGAGGGTCAGTAATCCCGGGACTGAAGTGGTGCAGTCCTGGGTGGAAAGATTGGGAGTTCTGCCTTGGCAGACCAAAGACCCAAGATGGCTTTGTGCTCACCCTGTATCCTTCACCTGCACAGCGCCAGGCACGTGGTGTATATATGCACGGTGTACACACTTACGCAAGGAAAGAGGAGAGAAAGGGAGGGAGGAAAGGAACTGTCCTGGAAAGCTCATGACCCGGCTGGGTGCTGACTTTGTAGTTCTAGAATATGATTGTTGTGTCAGGGTTGAAGGAGGAAGGAGGAGAGTACAAGATAACTGGGCTGGCTGGAGAGAACTTTATTTACTCAGCGTGCCTTCACCCTGGGCCGTCTGGAGTCAAGCTGAGTGGGAAGTGCACATAGCTGAGAAAAGAGCACCTTTCAGAGCTTACAGAAGAGCAAATCACATTTCAAGGAGCTCAACCATCTTTTTCAATACCCAGCTCCCGACAGGGACCACGTTAGACCCACGAGCACTTATTTCTTCCCTCAGAATCTCCAGGACCACCCCTCACCCCCAACCAACCCAGAGCCCACACCCATCTCCAGTGCCTTGGCCGGGAAAGCATAATGACTCTAGATATCAAACACCCATCCGAAAGTCTGTGATTTCCACAGGTTTGTGTCTCATAAAATTTTAAACACCTGCTAAGCGAAAACAACACCTTTTGCTGTCTTTCTGGCAAACACCTTCTGCAGAGATTTTCTCACTTCTCGGTGGCAACATATTTCACTGGCAATTCCCCCAGCATCAAAGCTGCTAAAAGATAAGCGGAGCCAGGTAAGGCGCGCCTTCCAGGAGTCCTGGCAGGTTGCTCTGGAGACAGGGATCTGAGCGGGCTTTGGGAAGTGGAGGGGTTCGGGACCCGAGGCAGCACATATGTTGATCTTTGGAGATAAGGTATGGCGGGGCTTGGAAAACGTGGCCCTGGAAGGTTGTTGCAAACAATCTACAGACAATTGAGGAGAAAACGTGCTCAGCTGGAACACAGGGCATTAGAGGGTAGGAGACGAGGAGCTGCCATGCGTTAGGAGCACTTTTGTACATAAGTGAGTTTCACCAATCTTTGTTGCAGATGAGACCCCCTTACCAGTAACTAATAACATACTATGAACATACATATTCATAACGTTCAGGCTGCCCATACACTGGCATGATGCAAGCTGCAAACTCTCCAAAGCTCTGCAATGCCCAGAGAGTTTCATCTGAACTTAATGGGTCATCTCACGCTCCTCCCTGTTATGGGTTAAATTGTGTCCCCGCCCCTCAAGTTCATTCACTGAAGTCCTAACCCCCCGATACCTCAGAATGTAACCTGATTTGGAAATAGGGTCTTTGTAGATAGAATTACTTAGGATGAAGTCATACTGGAGTAGGATGGGTCCCTAGTCCAATATGACTGGTGTCCTTATAAAAAGGGGAAATTTGGGCACAGACATACACAGAGAATACCATGTGAAGGTGAAGACAGAGATGGGGTGATGCCATCAAACCTCCAGAAGCTTGGAGAAAGGCATGGGTAGATTCTCCCTCACATCTCTCAGAAAAAACCAACTCTGCCAACACCTTGATCTCAGACTTCTAGCTTCCAAAACTGTGAGACAATAAATTTCTGTGGTTTAAGCCACCCAGTTTATGGTACAGGCTGAGCAAACTGATACACTCTCCAATGCTGGCTTTCATTAGGACCACCAGGTGGCTGCCCATGGAACCTTCCTGCAAATCAGCTTCCAACATCCTGCCCTCCAGTTGGCCACCATGTCTGGTCATGTTGAGGTTGGTCTAAGCTCAGACTAGAGCCTCAGTGTCCATCATCCCATGTAATCCATCCTAAAGAAAGCCTGAGAAGAAAATTATATTCCTACCTGCTGAATAACTGCAACTCAGGGAGGGTATAGGACCAGCCTAGGGCCACACATTCATTAATTTCAGGGTTTCTTGGGGTGCCTGGGTGGCTCAGTTGGTTAAGCGTCTGCCTTCAGTTTAGGTCATGATCCCAGGATCCTGGGATCAGGTCCCACATGGGGCTCCCTGCTCAGTGGGGAGTCTGCTTCTTCCTCTGCCTCTCCCCCCATTCATGCTCACTCTTTCTTTCTCTCTCTCTCAAATAAATAAAATCTTTAAAAAGAATTTCAGGGTTTCTCCATCAAACCTGTTATAGGACAATAGCCAAACAGCATGTGTTCAGCAAATCTGTGGTGAGGGAGCTTCACATTAAGCACTGGCACCACCAGTAGGTGGATGTGCTCTCTGCACCTAACTCTAACCCAAGGGACATACCCTCAATGCCCATCTCTCCCTCCCTGGGCGGATGTAGGGGTGCTGTAATACATCGATGCTTCATGATAGGCTACTTAGGTGGCTGAAGAGAGCAAGCCAGTAACTCCTGCATGGCAACAGGGTTTGTAATTGGAGCATCTGGGTGGAATAGGAGTAACTGTAAGGACATAGGATGAATCTGGAGAAGGATGTGCAACTGTAAGGACATAGGTTTAATCTGGAGAGGGATGTGCAACAGGGCATGTCCCAGGCCTGGGAAATCCCAGAGTGGGGAGAGAGTAACAGGAACTCAGTTCAATCCTAGTCCATGCCGCAGTACCCCTCCTAGTTTCCAGGATGACATCCACACTCCTTGGTCCATAAGAACATCCCTGGTCTGGCCTCATCTCCATTTGCTTCTCTAAAGCCATCCTCTTCTTTAGCCGTGCTGGGCTGCTTGCTCTTCTCCCAAGCATAGCATGCTATGTTTCATCTCCCAGCCTTGCTCATGTCATTTGTTCTGCTCTAGGACCTTTCCCCACTTCCCCTGTTAGGTATCACCTCCTTCTGGAAGCCATCTCTGAATGCATTCTTCTTGGACCAGGTGAGATATGCCTCTTCTGCTCCCAAAGCTCTTGGTCCATCCTTCTTCATAGTATATTGGCCAGGAGAGTATTTATCTTTTTAGTTCTCTGCCTCTCCCACTGGACTTGAGATCTTCTCCAGGGCAGGGTCTACAACTCTCTAGCCAGCACAGTCAGCACTGACTGTTTCTGAATGACTGAATGAGGAGATAAAGGGATACCTGTGTGGGTGGGTAACCAGGGAGTAGTCTTAGTGTGAAATATCTCCCCCTTTTTATGAGACAGAACTTGGATAACTATGTCAGCATGAACATAGGGCACTTGGTGGGAAAGAAGAGCAGAGGAAGGCGGGGAACGATAGGGAAGCCCTTGACAACACATTTTGCTGACTTAATGACTTCAGGCCCTTGGTGTTTATGATGCAATAAAATCCCTTTGCATCTATGAGATTCTATTGGAGAGGCAAGCGAGGGAGGTGAGTCTGAATACAACCCTTAGAATGTAGGCGGTTCCATCAACATGGAGGTGAGATGGCCATTTGACCATTTTCCCTAAAGGCACGCTATAAGCTCCAATTGCATGAGATGCTCTACAAAAAGGTGGTTGAAGAATGCATCCTCTTGGGACCGTTGGTTCTCTTGGAAATTCACAGTATAAATTAGTATATTAAAGGCTCCCAGAGGTCATGCAGTTAAGAAACCTATTGTTAACTCAGCATTTTCCAAACATGGGTAGCCATAAAGGGAACTGTGTATATAATATCCATTAAGAAATGGCAGAGCATACTCTAGCAAAAATGATCATCACACTATCTTAACAGTGATATTATGAAAGAATATCTCACTGAAACTTTGAGGACTGTTGTTCCTTATTCTTGGGAGAAACTCAGCTCAGCCATCAGGGAAATATGACCTCTTTCCCCTACTGCTGCTTGTGTGACAGCCAGGGATAAAAACATGCCCAGTGTTAACAACTACATTTTCAAATGGAAGATGATCAGCTTTCTGCTTCACTGTGCTCCCACAAAGGGTCCATTCTGAGTGCTGCTTTCTTATGTGCTGTCACGTGGGACAAGAGCATCAGAGAACAAGAGCCAGAAGAAATCTCTCCCTCCTCACTCAGTTCAGGCCGTGGGGCTGTGCAGCTAGGGTGTGGAGACTGTCTTTAGGAGAAAGAGCTCTCTAAGTGCGCAGGGCACTGTTAATCAGTACTATTGGCTCAGGAGAGAAAGAACTCTATTTTAGGGCAAAGGAACAATCACTCTGACCTACATACACCATCACATGTGAGGCTCTAACAGTGGGAAAGTCAGGAAAGCATAATCGTCTCTTTGAAGAGCGAGGTGGAGTCTGGCTTCTCAATCAGCAGGAGGGAAAGGGGTCGGAGCAAAGAGGCTGGAGGCTTCCTCCAGCACTGGAACATGAAAATGGGCCACACATCTCTGCCAGAACTTTCTGGAGCCCTCCCTCGTGGGCTGGACATTTCATGTGCCCTCAGCTCTTTTCCCTTCCTGATTGCTCAGGCTCCAGACCCTTCTCTATTTTCTCTGCAAGCTTCCTGCTGCAGGCCCTCATCATCAGGCATGGATGGCTTCCATTGTATGCTGGTGGTCTTGTGGTCCAGCTGCTTTGCCCTCTGCTGTTCTGCAGAGAGGTCCTGCAGGACTGCATCCTTCATCCTCCAGGCCCCACCTTCAGTGGCTTCCCACCAACTTCAGGATATGACACAAACTCCTTCCCCCAGCTTTCACATCACAGCCCTTTATGATGGGGCTCTTGTTTACTGTTTAATTCTGTGACCTTAAATGACAGAAACCAAGTTGATCAACCTGTTTGTTCTGCGCTTTGCTCAAGACTCTCCCTCCTTTCCCGCTGCCCTGACTATGCAAATACTGCCATTCTTTACGACCCAACTGAAGTTCCACATCCTGCCTGGTGTGTCTTTACAGAGTGATCTCTGCTAGGACATACTACTAAATACCCTTGTAACATTAGCCTTCCTCTCACATTTTGTTAGCTAACTTTTATAGGTATCTTTTTTGCCCTAAGGAAACTCTCTACTATATGTCTGTTTGCTATTTCATTCATTTCTATTCTTTGGATTTGCTGTTTCTTTGAAAATACTAATAAAACTGATAAAGCTCTGTTAAGGATGACCAAGTGAAGAAGAAATAAGACATAACCTATAGCAGGAATGACAAGACATCAGATGGTCAGTGATAATAGAGTGGTATTATAAATGACTATGGAATACATTTGAAAATCGAACTAGCCTAAACAAATTTCTAAAAATTCAGCTTTCCAAACTGATACAAGAAGAAATGGAAAGCCTAAATGATCCTATAACTTGTAAATAAAGACAACCAGTACTTTTTCATAGTCGGATGCCTGTCCCCTTGACACACTGGGAGCTCCTTGATACCATCACAGTGTATCTCAATATTGCCTGAGTGATGCTGGCCATCTGACCCTTTCTAGTACCCTGGCGAGGGTTGAGAGAAGGAGGCCAGCTGCTCACAGACCACTCTCTTGACCCATACCATCCCAACCCAAAGCCTCTGTGCATTTTGCAGAATTTCAGACAGACAAGGCCTTTAGCCTTCCACCTGCCTTTCCCCATCTAGCAGGCAGGGCAGGGTCCTAGGTCTTGACACCTAGGATTCCCTAATGGACTGTATGTACAGGCAACTGCTCTTTGCTGTTCACAGAGGGTAGTGGAGGGGCTGAGGGAGAGGGGCTGATTGGGCTGAGGTCTCATTCTAGTGCATTAAATAAGCTGGCATGGGGCAGGGGCCCTCACTGAAGGAGAGAGGGGGGAAAAGGCAAAAGGAAAGGATGCATGTCCTGCTCTCCAACTCCTGGGAGTCTCTCTCCTAAGAACATTGGCTTGGGGGACCCCTTACCAGGGGAAGACAGTCATGGGAGGCCTGTGCCCTCCTGGTTTTTGCCTGGAAACTCTAGCCTTTGGCATATGCACCAGGGCCAGATGAGCTCTATCTTCTTATCCATTTTGTTTTATTGCCTGATTATCCCAGTTTTATGTTTTGTAGATTATATTCTTTCAGTATTCACTTTGTTCTTTGTTTCTTGTATCTTAATTTTTCTCAGCTGACGATGTTTTAATGGCTTTCTTTTATCTCACTTTTACTTTTATCCATGGCTCATATTTTATCTAGTTCCCTCACCATATTCAACTTTTATTTTGAGCTTTATTTTTATGCTGTTCATTTTTATTTCAGCCTTGTTATTTGCCTTTTCTGCTGTTTTTAATGACTTTTTCCTTGATTCATCTTTTTGTTGGTAGCATGCTGTTACTTTATTGGCTTTTATGCTCTTTCATTACAAAATGACAAGTTTGAGGCAGAGTCATGAAGGAGCTGGTTGTGAGGGTTGTCCAGTGTCTTTGAAAGGACAGCTCGAGTGGCCAGAAGCAGCAAGCCACTCACGCTAACTCCATCCAGTGAAGGCTTATTGGAAGGATACAGGCAAATATCAAAGAAATGAAGAGGAATAAGGATATTCAAGTCTCATTAGAAATGGAAAATTATCACCAACAACTGCTTTCTCCATCTGTCTCCCAATCTGGGGTCCCTAGTTTCTTCCTCTCTGCTCCTCTGCTTCATGTGCCCTCTCCAAACAGCACAGGTCTGCTTTCCCAGGGTCCAGCCTAGCCACCAAGCTCAAGTCTTCATGTCTTACGGTCCACAACCTACTACCATGTAACAGACTAGTCTCGGTTAACCTCTGCCAAATACCAGGAAGAGAGGGTCTGATTTTGCAGTTCTCTTTGGGGTAGTTTTCCACTTCCACCCCTTTCTCCACCTCCATCAGCTTTAGCCATCAGGATGGCAGCAGGTGGTGCCCAAGGCTGTACCTTCTAGGCTGTGGCAGGTAGGTTCCTCACCTAAGGGCAGTGATGAATATAGATGGGAGGGAGACTAGATGCTTTTCTCCTTCCAAATAATCCTGTAACATCACAACCTCCTCCCAAAGATTCCCCTCCCTTCTGCATCATCCCTCCATCTCTTCTTTCCTCAACTAAGTATTCAACCAGATACTTTAAAAGTACTTAGGTGATTTATCTAATAGACAACTGGCCAAAATTCCAAATCCCCATCCCAAGAGATAAACCCTACATGGATTTTGCTTTTAAATGCTGGAACAAAGTTGTTTTTTCATATCACATTCTCTACAGCCCCTGTGATGAGGTGTGCTATAAATCCAGTGTCTTGTCTGACTATACAACCTCAGGACACTTGGCAAGATGTGCCAAGAGAGCAGAGTCTTGGTTTAATTGAAATAAGCCACCATGTTATTTGTAGCATTCTCATGAGATTCCTTGGAAAGAGGCATAATGAAAGGTCCATGAGCTGGGTTTGGGATCATTTTATCATCATTTCTTGATGAAGTCTTAAAGCCAACGGGAACCACATTCCTGCCATTGGACTTGAGGGAAAGAACTTCTCTTTTTTTTTTTTTTTTTTTAAAGATTTTATTTATTTATTTGACAGAGAGAGAGATAGCGAGAGCAGGAACACAAGCAGGGGAGTGGGAGAGGGAGAAACAGGCTTCCCGCTGAGCAGGGAGCCCAATGTGGGACTTGATCCCAGGACCCTGGGATCATGACCCGAGCCGAAGACAGACGCTTAACGACTGAGCCACCCAGGCGCCCCGGAAAGAACTTCTCTTGCTATGAATGCTCCCTTATTCCTTTCTCCTGGTAGCAGACCTATATAGGAATTACTCTGGGTGGCATGTAGAAGATGCTTAGTAAATATTTGATGGATGAACTGCAAAGCCATCTGACCCTAATGGAGAAGGGGAACTAATATCTGCTTAGATCTATTATGTTGTGGGCACTTTACACACTTAGGCTATACAAGGCCAGTGCCTACAACCTTCTGAATTAATGGACTCAGTCCCAAGTCTAAGAGCTCTCCGCCAGAACTAGGAAAGTTGGGACTGAAAATGCACTAACCTTATTCTGTTTATTTATCGTTCGGCTATATGATCTGTCTGCTAAAGACCTGAGACCTAGACTTTCTCAGTGGCACTAGAACCCTATTGCCTATTTGAACCTGGCTGTAAGAAGTAACACAGAGGCCCTGAGGCTTCCTTAGAGATGGGTACCCAGCAGGAGCATGAATGTAGGAATGACACAGAATGTGTCTGAAGCCTGAGGGTCATTTACTGGCTGTGTGGCTTTGGTGAGTCACATAATTTCTCTGAACTCCAGTTTGTTTTTTCTAAAATTTGGTAAAATAACTAGCTTTCAGGCATGTAGACAAGATTTAGTGTGCTAATATACATGAAATGTCACAACTAGTGTTTGATGTAGAGTGGGTGCTCATTTATAGATGGCTTTACCCTCCCTGCCCTCCTGCCACAATCAGTGTGACTTAAATCATAGCCTGAACCCACCTGCTACCTGCCGAAATGCACCTGAGGCCCTCAGTGTTCAACGGTCATTGTTGACTGTCAGCGTTAGCTTAGCAGCTGGGCTTCCCCTGCGAGCATACTCTGCCCCACTCCACTCTATTCCCACCCTGCTGTCTGGAGGGTGAGGTGCTAATTGAAAATCCCCAAAGGGCCCCCACATTCTGGGGGAAGGAAGAAGAAACGATGAGTCACTTTTCCCCTGTTAGTTACTGCTGGGTGTCTGCCAGCAGGAGCCGAGACCATCTCATCCAGCAGATAGGAACCTGCTGTTTCTTGCTCATAGTCTTGGCAACCAGCCTGGCCCCAAAACAAGCAGAGAGTCTCAGGACCATACAGAGAGGGATGTACTCCCTAAGTGTCAATGGGGACCGATCCCAGGGAGGTCACAGTCACTGTGAAGGTTGCCAGGAGTGGGAAGGAGAAGACAGTGACTCTTCAGAGTAGTTCATTGGCTGAGACGTGCTGGGGGTCATTGGACAGCCTTTCAGCCAGAGTCCACCCCACAACTGGGAAGGCCATCTCCATGTCCTGGGAGGTTGGCATTAGGGTAGTGGAGTATTAGTGATGAAATGTGTTCTCCTGCTAGGGAGGGGGAAGTGGAAGGCTGCATTTTAAGTAAAAGAGCAAAACATAGCAAGAACTGTAAAACATTTATGCCCTGGGACTTAGTATTTTCACTTCCAGGAATTCATCATCATCTGCTAATGATATTTAAAAATATATATATGGGGCGCCTGGGTGGCTCAGTTGGTTAAGCGACTGCCTTCGGCTCAGGTCATGATCCTGGAGTCCCTGGATCGAGTCCCGCATCGGGCTCCCTGCTCGGCGGAGAGCCTGCTTCTCCCTCTGACCCTCCCCCCTCTCATGTGCTTGCTCTCTCTCATTCTCTCTCTCTCAAATAAATAAATAAAAAATCTTTAAAAATAAAAAAATAAAAAAAAATAAAAATAAAAATATATATATGAAACTGTATATCCCAGTGCTATTTATGGTTGTAAGAAATTAGAAACAACCTCCATGTCAACCACTTGGATCAGGTCATATATGTTAGCCATATTCATAGGATGGGACAGTATGTAGCCATTAAAAGTAGTGCTTGCAAGGAGTCTTTATTAAGCTAGGAAAATGCTCTTATAATATGAAACAAAGATATAGGACACAGAATTGTACATAAAGCATGATCTCTGCTATTTAAAAAAAAAAGTTCACTGAAAGAAGATCGGAAATAAATATGCCTAAAAGTTACTTTTGATTGCTTCCCAGAGGGAAGATTACCATTTATATATATATATATATATATATATATATATATATATATATATTTCTAAATTTTACCTACTGAGCATAAAGATAAAAACTGAAAATGAAACAAAAATAAAACCAAGACACACCAGTGTGGATGAACTAAGCCCAAAGAACTAGACTCTGGTGTGGAATTTCAGGCACTACCAGGGCTGCATTTGTTGGAATTAGAGCCATCGTGGGCCTATTGAATCACCCCGCCCAGAGAGTAGCCCACGTGACTGACCGCTGAGCCCACTCTGACAAGGCTGGGCTTTGGGAACAGCCCAGTTTATGAGGGGCGGTTGGGAGTGTGTGCCCGTCAGAAAGCCAGGCAGGCCCGGCCAAATCAGGCCCTGCAGGGGAGGCCTGGTGGAGAGAGAGCAGGCCTCTACCATGGCCTGACCCCGTTTCCTGAGAGGACCAAACAGTGTATCCACGTGTGTTCCAAGACTTGACCAGCCAGGTGTAAATTGGAATGCTTCTCAGATTGGCTCCCTCAAGGGACAGCACATAACAATGAAATAATAACAGATTTATTTATAGCCCTTTTATTGAAGTACTTGAGAATTTCTTTTTTTTTAATTCTGGAATTTCTCCAATTTGTGGAAACACTGACAAAGATTAGTTTTATTTCCTCTTGAGAAAATCTGGTCTGGCCCCTAGAGGGTCTTTCCCGCTGACTGCAAGCCCACCACAAACACCCCTGGTTTGGGCCTCACTGGCTGGGCCTCCGACTCTGATGCATGATTCCTCATTTATTTGACAAGCACCCTCGGAGCTTCACTGTATGCTGGAACCCCATCCGCTCACACGAGTGGGCAGAAGGAGACACAGATATGAGACCTTCCATGGCTGGACTGTCTGTTCCTTCTGGGATCTTCTCTCCCTCTTCAGCCCCCATGGCTCCCACAGAGGACCAAGGTAGACTTGTGGACTTGAATGGCAGCAGTGGAAAAATGTGGACATGGGCTTTGTGGCTTACAAAGAGTGCACCTGCCTTGGGTTTGGCTTCCGTATTAGAGTCCTAGGGCTACCATAATAAAATGCCACAAACTGGGTGGCTGGAAATAACAGAAATTTAGTGTCTCACTGTCCTAGAGGCTAGGAGTCTGAAACCATGATGTCAGCAGGGCCATGCTCTCCGTGAAGCCTCCAGGGGAGGATTCTTCTTTGTCCTTTCCAGCTTCTGGCATTTGCTGGCCATCCTTGGCATTCCTTGGCTTGTGGATGCCTCTCCCCAGTCACGTGGCCATCTTCTGCTACATGTCTTCACATCTTCCCTCTGTGCAGGTCTGTCTGTGTGTCCAGATTTCCCCCTTTTTATAAGGACACCATCGTATTGGCTTAGAGCCCACCCTAATGACCTCATTTTAACTTGCTTACTTTTGTAAAGACCCTATTTCCAAATAAGCTCACATTCTGAAGTTAGAACTTCAAGGTATCTTTTGGGGAATGCACAGTTCAATCCACAATGATTTCTAAGTCTGACTCAGCCACCCACAAAGTGTGTAGCCTTGGAAATCCCACAACCTCTCCAAACCTCAGCCACCTCTTACTCTGTAAAATGGGAGTTAAAAAGAACACCTAACTCCAAGGTCATTGCAAAGTCTAAAGGAAGTAATATGTGTGAAGCAGGTAACATGACGCCTGGCTGATTGTAGGTGTGACTTCTCATCGTTGTTAGCAAGCTACCACTGCTGGCCGCACAGTCTCTCCATTCAGGGGAGAGTCCAGCCTAAGCCAGCAGGTCTGATACTGCGGCTCTAGCTCCACACCGTGGAGGGTCCAAGGGTGGCATGCCAGAAGGTTCCCCCTAGGCTGAGTAGCCAGGTGTCGCAGCAAGGAAGAGCACAGGACCAGACGTAGGGCTGGTGATGTATCAAAGTTCGCAGAATTGAACAATTGGAGCTTGCCTTTTTAAAAAACAACCTCACAGAGGCCACATTTGCCCTGAGACCTGCTAGATATAAGAAAGCCAGAGGTCCTCAAAGAATAAATTTGGGGCCACCTGGGTGGCTCACTTGTTAAGCGTCTGCCTTCGGCTCAGGTCAGGATCCCAGGGTCCTGGGATCAAGCCCTGCATTGGGCTCCCTGCTCCACAGGAAGCCTGCTTCTCCCTCTCCATTCTCCCTGCTTGTGTTCCCTCTCTCGCTGTCTCTCTCTGTCAAAGAAATAAAAAATAAAATAAAAATAAATTAAAAAAAGAATAAATTTGAGGTCAGACCAGAAAGCCTTGAATTGAAAAACATGATGTGTCCATTCCTACTTCTCTAAGGCTTCTCACGCCACTGACACCACCCTCACTACATTCAGACTCTTTCTGTTCCGTAAGAGGAAGCTTGTACCCTTCTACCTCAGGGCCTTTGCACTGCTGTTTCTTCTACCCAAAATACACTGTGCAGCTACCCTCTACCCTCCTTGCCCATTCCCCAATTTATCTAATTTCTTCTCATTCTTTACTCATCCATTATCCCCTCCCCCAGTTATTTTCCCTGTTCATTCCCTTCCTAACATTTAACCCAATTTGTAACCACATCTTCAGTCTTGTACTTACTCATTTGATATTTGCCTTTTTCTATCAGGCCAGGTCCCCAACTACAGAGTCTCTGTCAGTTTTATTCCCCCATGGACTACCTCCTACCCAGCTCAGGTCCTGCAAACAGAGGGGTTTGTCGGGACTATTTTGTGGATATCTAATGGATGGAAAAAGACACCATTTCCCCAAACAAGGTGTGGCCTCATAAGACTGAGGGGGGCTGCTCATCTGGGAGAAATGAGTGATTCATAGCTTCTACTTTCAACTGAGTAGTATTTAATCAATGTGATTTGTCAAAGAAGTCAGTTCATTTTCGTGGAAATTGACAAGCGCGGCACAGCCAACACCACCTTTGTTTGTGTCTGCGGGCTGCACTCCACCTCATTCCTTTGGGGCTCAGGTTAATGGGATAAGCCTATGAAAACTGCTGCTACAAACCAGAGGTATCAAACAAAGAGGAAACACTAGAGGCTGTATCCTTGGCATAAAATTCCAGGTCTTCACACCTACTTTGCACATGCTCTGTAAGAGCAATGAAATGATTCTGTCCCCCCAGGAGCGGAAATGAAGCCAGCCCAAGCAAAAGGCTATGGGGGTTATCTAGCAAATAGATTCTTCAGCTCAGGGATGTCACAACCAAATCTCCAGGCACCCCTGAGCTCAGTGCCCTGTAGTTCACGGCAAATTCATGGTAAGCTAGAGAAGCTGGGCTTCCGACCCTAGCAAGGAATCACAGCCTGGAGAAAGGAGAGTAGCCACAATGTGGTCTTTAAAATAAATCACAACAATCAAAGCAAATGAGAGATGCTGAGCGTGAAAACAAGCAACATTTTAGAGTTGTTTCACAAGAGGAATGATCAGAGCATATCTCTGCAACAGCCTAAGCAGTCTGAAAGGTGCTGGTGCAAATAGATTTTGTTGTCCATGTTGGATAATCAGTAATGTGCTGTTTCTGCATTGTTCCAGAGACAACAGCAGGTAAATTAACACCAAGACACTGTGGCTGGTTCCAGACACAAGGAAGACCTCAAAGGAGTATGGAAGGTTGTCTTGTCTTCCTGATGAACTCCTAATCATCCTTCCAGCCCAGCTTAGGTGTCTCCTCCTCCAGGAAGCCTTCCCTCACCCCTACTCCTCTCTTCTCTCTGTTGTACTTGCTGTACTCCATTTTAATGAAATGGAGACATGTCTATTTCCTCACTGCGAGGGTAACACTGCCAAACCAGAAATAGTGCATAAGCAGTGCCTTCTCTTTGTGGCTGATTGTGCTGTTTTCCAAATTATAGTAATAAAGTCTTCTTTATAAATCATTTTAAGTAGAAACAAATCTAGTTAAATTTATGTTAACAAATCCTATGTTAACAAATTTACATTAAATCTAGTTAACAAATCTACTTTAGAATTATGGAGTAAAAAATATTACATGTGTTCCCCGACTCTAGCAAAAATCTTGAAGGTGATCCTTGAAAGACTGAGGTTGAAAAATATTAGAGTAAGAGCTCTGAATCTTTCTTCTCTGGTCTAAAGCCTCAGGGTGCCCTGTGCACCCAGCTCCTCCTCCTAAGGAGATATCAGCTTGCAGGACAGCGATGGAGTCCCATTCCTTTTGCCTCCTCGGCAGTGTCTAGAATATAATAGGTGCTCATTCATGATTCTTAATATCCCATGCCTGAAGTGTGATCGGCCGGGAGAATAGCAAGTAACAAAAGATATAAGTAGTCGAATTCCGAGCTTACCATGGAAACTCTAATCCAAATACCATTCGTGAAGCAGGAGTAAGATGAAAAACTGAAACACGACAAGCTGATAAATTTGTGTGGAAACATGCGATGCAGACTTCCCAGTCACTAGAGACAGGCAGTTGTGAGGAACTGCAGAAATCACTCCTTCTGGCAATTGTATTTTTCCAGGGTATGCAGAATTTTGGCTCTCACTGGGGATGGCATAATTATGTGACTTTTGCTGCTGGGAGCCAGGGAATTAAATTCTCCTAGGTCTCCTACAAATACCCACTACTTGGAGAGGGAGGAATTCCATCTCTCCTTCCAGCTCTAGGTGGCTTAACAGCAAACTGCAGTCACATATGTTTTGCATGGGAAGTAAGCAGCGGCGTAAGGGTACTTACTGTACAGTGAGATGGATCAGGAAGCTGTGATTTATCTTGGACTGGCCCGAGGGGGAAATGAAGCATCCTATTAGCATTGCTGGTCTGCGTGAATCACAATAGGCAAATGAGGATAAGAGCTGAGCACCCATAATACAAATATCCGTGTGCAGCGAAGGAAAATGTCAAAGCGGAATTTGGCTCTGCTGGAAATGGGTTACATTTAGAACGCGTTAGCTCCTGATACTCAGGATATCAGGATTACCCAGATACCCTGGGTAATCTACAGCTCTTTCAACTTATTTACTGTAAACTTGGAAGCAGCCAACCTTTCACATTTGCCTTGGCTTTCTGTTCCAGGAAGAAAAAAAATAAAAGGTACATGAAAAGAAAATGAGAGTATTGCAAGTCAGTTTGCTGAACGAATGGCTTGCTGAAGTGTGTGTCCGTGAACTGGGACTGTCTCGGCCACCGTGGGTCTCAGCTGGGGAGCATGCTCAGCTCTCCCATTGTGTTTCTGCTCCAGCCAATTCCTTGGAAAATAATGGTTTTATTTTGCTCCAGAATTAGAAAATAAGGCAGCTGAAGCTGGGAGTTACGAGTCTTAATTATCCTCCCTGGCCTTTTCTTCAGGAACCTAAAATTGATTTTCAAATTTCTCTTCTGAATTTGATTTAACATTTTAATCTGCATGCCTTCTGTGGGGGCTTTGCCAGCAGTATTGATGACAAGAAGATGAAAGAGTAGCCGGCCACAGGGGAGGTGCTTGTTATCAGCTAAGCAGTCCTGGTGTTGATGAGAGGTGCCCAGGGGTCGTCTGGTCCATGTGGGAGAAGGCCCTTCAACTCCTCCTCACCTTGATCAGAACGAAAGCTGGAATCATGCCTGACAGGCAGCGGCCTCTGAACTTTTGTTTTAAACTATGAAGCTGTCCCCTGAGATGCTGACTTATTAGCTCCAGGAATTGATAGAACAGTAAAAGAGTCCATATACTTCTGTAATATTGATTGGGCTGCCATTTCTCTTTCTTCTGTGGCTCAAAATATGGATTTTCCTGACACTAGCCTTAATTTGAATTAAGCATTTAAAATATGCCTCTGCCCCTTTGGGGTTCCCCACCTGAATATTTGGGAACTTCAGTACAACATATGGATTATGGGCAAAACTTGTCCGAGAGGGGAAATATGAGGTCCTGTGTACCAGTGGTTGTTCATCGATTTCAGAGGCTCTGCTGTACAAGGAGCAGCTGGGTGTAGAGTATGATGAGTACCAGAGCTGGGAAAACATGGGCCAGATCCCCGTGTGACCTGGAACAACTCATTCAGTTGCTCTGTGCCTTTGCTGACTCATCTGCCCAATGGGGTGAATACACCCTAACAGCGGGACCGTTGGTGAAGTGAGAGATGGTACACGCCGTGTGCTCAGCGTCCACGGCAGACGGGGGAAAGACCGAGCAGTGCAGACAGCCCGGAAGAAGTAAGCTATGGGATAAGTGCAGGGATAGTGTCAGACATGAGAGGAGCCCCGGCACCTGGAACAGCAGCCCACCTGAGGGGCTCAGAGTTCAGAGCCCCAGAAGCAAGATGGGGTCTGGGACAGGGGCTAAACAGACCTTGACCTGAGGCCAGTTGAAGGGGGGTGGGGTGGGGCATGAGAGCTGGCATAGAGAAACCTGGAGGCAGAGTCTTAGTGATGGCCTTGTTGGGATCTTTCTGACACCAGACGGCGACTTTCTCAGAGCCTCTTTCTCTCTTGCAAGGTCACAATCAGAGGATGAAGGTGCTGCCACCGAGTTAGTAAATTACCAACACTGTGCACTTTCTCCATGCTGGCAGGTTGATTGAAACTTGATTTTAGGAGCACCTGGGTGGCAGAGTTGGTTAAGACTCCCGACTCGGTTTCAGCTCAGGTCCTGATCTCAGGGTCGTGAAATTGAACCCTGCCCCCTTGTCCTCAGGCTCCACGATTAGTGCAGAGTCTGCTAAAGTTTCTCTCTCCCTCTCCCTTTGCCCCCCACCTCCCCGCCGTGCAGGCATGCTCACGCTCTCTCTCTGATAAATAAATAAATCTTAAAAAAAAACGCTTATTGATTTTAAACTTCACAGTAGCCCAGTATAGTAGAATCTGTTATTAGTCACATTTTGTGGATGTGGGGATTGAATTTTGGGGAAGTGAATACATTTTGGCCAATGACCACAGAGTTAGGAATGTCGGAGCTCATACTGGAAGACAAGTCATTCTGATTCCAAGACTCTGGTATTGACCATCATACCACACTGCCTTTGAATTGATGGAGACTTTGTTTCTCTGACACCCAGCAACCATTCCCTGAACCCCTCTATTAAGCCAGGCCTTAAACAAGGCAGTAAAGTCAGGGAGATGAGTAAGTACAGATTCTTGCCTCCAGGATCTCGAAAGGCAAAAAAGATGCGTGGGCACAAGTGACAAAGCAGGAGGGGACGTGGAGGGAAGCATGAGGCACAGCTTGAGAAGTCAGAGCAGGCTCCTCAAAAGAGGTAAGGCTTACACTGGGTTTTGAAGCTTGTATAGGAGTTTGCCTGATAGATATAAAGGAGCGTTCTTTGTTAGTTGACCAAGAGCAGCTAGGATGGCTCTTTTTTTTTTTTTTTTTTTTTGGCAACAAGGGCTATGGATGGCACTATCAGCTGCTTACTAACCTCTCATTGGACAGCTTGCAAGCCTTTCTGTTCCCACAGGTTCCTGTTTGCAGATAAACTGCAAAGAGCCTGCTTATTAGGGTACTTTAGTTCCTCCTTAATTTCCAGATTAGAAACCTTGAGTATTAATTGCCAGTTGGCTCCTTGATAGGCTGACCTTCAACCAGCAGTTTTAGAGCAGGCCTTCTGTCTACCTGAAGCCGCTTTACCAAGCAGGGATGGAATCACCAGATAAATATGATACATGTTCTCAGAATGTTAGTTCTACTCAAAGATGCAAGGGCAAACAGCATTAATTTCATATTGTACTTAGATATTTTATAGAGTGAACTGCAGAATTAGCATGATTCCTAAGAAATAAAACAGGAGCTTTTTTGGAGACGTCACCGTTGACTTGGGCCGCTGTTTGGCACTGCAGTTCCTTCCCTACCCTTAGGAGATGATGAAACTTCTGAATGGGCCTTGTGTAAGGTTGCCTGCTTCCGGCCAAGAGAGCACTTGCGTCGATCCTTCCCCCCGCTGAAAAGCTGAACCCCTGTGCTCTCCCTGTAGAAGGGACCAGGGTCCGTTCCCTGGTGCAGCATCCAGTAAAGTCTGCTCTCTCCTAAAGACAGGTACCACGATGGCACCTCACGCTTCACCAGCAGTGCCTGAGATCTTAGAGCACTTGAATGTCTTGCTTGAAATAAAGTAACGGGAGACACAACCATAAGAAACCCACTCTAGGCCGCGTTAAGTCATAAAACTGTAATGCCGTGAAAGCACAGCACCCAGAAATCACTGGTGATGTGAAGGGAGCAAAATAAAGATTGCCTGGGTTTTTAATTAACTGCCTCTAAATAATGGAAATGAGCAAATTAGACTCGCTTTTAGTAGCAAAATACCATTATAATTTGAATATTCCTATTGACGGACTGCATGACGTCTTTGATGGAGGTCCATAAATCAGACAGGGCTCTTTCACGTCTCTGGGAAACCACATACCGCTTAGCCTGCACCTGCTCCTGCTCTGTCACCCCCCGACCAGCGTCAGCTGGTGTTGCCTCTCAGACCCGTGAGAGGGGCAAATGTGAAGAAGCCAGACCACAGAGCCTTCCACCCTGCCTCTAGACCCCTTAAATAATTATGGCCATGCTGGGGCGTCTGGGTGGCTCCGTTGGTTAAGTGTCTGCCTTTGGCTCAGGTCGTGATCCCAGGGTCCTGGGATCGAGCCCGGTGTCGGGCTCCCTGCTCCGTGGGGAGTCTGCTTCTCCCTCTGCCTCTGCCCCTGCTCGTGCTGTCTCTCTCTCTCTAATGAATAAATAAAATCTTTAAAAAAATAATTATTGCCATGCTACTGAAAAGACAGCTGTGATTGAGGAGTGGGCTCTAAAGTCAGGGAGATCTGAATTTAAATTGGCTTATGATTACTTTAGGACACTGGGCAATTCTTCCCTCCCTGTGTTCCAGCATCCTCATCTCTGTCATGGGAAAAGATTTGGTCCTTGCATGAAGGGTTTCTCTAAAGCCACTTTACCAAGGGGCTTTAGTACCTGGCACATAATAAGCATTCAAGAACTATTAAGTGGTGAGAACAGGCCTCCTGCCTTGTCCCTGACCTTGGGAAGGAAGGATTTAATTTTTCACCGTGAGTATGATGTTAGCTGTTGGTTGATCATAGATGCCGCTTACCAGTTTGAACAACCTCCCTTCTAATTCTAGTTTCCTGGGAGATTTTATTGTGTATGGGTCTTGAATTTTGGTGAATTTTTTTTTATATCTATTGAAGTGACTGTATGGTTTTTCTCCTTTATCCTGTTAATATAGTAATTACATTGACTGAATCTTGCATTTCTGGGATAAATTCTACTTAGTCATAATCCTTTTTATAGAGTTGGATTAAATTTGCTAATATATTATTGAGGATTTTTGTGTCTATGTTCATGACAGATAGAGGTCTGTAATTTTCTTCACTTATTCTGTCTGTGCCAGGTTTTGGTATCAGGGTAATACCAGCCTCTGAAAAGGAGAAAGCGTTCCCTCCTCCTCTATTTCCTAAAAACAAATGATATATGATTAGTGTTGTTTCTTCTTTAGATGCATGATAGAAACTGATGAAACCACCTGGGCCTGGAGTTGTTTTGTGGAAAGATCTTCTGGAAAAAAATTCCAGTGATTTAATACATGATTTAAATATGGTAATAATCAACAGGGTTTTTTTTTTTTCTTAATCTACTCACTTTGGATTTTCTGTACTCTTCTTTTAGTACCTTCATGATTTTAGATCTTTCTTCTTTTATAATATATGCATTTGAAGCTATAAATGTCTCTCTAAGCACCGATTTCACTGCATTTCACAGATTTTAATATATTTGTATTCTCTTCAGTTCAAATTATTCCTTCAATTTCTTCTTCATTCGTGTATTGTTTCAATGTGTATTGTTTAATTTCCAAATATCTGGGCTTTCTTTAGATCACTTATTGTTAAACGCTATCGATTTCCAATTTAATTCCATTGCAGTCAGAGAACATACTCTAGGATTTCAGTTTTTAAATTGATTGGGTCGTTTTATGGCCCATACGTGGTCTTTGTGACCATGACATGTGAGGTTGAAATGAATGTGTATTCTGCAGGTGCATGTACTGTTCTATAAATATCAGTTGGGACAAAGTGGTTAATAGAATTGTTTAGGTTACCTATGACTTTATTCTTTTTTGTGTCGTTATTCTATCAATTACTAAAATTCTCCTACTGTGATTGTGGAATTGTCTATTTCTTCTTTTAATTTTGTCCATTTTTGCTTCATGTGTTTTGAGGCTCTATAATTAGGTACATGTGCTTTTATAATAGTTATCTCTTCCGTTTGTAATTATGTAATGCCCTTCTTTGGCAATATTATTTGTTTGACATCAATCTCATCTAATATTAATGTATCTATTTCAGCCTTGCTGTGCCCACCATTTGTATCAGACATTTTTCCTACCATTTCTTTTGGCCTATGCATGCTTTTATATTTAGAGTGCATCTCTTGTAGACAGCACACATATAGTTGTCTCTTGAATTTTTATTCATTCTGATAATCTCTGCCTCTTTATTGGGATGTTTAATGTAATTATCGATATGGTTGGATTCAGATGTACCATTTTATTGTTTATTTTCTGTTTAATCTGCAATACTTGTTTCTCCATTGCTCCTTTCCTACCTTCTTTGGGATTGTTTGAATATTCTTTAGAATTTCACTTTGGTTTATCATTGACTTTTAGCTATACCTCTTTTCCTTTATTTTTAGTGGTTACTTGCTTTCTGTATATATCTATAAATTTTCAAAGTCTTCCTAGAATTAGTATTTTGCTATTTTGTACAGACTGCAGAAACACTGCAACTATGTACATTCACCACCCCTCTCCTACCATCTCTTATGCTGCAGTGGTCACATGCGTCATATCTATACATATTATAAGCCCACATACACTGTTAGAATTTTACTTTAAACAATCATATATATATATATATATATATTTAAGAAACAGGAGAAAAGTAGTCTCTTAGACTTACCTAGATACAATTCCTGATGATCTCCCTTTATCCCTGCAGACTCATGTTTTCCATAATATCATTTCTCTTTTGCCAGGAAAAAAAAATTCCTTCAGCATTTCTTATATGACAGTTTGGTGGAGATGAACTAAAATGTCTTCATTTCACCTTCTTTCTTGAAGGCAATTTTTGCTTGTTATAGAATTATGGGCTGATAGATTTTTTTTTCCTTTTCGTCCCTTCAAGATGTTGTTCCCCTGTCTTATAGCTTCCATGGTTTGTGACCAGTTAGCAGTCATTCAAATTATTGTTTCCTGTATATAATGCCACTTTCTTGTGGCTGCTTTCTCTTCCTCTTCAGCTTTAATGTACACAGCTATAGTTTCATCCATATTTATTCCTCTTGGGATTTATTGGCTTTTTGAGTGCATAAATATATGTCTTTCACCAAATTTGGAAAGTTTTCAGCCATTATTTATCTGAATATTATTTTTGCCTCATTCTCCCTCTCCTCTCTTTTTGGGACTCCAAAGACCTATTATGTAAGACTTTTTGATAGCAAATTATAGGTCCCTGAGGTTATATTTTTCTTCAATATTTTTTCTCTTTCTACGTCAGATTTCTCACAAGTCGTCAAAGCTCTGTTTATCTCCATGCAGTCTTTGTTTTCTCTCTTCTTCAAATTGGATACTTTTTTTTTTTTTTAAGATTTTATTTATTTATTTGACAGAGTGAGACACAGAGAGAGAGGGAACACAAGTGGGGGAGTGGGAGAGGGAGAAGCAGGCTCCCCGCAGAGCAGGGAGCCCGATGTGAGACTTGATCCCAGGACCCTGGGATCATGACCTGAGCCGAAGGCAGTCGCTTAACCAACTGAGCCACCCAGGCGCCCAAAATTGGATACTTTTATATTGATTTTGCACACATTCACTCATCTATTCTATCATCTCCATCCTGCCCTGAAGTCCATCCAGTGAATATTTTATTTCAAATATTATCTTTTAATTATAGAATTTGTACTTGATTCTTTTTTCTATGTTGTATTTGTCTGATGAGATTTACATTTTTCATTCATTATAAGCATATTTTCTTTTATAGCCTTGAGCCTACTTACAAAAATGAATAATATACTTGTTTGAAAATACAAATACCTGAGTTATCTTAGGGTTGGGCCCTGTTGTCTTTGCCCTTGGGAAAGGGTCACATTTTCCTGACTCCTCATAAGTCAATGAAGGTTAGATTATATCCGGGATATTTTGCATGTTATGCTGAGATGACACTGGATTGTCATATTCCTTCAAGAACTGTTGATGTTTTGTTTGAACAGGCAATTAACTTAGTTTAACTCAAACTATAAACCCTTCTTTGCCTGCTGTGGGCAGCAGTTCAGGTCTCAGCGCAGATGGCTTTCAGTCTGTCCTCCACATGCACAATTCTGGGGCCAGCCAGACACTTGGGTATTTCAACATAGAGTTTGGGCTTCCCCTTTCCTGGCTCACTCCTCTCCAGGAGCCCTCCCTCATCCTCTAGCAGCCCTGTCCATCTGGCCAGAAAGACAATAGGCTTGCTATCAGAGTGTCAGCCCCCTTGTCCCACCAGGGCTGCAACTGCCCTCAGGGCAAAGAATCAGGACAGAAAACTCGTGAATACACTTAGTAATACTGAACTGTACACTCAGAAAGGGTTAAGACGGTACATTTTATGTTATGTGAATTTTATCACAATTTAAAAAAATTATTAAAAATCCGAGAACTCACCCATTTTTAGTAGCTTTTTCTACTCCCCTTCCAAAACCTGTTTACTTTTAGTCACTCTCCAGGCTTTAGGTATTTGGAGGGGGAGCTATTTTTCCAGGGTTGTTGGTACTGTGAGAGAGTCAGGGTGTTAGGAGCCGACCCATCCACATCAGAAGCAGAATTCCTTAGGTCCCTTACTTGTGCCTTTTACAACCCCAAGTTTGCTGTCCTCCCAGTTTCAGGGAAACAAACACAGTGCATTACATTTTCTGTGAGTTTGAATTATTCTAATTAGAAAAAAATGTAAGAAGAATATTGACATCATATGACCCGACATGCAATATATAATTATTATTTTATAAAATTATTATTTTACTATTAATATAGTACTGATGTAATATTATTAAATTCATTTTATAAAAATAAAATTTTCTTCATAAAGAATGATACATGAATTATAAACTCAAATCCTATTGCCAGAGCCTTCTACCTTAGCTAATAAATATTAAAAGCCATTTATCAGTACATACATCTGAATTTCTGTAAGTGACCAATGTGCTATTATTTAAATATGCAATATCATTAGAATTCCAAAGTATTTTCTGTTTTATAATAAAAACTATCCAAAGCATTAAGAGGCCATGCTAATTCAAGGCCTGACAATCAGCACTCTGGGAACTTGACTAAATTTGGCTTAGTCATCTGAAGAAGGCCAAATGAGCTGTTGTTTTAAGAGGAAACATTACTGTAAATATTAGGAATAATGCTGAGAAATAAAAATCAGCATTAAAGCAGAACAATTCTACAATTACTGTAGGATGCATCCTCTGTACATTACATTTATTTCTATGGGAAAATTAGCTTTAATGATGTATCCTATTAATTATGTAGAGCAAGACTGTCCAACAGAAATATAATTCCAGCCACATACATAATTATTTATTTTCTAGTAGCCGCATTAAACAAGTAAAAAGTAAAAAGAAACAGGTGAAATTGATTTCAATAATCTGTTATATGCCCAAAATATCCAATATTATAATTTTGATATGCTATCAAATAGAAAATTATTAGTGAGAATTTTTTCATAAAAAAGGTTTTCAAATCTGATGTGTATTTTACATTTATAAGACATCTCAATTTGGACTCTGAATTTTCATTGGAAATATTTGGTCTGTATGTAGATTTCATAACTTATGGTTGAAAAAACTGATTCACATACCCAAACATACTTAAAAGTTTTTGAGTAACTGAATTGAGCAACTGTTCTTTAATGAACAATTCAAATGATAAAAATTAAATAAAATTTAAAATCCAGCTTTTCAGGCACACTAGCCACATATCCAGTATTCAAGGGCCATACTGTGGCTAGTGGCTTCCACCCTGAAAAATGTGGAGTAGCGCATTCAAGAAGGTGTCCTTCGAAGGGAAACTTGCATTCTGTGCCTATCCAAGTTCCTAAAGACGCTGTAGATGAGAAAAATTCAGAATGAATTACAGAAAAAAATAAATTTTAAAAAATTGGGTGGAAGCAAACAAAGCCTTCAGGTTTGATTGGGTTAGAGCTTCTGACTGGTTCAATGTTGAGGCTGTATGTGAGACCCCAGTTTTGACACTGAGAAAAAGGAGACAGGAAGAGATTCCAAAGATTTTACCTGTCAGTATGCTCTATACCCATTCTATTTTAATATTAGTCTTCAGCTCTTCCTCTGGTTAATTGAGGAGTTTATAATATTCAGTCTTTGTATCTTGAAAACTCATTAGCACTCATTAATTATTTGGTCCTCACAATCCCAGATTGCAAGATATGCTACAAACCTATAGTAATTAAAACAGTATGGTACTGGCACAAAAATAGACACATAGATCAATGGAACAGAACAGAGAGCCCAGAAATAAATCCATGCTTATATGGTCAATTAATCTTCAACAAAGGAGGCAAGAATATACAATGGGGAAAAGACCGTGTCTTTGATAAATGGTTCTGGGAAAACTGGACAGCTACATGCAAAAGAATGAAAAGAATGAAACTGGACACACACGAAAATAAACTCAACATGGTTTAAAGATCTAAATATGAGACCCGAAATCATAAAACTCCTAGAAGAAAACGTAGTAATTTCTTTGAGATCGGCCATAGAAACATTTTTCTAGATATGTCTCCTTAGGCAAGGGAAACAAAAGCAAAAATAAACTACAGGGAGTACATCAAAATAAAAACCTTTTGCACAGTTAAGAAAACTATCAACAAAACTAAAAGGCAACCTACTGAGTGGGAGAAGATATTTGCAAATGACATATCCGATAAAGGGTTAGTATCCAAAATATATAAAGAATTTATACAACTCAATACCAAAACAAACCAACAAATAATCTGATTAAAAAATGGGCAGGAGACCTGAATAGACATTTCTCCAAAGAAGATATGCACATGGCCAACAGACACATGAAAAATTGCTCAACATCGCTCATCATCAGGGAAATGCAAATCAAAACCACAATGAGGTATCACCTCACACCTGCCAGAATGGCTAAAATCAAAAACACAAAAAACAGCAAGTGTTAGCAAGGATGTGGAGAAAAAAGAACCCTCGTGCGCTGTTAGTGGAAGTGAAAATTGGTACAGCCATGATGGAAAACAGTATGGAGATTCTTCAAAAAATTAAAAATAGAATTACCCTATGATCCAGTAATTCTACTACTGGGTATTTACCTAAAGAAAACAAAAATACTAATTCCAGAAAAAAATATCTATCTGCTCCCCTATGTTATGGCAGCATTATTTACAATAGCCAAGTTATGGAAGCAACCCAAGTGTCAATCAATAGATAAATGGATAAAGAAAATGATATATAGGGGTGCCTAGATGGCTCGGTCAGTTAAGTGTCTGCCTTCGGCTCAGGGTCCTGAGATGGAGCCCCGCATGGGGCTCCCTGCTCAGCAGGGAGTCTGCTTCTCCCTCTCCCTCTGCCCCTCCCCCTGCTCATACTTTCTCTCTCTTTCTCTCTCAAATAAATAAATAAAATCTTTAAAAAATTTTAAAAAAGAAAATGTGATATATATATATATATATATATATATATATATAATGGAATATTATTCAGCCATAAAAAAGGATGAGATCTTGCCATTTGGAACATGGGTGGATCTGGAGGGTAAAATGCTAAGTGAAATCAGTCAGAAAAAGACAAATACCATATGATTTGATACACATGTGGAATTTAAGAAACAAACAAACAAAGGAAAAAAAGACAAAAAACAGACTCTGGGTGGGGGATGGGTGAGATAGATAAAGGGGATCAAGTATACACTTATTATGATGAGCACTGAGTAATGTATGGAAATGTTGACTCACTATATTGTACACCTGAAACTAATATAACACTATATGTTAACTATACTTCAATTAAAAAAAAGAAAAAAAATTTTGGTTCTATGGATAGCTCCTATTTCTGAAATCATGAGCCCTGACTCTGATTGTAAGAGTCGTAGGCTTCTGGACACCTCAGCATCTCCTAAGATTCCCTACCTGCAGGAGGTAGATGCTTACAAAAACTTTGTTGATGGAGATAATTGGAGAATGGTAGAGGGCCATTATATATGCATAGGACTTTTCCATTCTCCAGGTACTTCAACATCCATTATTTCCCCTTTATAAAGGCCAAGTAGGAGTTAGCTGAGGTAGATTCCAGGTAATGACTGTGGAGTGGGTCTGACTGAACTGAACCCAACAGCTGTGGGCAAACACAATCCCTTCATTTTTAAATAAGACTCTCCACTGTCTTTGACAGTCCCCCATTCCTGCTTGGCAGTGAGGAATGTGTCTCTTCCCATCTGGTAATTGCATCCATGTCAGTAATTTTTGAGACACTGGAGTTTTAAAACATTCTTGGCAAACATTAAAAATCCAGCCATGATGAACTCAGTCACTATCCTATTCAGTGTGGTTTCCTTGCTCCCTCCCTTCTCCCTTCTGACCTCAACTGTGGATACCTGGGGATCAACCAGCGAGGTCAGCAGGAGGGCGGGGAGTCGCTCCCACCAGCGAGGGCACAAGGGTGGGACTAGGAAGGAGTTGTCTCATCTACCAGGCACGGACCTGTGCTACCCTTCTGCTAGGAACAGAAGCCCGGAAATGCTATTATAAAGAGGAGGGCCTGATGGTGTCTCTAGGCAGGGTCTTGTCCCAGCAGAGATGTTTAGGCTAAAATTCAGTCCTCCTGGCAGCAACAGCACTCCTCTGTGGTAGCTACATGACAGCAAACAACTGCATCTGGAAGGATTTAGGGGTGAGATTGACTGACCATCATGCTTTGTGTTCTCACCACGCCCAGAGTAGACACCTGTTACAGCCTTTGAGTACTTTATTGCACTTAACTCTTTGTACGTCTGCCTCCTTTTCCTGTCTTCAAACACAGAGCTAGTCTCTGGTTCATCCAGATCTTCAGCTGCTGGCCAGGCAGGTCAGCACATAAAGAGATGCAGGTTGTTTTCACCGTAGACCCAAGTAAGTGCCAGGTCCTTCGTAAATGCTCAATTAATGTGAGCTGCAGTGAATTTTATAAATTATTATTCACTCCATTTCTGTTTATTATGCACGTCTAGGGAAGGTTTGCTGAGTGAATGATGAATATAGCACATGTTTGTACCTGGAGTCCTTCAACTCCAGACTGTTGGGCACCAGGCAGAGCAAATGACTGCCTGACATCTCTTCAAGTTCTACTTGACCTAACTGTGATTAGCTGACCCAGGGGGACTTCTCCAAGTCTCTCAGCTTATATATTACTTGTATCATTTTTTCACTCAACAAACATTGCCAAAGAAGGAAAAATGCATTGTCTTCTTTGGTCTTCATAAATTTTCCAAAAGGAGGGGGATTTTGATTTCAGAACATAGGAAAATGACTTTTTCAAATTTATTTTTATTTACTTATTATTTTTTTATTTGAAAGAGAGAGAGCAAGCAGGGGGAGTGGCAGAGGGAGAGGGAGAAGCAGGCTCCCCACTGAGCAGGGACCCCGGGATAACGACCTAAGCCGAAGGCAGACAGTTAACCGACTGAGCCACCCAGGCGCCCTGGAAAATGACTTTTTAAATAAAAGAATATGTTTTATATTGCTCAATACTAAGTAGACAGAAAGCTATAAATGGTGACACCTCCCCTCCCCCTGACTTCGGTGTCTAATAGAAATAAAGTAAGTCGTCAATATGCATTTAGCTACTTGCAGGCTTGAAAGCAGGATTTATTATTATCGCGATAATAAAAAGCAGATAGACCTTCACACTTCCCAGAGTGCTTACGCATTTCGTGTGTCAGCACAGCCTCGTGGCACTTTCAGGATTTGGTGTGGTCATATCCTCAGTTGTAATGAAGAGGAATTTAGGAACCAGCCAAGGTCACACAGCTGAGAAGAAGAGAGCCGGGACCCCAACCAAGGTCATCTGCCTGCCACCAGACACATGAGGGAGCAGCAAAAGCAATGATCCATCAAACCTTTCCCTTTTGCTTTCTACTTTGGGACATTTTAAGTTTTTATCAGGAGCAAGAGGGCTTAAAATCAACTCTTTCTTTTAAGGTATAGATTTATTTCTCAGTTCAACTCTAACTTGATATTCCGGACATGATTGCCTCTTGATGTGATTAGTATTTATCCTTTCCCATTTTATTATACTTAAAGTGACTGCAGATGGCTCCAGGTAGCGGGGTAGAGTACACTTTACTCATCGTACCCTCCCCTCCAGCCCTCTGGCAGTGCTGTCAGTGGTCACAGTCTGCCAGTGTGCATGCTGGAGCACACGGCATGCAGCGGACAGCAGGTGGGATCATCCTCCTGCTGCAGGCACCTTGCCAATCTGGAGGAGAAGCCTTTACAAGATCTATCATTTTCCTCAGGTCTGGGGCCACGGGCCTAGCCTGGTGCTAGCTCCACCAGAAGACTAGCTGCATGCTTCGGGTAGAGTGTTTCTCAAGGGGGCACTATCACCATTTTGGGTGAGATGGTTCTTGCTGGACTAAGACTGGCCTGCTCAGAGCAGGATGCTTAGCACTCTTGACTCTTGCCCAATAACGGCCGCTAGCGACCTCCAGCTGCTGCGGCAAGCAAAATCAAGGAGGCAAACAGTGCCCACCCACCCCAAAAACCCGACCTGTGAAGCAGTACTGGCCTGGATGAGATTTTGCAGACATGGGATATAGTCGCTGACAAAAGTTCAGGAAACCAAGTGTATGTAAGCCGTGGCTCGTGGGTACAAGGTGGGTCATGGAGCAGACAGGTTTTGAACGATTCCAAATATTTTTGCTGATGAAATTGTCTCCACATTCAGCCTCTTCACTTCTCAAACATGAACAGGGAGTTTGCCAGAGGTGTGTGACTTTTCTTCAATATCATGACAGGGTTAAGAGCTAACATTTATGTAGGACTTAACTTCATAGCAAGCACTATTAAGTGTTCTACATGTGTTAACTCATTTAATCCTCCCAACAACCAAAATTGCAATGAGGTGGCTATGACTGATATCATCCCATTTTACAGATGAGGAAACAGGCACAGAGAGGTAAGTGACTTGCCCAAGGTCACACAGGTAATTAACCAGAGAGGTAGGATTCGAGTCCAGCCTCTCTGGCTCCAGAGCCAGATTGTAACCATCCATGTTTGGATGAAGATCTGGAAATGAGATTTCTTGCCCCCCAACATTCAGCTACATAGGTGAGCTCACTACAAAGGCTTCAGCTGTGAGATAAAAAAACATGTTGTGTTGCTCTGAGGTTGGGAGTTCTCTGAGAGATGATGGGCTGTGTTTTAAGCATCAGGAATAGGATATGGAATCATGATCTGGATGGAAAGTGTGCTTGGTAAGTTACAAGAACAGACTTCTCAAGCTTTTTGATCTCATGACCCCTACACTCATAAACATTATTAAGGACCCGCATGAGCTTTTGTCTATGTGGGTTATTTCTATCGATGTTTATTATAGAAGAAAGAAATACTGAGAAACTTTCAAATCCTTATTTTAATTCACTTAAAAACAACAATAATAAATTCATTACATGTTAACATAAATAACATACTTTGACAAAAATATATATATTTTCCAGAGCGCCTGGGTGACTCAGTCAGTTAAGCATCTGCCTTCAGCTCAGGTCATGATCCCAGGGTCCTGGGATGGAGTCCCGCATCGGGCTCCCTGCTCAGCAGGGAGTCTGCTTCTCCCTCTCCCTCTGCCTACCACTCCCGCTGCTTGTGCTCTCTTTCCTTCTCTCTCTGTCAAATAAATAAATAAAATCTTATATATATATTTTTTTTTTCCAAAACAAAATAAATTAGTGAGAAGAGTAGCATTGTTTCCAGTTTTGCAATCTCTTCAATGTCTAGCTTCCTAGGAGACAGCTAGAGCTTCATCTGCTTCTTCCTCAGTCTGTTGAGATACGTTGTTTAGAGGAAGTATGTGAAGAAAAAAATATGGCCTCATCTAGGTATGTAGTTGGAAAAGGGAGGAGTATTTTAAAAATCTTTTCAGATAACTATAGATATTCTTCTCTGATAACAATACCTGAACTCCATAAGCAATCGTTTCTTAAAGGTTAGTTATAATAAGGAATCTGAAATCATGTTAATGAACTTATCATATACTGTTATATTAAATTCCACTGGTCTGTCTCGCACTTTGAATGGATCTTTTACCCATCCGTGACTGTGTAATACTATACATTGGTCATTTGGAAGATACTGATTCACTGGCAAGCAGGTCTTTCAAAACTTGACGTATTTCATTATACGGTATCCCACAGTCACATCATTAATATCACTAACCATCTCATCACAAAAGTATTAAATTGTGAAAACTTAATGTAGCAGACACGAGTTTTCCAAAATTGAAAGCTCTAATCTTATCATTGGCAACAAATACTACTGGTTCTTTTCCTTGAAGTGACAGGCTTACTTTACAAAAAAATCTGCCGCACACTGCAGTTTGAATAAACGTAGTTTGTCCGTCAATCATTCTTTCAAGTAAAAAAGGCATTCTATGAAAAAAGGTCCTAGTCCAGCTCCCACGCAACTCACACAAAAGCTTTTCTTAGAGACACACTAGCATACTTTGCTATGCAAGGTGCTTTACGAATGCTTTCCATTTTGTTACGCAGAATATTAAAAAGATGTATACTCGAGGATAGAGATTTAATTAAATTAATACTATTTACTGCATTATTCAAGTCATTCTCAAGTGAAATTGACTTTTTTTTGGACTCCAACTCTATGTGGTAAAGAATGGAGCTAGGTGCTACTAGGGCGCCAGCACTTTTTTTTTTTTAAGATTTATTTATTTATTTGAGAGAGAGAGACAGAAATAGTGAGAGAGAGCACAAGTGGGGAGGAGGGGGAGAAACAGGCTCCCGCTGAGCAGGGAGCCTGACCCGGGGCTCGATCCCAGGAGTCTGGGATCATGACCTGAGCCGAAGGCAGACACTTAACTGACTGAGCCACCCAGGTGCCCAGGCACTAGCACTTTTATTCACCATTGCTTTTATACCATCAGTGCAAATATCACCACAGTGAAAAAGTCAAGAAATGTCTTAATGTTAATAGCATGGTAATTTTGACTCTGTGGGGCCCACAGCAGGAGTCTTGGGGATCCCAGCGGTCCACAGATCGCACTTGGAGAACCACTGTCCTACACTGTCACACTCACCCAGTGATAAGCAACAAGAATGAACAAAGAGTGTGCTGGATTCAGAATCAGAGGACCTAAATCAGTCCTTGATCCACTCCTTACTATCAAAGTGACTTTGGATGAACCACTTAATCTGAGACTTAGTGTCCTCATCTGAAAAATGGAATCAACACAACCTATTGTTCAAGGGTATTCAAAGTTAGGCACCAAGTACATTCTAAAAATCTATTTCATTCACCCATCAGTTTCATTCATTTCCCCCAGAATCTTATGGGAGGACTTAAGAGACAGCTATGTCAGTGGGGGGTGTTGGGAGGTGCGTTCCTGTGGAAGAGAAGGTAATCGTGAGATAGATAAGGGTGCCGAGGTGGGGAGCCATCATGCCCCACCCCGATACCGCACGAGTCCCTCTTCTGGTCTGGCCTCTCAAGGGGGCAGCTGGAGGAGGCCGAGTTCAGCCTCCTGAGACCACGGCCAGTGCGGCTCACAGCCAGAGGCCCGGCAGCCTGGTGCTAGCGCCCTCCCTTCCCTGCAGCCCACTGCTGGCCCGGTATGCCCGCCCGTCTGTGTGCTGCTCTCCTACCCAAGAACGCGTATCAGAGAGCCAGATTTTAGAAGTGATATTTTTATATGGAAACCACCAGTTACCACGATCATTACAAACTTCTACTTTAAGCACATCACCCCCCACACACACACCCCCCCACACACACTGCAATCATTTATCAGTAATAACAAATTCTAGTGGCAGACCTCACAAAAGGTGGAGACAGCCCAGTGAGTCACATACTGACGCTGGGAACTGCAGTTTGAAATATCCTTCCCCCTCAGCACGCCATCCTGGGACCTTTCTTCCGCAGATCCTCTCTCAACTTGTGGTATTCTTAATTTGCTATTTGATGTCATTCTAGGTAAAGACAAATTAAAATGTTAAATTATGAGCATGAATTTTACCATTCATCTTTGTGCTATGCAATGCCAGTTTTAAATGCAAATATAAGAGCAGTTAACTGCTGTGCAGAGTCTCCCAAAATTACAGAATTTACATTTCATAGCTCGTGTATGCATATGTATTTCATTCTTCACCAGAGCAGTGTAAATGCCACACGAGCACAAATGGAACTCAACTGTGTTTATTTTGCTTCTTGATAGGGACACATTTTATCCACACTCTCTGCCCTAGGCTTACTGGTAAGAAGGACAGCCCCAGACACAAGGAACCAGAGGCTGTCCTTGCTGTCCTCTTCTTCTCTGCCATTTCCAGTATAATCGATTGACTACTACAGGGAAGTAACGTGAGTGAAAAAAGATAACACAGGTTCTTTGGTTGGTCATGTGTCTTAAAACACCCCTGCCTTCCTTCCGCATTCAAAACAATTGTGGTTCAAACAGGGAGGGAACCTCTCAGGGTGGTCAGCTCCCTGCTTCCTCAGTCATAGACATCACACGCTTAACTTCTCACTCTCAGTCCACTGACCCTCCCACACATCGTGAGCACTCTGGAATTCTGTGCTCACTGGGCATCCCGAGCACTATATGTAAATGGAACAGCAAGAACAATGAATCTATCTCCTCTCCTCACGGACATGCTGCATTGTCCCATCAGAATTCATGTGCGAAACACAAGTTCAAACATAAAATTATTAAGAATTTCAAGATGGGGGGTGCCTGGATGGCTCAAGTCAGTTAAGCGTCTTTCAGCTCAGGTCATGATCCCAGGGTCCTGGGATCAAGTCCTGCATCGGGCTCCCTGCTCAGCGGGAAGCCTGCTTCCCCCTCCCTCTGACTCTCCCCCCTGCTTGTGCTCGCTCCCTCTCATGTTCTCCGTCTCTCTGTCTCTCAAATAAATAAACAAAATCTTAAAAAAAAAAAAAAAAGAATTTCAAGATGGTAACAACAGAGATTTAAACCCAGCTCAGGATCCTCTTAAGCACAGAGCACTATGTGGCTCTTGGGTCACATGCCCATGAAGCTGGCCTTGCCCATGGTCTGTGCTCCTGCCACATGGGCCCTGCAGATCCCTTGGGCGAAGGGCCCTAGGGATCTGCTCCTCTGCCTGAAGCTCACTTGCCTCCCTCCTGGCCTGGGCATGTTCCTCCTCCTCCTCCTGTGATCTATTAGCTCAGCTGTCACATCCTTAGGTAGGCCTCCCTGCCCGGCCGACAGGTCAGAACTTCCTCGGCCCCGTGGAGCTCTCCTTCAATCACGCATCATGGTCACCCTTCTTCATTTAGGGCTGTGCGGATCAGATCGCTCACTGTCCTCCCACTGAACTGCCAGCAGCATATAGGCCGGGACTAGGTCTGGTTTTGCTCCTCAGTGTGGCACCAGGACTGGGCACGTGGTCCCTAATAAATATCCCTGCAGTGAACGAATGAATGAAAAAATGGATGACTGTTTTTGCAGCTGGAGCACAAGTGTCAGATAAAGAGTGGGATAAATGCGCATGGCCTGAATTCTAGTGTTTGTTCCCAAGAGGCTAAATCCTGTCTCAGTCCGAGCTGGTGAGACTCCGTGAGCATCCTATGGCCCTTGTTTACTTGCTGTCTCTTCTAGGTAATGAGTGCTTGACGATAGGCTGTCCTTGCTTCTTAAGGGATCCAAGTCCTTTTCCTTTGTCTCTCCAGGCCCAGCACGGTGCCTGGCGCTTACTTGGCTCTCGGAAAGTTCTGGTCTTATTGAACTGAACTGAGCTGGACTTAGATGAAACGTGTGGCCCTGAGGCTTCCTGTGTCTCTCCCTCCCCCGTGTCTCCTTTTCCTCCGTCCTCTCCTTCCCTCTTGTTAAGGATTTCTGAGTCTTGAGAACCACTTTAGCGGTGATCAAATATTTCTAACAGAAAATTACCCTCATTTATTTTCGGTTTAACTCGACTCTTCAAAGAAAAATGGCCTGATTGGTCCTCTAATCATGTGGTGGTTGGGCACTCCAGAGACTGCCCCAGAACCAGGTTGGGCACATTGGTTGATAATATTGCCATATTGGCATTGATCTTGGGAATGTAATCACAAGGCAGGTACTTCAGTTCATCCATTCAACCCCAGCCAACTCAGAGCAGAAATTAAACAGGAGAACCAGACCAAACCTGCTGTTCCGCCCTGAGGGGCTGCAGAGCTAACCTTGTCCCAGAGCCGGACAGCGACACCACTGATGCTGAGCAACAGTGGCCGAATGGGACCCGTCCTTCTTGTTAGGCCTGGTCTGCAACCTGCCTGTCTTGTCCATTACTCTGCCCCTACGTCTGAGAAATGGCCAGAAGGGGCTGTAGTGAAAATGGAGTGCCCATAATGAAATTGAGGATCGATGAAATAATAAAAAATAAAAGCCTAGAGGTAAGACGGGTATTGATTGACCATCTCAGAAAACATTGTTAGTAAGAGATCAGGGCATGCTTCCTGTATGTAAAATGGGGGATTTCTCTCCAGAGTGAGACTTGAATGGGAATATAGAATGCTACTGGGAGCGATCCCAGTGCAGCCCCCTTGAAGTTATGGGGCTGCTTACAGAGGGTGCCGTTGCCATGGAGTAGAAGGGGCACGGCTCAGGCGTCAGCCACACCTGGGGCTTCCACCGACTTCAGCTCTGTGACCTGGAGCAGGTGATAACCTCTCTGATTCAGATTCCCTTTCCCTTCCTCCTCCTCCTCTTCCTCCTCTTCCTCCTCCTCCTCCTCCTTCTTCTTTTTAATTTTACAAATTGGGATAACACCCCTGCCTCCAGGTTTGCAGTGAAGATTGAATAAGGTCACCTGGGTGGAGATATGGAGCTCGGTGCCTGGTGCGGAGCAGGGGTACAATCATGTTACCTCTTCTCCCCACGGTGTCAGGAGACTGTTCCTCTTTGAAACAGCTGGCCACGCCTGGACTAGAGGCAAGAAGACACCTGGTTGCCCTCAGAGTGAGGACCCCCTTAAATTGTGCACACTAGGCCCCTCACCCTGGTCCCAGCAGTTGGGGGGGGACAATGTCAGACCAGGGTTGGGGCATCGCAGGGTAGACGCCCTCCCCCTACACCATCTCCTGGGCCATTTTATAGGTGACACAATTGGGACCCAGGGTCAATCTAATTTGACCACAGCAGCAAGTACGTGGTAAACCCAGGATGTGACTCCGGGCCTCTGGCCTCCAAGTCTGTGTTTTACCCCCCAGTAGCCTAGAGCTGAGCTCTTCGCTGCCTGTGGCACGTGATGCTCCACACACACCCCACCCCCGCACCATCAATGGGTGACATGGTCACCCCAACAAGACAGGAAGAGAACGTGTCTCAAGTTTTCAGTCATTCCCAAGGCACTTACTACAGAGCTTACTTGCAGTCAGGGTTCAAGAAATAAATATCCATCAATTGAGAAAAAGATGTTTTCACAGCCTTATAATTTTAATGCAGACAAATAGTTATAATACACATTAACCCAGCTGAGGGGGAGAAATACATTAATTTCACAACATGTTCAGCTCTTTAAGAAGTTAGCTTTTCAGGCTCCACGGGGATCTGGAACTCGCATAGACTCACCCCCACTGTTATGAGAGAAAATTGCAACTGAGTGGTGCCCCTCTCCCCACAGGGAAGAGGTGGGTGGAGAGACGGGGGTAGTGGGGGTGGGGGGAGCTGGCTGCAGCAACGTGGGGTGTTTAAGCCAGGACAGGATAGAGCAGTGCTGCTTATATTTAGTGAGCAAACAAATCACCTCACCAGGGGCCTGGTTAAAAAAAAAAACAATGCAGATTCTGATTCAGGAGGGCTGGTGGGCGCCGGGGGTCTGTATTCTTAATAAGTTCCCCAGCAATGCTCTTGCTGCTGGTTCAGAGGGCAAAACACTGTGAAAGCTTTGGCCTTTTCCTCTTTCCTCTGCAGTCATTTATCTTGAGGCTGTGGGCAAAAATCCTTCTTCTCACACTGGGCAGAGGGCAAGTGGGAAAGCTCCTAGGAAAAGCAGCAAACTAGGACAATCAGCCAGCCCCCCACCCCGCCCCAGCACCATGACTCCCCTTTTTCCCTGCCGGATACACTGGATGGGTGACATTTCTATGTGTGAAACACTTCAATTTTACCATCCTTGAAATGAGCATGTTGGGCTGGGTCTCCGGAGGCCTCTTCTTCTAGTTTGACAATTCTTTGTGTGGAGGAAATGGCCTGGAGGTTTTGGGTTTGCAAATCTGGTCCAAGAGAAGTTCTGTCTTCAGTCTGGCAATTCTCAGGATCCCCATTCACTGTCTTCCATCCTTCTGCAGGGGAAATTTGTGCCTTCAGAATCCACGGCCAGGAGCTGCCCTTCGAGGCCGTGGTGCTCAACAAGACGTCAGGAGAAGGCCGGCTGCGTGCCAAGAGCCCCATCGACTGCGAGCTGCAGAAGGAGTACACGTTCATCATCCAGGCCTATGACTGTGGCGCGGGGCCCCGGGAGACGGCCTGGAAGAAGTCGCACAAGTGAGTGGCCCGCAGGGCTCCCTGCACCCCTCCCACCCCCGCCCACACTGCCCCTCAGGTGTGTATACCCGGTGGTCACACCTCGGTGCTCCAGCCTGCTCAGCCGCTTCCCTGCGCTCAGGTGTCACTTCCTCCGAGAAGCCTTCCCTGAGTCGGCCCATCCCTGCAGACCTGGCTGGGACCTTTCTCTGGGTTTCTGCCATGCCACACGCTTGTCTCTGTCCCAGAACTTTTTAGTTTGGGTTGGAACTCTCTCCCTTATGGAGTTTGGCTCTGAGCCTCACACGGAGTCAGAGTGGTTAAATTCTTACTGAAAGGAAGAGAGAATGAACAGAGGAGGAGTGAATAAGGGAAAGGGGAGGTGATCTCCAGGGGATCGGTGCCCAAAGCTGGGTAGCAGGGAAGGCCAGAGAAGCGGCGGGTTCATCTCAGGACCAGGGAAGGGACAGGAGGCGGGCTCTCCAGTGGGAGGGTGGACCGAGTGCTCAGACAACAACCATCCCGAATAGCTGTGGTTTCTGTGCAATCTCAGCGCTGGGACCGGAGTCAGTGCCCATGGGAGGTGTGGGAGGACAGTGTCATCCTCCCTTTACCACCGCCTCTTCCTTCCTGTGTGTGGTCCCAGGGCCGTGGTCCACATCCAGGTGAAGGACGTCAATGAGTTTGCTCCCACCTTCAAAGAGCCAGCCTACAGGGCAGTCGTGACAGAGGGGAAGATCTACGACAGCATCCTGCAGGTGGAGGCCGTCGATGAGGACTGCTCCCCCCAGTACAGCCAGATTTGCAACTATGAAATCGTCACAACTGACGTGCCCTTTGCCATTGACAGAAATGGTGAGTGTCCTGAGAGGCCCCCAGTGGGGGGCGGGGAAACACCTCCACCACCCCCTCTCAGAAGGCCAGGTGGGGGCTCTGAATGTCCGTGGCAGGTGATGACTCCCTCGCCATCTGTGACCCGGGCTCTGTAACCCAGAACTCAGTCCCACGCTAGAGGGGATGGCCTCGTATTGTTAGCAGCACAGCCAGGTCTGAAATCCCCCCAAACACCTCAGAAACCTACTCAGTGCATACTATGTGTAGAACTCATAATGCCACACATCTGGATACTGAAGACAGGTTTTCTGGTAGAATTTTCCAATTGCCATGCCATCAACTCGGCCATATCTGATTCCCTTTCCTCTATCACCAGTTGTGACATCACCCCTAAGCCCAGTCATCTGCTTCCTGCTCTCAGACCAAAAAAAAAAAAAAATGCTAAAAGAGAAAGTAGAGATTTTTGGAAACACCTTCTGAGCTTAGATTCATTTAGGAATCTTTTTTTTTTTTTTTTAAAGATTTGATTTTATTTATTTATTCATGAGAGACAGAGAGAGAGAGAGAGGCAGAGGGAGAAGCAGGCTCCCCGCTGAGCAGGGAGCCCGATGCGGGACTCGATCCCAGGACCCTGGGATCATGACCTGAGCCGAAGGCAGACGTTTAACCATCTGAGCCACCCAGGCGCCCGATTCATTTAGGAATCTTAATGGGCTTGCCAATGTCCTTTGGGAATTTCTACCATAGTGAGAATGAGGAATGAATGAAGCCTCCCACCATACCCCAATCCCAAACTGAACTTACTGAACTGAAAACAGTCCTATAAAGCCACTTGTGTATTTCCCCATCACCATTAATAAAAAAAACTTATAGTGTAAACAGCCCAGCCAGAGGCCCAATCAACTCAGCCCACTTTAAATGCAATTTTCAATAACTCCATGTTAATCAAATGATAATGACTTGCCAAGTATATTATTGAATAGCGTGAGTGAAACAAAGCATCCCCACTTTGTTTCAAATAGGATCATATAATACTGGCACAAAGATGCAAAAGTTGCAAAACCTGAAGTTCATCTACTCTATAAATATGGCCTGAGTCCTGGCATGGTGCTGGGAACTGGGAATGGAGGCAGAGTGGAACTCAAAACAGACATGGGCCTGCCCACATGTAGCTTACCATACAGTGGGAAGAAAGTCAAAATAACAAATAGAAAGTCAGGTGGCATTGAGGGTGAGGGTGATGCATAAAACCTGCCATGAGCCAGGGTGAGGCAGAGGATTTGCTTGGGGCTTCCGGGTAGCCAACGCCTAGAGAGAAGTAGACCATCAGTCACCTGCTTGCACGTCATCAGCGCTTCCAGTGCTCCTTGATGTCAAGACCCGGGAGAAACTTATCCTGTGACCCGGTCTTCTGCATCCTGAGAACTGCAGCAGGTTCTCAGGATGGAAGGGGATGGAAGCCAAGGAGACACCCTCATCCCTGGCCTCCTGTGGTTTATGATCTGCCTTGGACGACGAAAGCAACATTCATAAAACAGACAAAATAGTAATAAGACAGTTTCCTTGTAAAATGATAAAACATGTGGAAACCGACAATTGCAAACCTGGACATAGCTAGATGCTCACTGTGTGGAACACAGGATCAGTGCATGAGTGCACAGGAGGGTACAGGAGAAAATACTGGACTTTAAAGATTGGTTCAGGATGAAGAGGTAGGTAATTTCAATTAGTAGAACCTATCAAAACTGCTTCCTGATAGCTTTTCCTACAGGCCCTGTGATGTGTCCAGCTTGTCCCCACCACACAGACACATGTCTTACACACATCAAATACACACACACGCACACACACACACACTTGCACACATGCGCACACACCACTCCATAAAACACAAAACAACTGGTTTGTCTTTTCTGTTCCCCTGTGACCAACTGTGTGGTCCCCATGCACAAAAGCTGTGGAATTTGGGGAGTGATGAGTCCTTGGTGAAGAGCAAGACGAGACAAGTGCTGGTCTCTGTGATGAGTGGTCAAGCTCCTCTTGACCGCCTGCCTTACTTCCGGAGAGTCACAGCCCAATGAGAGATGAGATGCAAATCCTTTCATCTGAGGGTAAACTGCCCCAGTCATGAAGATAATTACTCACCTTGATGAGCCATTTCGCTAACATATGCCAATTTATTTCCCTAGCTGTCTCATTAAAAGTGAGTAATGGTCCTTTGCCAAGCCTCTGCCTCCAACACTGGTTTACAACATAAGATGAAGAGGAGAGTGGGCACTCCCAGGGAGTGTGGGCCCCCCGACAGCGAGGTTTACAAAAGCAGTTCTCCAAGTAATGAAGGCAGGACCTGGGGGCAGACACAGAAACGGCTGCTCCCATTCTAATGAGCTTCCCAGCTGGCCCTGATCCATCGCTTCTCCCAGCGACCTTCCAGGCTCCTTGAAGAAGTTCTTTGCCTGCATATCAGAGAAAGTACTGCTGAGTTCGGGGTTCCCTCAATGAAGCCCCATGACTGCAGGGAGATGGCTCCTGGCCCCTCCAACCTGCCAGGCTCTTTGTTTGGCGGAGAAAGACATGAAGCAGGGCAGGAGATAGGATAGAAGACATTATGTGGATTCCGCCCGAATTGTCTTAACCCAAAACTCAACCTCTTCCTGTCAGAGGTCATCAGCCCTCCCTCTGCTTGAATTCCTCCCCTGTGAAATCATGGCAGGAACCGCCCCTGCCTCCTTGTGGGATTGTGAGGTCTCAGGGAAGCGGTGCCCAGGGATGATGTTCACAGGGTACCAGGCAGAGAGGGAACGCTCCATTCATGGTGCCACAATCATCAGATATTTACCTGAGTGATTGGGACATGAAGGTTATTCACTCCCCATGGATTTCCAGGCTGAAATTAGGAGCAGGTAACTGAGTTGGTGACATCTGCTCCTTCTCAGGAAGTTCTGGATTCACTTCAGATGGCTTTCCAGCCCCCATCTCCTGGTACTTGGCTGGTCTCTATGAGATCAATAGGGCCTAGATCCTCACTCTCGTTGAATGCATGAAAAAAACTGAGTCCTAAAGTATAAAGAGCTTGCCTAACAGCACCTGTCACCCTGGTGGCAGAGTTGGGACTAGAGCCCAGATCCCCTGAGCGTTGGCCCCTATGCCTTTCCACCAGTGATATTGTCCCCGAACTCCTCAGGATGTTTGACGGGAATGCATGGCTGTGGTTTTTAATTTCAAAACTACAAAGTTGCATCTGAATCCTGCATCCATTATTTGTGTGTGTGTGTGTGTGTGTGTGTGAGAGAGAGAGAGAGAGAGAGAGGGAGGGAGGGAGAGATCTTTGACAAGTTACTTAACCCTTGCCTCAGATCCTCGTCGGTAAAATGGGGATGAAATACCATGCTAAGTATCGTGCCTATGCAAGAGGTCGGACGCTCTGCCAGCAAGGCTCTCGCTGGCACACGAGGCGCACAAACCGAGCCCTCGGCCCCGTCGGGGATGACCAGAGGGAGCAACTGTGTGGTCCCCAGGCAGCCTCTCTTGGCCAGCAGGCTGCCCTGGTGAGTCATGGGACTCTGCCGCCTCTGGGCAAAGTGCGCCCTAGAGTCTGCTTATTTTAAAGTAAATGAAAACATTTCCTTTCCATCGGAATAGAAAAGTAACGCATACCCTTTGTAGGAAATTTGGAAAGCATAGAAAAGTGGGAAGAAGGAAATAAATCACCTGTAATCCCACCAAAGATAGCCATTATTGACAGTCCACCGCTACTTTTTCTGTGAAGTTTTTTTAACAAAGTAAGGCCACACTTTCCTTGTTTTTCTTTATCCTCCCTTTTTCACTTAACATTCAATTATATGGACTTTTTTCCACCCTTAAGAATACTTCAGAATTACCACTTTTAGTGCTAAAATCATCCCATCCGATGCAGAGACTCCTTTACTAAGCTCTTCCCGTACTAGCAGACATCCAGTTTATTATTTTTCACTGTAAGAAATAATACTTAGATGAACATATTTGCACCTGTATCTGCAATTTTTATCATTTTCCCAGAATCAGTTTCTTAGATGTGGAATTGCGTGCCCCAAAGGCATGAGCAATTGCAAAGTGACTAACCTATATAACTTTCCAAAGGGGTTATTCCAATTTAAATCCCATTGGAGAGAGGGTGCAGGTCAGTCAGCATGCTGGTCTCATTGTCCTTCTACCCTGCGTCAGTTTTAAAATACCCTCACTAATAGGGCACCTGGGTGGCTCAGTCAGCTAAGTGTCTGCCTTTGGCTCAGTTCATGATCCCAGAGTCTTGGGATCGAGCCCCACGTCAAGCTCCCTGCTTCTCCCTGTCCCTCTTCTGCTCCCCCTACTTGTGCTCTCTCTCTCTGTCAAATAAATAAATAAAACCTTTAAAAAAATAAAATAATAAAATAAAATACCCTCACTAATATGCAAGGTAGGTACTGATTGTTCTTTGAGAGCTAGCTTCCACAGGTTCATCTGGACCAGAGAAATAGGCCCAGGAGTCCCTACTCACCTGGGTTAACCGTGGCCTCAGGTCTCCTAAGAAGACACTACTAGGAGAAATCATTCAAAAGTGGGGAAAATAATGCAGTTGTAACAGAAGCAAAATGGGTGGCTTTTTGAGCTTCCAAACATTTTTAAATGTGTGCTTGTCCGAATAGGACTCTGCCCGGCACAATCATCAGTCACAACATTAGACAGGTATATTTGACCCAAGGCTTCAAATTCCAGGCTGCGAAACCCACTGTCACATGCATGAAGCCGGTGGTGGTGGAGAAAGCACATTCGTTTCTGGGACAGTTTCACTAGGACTTGCTAGGGTGCACGGCTGCCACACACAGGGCCAGGGATTTCGGCCTGCGTGTTTATTTTTCTACCACGGTCAGTAGTGCTTTGTCTGCTTAATGTCACATGGCTGGTAAGCCCTGAGGCTTCCTCTTACGAAAGGCGGATCTTTTGAAAGCCATTTAACTTTAAAGAAAGGGAAAGTTAAAGCTTTTTGTTCAAAATTCAATTTGATGTTGCCGAAACCTACTTCATGGGGTTCTATTGCAGCGCTTCAACCTGCAAGAATTCCTCCCCTGTGAGGACTATAACCACACGCTAGTTTGCTAACAGAACCCACAGCAAATGTCCCCAACCCAGCACTGAGTTGCTCCAGCCCTGGGGGGCGCCTGAGCTGAGACCCGAGCGCATGGGGGGGATGAGGGGGAAGCAAGAGCGATTCTGAACGCCAGGCACAAGACCAAAGGTACATCAAACCCATTTTCATTCAGAGACTTTTGACTGGCTTTGTTAAACGAAATTTTACTTAAAATCGGTGGCTGCGATTACGTTTTTAGAAACAGTCTGGAGCAGACAGTGAATAAGTGCTCCTAATAAATGCTCCTAAGTCTTGGGCAGCTTGTAGGAGATCTCCTCCCTGCCTTCGAAGGCCTGTCTCCCACGAGAGGAGCCCTGCCCGTGGCCTTGGCACCGAGGACCGTTTCACTAGTGTTGGGTGACCGGTGCGTCAACTCCCCCGATCTTTAGAACATGACATGACGTCGGTAATTCCCCAGGCTTTCTTGCCTTCGTCCCTGTTGCCTCAGTTCACACAAGCCGTAGACACCCGTCGAAATGGAAGAAAGCTCATCATGGAGTTTTCCCTTAGTTTTGATGAACTGTAAAAATATACCTGAGTCAGCCATTCCGTGTTTGCTTATTAGCATGTTGGTTTGTTTTTTTGAAGTTTCCATTTTCTTAATTTCACTTCTGCTGAAGGATAATGATAACACTGGAGTTGTAAACTGCTGTCAGCTCCACTATCAGAAGAAAAGTAAGAATGAAATTATTCCCCACAAAGGAAGATTTCACTCTCTTGGAATCAAAAACCGAGAAGTAATGAAATGCACACGGGGCCTTTATTCATGTGAACCAAAGAACCAAAACTGTATTTCAGCAAAAGTAGTCCAATCTGAATTTTGCTCATTAATGATCAAATATTTATTTCTGAATTATAGCATCAACTTACAGGAACAAAAGCTCACCAATGGCCCAGAAAAATGGTTTGGTCTCTCTGGGAGAAGAAAAATGTCTTTGCCACCAGGGCAAG